>NC_139939.1:20023188-20700688 GCF_963454915.1 Gymnoscopelus microlampas
TTTTGATACCAATACTTTTGTAGTTTTACTCAAGTAAATTTTGAATTCCGGACTTTTACTTGTTACGGTATTAGTATAGTATTGATACTTTTACTTAAGTAAAATATCTGAGTACTTTTTCACCACTGGATGTTACAAAAATAATTGGATTGTGATACACTTCACTCAGTCATTGATGACTTCAGAGCTGTTGATACTAAACGTATCGTAAAGTAATAGTTTATGTGTAGTTGGCAGCAAATGGACCCTCGCGGACCATTTGTACACTCTCAGAGTTATAGGGTCCTTCAAATGAAAACAGGTTTGAGAATAACTGTTCTAGACTATGCTTACACTAAAGAACCAACAGGGAATAATATTCTCTACTGCTTGTTGTACAAACACACCATATCTCAGAAGGGACTGCTATATTATACTTCCTAAAGGGAAAAACAACCCAGAAGATTTGTTTTATCACAGTCACACTGTATTTTTAACTCCCCTGAGAGGATGCAAGCCTGATAGCCCCTTGTTTAAAAGACATGGGAGTCTCTAATCAAAACTAGAAACATTGCACTCAGTAGAGCGCATATACCACCGTCAACAATATATGCCTTTTTCCACCTGAGATACAGTAATAGTCAGTCCTATCAGAAATCTAAATGCAATGCAGGGGCTAAAACAGTGGAGAAAACAGCTGCTAAGAAACCTGCAATTCCTGCTTTGAAAACAAATCCTGATACAATCCCAATATGAAGGACCATCCTTAGCGTCTTTGTGTTGATTCTGCAATGTGGTTATTTTTCTGTTATGTTTTGTTATTTTTCAACTGCTCAAGGATACAGAGAATTCTCACAACTTTTGATTGAACAGTATTGATTCAAAAGTATGAAAGCACAAACACGCTTCCTTTAAGTTTCGTGAAAATCCAGCCTGCGTTCTCGAGTTATTTAGTTAATAACCAGACCTTGCCCTTGATTGTGACCTGGCCCATTGACCTTTCTGAGCCAAAAGTTATTCATCTGTCTGGGGCAACCTACTGATCATTTCCTCAAAGTTTCATGACAATCCCAGCATCAGTTCTCAAGTTATTTTGCTAACAGACAGACAAACAGAATGGGGCAAAAACATAATACAAACATAATAAACAGCTGGCATTTGGGGAAAGCGAAAAACGGGCTTCGGTGTTCCGTGCACATGGTAATGGTCAATGGCTGTGTGCAAATGCAGATCAATTGCTCCAGCCACTAAGGAGAACCGGGCAAAACAGATTTTGGGCTCACCGCACACCACCCGCACGCACGCACGCACGCACGCACAGAGCTTTGTAGAGTTATAGGAGGATAGTCATACAGCCTTCCTTTTGAGCAGCAAGTTGTGGCACATGAGCAAGTTTGTTCACGTGAATCTCAGACTTCACGTGGCCAGTCCGTGATGTCAGTCACAGGTGTCTATGACTCCAAAATGTGGGTCAAGATTCACTTTCAGCCCATTATGAAATTATGATCAGATGTTTCCTGCAGTTTGTTAGATTGGCCCTGGACAAACACACACATAAACACACAGACAGACAAACAAACAAACAAACAAACCCTCCTACACACGGCTTGCCTCCAACAGAGCTACGCCGTAAAGACGTGACTATAGCCCACCACAACCGCTACATCCACAGTAAAAATACAGTGCCATTTCATCCATTTGTAACTCTCAGGATTATATTCAGACTGAGGATTTTTACTGTGTACTTTTATGAGCTCTCCGTGAAGGACCTGAGGGGATGCTGTCAATTCACCCCAACCCCCCCTTTCCCCCCCTCCCTCCATGCCGGGAAAACTCTTGGGAAAGATGGCTCTGACATCCACACGCTCATCCCCAATCGCTATAAAGTAAATGTCATCATCGCCTAGCGGGGCAGAGACACACACCCTGATTCCTCACTGTAACAAATGAGCACATCGCCGAGCACCACCAGCCCCGCTATGCTGGCAAAGCCCACGGTGAGAGAGAGTGAATGAGTGAAACAAATTGTCAGGCCTCTGTCACTAGGCTAATGGGGGTGACACGTATACAAACGTATAAAAGTGTCTTCTCTCTCGCGCTCGTCTCGATGATGAAAGTGAATGAGTGCTCTTCAGAGAAGTGCTTTTTTAATCCATTAAGACCGGGAAACGCATTAGGTGTCATTTTTTGATTTCTTTGGGCTATTCAAAAATAGCAGATCTACAAGCTCATAGCGCGGCACCGAGTGCCGCGCTATGAGCTTGTAGATCGGCTATTTTTTTGAAAAATCGTGAAAATGTGAGCAAATCTTTGAGTATTATATATTTTTAAAGCGAATATTTCGAACTCAAATCTTTGCTTCTGGACGTTCCTGGAACAAAATGATTTACAAATATTTGCCGTTAAAAAGTATACATTCAAAGATTTGCACACATTTTCCACAATTGTAAAAAAAAATTGCAGATCTACAAGCTCATAGCGCGACACTCGGTCTTAAAATGTCTTAAAATGACAAAGATACGTTCCCGGTCTTAATGGGTTAAACCAAAGTGTTCGGATGGGGGGGGGGGGGGGGGGGGGCTTGATTCGGTAGGGAATAGTCTACGGGGCCCCGCTGCAAAAAACGGACAAACAAGCAGACAAACACTGATATCAGGCTATAGCAAAACGGTGCACGTCAGGGCAGATCTTCTCCGCAGCGACAGAAATAAGTTATTGAATGAATGCGAATTCGCACGCGGCCCCATCAATCTCCATTTGTCCTCATTTTGTTGGTTCATTTTCTTTGGGTGCAATACGTTAGTCCGACAGCGCATTCCTCCGACAGCGCAGTGCTCCGACATTAAACAGTAAACCCGAACCAAACCCGCACCCTAACCCTAACCGCACGCGGATGCCACATAGTCGGAGAAAAGGTCTGTCGGATTAACGCATGCTTCCCATTTTCTTTTCCCCTCCCCTAGCTGTCCCTTACTTCCCACGGTACTTTACTTGCCGTAGTACATTTCGGTCGCTCTCTCTCGTTCTCTCTTCTCACACAGTTAGACATGCTGCACACACTAAGACACGCACGCACGCACGCACGCACGCACGCACGCACGCACGGACGCGCGCACACAGAGAACGATATCGCTGCTGTCAGGCAGAGATCTTGTATCTCCATTTTTCAACATTTTGTTTGGGGGCGCATAACCCCATGGAGGTTATGGGTTCAAATCCACCGTGTAGCAGGGAAGCTGGGGCGGGGAGTGCTCCTCACTGGCAGGTGAGTCAGTAGGATACAACAGCAGTGACAACAGAGAAATGTGTGTGGGGAGGAACCAATTGGTATAATGACTAAATTGGGGAGAAAAGGGCGGTAAAAAATGATTGGCCACTGAAAAATCTTGAAAGCATGAGAACTGCTGATTTAAAAGGCATTTTGTAGAATGGGCCTCAGGTCTTAATGGGTTAAAAGCAAAATTTTTGGACATAATAGTTTTCCGCCTGACAGCGGACGACGTGCTCGTCAAACCACGCGGAGAGCTGTCACCCTCCTGCCTCCTAACGGAGCTAAAAGCTACCTGACAGGCCCTCACAACCCTCACAGCCCTCACAACCCTCACAACCCTCACAACCCTCACAGCCCCTCACAGCCCTCACAGCCCTCACCAGAGCGAGCGGCCATGTAAGTGACACGCAAAGGTTACAACAGCTGTAGAAAGAATATGAAAGGCTGTGTCGCTCGGCTGGTGAGAATTCTAAAAGGCACTCAAGAGGACGCCGGGTTTTCTTCAAGGGCAAGGAGGCCGCCCTCCATTTCAAACAGAACGACAAGAGAGGAACGAACATGCAGGCTGATTCCACCATGACTGAGACCATGCAAGGGGGGCCGCCGGGGGTCTATGATTTATTCCATGAGTCCAAGTCGAAAACAACATCTAAAACTGTTATTATATGGACGTGGAATATCTTCAATCATGCGATTGCAAATCAATCAATCAATCAATCAATCAATCAATCAATCAATGAACATCTGTTCATGTTGTCAACACCAGAGCAGGCTACTAATGCCGTGCTATTATCCCACCACACACACACGCACACATGCACGCACACACAAATAAACACACACACACACACACACACACACACAAACACACATAAATATACACAAATACACACACACGCGCACACGCACAGTGTAGAAATGTCACATGTCGGAAAGGTCATCTTTTCACAGAACTGCCTCTTATTTGCCGATTTAGACATACAGTAAAACGTCATTCTTTATAAAGAATCTGATGACCTGCACAAAATCACATTTATTGAAGCCAATAAAAAAAAACAGAATATTATTAACCACACAAACCCTACTATCAATATTCTGGGCATAACAGCCAGACATACAGCGAAACTAGCCCATCAACAAGCTTGTAAATCAGCTATTTTCGGTGAAGAGATGAAGAGTCCCCCCCTGGGGGACCCTGGTCAATGAAGTATATAGGCTAAAGTATAGGGTTTAAGTAAGTGGTTCTCAGAGTGGTTTGGGGACCCACAGGGGATAGTGCATATCAAACTGGGGGTCCTTTGAAATGAGAAAGGTTTGAGAAACACTGTTTATACGTGCAAGAAAATGTGTAGAAAACAACCTTTGGCAATCAGCTGCCATATGAATTGTGAACCACAAGCTGCAGGGTTCCTCTCCTCCTTTGCTTGTCTCATTGTTGGTATATCTTTGTCCTTTCTCCTGGCAGCGGGCCACCATCTGCTGCTTTCACAATGCAAGCAACAATAACGTCTCTGCTATTCCATTTCCCGTCAGTAACTCCATCTGTTCCCCCTTATTCATCTCCCTGGCCATGTACCCTTCACTATTTCACTGTATCCATCACATTCCCTTTGATTTCAGAGCCATGCCCTCTGTCTCACCCCCGAAACACAGTCCAGCGCATTCGCTTGGTTTTCCAATATTTTGGGCACGTCATTTATATAGGAGAATGTATTTTCCGAAGGTTTCTAAATTCTTTTCAGAAATAGCAAAAAAAAGACCTGGAACGCATCTGTGTCACTTTAGATTTCTTTGGCTATTCAAAAATAGCAGATCTACAAGCTCATAGTGCAGCACCGAGTGCCGCGCTATGAGCTTGTAGATCTGCTATTTTTGATTTTTTTTTTTATATATTCTTTTCCAAAAAATGTTTTTTAAGAAAAAAAAAATATATATATATAGAATATATTTTCCGAAGGTTTATACATTATTTTCAGAAATAGCACCAAAAAAAAGCAGATCTACAAGCTCACAAGTGATGGGTTGCGTTGTGAGCTTGTATCAGTTATTTCCACTAAGTGCAATTTACAATTAGGCCTGCAATTTACATTTCAGGCATTTAGCAGACGCGCTTATCCAGAGAGACTTACAAGTGCAACATCGCAATAATAATAATAAATATAGCTGCAAGCAGTGATAATACGGGGCCAGTGAATAGAGAGAGAGAGAGACATGGAAACGGAATAGATTGAAGAGAGAGAGAGTGACATGGAAACAATAGATTGATGAGAGAGAGAGATGGAAACATAATGGTTTGATTGGACATCTCAACCTACTGCCATTAACAGGCAGTTCAAGGCAAGATCATAAACTCTTGCCTTCTTTCATGAACCAAGCCCCTGTTTCACTAACACTAAGATCACTCGTTCACAAACCATTTACCAATGAAGAAATTGTACATCTCCTCAGAACCAAAACTAGTGAAAGTAGCCGATCTACAAGCTCACAAACCATGAAAAGTTGTGAGATTGTAGATCAGCTATTTTCAGAATGAAGTATGTCATACGTTGAAAAAACTTACTCTCAAATAAGCATTTCAGGTTATCTTTACCATTTGCACATGTATTCATTGATACAGTCATGTTGTTTGCAATCCAACTTAAATTAAGTCTGCATCAAGTGAGGCTTGAACTGGCGACGTTGAGATTGTGAGGCATTCATATAAGGGAGACGCCATTGGCCCAACAGACAAGTAACTGTGAAAAAGGAGATCACACAGATGATACAGTTTCACGCAAATAGCTGAAAAATCCTGGGTTTAAGTGTTTTTCAAACTGCTCAAAATTGCGGACAATCTAAGGGCGGAGCTTACTGGTCAAAGCGATAGATGTGTTCCTCATGAGTCAAGGCACATGTGTAAGCAAGTTTCACGACTTTCGGCCAAACGAGGCATGACTTATGCCTGTTTAAAGTCTGCCTTTTCAAAAAATTGCTATAGCACCCCCTTTTGGCCAATTGGAGTAAGATTGGTTTCAGTGATATTTGGAATGACCCTGTACATTTCTGCAAAGTTTCAAAGAAATGTGAGTCTGCATGTATGTTTTAGGCACAGATGAATAATTTTCATAAAACTGTAATAGTTAAAATCTATCTCCTCCTGGGATTTTTGAGCAATCTGCACGAAACGTTTAACACTTGAACTTTGGACCTCTGCCTACAAAAATTTCCAACGGATTTTCCATAAGTGAAAAAATGCAGAAGTTAGGAGCCAATGACTGTTTTTCATATAATTCAAAATGGTGGAAGATCTAAAGGTCAGAGGTCAAAAGTCAGACCACAAAAGTTGTCGGGCATGAAGAGACGCATGTGTGTATCGAAGTTTCATGGTTGTAGGTCAAACAGGGCATGAGTTGTACCTGTTCAAAGTTGGCACTTTCAATTGAGTGCTATAGCGCCACCCTTTGACGAATGAGTGTGAGAATTATTTCTTGGTAGTTTTTCATGAGCATCTACCATATGGCCGAGTTTCGTAAAAAGCGTATGCACGGTTAAGCCAGAACTGGCAAAAACAAGTATTTTTCAAACTGCTCAAAATTGCGGAAAATCTAAGGGCGGAGCTTAATGGTCAAATCGATACTTGTGTTCCTCATGAGTCAAGGCACATGTGTAAGCAAGTTTCACGACTTTCGGCCAAACGAGGCATGACTTATGCCTGTTTAAAGTCTGCCTTTTCAAAAAATTGCTATAGCGCCCCCTTTTGGCCAATTGGAGTAAGATTGGTTTCAGTGATATTTGGAATGACCCTGTACATTTCTGCAAAGTTTCAAAGAAATGTGAGTCTGCATGTATGTTTTAGGCACAGATGAATAATGTTCATAAAACTGTAATAGTTAAAATCTATCTCCTCCTGGGATTTTTGAGCAATCTGCACGAATCGTTTAACACTTGAACTTTGGACCTCTGCCTACAAAAAATTCCAACGGATTTTCCATAAGTGAAAAAATGCAGAAGTTAGGAGCCAATGACTGTTTTTCATATAATTCAAAATGGTGGGAGATCTAAAGGTCAGAGGTCAAAAGTCAGAGGGTGAAAGTTGTTCAGCATGAGGAGACGCATATGTGTATCCAAGTTTCATGGCTGTAGGTCAAACAGGGCATGAGTTGTACCTGGTCAAAGTTGGCATTTTCAATTGAGTGCTATAGCGCCACCTTTGGACGAAAGATTGTGAGAATTATTTTTTGATCGTTTTTCATGACCATCTACCATATGGCCGAGTTTCGTAAAAAGCGACAGCGCGGTTCAGCCAGAACTGCGAAAAGTGGCAGAAGTGACAGAATACTGCCAATAACAAAACAGGTCCAGAGCTGAGCTCTGGCCCCGTAATAATAATAATAAACTTTATTTGTATAGCACCTTTCATGACATGAAATGCAGCGCAAAGTGCTTTACAGAGCAAGAATACAGTTACAGTTACAACCAATTTAACAATAAAGCAAACAAAAAATAAAATAAAATAAAAGCAAAAGCATAAAACATTAAAATAGGCAATACAGTGAGGACTTAAAAATCAACCAAAGAGTCAGCTAAAAGCAAGAGTGAATAAATAGGTCTTGAGCTGTGCTTTAAAGCTATCGACAGAGGCTGCCTGTTTTAGGTGTAATGGGAGTTTATTCCACACTGTTGGTCCGTAAAAGCAGAATGCTGCTTCACCGTATTTTTTATATGTCATTTTAGGCACCTCGAGTAGGTCAGCACTTGAAGACCTGAGGGTCCGGTTTGGAACATGTCTCTCTAGGCAGTCATAGAGGTAGGAAGGTGCCAGACCATTTAGAGCTTTATAAACTATTAAAATAATTTTAAAATCAATCCTAAAAACAACCGGGAGCCAGTGTAGTAAGTGTAGTGTAGTGTAATAAGAAGAGCAAGCATGAACCCTAGTCAATAAACAACAAACAAACAGTGGTCCTAGCATCTGTCTAAACAACATGATATCTCAATCTCTTACAACCAGTGGTGCAAAGTAACTACAGTACATTTACTTTTACTTCTACTCCACTACATCTCAGAGGCAAATTATTTACAATTATTTGAAAACTTTAGTAACCAGTTACTTTGCAGATATAAATATATTACATTATAAAACATACATTAACCACTTTAGCCCTATTTTATACCCAGGCTATTTGCATTGTGAGCTTGTAGATCTGCTATTTTCAAACACTTTAGTACTTTTGCTTTTGGTACATTTTTAACCCCAGACTTTCACTTGTAACAGAGTACTTCTACATTCCAGTATTGACACTTTCACTTAAGTAAAACATTTGAGTACTTTTTCCACCACTGCTCTTATAACACTCGCTCCCTCCCCCCCCGAGCCGCGGTGCCTGTTTATCCTCTTGTTTGTGCGCCAGTGAACCATGTGTGTGTTCCCATGCAAACGAGGTTTGCTTTGCCCCTGCGTGTGAGACCACAGTAACAACAACATATGCCAATGCTCTGCGCGCCTCTCGTTAAGGTTAGGCACGCTTTCCGTGCCCTCCGGAATTGACCCGTCGATGACAGCACCCCTCCGTGACCGTTTAGTCTATGATCTATTGTATTATTAGTGTTCCTCAGCAAGCCATCCATCACCACCTGTGACTAATGACACTAATCCCTCTATCCGGAGTACACTAGCAGCCCTTAATGCCACCAGGAGACTTAACAGGAGCCCACATAAACAGCCCAAGGCTGTGTTGTTTTGGTCCTCCCTTCAAACACACTAAATAAATGTTTACCCGATCCTGGGCCCATTGTGGGCCGTCTTTACAATGGAACATTCTGTGTTCATTTTAAAGGCGGTGTAGGTTTAAGGTGTAAGTTAAAGCTCTATGTTATGTTAGGAATCATTGGTCAGCAACAGGGGTCTCTTTAGTAAACAAAATAGCTAGGATTTTGGGTCAGGATGCAATTTTTACTTTATCAGCTTAAATTTGATAGTGTTTCAGTTAAAAAATTGTCTACACATTTTTTGGGTCTGATCGCCTCCAGTTTCACTTGTTTATCCTCTACAGGATAGAGTCTATCCTGTATGAGTTCTCTCTCCCGAATGGAAGAAATTGGTAATTATTTTCTGTTTACTAAAGAGCTGGAGAGACAGGGAGCCATCACTTACAGTATAACCCTCTTTAACTCAGAGTACACAAATTAAACTAAATGGAGGAAATTGGACTTGGAAATTCAGCTATTAAAAAGAGAAGTTCATGAACGATGCACATGAACTTCAAATGCACACTGTAAGCATGACTAGAGTATAAACATTACTGTTCATTTTTTAGCCAAGTAAAATAGACGTGAAAGAGAAAAAAAAGAAACATTATGGTGCAGCCACAGTGTTTAAATAGTATTTAACTGAATGGCTGTGTGTACCTGTGGTATTCTAATGCAGGCTAGCAAAAGTAAGGCAACATACACACCTAGGAACATGGAATAACTGTGGAAAAACTCATTGGTTTCTGATCGGACTGACTGCTGACTGAACAGATAAGGCACCAGGATGAATCAAGCATGGCTGTTGGCCTGGTCTGCACAGCAGGCTAGCTGCACAGACTGAATCTCCATGGTAATGTGCCACTGCTTTCATGAAACCGAGACACGGTTAAATTCAGCCAGTTTGACTGGAAAATCCAGGCTTAATCTCCTACCTATAGGTTCTGTGAAATGGGACCACTTAAACCCTATACTTTGATGCATGACACATAGCGAAAATAGCCGACCTACAACAAGCTCACCACTGCTATTTACACTGAATAATTACCAATTTTCAGCAAATGTTTGCCTAGGGTTAGGTTTTTTTTCTTTCTTTTTTGTAGGGTATAGAATATCCCTCTGTATTAGGAAATGTGTGCACAAAGTACCAATATAGAAGAAAATAGAAGCATAACCTGTTGTATAATTATATACTAGTCCATACCCGGGGATGTGTGCAGTCAACGTATTAACAGACTTTGGGTTGTGTGCTGTACAGCAATAGTCCCAAACCTTCTTGGCCCCAAGGTCGACCCCTTCCAATATATGCAATACCAGATTCATTACCAACCACCCACAATGTATGTCAAATTGCGTGTTAAATGTTGAAGTAACGAAGAAACAACAATGTAGCCTATATAACATTGTACTTTATAGTTGCATAATGGAGATATTCGATATTGGTATGAGTAATGAGACTGTATCACAGGGGTTTGAAGCACAAACAGAGCCAATAGATATCAGCATTATTGTTGTTATTATTATCATAGTCCATACCCGGGGATGTGCACACTCAAAATGTTGGGCAGACTTTTAGTTGTGTGTGTTCCTATGAGTCTATGTGTGCCTGTTACAACACGCACGCACGCACGCACACACACACACACACACACACACACACACACACACACACACACACACACACACACACACACACACACACACACACACACACACACACACACACACACACACACAGTGCAACTCCACACGTTGTTGTGATTAACAGCATATGGAGGCAGAGCGGACCCCCAGCGAATGCTTCGCGGGGGTCCCCGGACCTGACGCTCTGCTCCGTAGCGCGGGGATGTGCTCTCTCTTTCTCCCACAACCATGAGAAGTCGATGTTTAAGATGTTTGAGCCGGACGGCAACAGTATAACAAGAGAGTGGGTCTACGGATTCCACGCATGTGAACATTTGATGAACATCCCATAGCTTGGCGGGGCTGTAACCATGGCGACAGCTGTAACCATGGCTACGATATAGCTCCCATAGGCCGAATTCCGAATCTCCGGCGTTTACATACAAAACGATAATAAACAGGTTACATTTTGGGAAAGTGAAAAACGGGCGTTGTTATTTTGTGCATATGCTAATGGTCAATGCCTGTGTGCAAATTCAGATCAATAGGCTCTATGCACAGGAGCCATATTGGAAAGAAATTGGGCCTTTTCCATGCTTCCTTCACAGGTGTTACCAATGACACTAATGAAGGCTCTGTTCCACTCTGGTCAAACAGAGTCAGGGTGCTGATATTGTACATGTTGGCTCACTGGAAACACTCTGCTACACCAGTGGGTCTCAAAGTGTGGTCCAGGTACCCTTATGATTCCTTGAGGGGGTTCCAAATGGCCCCTTACGGGTGTGTAACTCTGAGAGTGTACAAATGGAACCAAATGGACTCTCAGAGTTATGGGGGTCCACTGTGCTACACTAAATGGAACAGAGCCTTAATTAGTATCATTGGTAAAACCTGTGATGATCCAATATGGCTGCTGTGCATAGAGGCTATTGCTCCATGCAGCCACTGCGAGAACCGGGCAGAACAGAGAGATTTTTAGGACAGAGGTTTTCGAGGACAAAGGTTTGTAGAATTATAGGAGGATTGCAATAATACTGTGTGGTTGTCACACCGCTTCCCGTCTCAGCACAACACTGTTTGGGACCCACTGCAGTAAAGATGACCTGACCCTGAACCTCCCGGAAGTCAAGAATGATTATTTTTCAGGTTAGCTTAGAAGCCTGAAAGCCCTTATTTTCACTTGACATGCTGTGCAAAGATGTCGTCTGTTTTGTTCCTGCTTCTGAAGTGAAAGTTTGGGTTATTTGCTGCTGTGGTAGATAGCTGGTATTTGGGCTTCAAAGGGAAAATGTGACGAGATGGAATTTCAACGTGTCAGTGTGTTCGGCTTCTGTTTATATGGAGTTCACAAGACGGGCAGAAAATAGGCCTTCTAAGTCAGTGTGTTTGTGTTGAAGACATCTGTTGAGAGGCATGTTGGTGCTGTAAGTCCCTGCAGTACTGATGACTCTCACAAAATAATGGTAGGGGTAAGTTTACAAAATCAGAACTATTACACAGATGATAATGTTAATGGTGATTATGAAGACGATGTTGATGATGATTTAGGATATTATGTGTTTTCTTTTGTTTTGTTTTTTTACAAACAATATACATTCCTTTCTGTCCATCCATCGGACACTAATGCATACAATTGACTATAGATGTGAAATTGAACTTCAAATTAGATTTTTCTTTCCCCAGCCCATGAGGGTGCCACATGGTCTGGTCTTCAACTATAGTTTGTGGGACTATAGACTGTCGCGCTATGAGCTTGTATGTCTGCTATTTTTGAATAGCCCAAAGAAATCTAAAATGACAGAGATGCGTCCCCGGAATGGGTTAAGAAGACGCTAAACACGGCACATCTCAAAGCCTTATACATTTCCAATTGCTTTTTTTCACTGTATAGCTTTGAAGCAAATGGGTTGGGTCTCTCCCATGGGGGAACTAAATGACTGTATAGCCTGACGACTTCAGACAAGATGCCCTAACATCCAGTCAAGCAGGATTTGAAAAAAGGTTCAAATGACCCTATGTCTATCCTCTGTGTGTAACAGTGTTTCTTCTCTAGTGCCGGCGGTTTACATTAATTACTCATTTGATGGAGTTAATGGCCTTATGTAGAGACGCTAAGTGAGGACTGCTACATCAATGAGTAATAGTCTTCATGTAGTGTCAAGGATACAGCCTATGAGTTACAAAGCTAAACCTTTTTTTTATATTTAATCAAGGAAAAGACACCACAAGTACCACAAATGCAAAACAAGCATTTTGTGGTAGTGGTTTGTGGTACATTTGTGGTACCCCCGATTACCCTCGATAAAAGCAGAGCTTGCATGGGTTCAATTCCCGGGGGAGCGGTGCCTCCGGCTTGACCAGACGTTCCTCCTAGTGGCTGGTCGGGACGCCTCTGCTTACCAATCAGTGGTGTAAAGTAATTAAGTACATTTACTCAAGTACTGTAACATTTTTGGGTATTTTTTAGTTACTAGTTACTTTGCAGATATACATTATAAAACATACATTAACCACTTTAGCCCTATCTTATACATACTGTAGGCTATTTGAAAATAGCCGATCAACAAGCTCACAATGCGTCGCATCGCGGCACGTTGTGAGTAGCTTGTAGATCTGCTATTTTTTTTTTTTTATACCAATACTTTTGTACTTTTACTCAAGTTACATTTTGAACACAGGACTTTTAACTTGTAACAGAGTATTTCTACATTGTGGTATTGATACTTTTACTCATGGAAAAAATGAGTACTTTTCCCACCACTGTTACCAATACATCTGGGGACATCTAAATTCAATGTAATAGGGCAAGAACAGTTACATATACCATCCCAACAGGAAGGCCCACCAAAAAGATGTGAGACTGTTTCAGCGGCCGGGGTAGTGTGAACCTCTGCATGCATCACTCTCTCCAGGTGAGACTCCTCACCGTCAAGTGAAAAGCCGTGGCTGGCATCTCCACGTGTATCAAGGGGTGCATGTGGTTGTCTACACCCTCCCCCAGGCCAACAGTGTGGTTTTGGCAGCCAATAGGGAGCACAGTGTACAGGGAGGGGAATTGAGATAAAATGAGGAAGGATTAAAAAAGAAGACACACAGCTCTTCTTAGTTGCTGGTCTTGGCTTGCCCCTTGGCGTCTGTAGAAAGTATGTACTGTACTGTAGCTCTACCAGCTGCTAGTTGTAAAGGAGCATATTAAAGGCTTATTTCTGCTACAGTAACTAAACTGAAGAAATGATGTTCAGTTGAGGGAGAGCATGCAGTGCCAAATGCACCATCACTGTAATCTTCTATTACAGTAATGGAGTCGACTAAAGCATTGGTTCTCAAAGTGGGGTCCGGGGACCCCCAGGGGTACTTGAGGGGGTTCCAGGGGGTCCCCAGCTAAATGATGGACAGGAACCAAATGGACCCTTATGGGTCTGTACACTCTCAGAGTTAAATTAACATAGATTTTACAATATAAATTGGGGTCCCAGAGATAGAAATGCCATTAAATGGGGGTCTGTAGCCTAATGCATGTCAAACTGGGGGGGTCCTTAAATTACAATGATTGAGAATCACTGCTAGAGCCATACAAATCTTCTCTTAGGGGGGTCCCTGGCTTATCTTTTCAAATGGGGGTCCGCAGGCTAATAAGTGTCAATTTGGGGGTCCTTGACATGAAAAAGTTTGAGAACCACTGGACTAAAGGGCTCACGGTTTTAGGGGAGTAGTTGTGGAGAGAGGATGGGTGACACGTATTGTACACGCCAGTGGTGTAAAGTAACGAAATACATTTACTCAAGTACTGTACTTAAGTACAATATCGAGGTATTTTTACTTTACTGGAGTATTTCCAATTTACAGTATTTTTACTTCTACTCCACTACATCTCAGAGGCAAAGATTGTACTTTTACTCCAATACAATTATTTGAACATTTTAGTTACTCGTTACTTTGCATATATAAATGATTACATGATAAAACATACATTAACCACTTAAGCCCTTTGTTATACCTAGGCAATTTGAAAATAGCAGATCTACTGTACAAGCTCACAACGCGTCGCATTGCGACGCATTGTGAGCTTGTAGATATGCTATTTTCAAACATTTTAGTACTTTTACTTTTGGTATTTTAAGTACATTTGGATACCAATACTTTAGTACTTTTACACAAGTACATTTTGAATTCCGGACTTTTACTTGTAACAGAGTACTTCTACATTGGTTGCAATATTGATACTTTTACTTAAGTAAGATATCTGAGTACTTCTTCCACCTCTGAGCATGGGATGATGGAAGACTAATTAATTGTGCCGCACTTTAGTCTCATGGTGCCAATGTACATCTTTCAAATATTGAGGGTTAGCACACTGTAGCATGGTGACATGTTGCCATGCTCATTCCTCGGACAAGCAGGCTCCGAGACAACTACTCTCCCCCAGGCAACCATGGCTTATGAACAGTTTACACTAAATAAGGCCTAGCTGCACAGTGCACACACACACACACACACACACACACACACGCACACACACACACACACACACACACACACACACACACGCGCGCAGACACACGCACACCTTGAAAATATGCTATTGTGGTGGTATGACACAGCTGCGCACGATGAAGTAAATTAGTCTCAACACTAACGAGTTACAGTAACAGAACAAAGTGACACTATTGTTTTATGAGGCGACACATAGACCGTGATTCATTAGATTTGTTATTCAACCAGCGTAGGATCCCGTCGGCACACAGGCCCCTAATTATCTATGTAATATGCCAATAAGATCAGAGGAGCCTTCCCAGACTACTGGCTGCAGTCCAGCGTTGTGTTAGCCAGGCTATAAAAATTGACCAATAAGGGTGAATTAACACTCCAGGTTCAGCTGTGTACATTTCTCCCCAACCAGACTGTTCTGGGATTTTGAACTAAGCGTCCTCCAGTAACCTACCAGCTTGGTCTCTTCAACACTCCGAAACAACACCAGTGGGCTTTAATGCAGTGGTGTAAAGTAACGTAGTACATTTACTCAAGTTCTGTACTTAAGTACACTTTTGACTTTACTGGAGTATTTCCCATTTTCAGTACTTTTACTTCTACTCCACTACATCTCAGAGGCAAATCTTGTACTTTTACTCCACTACAATTATTTGAAAACTTTAGTTACTAGTTACTTTTCAGATATAAATTATGATATTATGAAACATACATTAACCACTTTAGCCCTATTAATGAGCTTGTAGATCTGCTATGTTCAAATATGTTAGTACTTTTACTTTTTGTACTTTTAAGTACATTTTGATGCCAATACTTTTTTATTTTTACGCAAGTACATTTTTTATTCTGGACTTTCACTTATAACAGAGTATTTCTATATTGCAGCATTGGTACTTTTACTTAAGTAGGGGAAAACTGAGACGAACGGCGCGGAGGGACGGTTGCAAGTCAGACCTTTTTTCCCAGTTCTGATCAAAATTGGCAGAGTTGAAGCCACTTTTGTTTATTTCCACATTGTAGTATAAAAAAATACCCTATTTGAGTGTTTTCCATTTGTACTGCTGTGTTTATTTGGTGCCAATTGTAAATGGACTTTGTCTGTTAGGCTAATATGTGGGCTAACTCTCAGTGAAGGTTCCATTGAAAAATATTCATTAGCTTTTGTGCTAGCTAGCAAAACATCCGGGGAGGGCAGGGAGGGACGAACGGTGCATTACGCCGCTCGATGCATTTACAGACAGGGAGGGGCGAACGGTGCATGTGTAACACAAAGTTGAGGAAACGACAGAGGCGACATTAACATGATACATTTATTTGACTATCAGCATGGTCATTTGCTCGTAGGATTCTACTGAAGCATCAATGAGCGTTAGATGCCAGAAATGTAACTTATGTGCTTGTTATTGGACATTTCATCCGACCGCGCCGTCCGCCCCCCCCATGTATGCACCGTTCGTCCCGACTGGCGGCCGCGTGCGGAGAGTAGCGCAACGTCACTTTACTTACCGATTGCGTTCGACTCGTTTCACTGAAATTAAAACGGACTTTTTAAATTTCAATGAAAATTTTCTGGCAGACAACAGCAAAAAATCTGAAATAACTCTGGCAGGTGAAGTGTTAATGGGAGAGGACAAGTGTCTCTTGTTCACAAAAAAGTATGGTTACATGAAATTCATTAATCTTTGTGCAGAGAGGGAAATAGATAAGGGTGCGTCGTTTGTCCCCGCCCTCCCCTAAAGCATTTGAGTACTTTTCCACCACTGCTTTAATGTAATAATCAATTTTAATTTACAATAATGTGATGCTTCCGTGAGCATACAGTATCAACATTTTTATATCAAAATATATATATTTTTTACCAATATGTTTTCAATCAGTTTCAACCACTTAAAGCCTGTACTTCATAGACCAAAGTCTTCGTAGATCTACAAGCTTCATAGATCTGCAAGCTCACAACGTGTCGCAATGCGACACGTTGTGAGCTTGTAGATTGGCTATTTTTTGCCGTGGGCGTTTGGCCCAGAATAGGGACGCTAGGGTCCAAGATGTGTTTAAAGCAGGATCTTATAAGTATTCATAACTCCAGGTACAAAATGAATGCGTTTAATGCATTGACCCATTTTGTGGTGTAAAGAATTACCTGCATACCCTATTCCCACATCCACACCTGAAAAATGTGAGGGGTGAAATGAAGTCACCACCAGGGACTAGTTTCTTAGTTTCTGGATGAAGCAGATACTGATCTTTTTTCCAAGGCGTTTTGTTAGTTTTGTGTGAGACCAATGCAGTCTCCAAGTTGTCAATCATTTTGACCGCCGTACAGATCACCAGGTATCTCCCTGTGGTGGAAAGTAACTAAGTACATTTACTTAAGTACTGTACTTCAGTAAAGTTTTGAGGTATTTGTGCTTTACTTGAGTATTTCCAATTTCCAATACTTTTACTTCTATTCCACTACATCTCAGAGGCAAATATTGGACTTTTACTCCACTACAATTATTTGAAAACTTTAGTTACTACTTTTTAGATATAAATTATTATATTATAAAAGATACATTATAGCCCTATTTCATACATAGGCTATTTGAAAATAGCCGATCTACAAGCTCACAACGCGTCCCATCGCGATGCGTTGTGAGCTTTAGGTACCCCACGATAACTGTATCGTGGGGTACTGTAATTATCGAGAGAAAAAAAAGGGTCATTTTATCGTCTACTCAGGCTTTTGGGAGCACCCCGGACAGTTTTTAAGTTGCTTGATTCAGTATTTAGATATTTGATATTCATTTTATCAGACACGCCCTTCTCTAGTCCATGTCCATCCACTTATCCATCCATCCATCTTCATCCACTTATCCAGAGGGTCGTGGAGGTAACAGTTCCAGCAGAGAATCCGTCTTCCCACATCAGCCACTTACCTCTGGATGTAATCTCCACTGGTCCTTGGTCTACATCTATGTCACTGTGAACCATATTATGTTTTTATGTTTTTATTTCCTCTTCATCTGCATTTTCTCCTGAGGGCCATCATCTTCCTCTTCATCATCTTTCTCTTCATCATCTTTTCTCTGATATGCTTGGACCCCGTTGCCATTTGCAGATTTGTTTGTTTGTTTGTTTGTGTGTTTATTTATTTAATGTATTTAACCCATTAAGACCTGGAACGCATCTGTGTCATTTTTTGATGAGCTAAAAAAGCATTATTTTACACTTTGGCTATTCAAAAATCTAGAAAATGTATGCATATCACCTTGACATGAAAAAGTTTGAGAACCACTGATATAGAAACATACGTTTTTCAGAAAACTGTTAGCATTTAGAAGACATTAGTAAGAATCGGCCTCAGGTCTTAAATGGGTTAAATGGGATCACAGTTTGTTTCTCTTTCTATAGGGCTATGTAATGTTTTCAGTTATAGTTGGTAGTCATGGCTGCCAGTTCCCACCTGATGTTATGTGGGAGTTCTGTCTGCTCCAGACCATAATGAATAACTGCAAGCTTGCATAACGTCTTCAGATTAGGGCTTAAATCTAAGATATACAGGTCATCAGGTGTGCCGTATCCTCCAAAGAGGATGATACGATCTCCCATCATGCAAGAACCCATCGAACACATCCAACACGGGGCTTTCCCTTTGGACTCAACCTTCTTCCATGAGAAGGTCTGTGAATTGAATTTACACAGATCATTGAAGTCCTGGTTCCAGTTTTTGCCACGACATATGTACAGCTCTCCATTGTAAGCAAAGGCTGAATGACCCCAGCGTCCTCTTGTGGGAAGCTGTGCAGAAGGAGTGCTCAGCCAGCAGTTGGTCTCTGTGTCAAACACACTGATGTTGTTGTAGTTGTCCCCCGGTTCTCCAAGCCCCCAAATACAAACATCTTTGTCCCGATGATGGTGGCAGAGTGCCAACATGAAACAGGTGCAGGAGTGCCTCTGGTGTTAATTAAAGACCAGACCATTGTAGTGGTGTCCAACTTGTAGAGGTCATTAGTGGGTCCAATGAACTGGGTGATTCCTCCATAAATATACATGACCTTCCTCAAGACACAGGCTGAGTGGTGTTTCCTCTCCGCTGGAACAGCACCAGAATTATTGGGTTTGGACCATCTGTGGTTGTCAACATCAAATGAATAAAGGCCGTTAGGCCTATCGTAAGGACGTCCCCCCCAGATGTAGACAATATCTTCTACCAGAACAGCTGTGTGGCCCCAGCACACGCGGGGAACCTCAAAGTGATGTTCTCCTCTTCCAGTTTTCACTAGGGTCAACTTCATCCAGCGTAAAGACAGTGTGTTGAAGATGAGGACCTCAATCTGATCACTGGTGTTGTTGTTGTTGTTCTTATTGTAACCTCCAAAAGAGTACAGCTTGTGTCCGACTACCACAGCAGCTGGCAAGGCAAGCCTAGGTACTTTTAGACGTATCGTCCAGTGAAACATTTCACACACCAGCACCACTGAGAATCAGTGCAACTAATTTATAGAAGAGGTTGTTGGAAGGCAAGGCAACTTGTTGCTGAATGGTGTTAAAAATACAAAAAAAAACATTTACAAGGACGATGGTGTGATGTCATTCCATGATGACATCATTATATGGAATTTATAGACGTTACTCAAACTGAATGGCCATTTTAGCAATGTGCTAATAATAAGATGTTTTTTTGTCAGTAGCCTACTATGACACCAGTACTATGACATCGGTCATCCATATTTGGGCATATCGAGGTAAAGACACACACAGACAGATTATGCAGAGCTGTAGAAAGGCAACACCTTGGAAACAGAGTGTCTGTGTACTGGTAAGGCCTCGTACGCAAGGGATAATGCATGGGGAGGTAGTCATTATTGAAATTTAAAGCCCGACAGGGCGATTAACCACCGAGGCGAAGCCGCTTATTACACGGCTACTTAATAAATACATTAAGTACATTTACCCAAAAGTAACAACAAAACGAAGTATTTCCTTGCTTACGGCAATGAAAGTATTTCATAAGTATTGGGCTGGGCGGACAAGTTCGCCTCGCAAAAACAAATGACGAAATGGAAAAAAACTCGCCCCAAAACACACTCGCCCCCCATTCTATTTACTGCCGATTTGCCTGTAATACCGCCGGATTTGCCCCGGGGCGACTGTGTTTTGGGGCGAGCGTTTTGGTATTCCCCCGTTGTTGTGCCACGATAAACAAGGAAGTGTAGTGGATCAAATAGAATGACTTATTGGTAATTGCATCGTCTATTTCTCACTTCAAATGTTTTCAAAAACATTCTTGAGAGCAACGTTTAGTTGTAAATGACATTGTTTGTTTGTTTACATGGCTGTCATGTTGGATAAAGCATAAAACCAAGCAGCTTAGGTTGATATGAGCAGGTGTTCTGAGTCTCTGATTACACAGCGGTCCGTTATTGAGCTCATCGGTCATTATCCAGAAATAATGACCGATGACTGACCAATCAGAATCGAGCATTCAACCAAGCCGTGTAATAAACACAGTTAAAACACGCGACGCATGCTTTACGCATGCCTCGGGGGGGGGGGGGGGGGGGATTCATTCCCTATGGAAGTCACGTGGTTTTGATGCGCTGACTTGTCGCATGGGAGGAGGGGTGAAGCCATGAAGCCATGCGACAAGTCAGTGTAAAGCAGGGGTCTTCAACAGGGGGTCCGGGACCCCTAGGGGGTCCTCAGAGCTACTATAAGTGGTCCGCCAAATCTTTGTGTGATAGAATTTAGTTTTTTTTACATTAACACTTGAACCCTAGAATTCCTTTTCTGAGAGGAACATTAGCCGAAAATAGCAGATCTACAAGCTCTCAACGCCTCGCGCTGCGAGGCGTTGAGAGCTTGTAGATCGGCTATTTTTGGCAAAGAGGCTATAGGTGTAGAGGGGAAAAAAGAGCAGACTAAGTAAAATCTGTAATCTGAAACACAATTTTATACAATATAGAGTAAGGGGTCCATGCATGCTTCATCTTTTTCTCAGCTAGGGGGTCCTTGGCCTGAAAACTCCATTTTTAACATTAGATTCATCAGAAACACCTCTCCTTGGTTCTGGTGACATTGATATTGTGATATTGTACATGATATTGTACTGCTAATACGTTAGGAGAGTGTTTTTTTGGGGCGGTGTAACCGCCCCCTATAAGTGAGTTTTGGACACTGACCAATCCTGCACCGTGATTGGCCAATAGTCTACAACGCAGTCTACATCCCTAACCCTTCCACAGTCAATGCAAATCTATACTTTTGCAAAGTCAGCCAATCACATTACAGCTAGTGTCATCACCACTAGCTGTAATGTGATTGGCTGACTTTGCAAATTCAGGACTGTGATTGGCTAGCGAAACACATGACGCATGTGCAGCCCTATGAATAGCAGTATGGACTTAAAAAAAAGTAATCCTTTTTTTTAAGTGAGTCATGTTGTGATGACCACACACCGCCCACTTCACACTGGGTGTGATTTTTATTTGTTATTTGAGTGACAGAGACAATACATATATTTGTTAAAAAATGACAGGTCAAGTGATTCTAGTCCGTTTAAAAATTGAATTAATCATTTAAAATTTGTATTAGGTTAAATTGCAGACATTTGCATAAATCGCGATAATATCGTGTATCGCGATAATTTTGCCCACCATTATCGTGATATGAAATTTCCATATCGTCCCATGCCTAGTGAGCTTGTCGATCAGCTATTTTCAAATATTTTAGTACTTTTACTTTTGGTACTCTAAGCATATTTTGATGCTAATTCTTTTGTTATTCTACTCAAGTAAATTTAGAATTCTGGACCTTTACTTGTAACAGAGTATTTCTATATTGCAGTATTGGTACTTTTACTTAAGTAAAACATTTGAGAACTTTTTCCACTACTGGTATCTCCCAATGCACAGAGGTCATTTTGGCGGTCAGATCAGTCATCAGATCTTTATCCATGAAGGTAGACCTTCAATGGGTAGAATTTGTAAAATGGTGAAGGTACTGTATATCATTGCTGTCGGGCAGAAACCTTGTATCTCTTAAACTTTGTATTCAGTGTCCGTAAATGAATGCCCTACAGTATTTTGTCATACAGCAGTGTCACACCAACATAGAGTCAAACGACAATTATAGCCGATCGACTGTCTCACAATGGGTCGCATCATGACACGTTGTGTGTTTGTAGATCTGCTATTTTTTAAACAATTTTCGGACATTTTCAAAGTAAAAGTGGTTAAGTCCGTGGGTTTTATAAATATTGAACCAATGGAAAGTATCAACAGGTGTGTTCCTAATCAGTAGCTGTTCTTTCAGTGAAGACACTCTGGATCCATTGGAACACAGGTTCATTTTTTTCCCAATTCCTGAAAAGTAACGGTTTTGGAAGGTTTTCACCTGACAGAGACAATACATACATATTCACACATCGACAGGAAAACCATGCAGGGCACCAACCTGCTCATTTGAAGCAGCTAGGGGTTAAAGGAGTAGTTCACCCAAAAAAGGACTTATTTTCGATCAATTACACACCTTGAAACCTTGAATTCGTTGAGATTTTTCAGTTTTTGTCGCATTCCTCAGCCAATAATTTGATGACCGGCCCCATAACCCAGAGGTTGCATTGAAGCGCACTGGACATGCTGGCCATTCATAGGTACTGCAGCTTAAAACGGCCTGGGCCACTGTCACGAACGAGCGAACGCGGTTTCGACCGATGGGCTGGACTCACGAGCTTGCGCACGGAGGTGACGCAAAACGCGTCACCTCCGGGATGCAAAACGTGTCACAGAAGCCCCAAAAAGGCCCCGCCCGTCACATTTCCCAACCCGGAAGAAGGGGTGATTTAGGAGTATTCGCTGGGTGAGCAACTCAATGCAAGTGGATGGGCGGGGATTTCCGGTGCCCTCTCAAGTATTTTTAACTCTATGCTCTACCTCCTGAGCCACTGCTCTCCCATTTGTGTGAACAGCATATGAATATATAGTGTCATACAGCCTATGGTAAAGGTTACGGTAATTATGTCAAGTTAGACAAATATGGTGCTGGATTGTAAGATGAATGCATAAGTCAATGCTGCTATACAGTCACTATATGCATGGCCACTGTTGACAAGAAAATGCTGATGAGGAAATGCTGATTCTAAGTAAGGGTCTTAAAGGCCTCCGATAATTTATAGCTCCGAGCTGCAGCCGCGAGCATTTCTCATTTAATCAATTTTGATCCGGGGGTCAAAAGGTGTTGTCACTGGGAGCACTTTCCAACGGCCTTAGGCGTCATACGATGATGTATCCTCGTTACAATCAAGCCAAATGACCGCAACAGGCAATGAAAGGAGCAAATAAAAAAATACGCTGTGCAGTGTTGATTTTGACAGCATATACTGTATATATTTTTTTTTTCATTGTCTTTTGAATAAAATGTTCCATTTCGTTTTAGTCATATTTTAGTCATCTGAAATGTTTTTGTTTTTGTCTAGTTTTAGTCGACTAAATATCATAAGATTATGGTCGACTAAATCTATAGTTGATTTAGTCGACTAAAATGTATTTTGGCGGTTCCTTTATGGCGTCGTAATGGCTGATTATACAACTGGTTGCGTGCTGAAAATAGCAGATCTACAAGCTCACAACGCGTCGCAGTGCGACGCGTTGTGAGCTTGTAGATCTGAAAAAAAGGGACACTCCTGCAAACTTTGGAAGCCAATCGTAGCCAATCTGAGACCCTGAGGAGTCTTCCCCCGTCTTCCACCCTGGGTCATTCTTGTCGTAGTGTGTGTATGTATGTATGTATATATATATATATATATATATATATATATATATATATATATATATATATATATATATATTTATATATTTATATATATATATATATATATAGGTTAATTGCAAAATACACATTCCGCCATGTGGAACTCCATATAGACAGCGATTTGTGGAATTTTGCTTTGCCTATTTTAAACCCAGGCTATTTGAAAATAGCAGATATACAAGCTCACAACGCGTCGCAATGCGACATGAATGACCCAGATTTGTGATATTCCATTACGATTGGCTACGATTGGCTTCCAAAGTTTGCAGGAGTGTCCCGTTTTGCACATGTCACAAATGTTCTTTTAGTGGCTGCCAGTTCCCACCTGATGTTGTGTGGGAGTTCAGACTGCTCCAGACCGCACTGAATAACTGCTAGCTTACATAGTGTCTTAAGACTAGGACTTAAGTCTAAGATGTAAAGATCCTCAGCAGTAGTTCCATCTCCTTTGTGTCCTCCAGAGAGGATGATACGGTCTCCCATCGTGCAACAGAACATGCCATACATTGGACATGGGCCTTTCCCCTTGGGCTCAACCTTCTTCCAGGAGAAGGTCTCTGGACTGAATTTCCACAGATCCCTGAAGGTCTGGGTCGGGCGCCACCAATCGTTGGTGCCACCAAATATGTACAGCTCTCCATTGTAGGTAAAGGCTGAATGATCACAACGTACTTCTGGGAGAAGCTGTGCAGAAGGCGTGCTCAGCCAACAGTTGGTCTCCGTGTCAAACACACAGATTTTGTCTCCCCCAAATACAAACATCTTGGTCCCGATGATGGTGGGAGAGTGATAATATGAAGGATGTGGTGGACTTCCTCTGATGTTAATTAGAGACCAGACCATTGTGCTGGTGTACAACTTGTAGATGTCAATAGTCCATCTAGTCGGCTTGGTGATTCCTCCATGGATAAACATGACCTTCTCCAACACACAGGCTGAGTGGTAGTACCTCCCCTCTGGAACAGTCCCAGAAACCCGGGGTTTGAACCATCTGTGGGCGTCGACATCAAATGCATAAAGCACATTGTAGTACTTCCCATCCCAGTATCCTCCCCAGATGTAGACTATATCTCCTATCAGGACAACTGTGTGGCCCCGGCGTATGGATGGAACCTCAAGGTGACGTTCTCCTCTTTCAGGTGTCAGTGGAGGCGTCTTCGTCCAGCATAAAGACACCGTGTCGAAGATGTGAACGCCAATCTGGCTCTTCATTTTCTTCTCGTTCTTCTTGTACCCATGAACACCATCAAAGTAGCACTCAACAAAAAAGTACACTTTGTTCCTCACCGCTATAGCATCGTGACAGTGTTCTCCCTTTGGATAACCACCCTCCTTTTCCTTTCCTTCCAGATGCAGTGTCCTGCACAGCATTTCAGACGACAGTTAAAAACTAGAATGTAAGAAGAGGGACCGAGGATAGAGTCTGTAAACGGAATACTGAGCTTGTGAACGCGCTGCCACTTATATTGACACAGTGGCACAAACGATACGCAAAACCGTGTCCAATCCATGAAGCCTGATGGCTTGGGGGTTGGCCAATCAGAGAAGCCGATGCCACTGGTGCTCGGTTGGTTGCTTTCAATTCCACAAATCACTGTCTTTCCCTTCGCTATTGATGCCCAAATATGGAGTTCCACACTGACATTGTCAATGTGACGTCATCCATGCCTAAATATGGACTTCCACATGGTGGCATACTGACCTCTAAGTGTACTTAACTTTACGCACGCACGCACGCACGCACCAGTGGTGTAAAGTAACTAACATGGACTCAAGTACTGTACTTGAAGCTTGAAGATGAAGCAGACAAAGCAGAACATTGAGCTTGTAGATCTGCTATTTTCAGAACGCAACACCCGAGCGCAACCAAACATAAAATGACTTGTCTTTTAGTTCTACCGGATCTCTTCACTAAAATTTTGGTCTATAGTTTTTTTTTTGTGACGAAATTGTCAATATATTTGGTCTTAGTTTTAGTCATCGTAGCTTCGTTTTTATTGTCTCCGCCAGGAGACATTGTTTTCACTTTCCGTCCCCCCCCCCCTCGGCCAAGCTACCATTGGTCAAGCCTCACGTGACACGTGACAATACGGTGAAATAGTGTGATCTGATTGGCTAGTGACGTATAGCGGCCTATAAATACATGTGTCACTTTGAAAGAGTCTTAGCCTCTTTCAAAGTGAGGTAAGACGGGAATAATCACGAAATGGCTGAGAAATGGCGGAGCAATACATTATGGTGTCATCACAATGTGTAATATAAATAGCTTAAACAGGATTAATCAAGAACATTACATTCCAGTACAAACTGAGATCACAGTTAATGACACAGTGCATCATTGTCTGCAAACCGATGAAGAACCAAAGGCGTTGCGCCTTTGGAGAAGGACAAAGCTAAGAAACAAAGACGAAGAACACTCGCATCTGAAAATTACAAAGAACGAAGACGAGCAGCTGACACCACAAGGAAAAGATTAGAACATAAGAATTAGAACATTCCCAACATTCCCAACACAAGTCTGCTGGCGGAGACTTGTGCTCCGAGGAGCACTTTTTCTAGTTTCATTTTCATTTAGTTTTCGTCAGTGAAAAAATGGTCATCGACGGACATTTTTCGTCGTAGTTATAGTCGACGAAATCAACAGTGCTGTGCAGATATGTCTCACCTTCTGGTCGTGGCTATAGGCTAAGGCCCAGTCCTCCTGCGAGGGATGAAACATCAGGCTCAGGATGTAGAAGCTGAGTCGGTACTTCTGGTAACTGGCACCCTCATCAGAGCTGATGAGCACGCTGCTCTCAAACTCTGGGTCCGTCAGCACCATAATCTGTGAGAAACAGATAAGGAGAGAGAAAAAAAGAGAGAGTGAGAGACAGAATGAGATGCCCGAGGAGAAGAGAAAAAGGACCCGTGTTTTGCAATTGCATTTGTGTAAGTACAGTATATCAGTGGTGGAAGAGGTATTCAGATATTCTAATTAGGTGAAAGTAGCAATACCACAATATAAAAATACTCTGTTGCAAGTAAAAGGCCTGTGTTCAAAATGTTACTTGAGTAAAAGTACAAAAGTATTGGCATACTTAAAGTACCAAAAGTGAAAGTACCAATGTTTGAAAATAGCAGATCTACAAGCTCACAACGCGTCAAGAAAAGTATAATATTTGCCTCTGAGATGTAGTGGAGTAAAAGTAAAAGTACAGAAAATTGGAAATACTCCAGTGAAGTAAACAAAATACCTCAAAATTGTACAGTACTTGAGTACATAGTACTTAGTTACTTTCCACCACTGGTAAGCATGAATACAGTGTGCATGCATGCATACAATTTATAAGCAAATCTATTTGACTGGTTAAAAGCATGCATAGATGTGAAGCATTTTTGGGAAGGAGTATAGGAGTTAGAGAGAGGGTGAAACGATAGGGAGAAGAGAGAAGACAAAAAAGAGATATTAGCAGCATCGGCTGCAGCGTCAGCAGAAACCAAACTTCCACTTGGCTATAGAAGTTCAGTACATTTGCAACTTCATTTCGTGACTGTTCCTCTTTACTCCTCGCAGACACACAGAGTAGACTGCTTAACCAAGAAAGGCACAAAGAACACTATATTAGACAAGGCATAATAGGCATGGCCTGGGTCCCTGTGTGGGAGGTGCGAGCCTTGTAAAGCCTGGCACTTTTGCTCCTGGACTAATACACTAGTATCATAATTAGAGCTCTGTCTAGGCTTCTGCTGTAAATACATTGTATATTCCTCATTATGTTCACTGTAGATTGTCTGTACATATTTATCCATATTCCCACCGTGTAGCCGGCTGACACTGTACAGTCTCACATCATGTTCACCGTCTGAATAGTCTGATAACATATGGTACGGCATATCCATTCATGGATGACAGATGCATGTATGCCCATTATTGCTGGTGATGATACTTATGCCAACATTTCTATTTATATGTATTTACAGTTTTTTTTTATTTGGGGTATCTTCCTTATCTTAGAGCAGTTGATGCCCAAATCAACTGCTCCGCAGGAACACTAGAATGGGCGTTACAAAAAAGAAAGGCTTGTAAATTAGTAATCATTTCTATGCTTCTTTCTGCATAAAATGTCCTTCACATTAAAGGACGACTTCACCGCTTTTCAACCTATCTTCATATAATTGGTCCTCACTAATACTCATGATAAAATGGTACCATGTTTTTCTACTCGGTCTGTGTCTCAGAGGAGGGCTGTGGACAGTTCAGAGTCCCGTCTACCAGTGACATCATCAATGGGGAATCCAAGCTAATAGAAACTGCAGGCTTTCTATTCCTGGAAAGTTGCAATGCAATAAAAGAAGCCATTGTTTTCGTGTTAATAAAAATCTAAATAAAAAATGTGAAATCTTGTTGGGAAAAAAAATCATGCTTAACGATGATGTCACTGGTAGACGGTTTCTGGACTGCCCACAGTCCTCCTATGAGACACAGGCCGAGTAGAAAAAAATGGTACCATTTTATCATGAGTAATTATATGAAGATTGGTTGAAAAGCGGTGAAGTCGTCCTTTAAGATCAACTTCAGGAAGTGGTAGGATCAATAATTCCATGCTTAGAAGGTACAAGGGCTCTCACCATTATTATAGAATTGAATAAAGAAAGGAATGCCTCTGTGTCCACTTGTCATCTTTAGTACAACATATGAAAGAAAAAAAAGCTGATAAATAGTATAATAAACTTTGACATAATGCCATTCCAATGTGTTTTAAAAAAAAGATGATTTTCAATGTCAGGTCACTTCATTGCAGTGTACCTAGAGGTAGATTTGGTTTGCAGCAGACAGAGCATCCATCTTGACAAATTATACAAACTACAGAGACAACAGACACACTTGATAAAGTGTTCAAGTGCTCAAATATTCAGCCCATCACCAGTTACAGTTCTTCATTGACCGGGGTCCTCAAGGGGTCTGTACTTGGCCCCCTCCTTTTCCCCTCTACAACAAATCTCTTCACTGAAATGAGCTGATCTATAAGCATGTAACGCAACACAACACAACATATTGTGACAGCTATTTTGGGGCCAACGTTTGCCTATTTCCACAGAATGCCTATTATGACATGCCAAGATACGCAGTATAGGAACACTAGAGTTCATGTGGCTAAAAAGAGATAAATAACCCTCACAAAAAACATGCAGTAATCCTGGTCTCTATACTGCCTCCCCCTGGTCAGCCGGGGCGCCTGATGGAGGGGAGAGGTTGGAATAACGTGTTCTTCCACGCGCTACGTCCAAACGGGGAAACTCTCCCCTGTCAGGTGATAAGAAGCGGCTTGCTAGCTACTCATGGATTGAAGGAGGCATGGGCTCAGTTCTGGGCTCTCCCTAGGCTGGCAGAGGGAGAGTAGCGCCCAGGATTACATAGGCAATTGGCACTGGGTGAAAAAATGGGTTACAAAATCGTGGGATAAAAATTTAGAAAAGAAAGTCCACGATAGTTCCTTAATTCATTTAAATAAATACGTGAGCAAATAAATAGAATAATAGATAAAAAAGAAAGAGAGAGAAATAAACAAACCAACCAACAAACATTGCTTCTATAGCATCTGTGCAATGTTGTTTACAGTACATCTGAGTGCTGCTGGAGCAAAACTATTTTTATAACGCTTTGTTCTACACCTTTGGGACTGTAAACTCTGTCCAGAAGGAAGAAGCTGAAATGCACTGAGTTGTCATTTCAAAAGGAGCTGCTTATGGGCTGTATAACTGCCTGCTGTACAGGGACGCGCAGGGTTAAACTGTGACTCACCTATCAGCCTACTCACTCACTCAGTGCATGAATGTCTTCATTGAATAGTAGTTATACAATTCATTTGGAGGAGCATGGCATTGGACTTGGAATTATAACAAAAATAAATATGTTATACAAAGTGAGTGCTAAGCAGCATGTTATTTCTGACAGAAAAGTTTTATTATTTTGCTTTTAAAAACCCTGAATAGACCGAATCATCGTGACATCACGTACATGAGAAAAGTGTCTTGTCCTTGTACCTAGCTTCTTTTTTTTCATTTGGCTGTTTTTTGTTTAAATGTTTTTTTTTCTCCATTTTGTCTTTGTTTTGTAAAAGGGTAGGCATAATAAGCAATTCCTTCACCCTATACCTATTTGTAAGAAATGTGGTTACCCTTTCTTGATACATTTTTTTTTTTTTTTGTACTACTACTACTTTCCGTAATGTTACTTCAACATTTACTGAAATAAACTAAACTAAACATCACCACGGCCAAAAAAATAATTATTTCTGGTGGATAAAACCGGCAGCATTGCATTGGAGCAGTATTATTCATTAACCTTATAACTGGATCAGCCTTGTGTTTCGTGTTCGCTCAGCCCTATATGTTCCCTCAATCCCTAACAAATTTAAAAATCATCCAAATTAGGCCCTATGTTATTAGAAATATATTATTTTATTATAAATATCCACAGGTTGACAAACTGAACATAGCTAATGTTCTGGAGCCTGTATTTCAGTGGTGGAAAAAGTACTCAAATGTTTTACTTAAGTAAAAGTATCAATACCGCAATGTAGAAGCACTCTGTTACGAGTAAAATTCCGGAATTCAAAATTTACTTGAGTAGAAGTACAAAAGTATTAGTATCAAAATGTACTTAAAGTAACAAAAGTAAAAGTACTAAAATAGCCTAGGTACAAAATAGGGCTAAAGTGGTTAATGTGGTTAATGTATGTTTTATAATATACTAATTGATATTTACAAAGTGACTAGTGACTAAAGCTTTCAAATAATTGTAGTGGAGTAAAAGCACAATATTTGCCTCTGAGATGTAGAGGAGTAGAAGTAAAAGTAGTGAAAATTGGAAATACCCCAGTAAAGCAAAAGTACCTCAAAATTGTATTTAAGTACAGTACTTGAGTAAATGTACTCAGTCACTTTACACCACTGCTTTCTTTTATATTGTGAAAATGTCCACTTTCTACCTGCGCCACCTGGTTATCAAACCACAGCGGCCATATACCTCACACCCCCACGCCCAAAACGGCTGTATTTTCCTTTCCTCAACTAGATTTGAATTGGGGAAAAAAGCAGCACATTCATCACTGACAGAAATACCACCCCACTTTCCCAGAGTTTTAACCAGGATCCCGCCCCGGTAGTGATTTAGATAAATAGTTTTTCATTAGAAGCCAATAAACAGGCCGCGGAATCTCCATCAAGATTTTCTCATTGGCCCACTTCTTCCATTCTATGCCATTCATTATCCATCACAAAAGAAACACCTTAAAGCCTCCCCTATTTCCTCCCAGTGTCTTGGGGCCTTGTCAGATATAATCTACGTCTTTTAAACTCAAATCATAACACTATAATATCGTAGTAAGTGACAGAGTCTATTATAAGTGGGAAATTGCATTTTTTTTCTTTCCCCTTGCTTTTCTCTAGGTCTCTGGGAAAGTAAAACTGTCGCGAGTCCTTGAAGAGTTTTACTATTTCAGTGGAGTAAACGTCACTCGTCACGGAACCAAGATAATTTACGAATTGTATCATGCATTTCACATTAACCCATTAAGAGCGGGAACGCATCTGTCATTTTAGATTTTAACCTCTTTAACAATTATCTTATACTTTGTCAATTAAAAAAATAGCAGATATACAAGCCAATAGCGCTATGAGCTTGTAGATCTGCTATTTTTTGAAAAATCATGAAAATGTTGCATATAATGTGAATAAATAATGTTTTAAAGCGAACATTTGTAACTCCATTTGCTTCTGGGGATTCTACAAATGTCCTCTAAATCCTAACAGTTGCTATAATTTTGCTATGATGAAGTGGTTCTCAAACCTTTTCATGTCTAGGACCACCCAAAATGATACGTATTTGGCCACCGACCCCCATCTCAACACATGTTGTTCCAGGGGCCCGCCCCCAGAAGCAAATATTTGAGTTACAAAATGTTCGCTGAAAAAAAGAAAATTGTACACATCTTTCACGATTTTTCAAAAATAGCAGATCTACAAGCTCATAGCGCGGCACTCGGTGCCGCGCTATGAGCTTGTATATCTGCTATTTTTGAATAGCCCAAAGAGATCTAAAGATGACACATAGCTGTTCCCGGTCTTAATGGGTTAAAATCAGTGGTGGAAAGTAACTAAGTACATTTACTTAAGTACTGTACTTAAGTACAATTTTGAGGTATTTGTACTTTACTTGAGTATTTCCAATTTCCAATACTTTTACTTCTACTCCACTACATCTCAGAGGCAAATATTGTACTTTTACTCCACTACAATTACTTGAAAACTTTAGTTACTAGTTACTTTTCAGATATAAATTATGATATAATCAAACATACATTAACCACTTTAGCCCTATTTTATACCTAGGCTATTTGAAAATAGCCGATCTACAAGCTCACAACGCGTCGCGATGCGACGCGTTGTGAGCTTGTAGATCTGCTATTTTCAAATATTTAGTACTTTTACTTTTGGTACTTTAAGTACATTTTCATGCCAATACTTTTGTACTTTTACTCAAGTAAATTTTGAATTCTGGACTTTTACTTGTAACAGAGTATTTTTATTTTGCAGTATTGGTACTTTTACTTAAGTACAGAATTTGAGTACTTTTTCCACCACTGGTTAAAATTCACTCTTTCTCTCAGTTCTCAACTTATGCACTATGAAGGTCATGCTCTCTTTTCCGTGTGACCCAGACCTTTGGGTTTGCTGCACTGTTCAGCTCATCTCCTTTCAGAAGCTTATTCACTAAGGCTCACAATGCACCCATTTCATACCGGGAATAGGATCTACTGTATAGAAAGTACTGTCGGAACCGGCGGCTATCCATCACAACCGAGCAGTGGTAGAAAGTAACTTTTACTTACATATTTATATCACATTTACTTAAGTACTGTACTTGAGTACAACTTTGAGGTATTTGTATAAGTATTTCCAATTTCCACTTTAACTTCTACTTCACTACATCTCGGATCCAAATATTGCTTTAATATTTACTCCACTGCATTTATATGTTAGTTAGTTAGTTAGTTACTTTGTGGATTTTGACTATTATTACAAAACATACATTTACCCATAATACCCAATTCAGCCCTATATACATTTCAGCCATTTGAAAATAGCAGATCTACAAGCTCACAATGCGTCGCATCGTGGCGCATTGTAGATCTGCTTGTAGATTATTATACATTTGAGAACAAATGGCACATGCTGCATAATGAGTACTTTTACTTTTGGTACTTTAAGTACATTTTGATCAATTTGATGCCAATACTTTTGTACTTTTACTCAAGTACATTTTGAATTCCGGACTTTTACTCGTAACAGAGTATTTCTATATTGCTGTACTGATACTTTTACTTTTTACAAACAAATTGAGTACTTTTTCCACCATCACTGCAACCGAGTAAAAGCCAAGAGAGATGCAATATGTCCTCACCCAAGTCATTTAGCCTAACAACGCTGTCTGTCTTCTATGACACGGAAGACAGACAGCGTTGTATTAGGCTAATGCTTACACAGAATTTATGTGATTAGCAATCACTTTTCTCACGAGCAATTGCAAGGTAGTCACCGTTGCAATAACCATTTTCTCTCCTGAATGCTAAAATAACACCCCCCCCCCAAAAAAACTAATTACTCACCGACAAACTCGCAAGGCTTGATAGCACCAGCGAGGAGTGATTAAGACTCGCCTCAGCAGCCACTGTGAGCCGGCGAGGATGCAAGGGAGTGAGGAGAGTAACAATGGTGGAATCAATAGACTTTGGAGGCATAACCTTTGTGCGTTATCGCGCTAAGGTTGAGCTACAGATAGGCTGGAGCGTGGACTGGATTTATATAGAACCTAATATTGCTCGTTTTTTTTTTTTTTTTGCAATTACTGCTGCTATCAATGGACCCAAAGATCTGAGAGAAGAGGACACCCACCATCTAATGCAGTGGTTCTCAAACTTTTCCATGTCAAGGACCCCCACATTGACACTTATTAGCCCGCGGACCCCCATTTCAAAAGATATGCCAGGGACCCCCATAAGAGAAGATTTTTTACGGCTCTAGCAGTGATTCTCAACCATTTTAATTTCAAAGACCCCCAGTTTGACATGCATTAGGCTACAGACCCCCATTTAATGGCATTTCTATCACTTGGACCGCAATTTATAATGTAAAGTCTATGTCAATTTAACTCTGAGAGTGTACAAATGGAACCAAATGGACCCTAACGGGTCCATTTGGTTCCATTTGTACACTCTCAGAGTTACAGACCTGTAAGGGTCCATTTGGTGCCTAATCTATCATTTAGCTGGGGACCCCCTGGAACTCCCTCAAGGACCCCTGGGAGTCCCCGGACCCCACTTTGAGAAGCAATGATCTAATGAATCATGTCAAGCTCTAGATCAATTGAGCTGCAGGTGTTTGACTGAAGGCTATACTGACCCGAGGTGTCAGTGTGAAAAGGCTTACTAACTGTGTCTGAAGTCTCAATCACAGAGCCATTTAATCTATTTCTAAAAAAAGGTGTCCATCCCCAATGGATTTTATTATTCCTCTTATTTTTTGTGTGACTTAAATTTTAATTAATCTATCAACCATTCGATCACTGTGTGAACGTAGAGTGAACTATAAATAGGCCCTATAGCTGTCAAAACTATAAATCTCTTTGTAACTTTTTACAAATGTGACCCACCGCCATGAACAGACAGTCACTGGAACATTTTTTAATGTCAGTTTTTTTCATGTCCTATTAAATGTTGGGAATCACAGACATTTGCATATTGGTTGTGCAGTTTGACCCACCAGTTTTGAAGGTATGGCTTATAGAGTGATGTCTTGCAGAGATACAGCGAGCTGAGACAACTGGACTGAAAGGGACATTTCTGTGATCTGTTACATTTTAACACCTGTCCCCTCATGCATTGCTGAAAGGTGGGGGTCTGAGGGGGGGCCAGGTAAACCTACCAAAGTGTACAAATTGGAAGCTAAACGGACCCTTATGGGTCCATTTGGGTACATGTGTAGACTCTGGGGTTACAAAATGGATTAAAGAACACTAAGGATTTTACAGCCATCAGAACTGCCCCCAGCTGCGCATGTGCAGAAGATTCATGAAGGGTGTCATTTTTAAAAGCCTTGAGCGAAATGTCACCACCATCATTCAAATCCATAATGTGCTGCTTTAAAAGGTCACAATTTAAACTTTTCCCGGACTGATTGAGTGAAATAGCTACTTCCGAGTAACTCTGCATGATGTTCTCAGCATGTCCACGTATTGATTCCGGTATTGCATGTCAACCAGTCGATCCTAACAGTTGTGCCTGTTGTGAAATGCTACCGTTTGTTGTCTTCTTCTGTGCAAGAGTACATTCATCCACCCATGCAGATTTCACATTGAAATAATGAGATAGGAGATAAGGTCAGGTGTGCGTGCGTGCGCACGCATGCGGGAAAAAAATCATGGGTCATTTGAATTTTACTGATGACAATGCTACAGTATCTCACTGGTTGATACAAATGAGTGAGTGAGAGAGAGAGAGAGAGAGAGAGAGAGAGAGAGAGAGAGAGAGAGAGAGAGAGAGAGAGAGAGAGAGAGAGAGAGAGAGAGAGAAGCAGCTAGAGGGTTTGAAATGTGTCTGATTTGCAGACAGTGATACCGATTTTTTAATTGGTCAGGATGTCCAGAGGGAATACATTTTTTTCGATCTTGGCCATAAAAAACGGTCAAAACCGGCAACTATACCGGACTAATGCGACCATATATATATAGAGATATTTAACATCAAACATATTCCCATATCGCTGACTACGCAATGTACCTTGAAAGTCCAGTACAGTTTTACCCACACAATAGCAGTCATTTTAGAGAATACATTCAGCAGAGTTCATGAAACATTGAGCAGCAATCCACAAAAAGTAACATTTTCTCCCAATTGCATATCTAGCTCTTTGGAATGAAGCCCTGTGCTGTATATATATCATTCCCTTGTAGGCAAGTTGGCTTTACTAGTTTGCTCCATGGGGGAATCAATAATGTTCATCTTATCTTACAAACTCTTAAATAACACACAACAAAAACAACTTCTTCGTATCAGCAGAAGAAAGAATGTATAGGGTCGCCACCTCCCAGTTAACAGGAGCAGTGTGGCACAAGAATCCACCTTGTGGTATCATCAATTCCTAAAGCCTGATTTATTTGTAGTCGTACGATGGTGTCTCGCGCCGAACGTAGCAGATCTACAAGCTCACAGCGCGTCGCATTCAGTGGTGGAAAAAGTACTCAAATTCTTTACTTAAGTAAAAGTACCGATACTGCAATATAGAAATACTCTGTTACAAGTCAAAGTCCAGAATTAAAAATGTACTTGAGTAAAAGTACAAACGTATTGGCATCAAAATGTACTTAAAGTACCAAAAGTAAAAGTACTAAAATGTTTGAAAATAGCCGATCTACAAGCTCACAACTTGTAGATTGTGAGCTTGTAGATCTGCTATTTTCAAATAGCCTAGTATAATATAGGGCTAAAGTGGTTAATGTATGTTTCATAACATCATAATTTATATCTGCAAATAAAACTAAAGTTTAATAATTGTAGTGGAGTAAAAGTACAATTTGTGCAAATAAAGTACAAATACCTACAAATTGTACTTAAGTACAGTACTTAAGTAAATGTACTTAGTAACGTTCCACCACTGGTCGCATCACGACGCGCCGCAAGCTTGTAGATCTGCTACGTTTGCCGAAAGGACGCCGGCGCGCAACAAAGTATATACATCAGGCTCAGTGCTGACCTGGTTTGGCAACCCTATTTCAAGTGAAGCTTTTCAGGTTCAACAGCGCTGATCGGAGCAGACGTTTGACTCTCTCCATGAGATTAGGTGCTAAAGAGAAGCCATAGTGGTGGCTGTTATCCATGTAACCCAAAAGTTTTTTCCTTGAAAGTTATCCAACTATCTGTCCAGAGTATGATAATGGCTTAACCTTGGAAGAGTTCAGCTGGGGTGACGTTTTTTTTTGCTTTGCCGTTCAAATCGAGGAGTCCAGCCTTAACCCTTTCAGACCGGGAACACATCTATGTGTCATTTTAAGATCGCTTTGGCTATTCAAAAATAGCAGATCTACAAGCTCATAGCGCGGCACCGAGTGCCGCGCTATGAGCTTGTAGATCTGCTATTTTGAGAAAAATCGTGGACAATTTGTGCAAATCTTTGAATGTATATATTATATTTTCTAAAGCGAAAATGTTTTACTCAAATCTTTGCCTCTGGAGGATTCTACAAATGTGTTATAAATCCTATTTATGAAAAAAAACTTATTTTGCTATAATATCAATGTTTCTCAAACTTTTTCATGTCAAGGACCACCCAAAATTATATGTATTTGGCTGTGGACCCCCATCTTAAAATATGTTGTTCCAGGGTCAAAGATTTGAGTAAAAAAAAATCGCTTTTAAAAATATATATCAAATATTTGCACACATTTTCAAGATTTTAAAAAGAATAGTGCTACGCTATGAGCTTGTATATCTGCTATTTTTGAATAGCCGAATAAATCTTAAAATGACACTAGGGGTGTGGGAAAAAATCGAATCGAAAACGAATCGGGATTCTCATGTTGCACGATTCAGAATCGATTCTCGATTTTTTTCTAGTATTTTTGTATAATGACATTTTTGAGAAGTGGCAAGTTCTGGGCTGAATCGGGAAAAAAAACGTGTTTGAATCGGAAAATAAAACGTTTTTGAATCGAAAAAAAACTACGTTTTTGAACCAAGAATCGTTTGTTTTTAAAAAATCGGAAGGAATTGGAATCGTGACCCCCAGAATCTGAATCGAATCGAATCGTGAGATAGCAGAAGAGTCACAGCCCTAAATGACACAGATGCGTTCCCGGTCTTAATGGATTAATTGTAACAGGATATGAAAGTCACACATGCTGCACCTCAGATCTGCATCTGTTTAACACTGAGTCATCTCAGGAGGTCAGCTGAGGGAACGTTGTATTTTCAAGGAAAACCTTTTTTATTTGTGTTGTTGTCCTGCTCAATACCCAGTACTTACACTACAGCGCACCATTGTGCCAAACAGAAAAGAAACACAATGTATAATTTACTATGGCTGGAATATTGCCAATTCAAACTTCAAATGGCATCTATAGTATCTCGCAAGCTATAAAGGTATACAGATTAAAATTGCATGGCCTCTGCAGAATACATGCATTCATGTTTTGATGTGCTGGAGATCAGAAGAAGGATAATATTATAATATTTACTCTTTCTTCTTCATTTCAACACTAACATCATACAAAAATACAGATGTGCCACTTCAAAACTTCACACGTTACTGTTCTTTCCCTGAAAGTCCCCTGAAAATGCATTTTTTTCCTCCCTTTTCTGCCCTTAAAATGCACTGTTTTGCCCCTGAAAAGAAGTTGTCACTACACACCCCCGTTTTTCCCTTCAACAGACATCCATATACATGAGAACAAAAGAATGTGTGTTGAAGGAGGTGTCAGACTCATTATGAGGCGAAAGGTGATTTGACCAGTTGCTCAAATTAATTAGCATCATAAAAGCAGTGATCATCAAAATAATTCAGCATTTTAAATGCCCTTCTTTTTCCCTCTTATTGCCCTGGGAATCCCCTGAAAATTTACTGTCTTGGCGATGGCAGGACATGTGAAGTTTTGAAGTGGCACATCTGTATGGTCTCGTTTCTACGATCGGTCTACTGCGTGTGTTCCTCCAAATGGTCTGAAATTGCGGTTATAATTGTTTAACTGAAGACATTATGCAATTATGGCTTTCTCAGTGTGTAGCCCTACAGCATGTACTGTACTGTATGTGCAGTATAAGTCGTTATTCTCATTATGTATCATCTTACTTTAGCTTTTGTACAGGACCTTGAGATCTCCCAGTAAAACGTGTGATCAAACGTGATTTATGAAAGAAAAAATAAATCTCCCTACAGAGTCAGTCTTTAATTAAAACATTACGCCCTTATCCCTCACTTTCCCCGTGCTGGAACATACAGTACATCTCCTATGCACTGCCACACTTTTAGGCGTGGTTAAAAATACATAGTATCTCCATATTACTCACTTCACGGATGAAGATACGGGTCAGTTTTCTTTTAGCCCATTGAGACCTGAAGCCGATTCTACATGTCTCCTAAATCCCAACAGTTTTCTGAAAATCAATCTTTTTCATGTCAAGGACCCCCAAAATGATATGTATTTGGCCGCGGACCCCCATCAAAATATTTTGTTCCAGGGACCCCCAGAAGCAAAGATTTGAGTTCAAAATGTTCGCTTTAAAAATATATATATTCAAAGATTTGCACACATTTTCACGAATTTAAAAAAATAGCAGATCTACAAGCTCTTAGCGCGGCACTCGGTGCTGCGCTATGAGCTTGTATATCTGCTATTTTTGAATAGCCCAAAGTGTAAAATAATACTTTTTAGCTCAAATCTAAAAATGACACAGTTCCAGGTCTTAATGGGTTAAAACTGGGATTTGTTGAACACTGCTTTGTGAGGAAATAACCTGACTTGATGCGTTATTTTCATATTTACACATCGATTTCATTCCTGCTGAGGTGAATTATTTTGCTTGTGCTCCACTTTCCATCGGCGTTCCTTTCACACTACAGCATTTCAAGTCATGAATATCAAACATGTTTGATATTTACAATGCAAAATTGGAGCGTCTTCGATCCAGTCGGTGACATTACCATTATGTCTGTAAACCCCCTCACACTACAATAATGTGGGCAGATAATCGGTTGAGCGCAGCCTCGTATCGGGAACACACTCGCGAATGAAATTGTGGCAATTTTGAGGTGTTTGGACTTTATTTGAGTATTTCCAATTTCCAATACTTTTACTTCTACTCCACTACATCTCAGAGGCAAATGTTGTACTTTTACTCCACTACAATTATATGAAAACTTAAGTTACTAGTAACTTTGAAGATTTTGCATATTATTACAAAACATACATTAACCACTTCAGCCCTATATTTCGGCCATTTGAAAATAGCAGATATACAAACAATGCGTCGCATCGCGACGCATTGTGAGCTTGTAGATCTGCTATTTTCAAGATTTGTATACATTTGAGAACTTTAAATAGGACATTCTGCATAATGAGTACTTTTACTTTTGGTACTTTAAGTACATTTTGATACCAATACGTTTGTACTTTTACTCAAGTAAATTGTGAATTCCGGACTTTTGCTCGTAACGGAGTATTTCTACATTGCAATATTGATACTTTTACTTAAATAAATAAAGAAATGTACTTTTTCCACCACTGAAATTACCATATAGTGTGGGGGCAGAATTAGTAACTCTAAAAAAACTAAAATGTTTGTAAATACAATTCCAACCACCACATCTGAAGGCAATAGTCTGATGTCACATATCAAATCACATCAGCCTCTAGTCTTGGTATCATTATACACAGTATGTACTGTATTATGAACAAAGACATACTTTTGTAACTTCTGTTTACTGAGTTGAACTAACATCACAAGTAGTGTCTCACCTTTCTCTTGTTAGTTGGACAGACGTAGAGGTAGCTCAGGACGGTCTTGGATCCAACTTTGTCGTTCATTCTCTCATATGTGGACCCGTAGTCTGTAGATCTGAATGAAACAAAAGCATTGTTTCAGACTCAAGTGTGGCAAAGCAGTACAATAACATCTCACACAACATTTGAAGCTGAGAACAGTCAAAAAGTGCATTTAACTCTGAGGGCCAGATACAGTACATCAAACGACTGCAACGTGGATGTAATTATGCAGTCAGTGAATCGGAATTGCCTTTTAGTCACGTATTGTATTTGTATTTGAAGCAGAGCTTGGGAGGTGCAGTGGAATGAATGGATTTGTGCAACGCAGGCAGACAGACAGACAGACAGACAGACAGACAGACAGACAGACAGACAGACAGACGTTTTCATCCTGCCAGAAAGTGATTGCAGCTCCTATGCCGGTAACTGAAAGTTTGTTTCTGGCTAAATGTCTTCACTTCACGCTTGGAGGGTTATATTTCAAACATTATAGCCCAATCAGACCAATTTACCAGTGGGCATACATTTAAAATGCCATATATGCCATAACTGAAAGCTTGGTTCTGGCTCAAAATGAATTGATGTCATTTATTTCAAACATTATAGCCCAATCAGACCAATTTACAAGGGGTAGATAGGTAGGTAGGTAGGTCTGGACGTGCGAGCACTAGTTGTGTTAACTTTCTGCTTGTACATGGTTGAAAGCCCGCTTGAAAATGGCAGCTTCACATATAGGAGTGCGGTGTGGGACGATGTAGTCAAGATTGACGATAAAACAGTGAAATGCAAATTGTGCAGCACAAAGGATGCGTATCAACATCAGTGATGGGTTGACACTAAGGTCTCAGAGGCATTTGCCTGTCGGGCAAGTAAAGGTCATGTTCCACTTGTCTAAAAGTCATGCCCACTTGCCCGAAAAGTAAATGGTCCATTATAAAATGATAAAAAAATGTAATTAAATTTGAACAAAAACTTAATAAAATTTGAGTTACCGTTCAATTTAACACTTTTTTTTCTTTCTGGGGCGATTAAAACATACATGTCATACCTCAATTGTTATGCCAAATACCTACATATAGCTATGAATGGGTTCACACATGTTATTTTAGATTTTTAAGTGTAGCAACAGTGAAAACAGCACAACAGGTAAACAATGTTCTTATTTTACATTCTTCAGACCAGAAGACAGAGCGCTCTGGCCACGTTCAGGTGTTTAGACAGATATATATATATCGTGTTGTGTTTATAGACGGTTGCATCCCCTCTCAAACGAGCACTTGCCCAGTCGGGCGACCTCCAAAACCCTGAAAGTTTTATTTACCTGCCAGGGGCAGGTGGGCAACCGTTAGTGTCAACGCCTGATCAGTGATGTCAAAACACATTAAAGCGAAACACCCAAAGCCTTCACCCCTAGCAAAGCTGAATGGCAGTCCCTTCACTTCACCGTGAAACCTTGTGATGACCGGCGGGCAGAAAAGATTTGACAGCCAACATGATAGCCGAAGATGCCTATTGGAGTTGTCGAGGGGAAAGGCTTCCGTGAGCTGATCAGTGGTGGAAAAAGTACTCATATGTTTTACTTAAGTAAAAGTATCAATACTGCAATGTCGAAGTACTCGGTTACAAGTAAAAGGCTGGAATTCAATATTTACTTGAGTAAAAGTACAAAGGTATTGGCATCAAAATGTACTTAAAGTACCAAAAGTAAAAGTACTAACACGTTTGAAAATAGCAGATCTACAAGCTCACAACGCGTCGTGATACGACGCGTTGTGAGCTTGTAGATCGTCTATTTTTTTAATAACCTATGTATAAAATAGGACCTATGTGGTTAATGTATGTATTTGATTATATCATAATGTATATCTGAAAAGTAACTAGTAACTAAAGTTTTCAAATAATTGTAGTGGAGTAAAAGTGCAATATTTGCCTCTGAGATGCAGTGGAGTAGAAGTAAAAGTACTAAAAATTGGAAATACTCCAGTAAAGTAAAAAATACCTAAAAATTGTACTTAAGTACATACATGTACTTACTGTAGTTACTTTACACCACTGTGCCTATTAGAGTTGTCAAGGGGAAAGGCTTCCGTGAGCTGATGTGTGCTGCATTCACCTGGGAAAGCATGGCATGAGAATGTGGGCTGCAGTGGTTGGCTGTAGATTTCAATACGATACAAATACCTGATCATGTAAGCTAGATTCGTAAATAGCTATTAAATATTGCAGTAAATAAATATTGCTTTGAAACGAGGTGCTCAAGGTCATCTCTGACTTCTTACGGTAATTAATGCATGTCTGCTCACATTATAGGCTGCATTTTGACAACTTCTTGATTTTCTCGGCACATCTTCAAAGGCCTTTCCGTGTTTGTGTCTCCTTGCTGGAATTAATGTCAGTTCCGTAGACTCCACTACAAACCTTTCTTTAATACAGCCTGTCTATGCAAATTTGCGCCCACTCTTTATTCCTGGAATACATTGGACACATCTGACAAGACGGAATGTCTCGCTTCTCCCTTTGGTGGCCATTTTAATAGCGGTTCAGAACAGCCACACCACGCGCGTGGCCACACCGACCACCCGCGTGCAGTGGTGTAAGTACATTTACTCAAGTATTGTACTTGAGTACAATTTTGAGGTACTTTTACTTTACTGGAGTATTTCCAATTGTCTATACTTTAACTCCACTACATCTCAGAGGCAAATATTGTACTTTACTCCACTACAATAATTTGAACACTCCAGTTACTTTGAAGATATAAATATATTACATTATAAAACATACATTAACCACTTTAGCCCTATTTTATACCTAGGCTATTTGAAAATAGCAGATCTGCAAGCTCACAACACGTCGCACTTTGACGCGTTGTGAGCTTGTAGATCTGCTATTTTCATCAAGTGTAAAATCAGCCATTACAACGCCATCAAGGCACCGCCGAAATACATTTTAGTCGACTAAATCAACTGTAGATTTAGTCGACTATAATCTTAAGATATAAAACTAGACTAAAGGTAAAACATTTCAGATGACTAAAATATGACTAAAACAAATTTTTTTTTTTTCAAAGGTTTATGACTAAAACTGAATCAAAATCTGCTGTCAAAATCAACACCGCCTGACCCACTGTTTGGGAACCACTGGTGTATTGTACCCCTCTATGCCTTTACAGTTCTGGAAGCTTCTAAAGTCTCCTGCTGGCAGAACAAGAGAGAAGGTCAATCTGGCTGCCAACACAAATGAACCATTGCGGAATATCTCGGGACCCAGCGCTGTAAATTATTAATTCATTCCCAATGACTACTTTGAAATAAAATATGACGAGTGCAAAAACATGTGGATGTTCCTGAGCCCATGGGTTTTAATAATTTAAGGCTGGGAATGAGCCTGTTAGCCAGCCTTGTCCCTTGAAACTCCACAGGATCCATCACAACCAGTAACCACCAAATCGCTATTCCTTATAGAAAAGTACATTTTCCACGAGCCTATACACTGTTCTACTCCCTCCCTCATTTAAAGGGAATATACGGCAAGTCTTTCGCTCGAGGCAAATGATTTCGCTCTATAGAGAAAGGGAAGGCCCACCCACATCTCCACGCGCACGATTCCCATTTGATTTGCAATCTTACTTCATGGTCTTATATGATGAAAATGAGGAAGACATCTAGTTCATATCTTTTTCATTTTTAGTCAGGGCACTCACTACTAGTGCTGCTTCAGTGGTAATGGGGTTTTCAGGGAAATTGCAATGAGATCTCTCTCTCTCACTCGTCGTGGTTCGTTCTTGAGAGAGAGACGTGTGGCGATGATTACAAAGCTCAATAAGGAATGAGACAGACAGTATGGTTTCTGCCAGGACATTAACCCATTAAGACCGGGAACGCATCTGTGTGTCATTTTTATATTCCCTTTGGCCTATTCAAAAATATCAGATCTACAAGCTCACAGTGCGGCACTCAGTGCCGCGCTGTGAGCTTGTAGATCTGATATTTTCGTGAAAATCTTTCAAAATATATTTGTTTTTAAAGCGAACATTGGAAACTCAAATCTTTGCTTCTGGGGATTCTACAAATGTCTTCTAAAACGCACTATGAGCTTGTAGATCTGCTATTTTTGAACAGCCCAGAGAAATCTTGAAAATGACACAGATTCTTTCCCGGTCTGAATGGGTTAAAGCTGAATTAAGGGCTGTTGAGGTGCTCGGGGACTGATCCCAATATGGAAGGACTTCCACTGCACCATTGGGAACAGTATTACACTGCTCGAGTCTTTAAAAGGACACATTATAGACTGTATACAATACATACAGTAGTGTATTTTGACTGTGGCGAGATAGCAATAAATTCATGCCGCTTCGCTCGCTCCATCACTTGGGAGGCGTGAATAAGGCATATGAGTATCGTGTACAGCATGCTATAGACCTCTTAACAGACAGTCACAATGATAAGAACCAGTATGAGCGCGCAGGCCGGCACCAAATGAAACCCATTCTGTCAGGTCTCGCTAGGACGAGCCTCTCTAGCCAACACACAAGAGGAGGTTGAATGAACTGAAACCAGCGCACCCCAAAACAATATGTTGGGAATTGATTGCCTGAAACAATCACCTGTGCGTCCAGTCTCAATGTTGGTAAATGATTGGTCTATTGATGGAACCAGTATAGTTTAAGACCTGGGGTCTATTTCACGAAACCTGGATTAGGGATAAACCGGGTTTAAACCGGGTTTAATCGGCTATCCTGGCTTAAATTATCCAGGAATCGGTTTCACGAAAGCTGAGTTAGCTCGGCAGATTAACTTAGCCAGTAAACCTGGATATGTTTATCCATGTTCCAGTTTCACGAAAGAAAATTGAAGCAATCCTGCCTTAGTTACCATGGCAATTTAGCTGTGAAGCTAGCCTGGTCCGGACAGGCTAACTAAAAAAATTGTCTTATGGTGGCCGGGGACCCCCGTGGACCCCGGTCACCACGGGGACCCCCGTGGACCCCGCCCCCCGTGGTCCCCCAGACCCCCGGCCCCCCATGGACCCCCGTTGACCCCTGGCCCCCCGTGTACCCCCGGACCCCCGTGGACCCCCGACGGGGGTCAACGGGGGTCCGGGAGTACACGGGGGGCCGGGTACTCCCGAACCCCCGTTAACCCCCGGCCCCCGTTGACCCCCGTGGACTGGGGACCCCCGGCCGCCAAAAGGGAAGCTTTTCACTTGCAGATCTTTGATTTTAGAAATAGAAATTAGAAAATGATTCTAAGTGTTTATAATTATAATTCCAATATTCACATAAACTCCTCATGTTTAAGCCTAACTGAATTATATATTTATGGACTTGTATATAAATTAGTTGCATATTTTTGGACAACTTTTGCATTTAATTTGCTAATTCGCTTTCTCCCTGGATCTATATTTATTGCGGCAGTGTTTCCTTTCTTGCTTATGATACATTTTACTTCCTTGTATGATTCCATGAGCTGCTGCAGTGCTGCTGTTCAGCCACAGAGAAGAACGCCACTCTGGTTTTGGGCTCCATGATTGGTCAAATTCAAGGATTCTGCTATCGACTTTCATGGTCTTTTATAGGAATAGGTGAACTCACATTCAGCCTGGTTTAACGATCCTGGCTTGACAAAGTCACTCCTTCTCAGCCAGGATTGGCGTTCGTGGAACCGAATAAACCAGGCTGAACAGCGCAGGCTTGTCAAACCTGGATTTGCCTTTTAAACCAGGATAATTTAATTCCGCTTTCGTGAAATAGACCCATGCTCTCTGACCAAAATCAGTCAAACGTCACAGGGGCGTTTTTTTCTATTCAATATTTTTGTTACATTGGAATTGAATGGAATAAATAAACAAACACAGAGATGATAGATGGACGGACGGACGGACGGACGGACGGACGGACGGACGGACAGACAGACAGACAGACAGACAGACAGACAGACAGACAGACAGACAGACAGACAGACAGACAGACAGACAGACAGACAGACAGGTAGAGAGAGAGAGAGAGAGAGAGAGAGAGAGAGAGAGAGAGAGAGAGAGAGAGAGAGAGAGAGAGCAGCTACTGATTAGGAACATCGCTTGCACCTGTGCTGATTACCGATATAAGAGCTATGTTTGAAAGCTCACCCAAGTGTGGTTATTGAGAGTCACCAGTATATTACAGAAATATTTTAATTGTGTACCATTGCCTGAATTTGTATGAGCCATTATAGTTTCTCATCCAGCAGTCTTGCATTGTTTGTATTGCCCCCCCACTCTCTGTTTTGCCATTGTTGGTATGGATTGTGAGCAGGCTTACTATATAAGTTTACAGAGTAAAGAGAATCAATAGAAGCAGCTTATAAAAGGCATGTTAATGTGCAATGTCCAATGCATACTATACACAAGCGGTGTAAAGTAACTAAGTACATTTACTCAAGTACTGTACTTAAGTACCATTTTGAGGTATTTTTTACTTCACTGGAGTATTCCTAATCTGCAATACTTCTACTCCACTACATCTCAGAGGAAAATATTGTACTTTTACCCCACTACAATTATTAGAAATATGGAGTTACTAGTTCCTTTGCAGATATAAGTTATCATATTATAAAACACACATTAACCACTTTAGCCCTATTTGTACATAGGCTATTTGACAATAGCAGATCTACAAGCTCACAACGTGTCGCATCGCGACGCGTTGTGAGCTTGTAGATCGGCTATTTTCAAATGGCCGAAATGTATATAGGGCTGAAGTGGTTAATGTATGTTTTGTAATAATAATCAAAATCTCTAGGTAAACTAAACGTTTTCAAATAATTGTAGTGCAAGTAAAAGTACAATATTTGCCTCTGAGATGTAGTGGAGCATTAGTAAAAGTAAGTGAAAATTGGAAATACACCAGTAAATTAAAAGTACCTCAAAATTGTACTGAAGTACAGTACTTAAGTAAATGTACTTAGTTACTTTACATCACTGATGATCAGTAGGATGCATTGAAGAGATGATTAACTTTAGATGGAAAAGACCATGAGGACAAGGTCCCATGCAGTCAAGGGCAAGAGCAACGTTACTCATTCATTACTAAGGTGGTATATAATGTATCTTGGCAGTTACACAGTGTTGGCAAAGGTATGAACGTTACTCAGTGTAATCTTTGTAGTTTTGGAAATTGGAAATGGTGATCAATCAGTTTATTTTTTTTCTTCCCATTGAGCCATTAGGGGCTGGGTGTGTGTGTGGAGGTTCCTGTACAGCAGGGGTCTTCAACAGGGGATCAGTGGGACCCCCCCGTAGGGGGGGAGATACTGCAGGGGGGCCGCCAAATCTTTGTGTGATAGGGACTTATTTATGTTTTATTTTTACTTTAACCACTTGAACCCTCGCATCCCTATTCAGGGGGGAACATTAACCGAAAATAGCAAGGACTTTACAAGAAATACAAGGACGCGACGCGTTGTGAGCTTTTAGATCTGCTATTTTCGGCGAAGAGGTTTGGTGTAGAGGGAAAAAAGAGCAGACTAAGTACCGAGCCAAAGGTCAAGTTTCCAAAGTATTGACGGTTTAAGTGTTAAATGTCTGAAAATGCACATTAACATGAATCCAATATGTAGCAGGGGTCCCTGCTTCATCTCTCTCTCAGCTAAGGGGTCCTCGGCCTGAAAAAGGTTGAAGACCCCTGCTGTACAGTAGGTAGGTACGTGTGAGCAACAGAATATGGTAAATAGGTTAGGTGAAACAATGGAGGTCACCTATCAACAGTACATCAACCTTATGAAGCCTAGCGTCCTATTCTGGGGCTGTTTTCATAGACAAGTAAGCACGGTAAATATAGGGTTTGTGTTCAAACTTAAAATGATATGATATGCATCTATGTCATTCATGGCACGGTCATACTGACAACGAGAAGCAAGAAGTTTGAGTCAAAACATCAATTAGTATTATTATTATCATATTTATGTCCCAAATGCGAATATTCATTGCGTCCGACTCCTCCTTAATTATACCATATCGTCTATGTTGGGTGGAAACCTCATATGTCCAAAATTGTTACTTTTCAGGATTCCAATTCAAAAACAGCAGATCTACAACTCAAAATGTGTCGTTTCGCGCCGCGTCTCGAACCTGTGGATCTGCGACTTTTGATGCTTTTGTGTGACGCTGTAGTTAGTATGATCAAATAGGGCGTTGATTTTGAAAGCACAAAATATAAGAGGTTCCTACTCGACAGCAACGCTTTACAACAGAGAAAGTACATAATGTCTTGGGTTTGAGAAATGACAGGTCAGAGTATTAGACCGTATATGATGTCCTTTATTGAGGACAGCAGACTGTATAGTGTCCACACACAGTGCTACCCATCTGGGGCTTTCCCCAGCACTGAACTGGAACACAGCCAATCTGTGCCTCAATTAACACATTCAAACCGGGAACTCATAGGCTACTGTTTTAGATGTTTTAGCTACAACCATTATTTTATACTTTGGGCTATTCAAAAATAACAGATATACAAGCTCTTAGAGTTCAAACATAGCAGATATACAAGCTTGTAGAGTTCAAAAATAGCACATATACAAGCTTGTAGAGTTCAAAAATAGCACATATACAAGCTCTTAGAGTTCAAAAATAGCAGATATACAAGCTCGTAGGGTTCAAAAATAGCACATATACAAGCTTGTAGAGTTCAAAAATAGCAGATATACAAGCTTGTAGAGTTCAAAAATAGCACATATACAAGCTCATAGAGTTAAAAAATAGCAGATATACAAGCTCGTAGAGTTAAAAAATAGCAGATATACAAGCTCGCAGAGTTAAAAAATAGCAGATATACAAGCTTGTAGAGTTTAAAAATAGCAGATATACAAGCTCATAGAGTTCAAAAATAGCAGATATACAAGCTCGTATAGTTCAAAAATAGCAGATATACAAGCTTGCAGAGTTAAAAAATAGCAGATATACAAGCTTGTAGATCTTTGTGCAAATCTTTGAATACATATATTTATTTTTGAAACATTTTAACTCAAATCTTTGCTTCTGAAGATCCCTGGAACAAGCCATTTTATAAATGTTTGCTTTAAAAAAATATACATTCAAAGATTTGCACACGTTTTACATCTCGGTGTCGCGCTATGAGCTTGTAGATCTGCTATTTTTGTGTAGCCAAATAAATCTAAAATGGCACAGACACTTCCCTGGTCTAAATGGGTTAAGCTGTAACAAATCACGGAGCTCCTCTGGAACTCCCAGTGCAGCCCATGTTGTCTTTTCCCATGGCGATGAGGATGGTCGTTTAAAACTCTGGCTATAGAAGATTATTTTGGTGGCTTAAACTTGATAATGATATTGCTGCTGTCAGGCAGAAACCTTGTATCTCTGTATTTCAACTGTTATTATTAAGTATTTATTTTTTTGTAACTTAATGCCCTACTTCATCGGACATCAGTATCATGCAAAAGTATTAAGAATCAAGAAGGTTTGTACAACTCATACAGGTACAAGCAGGAAAAAACTTGTCTCCGCCAGGCCGGGTTGCCTGCCCCAGGGCCTGCAAACTCTGGGAGGCAGCCATTTATAGACAACTGGAATGGAATATGAGCAATCTGACTGATATGCATCTTGATCACAAGACTTCAGAGAAACGTGAAACGGCCTTGAAAATGTTGTGGCAGAGGTTCCTCCTTGGCCTACTGGGAGTGTGCGACTGTGCGTGCAAAGTTTCATGCCGATTAGTCCAACACACACGCACGCGCACACACACACACACACACACACACACACACACACACACACACACACACACACACACACACACACACACACACACACACACACACACACACACACACACACACACACACACACACACACACACACACACACACCATAGTCTCCGGCCTTTTGGCCCACCCGCCCTGGCGGAGACATTAAGGCTTGTACAATATCAGATTTGAGCAATCTATACAGGAATAAGTGAATGACTACAGTGCCGAGTGCTGACCCACTTTTTTGTTAACGGCAATCTTAATCTATTCATACATTATAGTTGATCAAATGCTGTTTTAAGGTTCACGCTCAAAAAGTTGACAAAGAAAAGTTATCTTTTTGTATTTATCGTTTCTACATTTTTTTTATTATGAGGGGTTGAATAGAGTACAAACGATTCAGCCTGTGGCTGAATGTCTGGGGTGCAGCAATAGCTTTAACTTTTCAAATGCTTGCTTGTTGTTTGTATTCGTAAATGAATATGGCTGTGTGGGCCTGTAACAGACTAACAAGACCAATAGATTATATCACTGGACATTCATAGTCGACCTCGGTATCCTCAGGCAATGCTAAATGGATGAACAGACAGTTCATGAGGGTGTCTGCTTCTGTATAGAATTATTCCAAAATTTTTTGTTGTTGAGTAGTTTTCAATAGATGTGCGTGTCTGACGTCTGATGTCAAAATGTCAAAACGGTTCATAAACACACAGACTAAGAGAGGAACGAAACAAGAAAAGTGTCCATTTGGTTAAATAATACCCATTGGCTGTTATCTGTCCTTGGGGAATGCATGATTTCCTTTTCTTTAGTTTGTTCAAACTCAAAAGCCTAAATATGTATGAGTGTTTGCAGAGAAAGAAGCTGTGCTCATGATGTGCATGTGATTACAGCATTTACCCCGGCCTTGGTACTCAGTCAAAACGTACCCACTCTTTCCGATACATTTCTATTCAGTAAACTTTGTCTCTGTCGACACACTTGTTTACTTGTTACTTGTTGTCTGCATCTAGTTTGTACAGAAAAGGAGTTGAAGGAGAAGGACGCCAGAACAGATAGATAACTAACTAACTATATGAAGCCAGCAGTGCCTAAAGTGTTAGGCATCAGTTTGAAGCATTCCAGCATGCTTTCTGCAAAGGCAGCGCTCTCTCCCTTTTTCTGTTTAGACGAGCAGTTTATGAGCCGTTCCTCTCTGGTGTCTGTCACTGTAATGTTGTTTATATGCTTTGTGATGAAAGATAATGGCTGGAAATAATGTTGTGAGTATCAGTAGGAGAGATTAACCGGTTAACACCGGGAACGCATCTGTGTGTCATTTTTAGATTTCTTTGGGATATTCAAAAATAGCAGATATACAAGCTTGGAGTGCGGCACTCGAGCTTGTAGATCTGCTATTGTTTTTAAAATCATGAAAATGTATGCAAATCTTTGAATATATATATAAATATTTTTAAGCGATCATTTGTAACTCAAATCTTTGCTTCCGGGGATTCTACAAATGTCTTCTAAATCCTAACTGTTTCGTATGTTGCTATAATCAGTGGTTCTCAAACTTTTTCATGTCAAGGACCCCCAAAATGATATCTATTTGGCCGCGGACCCCCATCTCAAAATATGTTGTTCCAGGGACACCCCAGAAGCAAAGATTTGAATTAAAAATGTATATATTCAAAGCTTTAAACACATTCATAATAGTTTTTTTTTTTTTTTAAATAGCAGATCTACAAGCTCATAGCGCAGCACTCGGTGCCGCGCTATGAGCTTGTATATGCTATTTTTGAATAGCCGAAATAAATCTTAAAATGACACACAGACGCGTTCCCGGATTGAATGGGTTAAGGCAGATTTGGATCTGGGTGTGATGTCAGTTTATTTTGGAGAAGAGAAGCATCTGGAGGCATGGATATGAGCATGAAACAGATTCAACACAGCGGGGAAGCCGTGCGCCGTAGCAGGTGTAAAGTACAGTACAGTCACGGCGGGGCCTAATCCACAATTTCTTCCCTGAAGAGCAAATGAGCAATTATTTTTCTTTTGTTTCAGACGTGCGGGATCTTTTTTGAAGGAACTATGTGAAGAGCATCATTCCCTTGGACAATAATGTCCTGTTGCTGTCAGAATGTCAAAGGTAGTGTAAGTGATATTTTATTCAAATAACGCCCTATATTCTGCATTGCCTACAGAACAGGGGGTTTCAACCGGTGGTACGGAGGTATTGCAGGTGGTCCCTGGCCATGCATTCAGATGTATTTATTTTTTCCTTTTAATAAGTACAGGAGTTCTTACTGTATGGTGTGTGTGATATGAAATGTGAGCTTACCATAATCACAATAATCCTTAATCGTATTCAAAGGGTTTTTTGCAGAGAGATGAGACAGACTCCAGTCACTTTCAAATTAGAGCACTGCAGAGGGCAGGTGTGTGTGTCTGTGTCCAGCTGACGCTCGTTGACGCTCGTTAATGTTATAGGCACCAAAGCAATTATGCTTCTGCACTGTTAATAGGCCAACATCTAATCTAAGATTACTGGGACTCACCAGTGAGTCACAGGATTCACTTCATTGAAAACAACATCACAGTGTTTTATTAGTGTGGTTGCCCAACAGGGCAACCACACTAATAACACTAATAACACTTTTTTTCAGACGCATCTCCTCCCACAGTTTTTATACCCTAATGTTGTGCCATATATCAAAATGACCGTCTAAATCGGGAATCGTGCGCGTGTATAGGGCTAAGAGATTGGTTGAATACTTTAATTGATATTAATTTATTAGTGCCATTAAATGTCCCCATCCACTTTAATGGAAAAGTGAAAAAACTCAAATTCAAGTATTTTTTTCTCAGAAACCGTAAGAGCTAGAGTTATCAGATTTGGAGGGATAATTCATAATATTGTCCGAAATTATTGAAAAAAATATCACACCATTCGGCCTCATGGTGGCGCTATAACAGCCCCCTTTACGTTTTGGCCCGTAACTCTTGAACCGTAGGTCCGAAAATCAAAATTTCTTTTCACCTGGATTCCTTGGGTCACTACGCATCTCCCCATATAGGCCACGCCCATTTGCGTCAGGATAGATTTTTTGATATTGATTTATTTCTGCATTAAATTTCCCCATCCACTTTAATGGGAATTGCAAAAACTCCCATTCAAGTATTTTTTTCTCGGAAACCGTAAGGGCTACAGTTACAAGATTTGGAGGGGAGGTTAATAGTTTTTTGCGAAATTATTATGAAAAGAATCACACCAGTCGGCCACATGGTGGCGCTATAACAGCCCACTTTACCTTTTGGCCTATAACTCTTGAACCGTAGGTCGTAAAATCAAAATTTCTTTTTCCCTAGATTCCTTGGGTCATTACGCAGCTCCCCATATAGGCCACGCCCATTTGCGTCAGGATAGATTTTCCGCCATTTTGAATTTTCTTCAAAACACACTTTTTGCTCCTTTTCCTACAATTTTTTTCCAAATCTCACACAAATCGGTACACGTGATCTATGGACCCCTGCGATAAACCTGTCCAAACGACATTATGATAGTCCGACCGGCGTCGGCGCAACCACACTTTGCAATTTCCCCGGAATTGCGACGCGTCTAGTTAGATATTATATTGATATTATAGCTATTTTATTTGATTAGATATGTGATGTTGTTACCTGACAATTAGTTGACTTTTGGTGAAAAAGCCTGCATCGGTGTCGGTTGATATCGGTATCGGATATATCGGAATATCAGCAAAAAAAGTCAATATCGAACACCCCTATTGTTTATTGATAATAAAATGCTTTAAATTTGTCTAGCTCATGAATGTAGCTTGTGATTAGTGAGTAACAAGTAAGAAAAAAAAACGAATCTTAACCCATGGAATGGTGCATGAACCCCCCACCACTATTGTGTTTGGTGGGTCTATGACGGACCGACGCGACACAATAGTGGTGGTCCCCAGGCTGCTCTTAGTCAGGATGGTGGTCCCTGGGTCAAAATCAGTTGAAAACCCCTGCCATAGAATGTTCGTTCAGTAGCAGGGGTTTCCCTGCTGTCTCTCCAGCACTTTAATAAAGAGACAATAAATGTTCAGGTGGGTTGCCAATTTTCATCCAATCAGAGGAGAGTACCCATTTATCAGTCTCAATTTTATAGTGTTCCAGTTCCAATTGTGTGTCTGCTCATTTCTCTGGTGTCATCACTTCCACTCGCACTTGTTTATCCTGTATCCTTTATGAGTTCTCTCTCCTGATTGGATAAAATTGGTATCCCCATCCTGAAAATGCATTTTTGTCCTAAAGATCATGTCCTATACCCGGGATTTGAACCATGTTCCCCCCGATTGAGTGCCACAATGTCTCCCACTGAGCCAATAGAGCACACCTGCTTGCTCAGGGGAGAAATTGGATTTTGACCTGCATGCAGTATACCGCTAGTATTCCTACATGACCACACAGATCTATTTCTCAATAGAAAAGCAGGGAGACCAAATACAACCACCGCCAGTTGTGTTAGTTGTATTGTATCAACATCCTCAACCATACGGATTGGTTAAAATACCATAACACTTTATTCACTGAGAAAAGTTATGGATTGCAGCTTTAATTATGTATAGCATTTGCTGTGCCAGGCAAGAGGACAGGCAGACATAACAAGAAAGAAAGAAAGAAAAGGATTATACAGTAAAGTACAGTCCAATGTGTGAGTTTGCATTAAAAGGCTTGTTTTTTATCACCAGATGGTTGCCAGTAAGGCAAAAACAATCCAGTGTTAGTGTATACAGCAGTGTGGACAGTGCTTTAGGGAGAGAGAGATGGAAACAGGCTGTGTGGACTTGCAGAGCACGCCTGAAACTCACAACCAAATCCCCCTAGTCTCTCAGGCGTACGAAAACAAAAGCATTAGACCCTGAAGCATGCTACCAACAGAAAAATAAAGATGTTAAAATGGAATACGAAACTTCAGAGTGATGCCATAGCAGAACCATTGATCTTAATGGGTGTCAAGGGTGTCTCCCACCCTTACTAGGTGTCTTCCATGGGGGTCTATACTTGGGTCGGCTCTGTTTTCCCCCCTCTACACCAAAACTAGCCAATCTACAAGCTTTTAGGTACCGGTGCCAAGCCTGAATTCTCACATAGGAGCTCCTCTTCTCCAGGTGGGTGAGGGTGGGGTGTTATGGCCGTCAATTTGTTTTACACATACAGTGTAAAACAAGGAATAGGAATAGTTTGGTGACCACTGGAGAGACGGTTGACAGCTGGAATGTAGACGGCATCCCATGGAGCAGTATGGGTTAGCGCCCCAGCCTGTGTCTTACGTGAGGAAGAAGCCCAACAAATCCACGGTGAGGCCTTTAAGGAGGGTCATTCAAGCAAGCCCGCAAGTGGAGCCTGCAGTACCACCACGGCCCAAGGAACCATGCCGGGACCAATGAGTCCCGGCAGAGTAGTTCCGGAGAAGCGGACTGAGGGGCCCTGTCTTGCCCTAAGAGGACTGACCGTGGGTAGCTACTGGGACGTAAGTCGGGGCTTGATCAACCCCGGCTGGGTCACCTGGGCGAGGGTGTATGTTGTTGAGAGACCCGAAACACCCGATGACCCCAGGCTACAACACTGATGATACGTCCCAGGTGCATCCACGTGATGTTTTCTTTATAGTTATAGTAGAGAGACAGCAAACAGGGGAGAGAGTCAGGGAGTGACACGCAGGGAATCAGCGGCCTGGCCCCGAGTAATATTTGCAGTGGTGGAAGACGTACTCAAATGTTTTACTTAAGTAGAAGTATCAAATACTGCAATGTAGAAGTACTCTGTTACAAGTGAAAGTCCGGAATTCAAAATGTACTTGAGTAAAAGTACAAAAGTATCGATAAAAAAAAAAAAGTACCAAAAAAGTACTCATTAGGCAGAATGTCCCATTTCAAGTTTTCAAATCCATAAAAATCTTTTGAAAATAGCAGATCTACAAGCTCACAATGCGTCGCATCGCGACGCATTGTGAGCTTGTAGTCTGTCTGTCTGTCTGTCTGTTGAAAAGACTGAAGTTTTGTTGAAAAAGACTTAAAGGAGACACACCATGAATTTCACTTTTTTTTAATTTATTTTTTTATTTTTTGGGCTCCAATATAAAAATATATTTTTTAACATCAGTCATTCATTCTCATTTCAGAGATTTTCAGAATGGGCGTGTCTGAACAGGCCATCTCAGAATGGCATGTTTGCTTACATCACGAAACTTTCTGCCCATGTATTTTGACAGACAGAATTGCTCAGTAGCACCCCTCTGCCCAACAGGACGTTTTGGTATTGCAGCTGAAAGTGCTTTATAAGCCTGAGAGAATTGACTTGGGATGAGTATATCTGAGTGTTGATTTAGGCTCAAACCTTTTGAAAATGGTTTGAGGGACATACACCATATGATATTAAATATCAAATATTTTTTTTTTGAAATTCATGGTGTGTCTCCTTTAAGTTTCTCTCTCCATAATAGTTCCAAGCGAAACAAAAACATGACTGAATACTGATCTATCTGTGAGCCGTGCAACGACTGCAGACCGTGCGTTGTTGCCGACGCCGGCCGCCGGACACTAAAGAGAAAATGAGATAGCGGCGGGCCGGGCCGTGTCCCAGCACAGATAACACAGACAGCAAACAGAGAGGACGAGGAGGGCGCAGAAAATAACACATCAAAATTCATCTGGCGTGGGAAGACCGCCAGGCTTCGTCAGGTGTTTGTCGAGGCTGAACCGAAAGGAGAAACAATTCACTTTGTCTGTCCCCAATCTGACTATAGAGGAGGACGAGAACACATGGAGAAAAAGGTGTCTTCGGAATGACTCTGCGACAAGATCAAGCTTAAACTCTTTTGAATATTCACTGACTGACGTGCTTTCAACACGTCCTGATCCGAGGGAGTCGAGTTGTTAACCCGATAAGACCGGGGAAACTTTGGCTATTCAAAAATAGCAGATTCACAAGCTCATAGCGCGGCACCGAGTGCCGCGCTATGAGCTTGTAGATCTGCTATTTTTGGAAACGTTCTGAACATTTTTGCAACTCTTTGAATATATCGTTTTTTAAAGAGAACATTTGTAACTCAAATCTCTGCTTCTGGGGGATTCTACTAATGTCTTCTAAATCCTAACAGTTTTTTTTTAAAACCTATGTTGCTATAATCCGTGGTTCTAAAACTTTTTCATGTGAGGGACCCCCAAAATTATATGTTATTTGGTCATGGACCCCCATCTAAAAAAAATGTTGTTCCAGGGACCCCCCCCCAGAAGCAAAGATTTGAGTTGAAAATGTTTGCCTTAAAATATATATATATTCAAAGATTTGCACACATTTTCAAGATTTTTCAAAAAATAGCCAAAAAGAAATCTTAAAATGACACAGATGTGTTCCCGGTCTTAATGGCTTAAAGGGTCAGCGAGCTAGGACAGCCGAACATGTCGTAGACATATTACACAGCTATTGTCTGTGTGAGGACTTTTTGTTCCAGGCACAGACCGTAGGGGAATGACAATGCCAATTCAAGCTTTGAAATGAAGTTGCCACACAACTCTCAGTGTCTGGAATGGAGTCCTGGGAACTTTGGATGACTGCAGCGGGTGAACAGAAGTTTAGAATGCAGCGCCTGAAGATTTGGACGGCACAGACAGGATTTGGAAAAGCGGTTTTGCTGACCATAGTATATATACTCTTTTCCAGCACAAACCTGTTTCATATTTGGAAGCTTAAGAGTTATCCTCCTGTAGAAATAGTGTATGAAGAGGTAACAACCTTGCTTAAAAACGTTTTTAGTTAACCAAAGTCCCCCAGGGCTCTATACTCGGCTCTGTCCTGTTTTCAATGTGACACGTTGTGAGCTTGTAGATCTGCTTTTCGAAAAATGTTCGCCCCAGAATTGTTAATATAGCAGCTGATTTGAAAAAAAATACACCAAACAAGAAACGGTGAGGTGAGTCGCAAAGGTATCAAAACTTGAGTTGAAGAGATGCTTACGATATCTAAAGCAAGATCAACTTATATTCTTGTATTCTAATATCTGGTTGAAGTGCATATAGTGTTGGTTCTCGATTGTTTTCTTCCACTATGACATGTCTGCCATGTGAACGAAATGACACCTACTCTAATGAAACAATGTGAGAGCACGTAAACATAGCAAACAAAGACGGAGAGTATTTTGAGCATAATTCTTCATAATGCAATATTGCATATCAATCGTAACGCTACAAAAGAAAAAAAAGGTAAACAAGATAATAAGAGAGCAGTTAGAAAGAACTATCATTTGCTCTTCATCTCTGACTCAGCTTCAGCGCATAGCATACAAACCACCCATAATCATTATTTACTAAATCAGAGGTCTTCAACGGGGGGTCCGGGACCCCTAGGGGCTCCTCAAAGTTACTACAGGGGGTCCGCCAAATCTTTATGATTTTTACATTAACCACTTCAACCAAGCATCCCTATTCTGAGGAGAACTTTGCGAAAAATAGCAGATCTACAAGCGCACAACGCCTCGCGCTGCGAGGCGTTGTGCGCTTGTAGATCTGCTATTTTCGGCAAAGTGGCTCGGTATAGGGGGGAAAAAGAGTGAAAGTACAGAGAGTACAGAGTGAAAGGTCAGGTGTACTAAGTCTTGTTTTTAGAGCATGGTTAAATGTCTGGAAATACACATTAACATGAATCCAACATGATAGTGCTGTGAAACAAGTCTATGAAGCTGCCTATGAAATCTATGAAAATAAAAGAATACTTCATACAATATATAATGGGGGTCCCTGCTTTCTCTCTCTCTCAGCCAAGGGGTCCTTGGTCTGAAAACGTTGAAGACCCCCGTACTAAATAAATTCCATCAGCACAATGCCTGCTTCTTTGGAGAGACGAGATGCAGGTCCTACGGCCCAAACTTTTATGATGACGTTAAAAAAATCCCACTCTGCTACTGTATTCCCCTGCAAAATCCACCAAAGGGAAAATAAGTGTGCAGGCAGGGGGGGGGGGGGTATAATATAGGAAGAAGAGGAGAGCGGAGGGGGGAGAGGACAAAAAAACCATAAAGAACATGTCATGGAGTGTCTACAGCAGCAAAGGCAGCAAACAGAGTAGTTTTTAGTAATCTCTGCTTCCATCAGCAAGCCTTATCTTGGCGAGGAGCTCGAGTCACACAGTACGAGCTGTCAGGGGTGTTTATCTGTGGTAGATACACTCGCACCGAGTTGGGTCTCTGGTGCACACTTACAGCCTGCAAGAGTGCCTATCCTAGCGTGCACATGCAGGATGCTACGTGCACGCACAAAATGTGTAAACACACACACGCATACGGCGCACGTACGGTATATGAAAAGAGGCCTACACGCACGGAGAGAGAAAGGATACGCGTGTTTTACACCAAAGGCCTGTAATATCGGCTGCAGGATCTCCTTTAAACCGTTAAGGACGGGAACGCATTCGTGTCATATTTTTTTATATATTTGGGCTATTCGAAAATAGCAGATATACAAGCTCATAGCGCAGCATTCGGTGCCGCACTATGAGCTTGTAGATCTGCTGTTTTTTGGAAAAATCATGGAAACTTTGTGCAAATCTTTGAATACATGTTTTAAAATGTTTTTTTTTAAACTACGATCTGTGCTTCTGGGGGGTCCCTGGAACAACATATTTTTGAGATCCGGGTCCACGGCCAAATACATATAATTTTGGGTGGTCCTTGACATGGAAAAGTTTGCGAACCACTCATATAGCAACATATACAGTACGTTTTTCAGAAAACTGTTAGGATTTAGAAGACATGTGTAGAATTCCCAGAAGTAAAGATTTGAGTTACAAATGTTTGCTTTAAAAATATATATATATTCAAAGATTTTCACGATTTATCCAAAATAGTAGATCTACAAGCTCTTATCGCGGCACTCGGTGCCGCGATAAGAGCTTGTAGATCTGCTATTTTTGAATAGCTAAAGAAATCTTCCACAGATGCGTTCCCGGTCTCAATGGATTAATACACTCAGAACTCCCTGAAGCAGATTTTAAAATGACTTGTGCTGAATTCCTGCGGTACACCGAGATCGAGCGATATACTTGCAGGTTGTACTGTGGTCGAGTTTGTCACCATGTAATGGCACCTTGTGGTGAAAAAGCACAGGGAGGGCCATTTACAGGTATTCAGATCTAATTCAGTCTCTTAGACGGTCTCCTTCTTTTTGATTTATCTCAATACATCCGGAATAACAAGTGTAAAAGTGAGATTAGAGGAAAATATCAAAGAATCCATGCGTGACGCGAACACCAACAGCAAAAACGTGGCTGTGACTCAAAGAGCGCCTGAGCCCTCCTGTCCTTGACAGCGCTAAGTCAAAGGGCCGTGAAAACGTGGCATGTCAGGTATAGTGCAAAAATAAAGATTTCAGATATCAAGCAAGCAGGAGTTTGAGATATACTGCCTGACCTGTTCTTCACATGGAGCATCAAATAGAAACATCAGAGAGCATATTTGCATATATATATACCACATCACAAATACAATGGAGTTATGAAAATAACCTAGGTTTAGGAGGATCATGCGTGATCACATCATGTTAAACTCCTCCCGACTTTTCTCTCTCTCTCTCTCTCTCTCTCTCTCTCTCCTCTTTCTCTCTCTCTCTCTCCAATCTACCAGCTAACCTCAAATCCTGACTGTTTCTGTTTGGAGAAATGTTTTATAAATGTATAAAAAACATGTTCAAATATCTGATAGGTCAAATGTATCTCAAATGTAAAAGTATATACAATTTGTATTTTGTAACTAATTGGCGTAGTGTGTGGAAAAAAACATAAATTAAATTAAAATGAAACATTCAGTTTAGGCCGGGATTGATATTCTTGTTGATCTAAATAGGAAACCGGCTTTAAGATCATTAAAGTTAAAAAAGAAGACATACTGTATACATATGTGTGTGGTGTGCGTGCGTGCGCGTGCGTGTATGTGTGTGCGGTCCAGAGCTCCAAAAGGTATGAGTATAAACCAACATATTGACCAGTTGTCCAGCCTCTACTGTGCTACCTCGATAAAACTATGAAGTAATATGAAGTTGTGGTGCTATATATAGCCTTGTGAACTGCCTTTGGGCCTTGTCTAATACCCACAACCCTCATTGCATCATTGCACCGCGCTTCACAAATGTGCTGTTGACAAAACACCCCACAGCAAGCAAAGCGGAGTAGAGAAAACGCTGACGTTCGAGGATCCCTTTAAGTGACTAACATATGTTGTGGTTTCCAGCTCCAAGCTCGCATTCTCCATTCAGCCTTCGACAGCGCGTATAGCCAAGTGTCTTAACCCATTGAGACCGGGAACGCATCTGTGTCATTTTTTTAGATTTCTTTGGCTATTCAAAGAGCTTAGAGATCTGCTATTTCTTTTGTCATGGATCACTTACTGTAGAAAATTGGAACCGGGTGAAAAATAAGGGTTACAAAATCGCGGGATAAAATAATAATAATAATAAAAAAAACGAGATCTGCAATTTATTTTTGAAAAATCATGAGAATGTGTGCAAATCTTTGAATATATTTAAAGTGAACATTTGTAACTCAAATCTTTGCTTCTGGGGGGGTCCCTGGAACAAAAACATTTACAAATGTTTGCTTTAAAAAACATATATTCAAAGATTTGCACACATTTTCACGATAAAAATAAATAAATAGCAGATCTACAAGCTCATAGCGCGGCACTCGGTGCCGCGCTATGAGCTTGTAGATCTGCTATTTTTGAATAGCCAAAAGATATCCTAAAATGACACAGATGCGTTCCCGGTCTTAATGGATTAACTTGACCTCATATCTCCACTCTCCACTCCAAAAGCTTTTTTCCCAGAATGAATCTTTAAATAAAAGAAGGAAACTTTGAGAGTTTTCCCCCCAAGGCGTCCATTATTTTTGCATGGCGTCTAGGAGCTTTTTAGGTCACCCGAGACTCGATCATCCGCTGGTGGTGACATTCTCTCCATGTTGGCACGGCATGCTTAGGCCATGGAGTACTGACCTGTAAACATGCGATAGTGACTCAGGGCTTTGGTCACCCACGCCACAGCCCTTCAGTTCTTGTTCCGGGTCATCGCGGCGGCTAAGCCGCCACAAACAAACTTCCCCTCCCCCCTCCCGCCGATCGTGGCGTTTCCGCTTGAATCGTTGATGGAACCACATTTTCCAGATCACGGCGTTCGTCTCCGGCGCAAAAGCCTCCTCTGTTGAGATCTTTTACTTTTTAACCCATTCAATCCCGGAACGCGTCTCATGTCATTTTAGATGTCTTTGGGCTATTCAAAAATAGCAGATCTGCAAGCTCATAGCGCGGCACCGAGTGCCACGCTTTGTGCTTGTAGATCTGCTAATTTTTTTAAAATCGTGAAAATGTGTGAAAATCTTTGAATATATATATTTTTAAAGCGAACATTTGTAACTCAAATCTTTGCTTCTGGGGGGTTCCTGGAACAAAACGTTTTGAGATGGGGGTCCGCGGCCAAAGACATATCATTCTGGGTGGTCCTTGACATGAAAACGTTTGAGAACCACTGATATTATAGCAACATAAGTGTTTTTTTTTTCTATTTTTAACTGTTAGGATTTAAAAGACATTTGTAGAATCCCCCTGAAGCAAAGACTTGAGTTACAAATGTTCGCTTTGAAAAAATATATATATTCAAAGATTTGCACACATTTTCACGATTTTTCAAAAATAGCAGATATACAAAATGACCTATTTTTGAATAGCCCAAAGAAATACAATTTAAAAATGACACACAGACGTGTTCCCGGTCTTAATGGCTTAAGGTGAAGACGAATCCTGAATGACTTCCCATTCATTATTCAAACCCCGGCATAAGGCCACGCGGCACGCAGCTGCAGTCTAACAACGCAGTCGAAACGAGACATTTATGTCACACAGCTGCTGCTTGCACTATACGCTGCTATAGTGGGCCGTAGTGGTCTGGTTTGATTTGGTACAGAAACGAGCCCTCCAGAGTGTTGTTAGTGATGATAACTGACACGTTGGGTTTAAAGTAGGGATGCCTAGTGCTAAAGAAGTAGGTGAGGTCTCCAGTGGAGAGGCTTTCTGTGACCACCGAGTGAATCCGGCGGAATTGGAATCGTCGATCCATTACACAGTGCTTATACACTGTGTAGAGTCTACAGTGTTAGACTACTACTGACTACTTATAGTTGGTGATAAATGCTTAACTTAAGGTTGTGCTCACAAGAATGTTATTCAGAGTGACCAAACGGGACCCATAATCACTTAAATCGAATATAGCCGATCTACAAGCTCACAATGTATGGAGACGTGCTTTGAGCTTGTAGACTGGCTATATTCGCTTCTTTTGACAATCATTTGTTGACTTTTCCTTCACCTGGTGTTTTCATCAGGATGGGGGACAATAATGTTGGCACTTAGCACACCTGCACTTTTCAACAGAACATGATAAACTCAAAACAAGTGTCATTATTTTAAACGTGGTGAAAACCGGCACATTTGATGTCTCACAGATATTTTTTGGGGACTTGGGACACAAATCAGGACAATCCCATGCAGACAAAACGGACGACTGGTCACTATAATCTACTGCGTTTTCACAAAATACCCAAATTATGTGTTTACGTGAATAACCTTCCGAGCCTTTTTTCGCCATCCGAATGCGAAGGCGATTTCTTTTCTTTCTGGGTCAAAGCCAGTTCACATGCAGTCACATGTCTCTGCAGTACTGTGTGTGTACCTATGGGGAGATTGTTAAAAGGTGTAGAGCACATATACCCCAGGGTCAGCCATGCGTTCACGCATCACTTCCTCAAACTTAAACCCCCCCACGGCATTTTTCAGGATTCAAAGATTTCATTTGTGACATGCTCATACGTGTGTGTGTGTGTGTGTGTGTGTGTGTGTGTGTGTGTGTGTGTGTGTGTGTGTGTGTGTGTGTGTGTGTGTGTGCGGTCAGTGAAATGTTGTTGTGGCACACTCCGCCAGACTGTGCTACAAGCAGTGGTGGAAAAAGTACTCACATTTTTTACTTAAGTAAAAGTATCAATACTGCAATATAGAAATACTCTGTTACAAGCAAAAGTCCGGAATTCAAAATATACTTGAGTAAAAGTACAAATGTATTGGCATCAAAATATACTTAAAGTACCAAAAGTAAAAGTACTCGTTATGCAGAATGTCCCATTTCAAGTTTTCAAATGTATACATATCTTTGAAAATAGCCAAAATTGAAATAGGGCTGTTTTGTAATAATAATCAAAATCTTCAAAGTAACTAAAGTTTTTAAATAATTGTGTAAAAGTACGATATTTGCCTCTGAGATGTAGTGGAGTAGAAGTAAAAGTATTGGAAATTGGAAATACTCAAGTAAAGTACAAATACCTCAAAACTGTACTTAAGTACAATACTTGAGTAAATGTACTTAGTTACTTTACACAACTGGCTACAAGTAAGGTCCAACATAGTATACAAGCTATAATACAAGTATGGTAGTGAAAAATATATAATACATGTAAGGTAACTAGTCGTAATAAGAAATACAGTAATTGATATAGTGTGGGTAAACCTAGCAAGTGTGCTAATGCATCAGTATACACAAACATTGGTGTCATTAATGACCTGAATGACTGGGATATGCAATTTAGAATCGCACCTTCCCTGTATGTACGCGCGTATGTCTGTGTTGATTTTGACAGCAACTTTTTATTTAGTTTTAGTCATAGTCTTTTGAATAAAATTCCATTTAGTTTTAGTCATATTTTAGTCTCAGAAATGTTCTAGTTTTTGTCTAGTCGACTAAATATTATAAGATTATAGTCAACTAAATCTAGAGTTGATTTAGTCGACTAAAATGTATTGTGGCGGTGCCTTGATGGCGTTGTAATGGCTGATTTTACACTTGGTTGCACTCTGAAAATAGCCAATATTTGTTGATGAAATATTTTTAGTCTTAGTTTTAGTCATCATAGCTTAGTTTTTATTTCGTTTTTATTCAGTTTTCGGCAGGGAAATAAGGTAGTCGACGAACATTCTTTTGTCATAGTCAACTAAATCAACACTGGTGTGTGAACAGCATGTATATACATATGCAGGTATGTATATGTATGTATACAACCTGCTCATTGGGTGCAATTAGGGGTTCAGCGTCTTGCTCAAGGACACTTCGACACTTACTCTGGGGGAGCCCGGGATCGAACTGGGAACCTCGCGGTTGCCATCTGGCCACTCTATACCAGCCACTCTACCCCTGGGCCACTGCCGGTCCTTATGCATGCATGTATGCATACATACATACATACATACGTACATGCATACATGTATGTACGGTATGTATGTATGCATGTACAGCCCATTTACTGTATAGACAGACAGACAGACAGACACTGTATAATGATATGTCTAACTGTACAATCTTGTGCACTTAACAAACAAAAAAGCACAGCATGAGCATTGCTTATATATAATACTTTGTGAAACATGAGACATGAGCATGCACAGCAAAACAACACAATTTCCATTTTTAGTCTGCATGCGCCTCACTGTAGTCAAGAAAACATTCAGAATCTCCCCTGCTTCTCCAACCTTGTCATAATGAATGAGGACGGCAAACAATGTTTTGATTCATATCTCGCCATAACTCCGCTTGATTGATGCTCATCATGCACACGGCGTGAGGAATCCAATATTAAATCATTTCCTCCATCACTGTCAGTGTACAAATCAGTCACTTGCGGGCCTGAATGACATGCAAAAAAAAGCAATTGTTGAGCGGCAGGCAGCGCTGGCTGCGTCTCTCTGCCTGGGATTTAGCAGGATAAAAAATAGCAATGATAAAAGGCTAGGCGGAAGTGTTAGATGCCTCCATATAAAGGCTTTCCTTTGATAGCGCCACTCATTTGCCTGCAACGTGTCCTGTTGAGGCAACCGGCAGAAAGGAATTCATGTTTTGTTGCAATTTCCGAGGGGGGGGTGAAAAATGAGAGCGCGTTCTTGGAAGGTGAGTGGGAGATACCTGCCACCACGGTGCAATTCCTTCATCTGCTGCTGCCTGTTTTTCTTTTTTTTATGAGCAGTTCCACTCATGTGGAACTTCTAAACTCAGACAAGTGGAGATGAACCGAGTCTTATTGAAGACAGGAAGGAAAAGAAAACACATAATAGGGGAAAAGTTTGCCCGAGCAAACTTCAAGGAGAGCTGTAAATGGGGAAGGCTGCGTCGTGATTAGCATTTTCTTTTTTTTTGTTACGCCAGCGTGGATGACATTGTTTTGCGTTTCCTAATGATTTCCTGATTTTCCAAGCCCCTCCGGCAGAAGCTGCGCTTGTTGAAACTTCCCCCGTCACCCTCTCGAATAGCAGGCTGGCCTGTCAGCCTGTCAGAGGCTTGACAACAGCCCATACTGTATATAATCGTAATAGATTTGAGCCATTGGCCTTCATGCTGACTCTGTGTGGCCATGCCCTTATCCCATTCAATCCGGGAACGCATCTGTGTCACTTTAGATATGTTTGGCTATTCAAAAATAGCAGATCTACAAGCTCATAGCGCGGCACCGAGTGCCGCGCTATGAGCTTGTAGATCTGCTATTTTTGAAAAAAAACAATCGTGAAAATGTGTGCAAATCTTTGAATACATAAATATGTATACATTTTTAACTGAAATCTTTGCTTTTGGGGGGGGTCCCTGGAGCAACATATTTTGAGACCAAATATATTTTGGGGGTCCTTGATATGAAAAAGTTTGAGTTTTAAAAAAAACTTTTAGGATTTAGAAGACATTTGTAGAATCCCTCAGAAGCAAAGATTTGAGTTATAAATGTTCGCTTTAAAAACATAAAGATTTGCACAAATGTTCAAACATTTTCAAAAAATAGCGTTCCCGGTCTTAATGTGTTATGCAGGCAGGGGGCACTTAGTATGTGTGCGGAGTGAAAAAAAAAACAAAAAAAACAACTAAACATAGCTACAACACTAGCCACCAGCTACGTCGCCAGCCCACCACGGGCCGCCGCCATCCAGCAAAGGAGCTACGGGCGACGGATGTCATTATTGTGACCTCCATGGAATACACACATTTTGGATACAAAGCTCTCGTGTATAGTCAAAGCTTACAGGCTGACCATGGCATTAGGCCATCGACAAAAAGTCTATTTCACCACCAAGTCATGAGACGTGTGTGCAGTCACTGACTGACAACCTTCAGTCGCTAAGAAGACGGAAAAGCGAGAAAAATAAAAGAACCCCCCCCCCCATCCCCCTCACCCGGGAATATATAACAAATGTCAATGTCATGGAGGTCGAACCTTTACAGATTTAATGACAACTACAAACTGGAACAATCAATTAAAAAATGCATACGCTAGAGGAAGATTATTTTTGCGCACATAATTTCGACATCTGGTGGTTTGATGAGATTTTAACTTGATTACGGCAAAGCAGCAGAAAAAAAACAACACTACAGTAGCAGGCAGAGAACTGCCCTTGAATCGCAATAGTGTGAAACTCCATGTTTGCCTCCGGGGTAAGACCTCCTGATGAAATCAGCCATTTGCTATTATGACAGGAAGTAAATGAGAGAGTGCTTTGGGATGTGAGGGGAAAAGCCCAAGAGTGTGTAATTAAAAAAAGGTAGGAATTTAAATATTGTGTGAGGGAGAGAGAGAGAAAAATAAATGACCTCTTCAATAAGAGCAGGGGTGATTTATCTAGCAGCCCCCAGGCAACGCAGGAGTGGAGGAAAAAGGGAAGACCTTTGGAATTTTACCATAAATAAATGTCTCCGAGCAGCATCCGCAGGATATATTAGTTCTGTATAGTTCTGTGCTACTACTTCTTTGCTAATTGTTTTTCTTTTTTAGTATGCAGTGGTGGAAAGTAACTAAGAAGTACATTTACTCGAGTACTGTACTTAAGTACAATTTTGAGTTACTTTTACTTTACTGGAGTATTTCCAATTTTCAATACTTTTACTTCTACTCAACTACATCTCAGAGTCAAATATTGTGCTCTTACTCCACTACGATTATTTGAAAACTTAAGTTACTAGTTACTTACTTAATTTGATTATTATTACAAAACACACATTAACCACTTCAGCACTACATGCATTTCGGGCCATTTGAAAATAGCCGATCTACAAGCTCACAATGCGTTGCGATGCGACGCATTGTGAGCTTGTAGATCTGCTATTTTCAAAAGATTTTTATACATTTGAAACCTACTGAAACAGGACATTCTGCATGACTACTTTCTACTTCAAGTACATTTTGATACCAATACTTTTGTACTTTTACTCAAGTAAATTTTGAATTCCGGACTTTCACTTGTAACAGAGTATTTTTACATTGCAGATACTTTTACTTAAGTAAAAATGACACAAACTACAGCCTGTTCCACATCCATTCCTGCATGCCTGCTGCCTTTGACTTGAGTCCATGTACACTGACAGCTGTTTATGAATAACGCAGCAGTCTGGTACATACTGTGTGACCAGCTTTGACAGGCAACTTTGTGATCTTTCCAACAAAACGCTCACACGAAAAGACGGAGGAAAGATCAACAGGGTGCAAGAACAAAGATTAAAGCATTTCGTGTTTCCGTTTCCATTGCACACGTTTCGAAAACAACCTGGACTTCATTGTGGCGTGATCAACAGAGTTTACACCGAGTATAAAGGAAAACATGATTTGAAATGATTTTGTGCAGGCTTCCTAGAGCTGTTAGTTACAAGAAGTTACAAGAATACAAAAATGTGGTCCAAGCTCAGAAGACAGACAGACAGACAAAGACAGACAGACAGACAGACAGACAAAGACAGACAGACAGACAGACAGACAGACAGACAGACAGACAGACAGACAGTGTTCTTCAGTCTATCCTATAATACAACTGGCATATCTGCCCATGCGCGGACGTGTGCAAGCAGTTTGTCGCTCTTCCCCTTGCACGTTGTGCTCCATTCTCTCACACACACACACACACACACACACACACACACACACACACACACACACACACACACACACACACACACACACACACACACACACACACACACACACACACACACACACACACACACACACACACACACACGGACTACTGAACACTTTTGTGGGTCTTTGCAAAATCCCGAAGTGGCGTTTTGGTCATTGGAACGGTGATGCACGTCACCCGTTTGTGAAGTGGGTATTTTCAAACCGTGGCTGGAGTGGATTTAGGGGAGCGTCAGAGTGTTTGTGTTGGAGCGCCTCAGTGCGGCTGCAGAGTTCATGTGCAACCTCTTGCATGCGTGGCTGTGGCTTCGCCGTGTCTGTAGGTCTCCAGGGACCCCAAGGGGTCCGCGATGTTTCGCGGGTGTCCCAAGACTCCAAGGGGGTCCGCGGACAGAGGGGAGCACAGGACACTCAGCGTTGCCATGTCCTCTGATTATACGTGCATTTGCCTTACTTTTCACCACAGCGTTGCCATGTCTCAAAATCATAAGCGACTTTGCCCTACTTTCACACAATACTCTCTCTCACCCTGCGAGGTGGATCTGCGATGCGAAGGATCTGCGATGCGAAGATGCGACGCGTTGTGAGCTTGTAGATCGGCTATTTTCAAATAGTCTATAGGTTTTGAGCTAAAGTGGTTAATGTATGTTTTATAATGTAACTAGAAAAAGTGCTCCTCGGAGCACAGGTCTCCGCCAGGTCAGGTACGTTATTGTGGCCTCCTGGTGGCGCTATAATAGGCCAATGTGAAAAGGGTGCCATTTATTCTTAGGCCTTTCACGGCAATCAGACACTGCATTCATGATTTGAGGCATTTTGTTCCAAAAATGTGTTTTGCTAAATTAGACCTGCTGGTGGCGCTATAACAGGCCAATGTGAAAAGGGTGGCATTTCTTCCTCGGCCTAGTGGGAATGTGCGTGTGAAATTTCACGGAAATGGCACGCTGCGTTCATGATTTGAGGCATTTTGTTCAAAACGGACCAATCCTGCAAACTTTGGAAGCCAACCTTAGCTAATGAGGATAGAATATGGGAAATCGGACAGATCCGTGTTGATCACATGACTATAGAGATACTGTGTACCGATTTGCATGACGTTTGGATAAAATCTGTAGGAGTAATGTAAAAAAATGGGTTTTGCACAAATCGGCCTCCTGGTGGCGCTATAACAGGCCCAAGTGAAAAAATTGGGGCAGAGGCTCTGAATTGGCATCCAGGGAGTGTGTGTGCACAGTTTCGGAGCGACCGGGCCAACGGTACCGGTGATTAGCTGTTCACAGACACACACACACACACACACACACACACACACACACACACACACACACACACACACACACACACACACACACACACACACACACACACACACACACACACACACACACACACACACACACACACACACGGACGGACGGACGGACAGGGGGTAAAACAGACCCTCGCCATGCCTTTCGGCCTGGCGGAGACAATAATTGATATCTGCAAAGTAACTAGTAACTAAAGTTTTCAAATAATTGTAATGGAGTGTAAAAGTACAATATTTGCCTCTGAGATGTTGTGTAAAGTAAAGTAAAAGTATTTGAAATTGGAAACACTCAAGTAAAGTACAAATACCTCAAAATGTTACTTAAGTACAGTACTTAAGTAATTGTACTTTGTATACTTTCCACCACTGCTTTTTTCACCCCTGGGTGACCCCGCACAAAGGCGAGAGAGGAGCGATCTGTCTGCAGCTGGGAGGCATGGTGCAACACAGCACAGCAAGCCCTCTGTTCATAAGAGGGGAAATCCCTGTGTTTTTAGGGAATAGAGGAGATTATATTGCGCTACTATCTGACACCCGTGGGAACGCGAGGTATTATGTAGGATCACGGTAAAGAAAAACATCTAAATGGAGCAGATCAATTCAAAAGCCTGGTTGAAAAGTACTGTACGTGCCCTGAGCAATGTGGTGCCCTAGGCAGGATTTTACCTGGCCATTTTACATTTAGATTTTACTTGTAGCAGAGTATTTCTACATTGTGGTATTGATACTTTTACTCAGGGACGTGCACAGATAGACTCTAGGTGGCGCTAGAGCACCTGCCCTTTGCCCTCTTGACCAGAAGTGCCCTTTTGAAAAAAAGAAAAAAAAAGTTTTTTTTTCCCAGTTTACAGCAGGGGTCTTCAACAGGGGGTCCGGGACCCCTAGGGGGTCCTCAGAGTTACTACAGGGGGTCCGCCAAATCTTTATGTGATATGATTTTTCTTTTTACCATAACAACTCGAAACCTAGCATCCCTTTTCTGAGGAGAACTTTAGCCAAAAATAGCAGATCTACAAGCCCACAACGCCTCGCAGCGCGAGGCGTTGTGGGCTTGTAGATCGGCTATTTTTGGCAAAGAGGTATAGGTGTAGAGGGAAAAAAGAGCAGACCAAGTAAACAAAAAAAAGTATAATTTACTTGAGCACCTGCCCCTCAAAATGTCTGTGCACGCCACTGGTATTGATACTTTTACTTACTTAACCATTATTATATTCTCCATGGCACAGAATGTTATTCAGCCCTGATAGACTACTTATCAAATGAAAAGTGAAATGATCAACTAAAACGTACAGACACATCATAATCAACAACAACAGTCACCTCAGATAAACACTATACGATTAAGCAATAACGACGCGAGTAAATTATGCTCACAACGACTGCAAGCAAACCACTTGAACGTTCACCAGAAATAGCAGATCTACAAGCTCACAACTCGACAAGAGGGGGCCAAGTACAGTTGCGTCCGTTTTACTTAGTATAGAGTTGTTGTTTTTTTAAATGAAGAGGAACAATGACATTGCTGTTGTCATCAGAGAGGGCTAATGCACTCAAGAGAACAAAAAGGGCAATCAGATGAACATAATTAGACTCAAACGTCTGATCTTTAGTGTGAACAACACGTGTTAATTAATTGCCACAAACTGTCAAAGACCAATGTTTGCTACATTTATTTCTGTACTGTTTAATGTCTGGGCGAGTTTGATAATGTATAATCATTTTTGATTAGGTATACGAGATGCTGGTAGGGCTGTCATTTTACTTTTTTTTTTACGATTAATTATCATACAAAAAAACATTTTTTTTGGCATTGAACACTGGAGCAAGCCTTTAAGGCTTTTTAATTAACATTGCACAGGGTAGCTGTAATATATAACTTAGAAACATGCACAGAAATGACTGATAATGACTGGTACCAATAATCAAAATAAATGATGTACTATGCCCAAAACAGGACTTCTATTTCATAAGTATATACTTTCCCGAAAAAAAGATTAACAGTGAAAATAGCTGATCTACATAAAACTCTCTGTACAGTCAGAAATGAGCTTTTCTTGTTTCTAGTTTCTAGAGTACTTTTCTTCCCTAAAGCATTGCTTGGACAGCCCTAGACAGTATAGGAATAACAAAAATAAAGAGGTCAATGAATCCTTATAATGTGTGTAGGTTGTCTTTGGACGAGCCCTCCAACTGTGTTTCCAGTCAACTTCATCCTCCATACATCTGGCTATAGCTCGTCAATACATTCCACCAATGCATCGTGCTTTAGTACGCCCACATATAGGTTGGAGTGGAATGCTCTAGTGACCAAAACCTGTGTATTGGCTCCGATATAGAACAGAATTGCTGGCTGGGAGGTCCTGGTTAAATGTGCAGCAGTGGTTTTCAAACTTTTATGTGCCCAAGGCACAAAGGTCAAGTCCAAATCTCAAGGCACACCTATATATTCATAGCATAAACAGCCAATCTACAAGCTCACAAGCTTGCATCACGAGTCGTGACCCGAGCTGAGCTGTGCTGACTACAATATGTGAGCTAAAATGTGAGATATTGATGTGGACGTCAACGAAGGTTACTTTTAGTGTCTGCGTGCAGACACACATTTATCTTCTTTAGGCTACTTTAATGGCTAAAATAGTTTCAGTGCGCTCTAGCTCCGGTGCAGAGGAACGCATCCGCACCAAAGCCAGCGCGCGTCACAATACAATGATCAGTGGTGTAAAGTAACTAAGTACATTTACTCAAGTACTGTACTCAAGTACACCTTTGAGTCATTTTTACTTCACTGGAGTATTTCCAATTTTCAATACTTTTACTGCTACTCCATTACATCTCAGAGGCAAATATTGTGCTTTTGCTCCACTGCAATTATATGACAACTTAAGTTACTTACTTTGCAGATAAATGATTACATTATAAAACATACATTAACCACTTTAGCCCTATTTTATACCTCGACTATTTGAAAATAGCCGATCTACAAGCTCACAACGCGTCGCGAGCTTGTAGATCGTCTATTTTCAAACATTGTAGTACTTTTACTTTTGGTACTTTAAGTACATTTTGATACTTGTACTTTTACTTTTACTTACTGTAAATTTTGAATTCCGGACTTTTACTTGTAACAGAGTACTTCTACATTGCAGTATTGATACTTTTCCTTAAGTAACACATTTGAGTATACTTTTTCCACCACTGACAATGATTGAATAATACAGAACTGTAAAACTAAATCTCCCTTCCGGTAGGCAGGTGAGATTGTGACATGAATGTAAGAGAAACACTTATGCAGTGACGATAACTAAACTATATCAGCCTGACTGACAGCTAAACAATGAAATAATATGAGGCATATAGGAACAGCTTAGCACCAGCATTACAATAATTATGATAACCACAATGGGGATGTCAGGTTGAAAGTGGATGCGTTGTTTAAAACCCATTAAGACATGAGGCGATTATTTAATTTTTTTTTGGAAAAAAATCTAAAACATTTTTTTCAAGATTTTTCAAAAATAGCAGATATACAAGCTCATAGCGCGGCACTCGGTGCCGCGCTATGAGCTTGTATATCTGCTATTTTTGAATAGCCAAAGAAATCTAAAGTGACACAGATGCGTTCCAGGTCTTAATGGGTTAAGGTAAAGAAAACGCCTAAACAGTGTGTGTAGGTTGTAGTTGGACAAGCCCTCCAGCTGCGTTTCCAGTCAACTTCATCCTCCATACATCTGGCTATAGTGCGTCAATACATTCCACCAATGCATCGTTCTGGTAGGAGTGGAATGCCCTTGTGATCAATGCCTGTGTATTGGTTTATAGCTCAAGTTTGCTGGCTGGGAGCTCCTGGTAAACGGCCTGGGCCGTAGCGTGGCATGGCTTCATTAACAAAAATTGCACAGGGCAGATATGACAAATAACTTCAATACACAAAGACATGATTGACATACTTTTATACATGTAAAAATAGCAGAAATAGCTGATCGTGGCGCGTCGTAAGCTTGTAGATCAGCTACTTCTGCTATTTTTTATATTTGAAAAGGTGTGACCGTTTTTCAACATGGAAACGATTATGACGATTATGCAAGAATAATTGCGATTATCTCAAATAATTGAGATTAGATGATTATGTAATAATTGTGACGGGCCTAACTGTAGCATAAACAGCCAATCCACAAGCTCACAAGCTTGCATCACGAGTCATGACCCGACCTGAGCTGTACTGACTACAATAATGTGAGCTAAAACGTGAGATATTGATGTGGACGTCCAACAAAGGTTACTTTTAGTGTCTACGCATGCAGGAATATCACGTTTATCTTCTTTACTAGAGGAATGGCAAAAAGTCAACTTCATCCACCATACATCTGGCTAACGCGTCAATACATTCCACCAATACATCGTTCTTTAGTACGCTCACATACTGTAGGTAGAAGTGGAATGTGATCAATGCCTGTGTATTGGCTTATAGCTCAAGTTTGCTGGCTGGGAGGTTCATGGTAAATGTGCAGCAGTGTTTTTTTTTCACACTTTATGTGCCCAAGGCACACCAAAGGGCAGTGTTGGAAAAAGTACTCAAATGTTTTACTTAAGTAAAAGTATCAATACTGCAATGTAGAAATACTCTGTTACAAGTAAAAGTCCGGAATTCTAAATTTGCTCGAGTAAAAGTACAAAAGTATTGGTATCAAAATGTACTTAAAGTACCAAAAGTAGAAAGTACTCATCATGCAGAATGTCCACATTTTCAAATGTCTCAAAATCTTTAGAAAATAGCAGATCTACAAGTTCACAATGCGTCGCATCGCGACGCATTGTGAGCTTGTAGATCGGCTATTTTCTAATGGCCAAAATGTATATATAGGGCTGAAGTGGTTAATGTATGTTTTGCAATAACAATCAAAACCTACAAAGTAACTAAAGTTTTCAAAAAAATGTAGTGGAGTAAAAGTAAAGGTATTGGAAATTGGAAATGCTCAAGTACAAATACCTCAAAAGTGCACTCAAGTACAGTACTTAAGTAAATGTACTCAGTTACTTTCCACCACTGCCAAAGGGCAAGTCCAAATCTCAAGGCACACCTGGATTCATAGCATGAACAGCCAATCTAAAAGCTCACACGCTTGCATCACGAGTCCTGGCCCGCCGTGAGCTATAGTGCTAAAATGTGAGATATAATAACCCAAAAATAGGGATGTCAGGTTGAAACTGGATACATTGCTTAGGGTATAGAAAATGCAATATACAAGATGCCTCTATTGGGAAATTAGTGCGGGCAAAGTAGTGATATGGTAACTTAACCATTTAAGACCGGGGAAGATTATGTGTCATTTTAGATTTATTTGGCCATTCAAAAATAGAAGATCTACAAGCTCATAGCACGGCACTATTTTAAAAAAATCGTGAAAATGTGTGCAAATCTTTGAATATATATATATATTTTTAAAGCGAATATTTGAAACTTAAATCTTTGCTTCTGGGGGGTCCCTGGAACAACATTATTTTGAGATGGGGGTCCGTGGCCAAATACATCATTTGGGGGTTCCTTGACATGAAGTCTGTGAACCACTGATATTATTGCAAAATACGTTTTTTTCAGAAAACTGTTAGGATTTAGAAGACATTTTGTAGAATCGGCCTCAGGACTTAATGGGTTAAACAAATAGTTCATAACTTTTGTGTAGTTATTTAATAATGTATGGTTATCACAAAATCCCAAGGCACACCTGGACTTTACTCACGACACACTGTTTGAGAAGCACTGATGTATAAGTATAGTCACTTACATATTGAATCCCTCTGTATACACCATACTATAGTGTGGTGGTTCTCAACCTGTGGGTCGGGACCCCCAGGTCCCCAAATGACAGTAAAGTGACAATTTAACGACTTTTAAGACCTTTTTAATAGCTAAGAAAAAAGATAAAATGAAATAAAAAAGCAATCGACAAGCTATACTAGTAGCTGGTCAAACATTGGCCAAATTGTCAAATAATATAAGAAAGAGACAAACATTTTGAAAATAAGCTATTTAATCTATTTAAAATAAGCTATTTAAAATAAGCTATTATAAAGTAAGCTATAATAAGCTATTTTGACAACATTTAATGTGGAATCAGGGTGGGGGGTCCCCAGTTCAAATATGATTATTTTGGGGGTCGCGGCCTGAAAAGGTTGAGAACCACTGCTATAGTGTATACAAAGGGATTAAATATGTAAGCATCCAACACTTTCAAGAAGGTTGTAGAGTATAGTATGTTGTAAAAAATGGCTAGCTACTATTGTTAGTGATAAATTGTTTATGTGATCTTAACCTTTGTTAGTTAATACATCAAATCAAATCAAACTTTATTTATACAGCACATTTTCCCACGACCAAGGTCGAAGCAAAGTGCTGAACATGAACAAATTAAAAAACAGGCAAACAGAGCAGAGGAAAACAAATTAAAGCAAAAGGAAAATAATGAAAGGAAGGCAAACGAATTAAACAGATCACAACGAGAATGAAACAAAACAAACAAACAAACAGCGTATCAGCGTATAAACAGTATACTGTACAACAAGGTATACACAGCAAGGGTCCATATATAGTCAAGCAGCATTAAAGGCCAGGGAGAAAAATTAGTCTTTAACCCATTCAATCCGGGAACGCATTTATGTCATTTTAGCTGTCTTTGGCTATTCAAAAATGGCAGATAATGTGTGCAAATCTTATATATATTTTCTTAAGCAAACATTTTTAACTCAAATCTGCTATTTTTTAATAGCCAAAGAAATCTAAAGTGACACAGATGCTTCAAAAACAAACAATAAGATTTTAAAAATCTTTCTAAAACTGACAGGGAGCCAGAGTGAGGCAATGGAGTGGTGCGTGATCAGTGTTGCCAGATTCTGTGAGAGAAACAAGCAACCAGTTCTAGGAAAGCCAGCCCAAAAGAAGCGACTATGGGCCACAATTGAGCACTTTAACACATCAGCTATTTGAAAATAGCAGATCTACAAGCTCACAACGCGTCGCGATGCGACGCGTTGTGAGCTTGTAGATCGGCTATTTTCAAATAAAATCGTGCGGGGAAATTATAATAAGCAGATCTGGCAACCCTGGGTGTGATGTGATCGTGCTTTTTCTAGCGGGTGAGGTAATAATAGGTCCAGGGTTATTAATGCAATTATTTCATGAGCACACTGGATTCAAACACAATTGGGAACAGGTTGGTGGTGTTTGTAACCTCCAAAGAATGATGCCATCATCGCTAAGTGGATTTTTCTCAGGCTGGTTTTGAGAGGGACTCAACCGTTGTGGACTTATTGACACCGAAATAACTTAATTGCTCCGTTTATTTACTGACGTTTGGGCACAAAGTGCCTTCTTCAGGGTGTGTGCATGCTGGGAATGCAGAGTGGAATCTTTTTAAAGCAAAAGCTGATGGTTGAGAGTTTGAATTAGTGCAATTACTGATGAATGATGGGTATAGACGTGAAAGGAGACGGCAGTAAGAAAATAAATAATACAGTGTATACTGCAATTTTCATTTCAGTCAACGAAATACATGCAAATGATTGTCATGTCTTACAAAAACACACCTTGCGTTTGTAGAAAAATAAGTATCATAGCATACAAGAGAATAGAAAAAGTAAATCAATCTGGAATGGAAGCTGATTTGGGCTAAAAGAAATCAGCCCATTTTGACATATTTTGTGTTTTTCTTGTCAATATTTGATGCTGTTGCTGCTCTAGGTTCCACCAGCATATAAAATAATCTCTTCTAAAATATTTTAATAATAATTTCTCATCTTTATTCCATAAGATAGGGGGGCTTAGCCCCACAAGCCCATTGATAGGAGCCGACTATTGGCCTACACTGGTAGAATTAAATGGTTATAACTAGAATTTGCATGAGATGTGCAGTGCTCATCATTTTTCAAGAAATAATGTATTCAGCATTGAAAAATACCATTATTAATGACCAGTGTTTTTTTTTGACTGAGACCAAAACAACCGATAAATCGATTATTCGGCAATAAGACCAAACTTTTTTTGTTTTAATGTCACCAAACATCACACATTGTTTTTTTTTACAACACAGACAAATGGGCAGCGGATTCACTTTTTGGTGACATTGCCAGTGAACAATAAATCACTTGCCAGCATTGCCATGAGTCAACTGCTGCACACATCTGTCACTACAGTTAGCAGTCAGCTTGCTAAGATAGATTTGCTAAGATACAGAACAGAATGAAATCAGCACTATTTTAACTCTGACATTGTACAAATCTGTCCATTAAATGCTTATATTTGTACACTCTCAGGGTTACAAACTAACACTGACTGCTATGTGTATATGGTAAAAAGAAGGGGGGGGGGGGGGAATTCATTACAATCTACATTCCCTGGAGCTTCCATTGTGAATTAGTGGCTATTGTACTGTATGTACTGTTCGTGCATTGTACAGAACATGCCAGACTCCCTACAACGATGGCGAGGAAATACAATTTCGTTGTTAGCACTAATTTACCCATGTCTTCTCATCTAGACCCTATAGTACATGCTTGTCAAAAGTGAATAATTCATTATTTTTTTGTTGTTGATAAATGCTCATCCACCAAGGGACAATTCTCAGGGGGCCAGACGAGAGAGGCGGTATTGTTTTGCAGAGTTGATTTATCATCAGCAGCAAATAACCAGCCTTCATTTTCCTTTCCCTTCTATTGAGATATGAAGGGGCTTTGGATATAATATGCACGGAAAGTGACTAATCTGTGTCCATTGTTTAAGGTCAGGGTGTTCATTAAAATTGACAGGCTGACTGGGCAATACTTTGAGGTGTTGCCATTGTCTTGACCTTTGTGAAAAGTCAGCATCTGACTTGCCATTTAGGGCGTATTCCGAAGGCAGGCAATAAACATTCTCTGCGAGTCCTCGTCCGTCCAAATCCCATCACAGCTGTGATCTCAATTAGCAAGCAGCAGACAGACAAGGCCTGCACCTAAAGCTGACATGAGGCGGCGCCCGCTTTCTCAGCACCGCCGGGTTCGGCTGAACCGAGAAATCTGTTGATTTATAAAGCAGCGTTCCCACTTTAACCCATTAAGACCGGGGAACACATAAATTTTTTTATTTCTTTGGGCTATTCAAAAATAGCTGATATACAAGCTCATAGTGCGGCACAGAGTATTGTGATTTATTTAGCAAATCTTTGAATATATGTTTTTTAAAGCGAATATTTCTAACGGTGCGTTTTAACAGCGGGCAATACTGGGCGACATCGTCCAAAAATATAATGAAAGTCTATGAGAGCCGGCGATCGGGCGAAGTGGGCCGGGGGGGGGGCGATGAAAGATGGATTTTCTTTATCTTTTTGGGCGATGTCGCCCGGCATCGCCCAGAGTTGCCCGCTGTTAAAACGCAGGGTCACTCAAATCTTTGCCTCTGGGGGATTCTACGAATGTCTTCTAAATCCTAACAGTATGAAACAAAATGATATGTATTTGGCCGCGGACCCCCCATCTCAAAATATGTTGTTCCAGGGACCCCCCAGAAGCAAAGATTTGAGTTAAAAATATTCGCTTTTAAAAAAAATAATAATATATATATATATATATATATATATATATATATATATATATATATATATATATATATATATATATATATATATATATATATTCAAAGATTTGCACACATTTTATATTCAGATTTTCCAATGCCGCGCTATGCGCTTGTATATCTGCCCAAAGCCATAAAATAATGGTTAAAGTGGTTACACAGACGCGTTCCCGGTTTGAATGGGCTAACCCTGTTCAATTTCCTTCCTCTTTCATCAACCTCCTCCACTCTTTGGTCTAAATTACATCCCTTGGGTTCTCATTTGAACTAAGGCAAATACCATCATTTCTTGCCCCCATTTTGTCAGCGTGTGGAATTCCGAATCTCAGCTATAGCTATTGTCACAGTGATTAATTGGGACGTCCGGCTAAGACAGACGGATGCCCCCCCCCCCCCCCCCCCCCCCCCCCCCTCTCACTGCTCTGCTTCCAGTGAGTGACAAGGCCAAGGAGACCGCCGCCAAGGCTCGCGTCAAACCTTGGGGATATAGCCATGTTCTCACCAACAAAGACTAGTTACTGCCATTAATAACTACTCGCCTGGCAGAAGAATACCAGGATATCTTAGACATAATGCTACGCTATGCTGTATCAAATGCATCATTTGAAGCTATCAAAGTTGCATGGTTGCCGAGTAAAAAAAAAAAGAAAAAAAAGATATCATTCATCTATGACAACTAATCAATATTCGGGTACAATTTGTTTAGACTGTAAATAGTGGTTCAGGCTCTTGTCAAATAAATGTACACAACCCTTCTGCTTTTCGGATCTTAAAGCAAGATTGGCCACATTTTAATCTTGCAGCAATCTGGCTATCAGGGAACATCACTGGGAAAAGAAGGCTTGTGTCTTCACATGAACTGAAAGAAGTCTGCATTTCCCAAAAGGAAACGCATTCATTTAATTGTGTTTTACCAGAAGCGGGGATAAAACGTATCCCCACTGGCAAAAAAATAAAAATAAAATAAAAGAAGAGGGGGGATATAAAAAGCAGATGGATGGATTTCCAATTCCCCGCCTCAACAAATCCAGCCCTGGTGATAATATGAAAATCTCATGAATGACCACAGGAGGAGTACTGCATCTTTCCATCCAAACTACACAATGGCTGGACCCCATTCAGACCCTTTCGGTACCCTCATCCCTCTGCCCTATACAGTAGCTCTTCATCCCTTGGGAAATCCCCATCGATGTTGCTTTTCTCGTGGCACATAGTATCACTCCAAACCATGAATAATGCAGGTCAAGTTCACTACAGTGCACCATTGGAACAAATTGATCAAAACTGTTCACGTCAGACCAAAATGTCCCCCGTAGTGCAAAGTAATATAAATGCCTCCTGTCTCGACACTTCATAGAACAAAATGGTCCATTTTAGCAGGAGGTGGTGTAACTAACATCTAAGGGCTGCCTCAATTCAGTGTGTTGCGGTACCCACTACTCTGTTAGACCATTAAGACCGGGAAAGCATCTGTGTCATTTTTAGATTTCTTTGGGCTATTCAAAAATATTTTTGAAAAATCGTGAAAATGTGTGTAAAAGCTTTGAATATATATTTTTAAAGTCAAATCTTTAAAAACATTTTTAACTCAAATCTTTGCTTCTGGGGGATTCTACGAATGTCTTCTAAATCAGTTTTTAGAAAAAACATATGTTGCTATAATCAGTGGTTCTCAAACCTTTTTCATGTCACGGACCCCAAAATGATATGTATTTGGTCGCGGACCCCCAGAAGCAAAGATCTGAGTTAAAAATGTTTACGTTCAAAACGTATACTGTATATTCAATGATTTGCACAAATGTTCACGATTTTTCAAAAAATAGCAGATCTGCAAGCTCATAGCGCGGCACTCGGTGCCGCGCTATGAGCTTGTAGATCTGCTATTTTTGAACAGCCAAATACATCTTAAAATGACACACAGATGCGTTCCCGGTCTTAAAGGGTTAAACAAAGCGACATGTAATTAAGTTTAAAACATCATTGTTCAGTTGAGCTGAGGGCTGAGGGTTTGAATGAAATGAAAAGAAAATGGGATGCAGCCCTTAACTGTAAACTGAAAGCAAATCACAGCATTCTGGAAATGGAGGTCAAAATCAAAATGTAACTAAATAAGGAAAAAATACGATTGAATGAAAAGAAAGAGAAAGGAAGAAAGGAAAAAAGAAAGAAAGGAGGAAAGACAACTCAGCTTTCATTTAACCCATTGATACCTGGAACGCATCTGTGTCACTTTAGATGTCTTTGGCTATTCAAAAATAGCAGATATACAAGCTCATAGCGCGGCACCGAGTGCCGCGCTATGAGCTTGTAGATCTGCTATTTTTGAAAAATCTTGAAAACATTTTTTTTTATTTTTTTTCCAAAAACTGTTATGATATAGATTTTTTTTAAAGAATCACCTCAGGTCTTAATGGGTTAAATCTTATCGATCTCATCACCGCAATCTAAAAAAAAAGCCCTGTTTGGAAATACTTCTCTTTTGGTCCGAAAAGCGGCAAAACTGTATAGAACCGTGTGAGACAAAATGGTATGCAGGAGCTACAGATGGCCTGCCATTCCACAACAAGCAACATGAGGGCACATCTCAAAAACCTGAAGCTAAATGAGCGTGGCCAGCTGTCTGGAGTGAATCCATCCACACAGCCACGTCTTGAATCTTATTGGACAACGCCCGCCATGAACTCACTGTCTGCAGCACGACAAAGTGGTGGAAAGTATAGATCTGCTGTTTTCAGAAGATTTTGAAGAATTGGAGTACTTTTACTTTGGTACTCTAAGTGTATTTTAATGCCAGTGCTTTTGTACTTTTACTCAAGTACAATTTTGAATGCAGGCCTTTTACTTGTGACTTGAGTATTTTTATATTGTAGAATTGGTTATTTTACTTCAGTGAAAAATCTGAGTAATTCTCCGACCACTGAGCATGACAAGCTGCTTCCAACAAGAAGCTGAGTATAGCCCAAAAAAAAGTCAAATTCTGATTTGTAATTCAATATTTAACCACATCAACACTTTTTTTGCCAACCCTTCATTTCGTGAAAATTGCAGATCTTCAAGCTCACAACATGTTGCATTGCGATTGTATATTGGCTAGTTCCGGCAAAGATATTTGATGTTGAGCAGAAACAGGTTGGGGCCTTGTATAGTTCAGGTATATTTGAGGTCACCTATTTGGGTTGTATTTTGGATAACAAACTTTTCCAGTGAATCATGAAAGTCAACCAAAGAACAAGATTTTTGGTTTTGGTATTAACAGGAGTGCACTGAGGACTCTAGACGGAGCCCTCATCCAATGTCATTTTGACTATGTTCGTGTTTCACTAACATTGTCACTGAAAACAAAACTACAGACCCCTCAAAACAAACTCATAAGCGTGCTACTCAACCTCTCAGCAACTCTGGCTCGGCAACAAATCTTGAAGAAAAAAAGACACAAACTATGTTCAGATGAAGGTCCGTGGCCAAATACAGATTAATGTGGGGGTCCTTGAGATGCTCTACAACATGACAGACAATGAAGTTTGACTGACCTGCCTTCGATTATGTTGAGCATGTTTTCACAGACCTGGTTGCTTGTTTCTCTCGCAAGATCTGGCAACACTGAACACTTTTAGAGACCGTCTATCTGCAGTCAACAGTGACCTAGCAAGGGTAAAACTCTATTATCTTACATTATTAAAGTTTAACACTGCTGCTGACACATGGAATTGCCAGGAAGGGCCCCCCTATATAGACCAAAATGACATTGTGTGTGTGAGACAATTTGGACCAAGAATGAACCATAAATAAATAGATTACACACGGTTTCAGCTTTGACCTGACAGAGATGCTTTCCAATACCCTTTTGCTGGTGTATGTTGTATCTCCGCCAGGCTGAAGGCTGTGGAATTTTGATTATGCTTATTTCCCCCTGTTTATCTGTGTGTGTGTGTGTGTGTGTGTGTGTGTGTGTGTGTGTGTGTGTGTGTGTGTGTGTGTGTGTGTGTGTGTGTGTGTGTGTGTGTGTGTACGTGTGCGCGTGTGCGCGTGTGCGTCTGTCTTTGGCCCAACTGCCAGTTGGGCCAAGGAAGTCACTCCACCCCAAAATCTGTCAAATTGGCCTCATGGTGCCACTAGCCCGCTTTCCATTTTGGCCTATAACTCTCCAACCGTAGGTTGTACAATCAAAATTCCTTTTCCCCTGGATTCCTTGGAACTCTTCGGAACTTAAAGGCTATACCCATTCCTGCCTACGTTGATTTTCCGCCATTCAGTATTTTACTATACTTTTTGCTCCTACTCCGACAGATTTTGTCCAAAACTCAAACAAATTGCTCATGTAATGAACATGCATCAGTCAGACTTTTCATATTCTCTACTGATTGGCTACAACTGGCTAAAATGTGCGGATGGGCCTACAGTACACAAAAAATGCTAATAAATCATGAACGATTAAATAATCATCTTGCGATCGACCCCAAAAGTAATTTAACTTTAATAGACCCATAGAGGATGCCACAAATGCGACAAATGGCACTGTTTGTTTGTTTCTTTTTGTTAACCACTTGAACCCTATCCATATTATGGAGGGAACATAAACCAGAAATGGCTGATCTACAAGCTCACAACGTGTCGCAACGCAACACGTTGTGAGCTTGCCTTGTACTGTAGATCAGCTATTTTTGACAAAGATATTTGGTGAAGATGGGGAGAAAAGAAAGCACAGCTACACAACTCAGAGTCAACTCAGGTCCAGCTTACTAAGTCTGAGGGTCTGAGTGGCTAAACAATCTTCAACAAATGAGGTACAGTACTGTACACATGATCTCGGGATGTGTGAAACTGTTTTGCACAAGCTGTCAGAATCAATCAAGTGTGCGTTTACTCACCTCCACAGGGTGCTCTCGGTCACACTGCCGATGTGGAAGTCATACAGCTTGGTCAGGATCAAGATGACCTGCAAGGACACACAAGTTGAACATTACAGTAATGCTACAGCCAGAGCTACAAAATCTATATATATTATATATTTTCGAAACATTTTAACAACACAAATCTTGTATGGGGGTAAGTGGGAAAACATTATTTTCAGATGGGGGTCCGTGGCCAAATATATTGGGGGTCCTTGACATGAAAAAGTTTGAGAACCATTGCACTAGCACAGTCCTACAGTAGTTGGGATTGAGAATTGTAGAGAATTGTATAGTTCACCCCCAAAATGACTTTTTTTCCTATCAATTAGTCACCCCATGGAGACTTCAATTCATTGATTTTTTTTAATTTTGTCGCATTCCTAAGCCAGTAATTTGATGACCGGCAGTGGATCCGGTAGGAGACACAAAGAGTCTCCTTTTGTGTCTACCATTCAAATAGCTCATAGTCTCATAGCGCGCCACCGAGTACCCGGCACTATGAGCTTGTAGATATAAACATAGCATTTGTAAAATATGTTGTTCCAGGGACCTCCAGGGGCAAATATTTGAGTTAAAACTGTTGCTTCAAAACATGTATTCAAAGATTTGCACAAATGTTCAAGATTTTTCAAAAATAGCAGATCTACAAGCTCGTAGCGCGGCACTCGGTGCCGCGCTATGAGCTTGTAGATCTGCTATTTTTGAATAGCCAAAGTATAAAGTAATGGTTATATCTCAAATCCAAAAATGACACAGATGCGTTCCCAGATTGAAAGGGGTTAAGCTCATATTTACTTACATTTTTTACCTTTTTCTTTTATATATATATATATATATATTCATGTTACATTATCATTGCCCAGTATCCTCAAGGCCCACAGGTTATTGATGTGTCAAGGTATTGGCTTGTTTGCTCTGGCAGTTACCTGATGCAGCAGCTAATGTGGGCCATAGACATTTTCTGTGGTGGAAAAAAAAGCTGGCTGTTTTTTTTTTAAGAAATTGTGTTGTAGGACATTGTTATTGCCTGCATCCAGACATTAGCAGCATGGCAGATTATAGATACTAAAATGTCTGTCTGGACTATGTTCCAAGTGCTAGTAGTGGCAACCTCTGATATCTTCAGAACAGCTTCAAACTTTTCACAGCAACGAGCTGCCAAAAGTTCTGAACCGTAGGCCATGGGGTCAAATAAGCACGGCAACTTTTCACAATAGGAACACTTTGTATTTTTGTGGCGATCGCCAGCAGAGCACACAACAAAACTTCAACCGACTCAAATTGAGGAAGAGAAAACATGGCCGGTCCAGGGGGCCTGCAGCCGCCCGCAAGCAGCAATCATTCACACTTCAATCATGTGCTGTATTCTTTTATTTATCTATTCATTTTTGTTGTAAGGGGTAGGCAGTGGTGTAAAGTAACTAAGTACATTTACTGTGCTTAAGTACAATTTCGAGGTATTTGTACTTTATTTGAGTATTTCCAATACTTTTACTTCAACTCCAGTACATCTTCAGAGGCAAATATTGTACTTTTACTCCACAACAATTATTTGAAAACTTTAGTTACTAGTTACTTTGCAGATATAAATGATGATGTTATGAAACACACATTAACAACTTTAGCCTTATTTTATACCTAGGCCATTTGAAAATAGCAGATCTACAAGCTCACAATGCGTTGCGATGCGACGCGTTGTGAGCTTGTAGATCTGCTATTTTCAAACATTTTAGTACTTTTACTTTTGGTACTTTACGTACATTTTGATGCCAATACTTTTGTACTTTTACTCAAGTACATTTTTAATTGTGGACTTTTACTTGTAACAGAGTATTTCTGTATTGCATTATCGGTACTTTTACTTAAGTAAAGAATTTGAGTACTTTTTCCACCACTGGGGGTAGGGACATGACAAACAGAGAGTAGTGGGCTACAAGGAAGGCTGATGAACTGTCCGCTGTGGGCCAGATGATCAACAAAACATGTCTGGAAAAGAAAGGTTTTCTGTGACAGTAATTGGCGATAGACTTGTTGCAGAAGTTGTCGAGCATATCGGGAAATTGTCTGCTGTTTCGGATTTCTTGACAATGTCCAAATCGCTCCAAGAAAATGTAATTTGTTCTACAGCAATCAGCCCACAAATGAAGCACTCAAAGAGACTCGCAAGATGACTTTGCCACAAGGGAACGGTCCATTTGAAAGAATCCATTAAAAAATCAGCTAAAAATGATCTGTGAAGGAGATTTTTACATCCGATAAGGACAAAGGCACATCACACACATTCCAAATGTTGACATTGCCTTATGAATCTGTTTGCTGATGAGCGTTCATGTTCCAAACTCTCATTGATCAAAAACTAAATTAGATCCACAATAACAGAGTCATCTGACTCGCACGTCTTTAGAAAGTGATTTGTTAAAGGAACTGCATGGACTTCGGTGATGTTAATGTTATTGCAGACTTTTCAGCTCGAAAAGCAAGAAACTAGAGCTCTAGAACTAGAACTAGAGTCAAACCCTTGGGGTTCTACAACGTCTTAATCCGGTTCTGGCTTCAATATAGTTAGCTACTTTTTTTAAGTAGCTTCAGCTTAACTCTCTCTCTCTATGGTAGGCTACAGTAGCTTTTCTTGTAGCGTAGCCATTTTCAGTGTGGAGCAAATTTGGTAGCTTAGTCAACTACAAAAAAAAAAAGTCTCTAAAGATCATCGGGGTGGATGAAGACCTTGCCCTACAGCAATATGCCATCAGTAAGCTGAGTCATCGTCGAACAGTTGGTCAGAGCGTGGCAGTACTACCAAGCCACGCTCTGACCATCCTCAAGTCAAACACCAAATGCCTTGATAGGAGCTTTCTCCACTCTGCTATCACAACATGGAACAGCCTTCCCCCTGCGGTTGTTGGAGACATTACATCAAGTAGTATTCATGCCTTTAAGAAGAGGCTGAACAAACACCTCCTCAGTAGTATGTAATCCCATGAAGCTCAAGGACATTAAATCATCAAACATTCAGTTTATACATACCCCTGACTGAGTAGCTGCAGATCAGTGATAGGTTCTTTGAATGTTTTTTTCATAAAGCCTGTATCTGCAAAAGCTTAATAAAAAATAAAAATAAAATACGCTTTCAGAGTAGCTCCCCCATCACCGTTACTTACAAAAAATAGAAATATACACGCTAACAGCTCTCGGATTTTAAGAGTTCTGTTCATGCAATGAACATGTACACATAATATGTAAATTATAATAATTTCACCAAGCTCAGCTCACAATGCATGGTAACGAAATGCGTTGATAGATTTATTTTTAAAATAAAAACCTTTCAAAATGTTCACCTACAGAATAATAATGAATAATTATAATTATAGAGACACCAGGTTGATAGTGGTACTACTGACTGCATGAGTGCTGGTATCAATGTCATCAAAAAAGTAAAATAATGGCCGATGTATCGTCCAAACCAATATATCGGGCGGCTCTGAACAGCACACACACATCATGCTCGTGTTGAACAGACGAAGACAGATGGGGGAGATGTAAACACGAAATGGAGATGAGAGGAAATACACTTTAATGGGGAGGGGGGGAAAAAAACATGGTTTATTGCATGCTACCATCTGGTTAGCGCAGCAACATCTACGACTGGCATTCACCTCAGGGTTATGGAGGGAAATCAGAGGTCGGCCCTGAAATGTGTTAAACAAATGCAAAAACATGGAAAAGAGACCTGTGTGGATGTACAGTTATCTAGCAGTAATCACACACCTGACCTCAACACGCTGAGGGAACAGGTGCTTTTACATTATTGATGTTGTTTATCCATATTTCATCATGTCGTTTCATTGTTTTTTGCTTCCTCGTAAATATTTCTCTGAATAAAAGGCTGTTATACTCTCATTAGCATCTCCAGTCCTCTCACAACAAGCGTATGCAAATATTAACCCATTAAGACCAGGAAAAGCATCTGTCATTTTAGATTGTAACCATTATTTTATACTTTGGCTACTCAAAAATAGCAGATATTCGAGCTCATATAGCAGATACAACCTCATAGCCGTGCTATGAGCTTGTAGATCTGATATGTATTTTTAATTGTGAAAATTTGTGAAAATATTTTGTAGCTCTTGTACTCAAATAAGTTCAAATAATACAAAATGTTTGCATTTAAAAGTGCAAGTACAAATATTTAGCAGTGGTAAATTAATTTGTTTTTAACTCACCAAAACACTTGGTCTGTACAAACACCAGCACAAACCAGGCAGGTGCTGCTCCTAAGTTTGACTCTTCACAAAGGTGTTAAACACTCTTTATGGCTGTATGAAACGTTTTTTTATCAGTTTATTCTTTCTCAAATCAATTTAAAGTCACTTCCTGACGTTCTGTGTCTGTTTTTCTCTCCTTCCACTCTCAGCTCCAACATGACACACAGTGTGTCCTTAAAGGGGAAGTAACCTGTCTGCCTTAAAGGGATGTTTTCTTTTTTTGTACAGGTACAGTTTTACTGTTGACTCTAAACTTTATCAAACCATTTTCATTTCAATCCTTATTTATCATTTATACATTTAATGAATTACTCATTCATATTTTAATTACATATTTATTCATTTTAATGAGCTGGTTCATATTTATCTATTTTATGTCGTAATGTGTACACCCTAATTTGACATGGGGGTTACACTTTGAATATATATATATATATATTTTTTTTTTATTTTTTTTTTAAGCGAACATTTGTAACTCAAATCTTTGCTTCTGGGGATTCTACAAATGTCTCCTAAATCCTAAACCGTTTATTTGGAAAAAAAAGTCCATGGACCCCCATCTCAAAATATTTTGTTCCATGGACCCATGAGTTAAAAATGTTTGCTTTAAATATATGTATATATATTTAAAGATTTGCACACATTTTCACTTTTTCTTTTTTTAAATAGACACGTTCCCGGTCTTAATGGGTTAAAAAACAACATGACAAGCTGCAGTCAGCTTGGCTGGGAGGTGATTCAGTCAGTCTTGTCTTGCCCTCATCTGACAGGCCTCAACAGAACCAGCACTTTGACACCCTTGAGCCCCTATGGGTCCTCAATGTCCACATGAGCCTCTTACCCATTTAGTCTTCAATGACCTTTCACCCCTGGCCACCCCAGCAAAGCTCTACAGACAACACAGGCTCTCAACAGACAGCCCTGGATGTCTCTTGTGGGGCCCAGTGGATGTGTCACACAGCCTATGGGCTCCTACTACTGAGATTGTGAGCATATGGCTTAGGCCAAGCAATGTTTCACTGCCAGAGGGCTGTGTTGAAAAGGAAAACATTGCTTCTTTTTTTTTGTTTGTTGCTATGCTGGTGAGAAATGGTTAATATAGATTGGCACAGGACTCAACAACATCCTTAGCGATTTGTTTTATTTCTTTGTATAAAGTCAGTGGTCTGTATCATTACTTTGTTTTTAGATAAGAAAAAAAGAAGAAGCTTGGCAGTTGCTTGAGTACAGTGGCAGTTATTTGAGTAAAAGTACAAAAGTATTGGTGTCAAAATGTACTTACAGTACCAAAAGTAAAAGTAGTCATTAAGCAGAATGTCTCATTTCACATGTTCAAGATGTAAAGATCTTTTGAAAATAGCCGATCTACAAGCTCACAATGCGTCGCCTTGCGACGCATTTTGAGCTTGTAGATCGGCTATTTTCAAATGGCAGAAATATATATAGGGCTGAAGTGGTTAATGTATGTTTTGTGATAATAATCTAAGTCTGCAAAGTAAAGTAACTAGTAACTCAAGTTTTCAAATAATTGTAGCGGAGTAAAAGTACAATATTTGCCTCTGAGATGTAGTGGAGTAGAAGTAAAAGTATTGAAAATGGGAAATACTCCATTAAAGTAAAAAAATCCTCAAAAGTGTACTTAAGTGCAGTACTTAAGTAAATGTACTTAGTTACTGTACACCACTGACTATACTGTACATGTCAGACGGGTGACAAACGAAGGTGCTGGACGCAGATGGTACTGCGTGATACAATTAACGCAATCAGCATCCATATCATGCATCTGCATCTTAAAAAATGCTGAGCCGGGTCCATCTGAATTTCGATTATATATCAGGATGGCAAAGAGAGAAAGATCCAGGCCTAAGTGACTATGAAAGAGGGTTCATTATTGGGGCACGGATGGCAGGAGCTGCAGGGAAAACTGCTCAACTGGCTAGTGTTTCAACAGGAACATTGTGTCTGGATCTGCAGTCGGATCTATGGGAAAGACATCAGTAAACAGGGCCTGGTGCACGATCAATGGCCGTGATGCTCGTGCATTAATGCGATATGTTAGGACAAACAGAAGAGCAACTCTTCTTTAGGGAGAACAACGTCAATGCAGGGCGTGATCACGCTGAGTCAGCCAGAACCCAGTGATGTAAAGTAACTAAGTACATTTACTCAAGTACTGTACTTAAATACATGTTTGAGGATTATTTTTTACTTAACTGGAGTATTTCCATTTTGCTATACTTTCACTTCTACTCCACTACATCTCAGAGGCAAATATTGTACTTTTACTCCACTTACAATTATTTGAAAACTTTAGTTAATAGTTACTTTGTAGATTTTGATTATTATTACAAAAGATACATTAATCACTTACAGATACATTAATCGCCCTATTTAAGCTTAGGCTATTTGAAAATAGCCGATCTACAAGCTCATAACGCGTCGCTATGCGACGCGTTATGAGCTTGTAGATCTGCTATTTTCAAAAGACTTTTACACATTTTAGACAGGACATTCTGCATAACTAGCACTTTTGGTACTCTAAGTACATTTAGATGCCAATACTTTTGTACTTTTACTCAAGTAAAATTTGATTACCAGACTTTTGCTTGTAACCAAGTATTTCTGCATTGCAGTATTGATACTTTTACTTAAGTAAACAATTTGAGTACTTGTTCCACCACTGGCCAGAACAGTCTGTTGACACATACTACATAGAGAGTGATATCACTGTGAAGCCCTCATTACAGAGACCAATGCACATGTGAGAGTTCAGTGGTGCAAAGCTCAAAGGCCACTGCATGGTCAACAGAGATGTGGGGGAAAAGTGATACGGTCAGATAGATGAGTCATCCTTTGCCATTTTCTCATCCAGGATGACATGCATCCACAGGGCACGATGGATCACTGAGTGATTTGATGTATATGAAAGTGAATCATAAGCTATACGGCCTTCACAGTCACCAGATCTCAAACCGATTGAACACTATATGAGATGTTGGACCAAAGAGTCAGGCAGCACCCAATGAAAACACCAAAGGAAGGAATATCTTTTCTTTTGTTAGAGCGGTGTTTAGGTATAGCGACTGTTCTATCAATAACTTTTTTGATTAATCAAATAATTGAGAAGTTTTGTTTTAATATATCTATATATAGCCTATCAACAAATCAATGAACCACTCAAACCCTTTATATTTCATCGCGCAATGGGACAAAGGCAAAATAGCGAAAATAGCCGATCTGTCAGCTTGTTTTAGGCTATTTTACATGTTCTTACAGTTTGGAAAGTTAAAAAAAAATATTTTCACCTATGGGAAAAAGGGATAAATTATTCATAGATTTTTTTAAATATATGTAATCATTCCATTTTAATAATCTATCCATTCCTCCGGTAGAGCTCCTGAGACATGTACCATCTCTGTGTCAACGTGCATTTAAGCTATTCTGCTGGTTTGTGCCGGTGGTCCAATGTGTTGTACCCTTTGTGGTCTATGTGGTCGAACCTGACAATGTGCTGATACTCTTTGCACCTTAATCTCATGTACAATGCACTGATACTCCTCTCATACTCTTTCTTTCACCTTAATGTCTTATAATATCATGCACAGTATACGTGTGTACCTGCTGCTATGTTCATGCACCTTATGTCTAACCTCACGTACAAACTGTACAGAAATGGATATGATATGTATACAGATATATTTAGTTTGATTTCTCTTTTTTTCCCTGTAACCCTTCTTATTTTCTTTCTCTTCATGGAAAAAAACAAATAAATTGTACAAAAAATAATTGCACAAAAACTCATTTCCACTTTACTTTTTTACACCTGTAAACCTGTTATGTGAGTGACGATAAAATGTATTCTGATTCTGATTCCTAATTGACTAATTTGTCACCCATATGTATACAGTACATACAGGATACTATACATATATGTGTGTGCGTGCATGCGTGACTTAATACAGTGAATTTCACGTTATGTAACAGCAGCAGCACAGAACATAATGTTTGTCAAGTCATAATCATATAATAAACTTTACTTATAAAGCACTTTTCAAAACATGGTTACAAAGTGCTTTACAATAGTGTTTCACAGAAGGCCAATATAAAGACCTGATTAGGAAGGAAGAAGCCATACATTTTACTGTACTGTACTTATGTAACATTTTGAGGTAGGCTACTTTTATTGTACTTGAGTACATCTATTTTTCAATACTTTATAATTCTACTCCACTACATCTCCAATACAAGTTACTTTGTAGATTTAGATTGTTAATACAAAACATGCATTAACCACTTGAGCCACATTTTATACTTGTATTCGAAAATAGGCGATATACAAGCTCAACTATTTTTGAACTAGTTTGAATGTTTAAAATAAACAATTGTAGTACTTTTACTTTGGTACTGTAGTATAATTTGATGCAAATACTTTTACTCAAGTCAGTTTTATTTGTAACAGAGTATTTTCATATTATGCTATTGCTACTCTTACTTAAATCAAAAGAAATCGGAGTACTTCTTCCCCCGCTGTGTTTTCTTTGTGTACACTCTCCGCCTTTTTGAAAACCCCAATTGACCTGCAATTACTGTGATAAAATGTCACGATGCACCCTCGTTGCCTCAGCAATTAGCCAACTGTGATGAAAACATACTATTAGCATAACAAAATGTCTCATGTCCACACAGACCAAAGGGAAGGCGCCACACACACACACACACACACACACACACACACACACACACACACACACACACACACACACACACACACACACACACACACACACACACACACACACACACACACACACACACACACACACACACACACACACACACACACACACACACCATGCTGAATATTGATTTCACTCAGTGTGGTAATGACAGAGATAATGACTTTTCTTGAAGGAAAATGGTTCATCTCCGCGCCTCGCGGTGCAACAGTTTAATTATATTAGTGACCTGAATAGCTGCTGTCTACCATAACGGTCAGAATGTGGAGGACCGCGGCGCATAGCATAGCATGGCCACAGATTAAATATGATTTAATGTGGCGAATTGTAAACAAGTGGTTAAGTCCCAGGGGGAGTGAGAGTGAGCTGTAAATGCTTGGTTATTGAACAGTGGGAAAAGTATACTCAGATATTTTACTTTTACTTAAAGTCCGGAATAAAACATTTACTTGAGTAAAAGTACAAAAGTATTGGTATCAAAATGAAATGTATTCAAAGCACCAAAAGTAAAATCTACAAGCTCACAACGTGTCGCGATGCGACGCGTTGTGAGCTTGTAGATCTGCTATGTTCAAATAGCCTATGTAGAAAATAACGCTAAGGTTGTTAATGTGTGTTTTATAATAATAATTGATATCTGCAAACTAACTAGTAACTAAAGTTTTCAAATAATTGTAGTGGAGTAAAAGTACAATATTTGCCTCTGAGATGTAGTGGAGCAGAAGTAAAAGTATAGACAATTGGAAATACTCCGGTAAAGTAAAAATGTGTCAAAACTGTACTTAAGTACTATGTAACTTTACACCACTGTTATTGAATTAACTCTTCATTGGAAATGTACAGTAACATGGATAACATTATTATGGTTATTATTTAGTATTAAAAAACTACACTTATACCATATCATTTAATAAAAGAATACCCCAAAGGAGTGGGGACCACATCATTGTTATTGTGACGCATTGTGAGCTTGTAGATGTGCTATTTGTGCTATTTTGGAAAATGTTGAATTTATTTTTGACAATTCTGGCCTATAATGGCATGTCCAAAATAGGGACACCATGGTTGAAAGTGGTTCACCCATTAAAACCGGGAAAGAATCTGTGTCATTTTAGATCTTATAGCGTTGGCTATTCAAAAAATATCAGATCTACAAGCCTTGTACATCTGCTATTTTAGATTTTTTTGGGAAAAATCTTGAAAGTGTTTTGAAAAATCTTGAATATTTTTGCATTTTTTTTAACACAAATCTTCTCTTCTGGGGGGTCCCTGGCACACAGCATTTTCAGTTGGGGGGATCTGCAGCCAAATATATATCAATTTGGGGGTCCTTGGCCCCCCAAAAAAAAACGTTTGAGAAATATACTGATTTAGAATCGGCTTCAGTTCTTAATGGGTTAAGACAGTGGTTCTCAACCAGTGTAGATTGGGGTCCCAGAGATAAAATAAAAAAATAAAAAATAAAATCCTATCAAATGGGGGTCCGTGGTCTAATGCATATCAAACTGGGGGTCCTTGAAATAAAAAAGGCTTGAGAATCACTGCCTCCTCCACCACTGGAAGGGAGTAGGCTACACGCTGGTCGTGCCTATGCCAATTAAGTAGTTCTCAACCAGTGGTCCGGGGACCACCAGTGGTCCTTGAGGGCGTTCCAGGTGGTCCCCAGCTAAATGATGCAGAGTTGGTAACCAAATGGACCCTTATCGATCTTTAACTCTTGAGAGCGTAAAATGAAACCAAATGGACCCGTAAGGGTCCATTTGGTTTCATTTTACGAAACCAAGAGTTACATTCAAGAGTCTTGAGAGTTACATTTTAACTCTCAAGAGTTAAATGACTCTTAAACATCTGCATTACTTGATTAAATAATTGTTATTTTGATCAACATTTTCTGTTATCTCTCCTACGGTAGCCTACCACATCAATACAGCATGGAATTGTGGACGAAATCAACGATAATAACAAAATATATGAAATCTAACAGTGGTCTGTGGCTCACCGGCTCAAATGCCGAATAAATAATGGACCTTGATATGAGAAGGGTTGAACACCACTGCGTTAAGAGACTTATGAATCACAGTATAACTTATAGCGTGCTATTTGCACAGCGGGCAGCCGGTCACAGTCACATTCAAAAACAAAAAAAACTAAAGCAGTGAAAGAGAGAGATTATACAACGGCAAAAACACCAGGTTGGTTGACATGAAGATGGCAGCCGGAGCAGGCCGATCGCTATTTAAAATTGATTAAGCCTCTGCACCTTTCACCCACGTGTAAACAACCCGGCAATTATGCTGTCAAGTGGAGGGCTCTGTTCATATGAGGGGGGGGGGGGGGCGTTGGTGGATCAACTGCAGAAAAAGATACGTCCTTTTTCAGTGGTGGAAGAATTACTCATGTATTTTACTTAAGTAAAAGTATCATTACCACAATATAAAGTAATAGGCCTGTGTTCAAAATGTTACTTGAGTAAAAGTACAACAGTATTGGCATCAACATATACTTAAAGTACCAAAAGTAAAAGCACTAAACTATTTGAAAATAGCCGATCTACAACAAGCTCACAACGCGTCGCATCGAGCTTGTAGATCGGCTATTTTCAAATAGCCTAGGTATAAAATAGGGCTAAAGTGGTTAATGTATGTTTTATAATGTCATAACTTATATCTGCAAAGTAACTAGTAACTAAAGGTTTTAAATAATTGTAGTGGAGTAAAAGTACAATATTTGCCTCTGAGATGTAGTGGAGTAAAAGTAAAAGTACTGAAAATTGGAAATACTCCAGTGTAGTAAAAGTACCTCAAAATTGTACTTAAAGTAGATGTACTTAATTACTTTACACCACTGCTTTTTCAGTATTTCAGCTGAAGCTGTGGTGCTATAGTGGCGAAGTGGATCCATTCGCTCAGACGTTTTCAAATGGCCGAGATTACAATTTATGGCTGGAGAGAAAGACAGGAGAGAGAGAGAGGCAGGCATGGAGAGAGAGAGAGCGAGACAGTGAAAGAAAGAGGGCATCCAACATAGGCTGTACTGTACTTAGTCCGTAAGTGAGTGTGTCAGCTTCTTTTTCCCTTTCAACTGTTTGAGACAGAGAGTTGCAGAGTGGAGAGAGAGAGAGAGAGAGAGAGAGAGAGAGAGAGAGAGAGAGAGAGAGAGAGAGAGAGAGAGAGAGAGAGAGAGAGAGAGAGAGAGAGAGAGAGAGAAGAGAGGGACACAGAGTTACAGAGCTGAAGAGAGATCCAGAGTAATACAGTACAGTATGTGTGCGGCGACACATAATTGCTTGTGCTTCGCTGCGTGTCACTTCATATTTACTCCCATCGTTTTGTGCCTAAATGCGAGAAAAAAAACAGTGACCTTCACTGAGTCGGGAGTCTATGCGTGGAGTCTGTGTCACTCACGGGCATTGAGCCACTGCTGTCTGTGTGCTCCCTGGACTGTGAACGGGTAGGCCTTGGAGCTACAGTGAAAAAATGGTGGCCCCACAAAGTATACCAGAATGTCATGCTTCCATGTCAGCCTGAAATAATGTGGCGGAGCGGGGAGCGCCGAGCGGAAAGGAAAGCATGGCAGGATCTGGAACGGGGGGGCTGGTAGCGCTAGTCTCTTTGCCATGTTGTGGATTAGGAGCAGTTAGAGAAACCGGTTGTAGAAAAATAACTGCTCGTTGGTGTCGTTGTGGCGTGGTAAAGAGTGGATCAGACGAGAGACGGGCACATGCGCACGAATGAATGCCTGCGATGCACGTCAATGCAGATTTGTTATGCACGCACACAAACAATATAAAACAATATAAATGCATGCAGGCACAAATGTGTGTGTGCCCATGATATCCACACACGTGTCATAAACATGTACACATGAACTGTACCTACGAACGCACTCACGCTCACGCACGCGCACACACACACACACACACACACACACACACACACACACACACACACACACACACACACACACACACACACACACACACACACACACACACACACACACACACACACACACACACACACACACACACACACACACACACGTCAACATGCAAAAGCCACTAATGCACTTACAATGCTTTGTTCACACCAAAATGCGAGTAGACCTCCAGGAATACTTGATAATTTTCCTCATCCATACTGTAGGCTAATAAAGCCCAGCCTTGCTACTGTGTCTGAACTAAATAAATACACTTCTCCCCTTCCCCATTCCCCCTTTAAATGGATGCAATAACTTGATGAAAAGCAAATGAAGATGTGTGTGGTGTTGTGGAAGCCTCCACCAGCATACAGTAATGCTAACTGTAGCTGCAGACTTGCTATTGTACTGTGAGGGCAACACAAGGGAGATGGTGCTATACCACACTACTTCTGGGCATAATTTAGTCTTATCTCGCGCTTTACCCCATTTCCTCCCTAATTTAGCTAGTCGTTGCCGTTCTCTCCCCAGCATCTGCACCGTGGTTCCCTGTGTCACTGCCAAAATCCCCCGCTGTTTGGCCCGGGGAGGGTGTTGACAAGCGCGCGTCACATGGGGGTCTCGTCGCTCTTCAGACGGTCCTCTTTTCACAGTGACAGCGAGGAGGTTTCCACCGGGGGAGAGCGCAACACGTGCTAGCGCCGCTATCTCCCCCACAGATGCCCTCCCCCGCTGAACAGGAGCCCGTGAGCAAAGCAGCATGGAGCCAGAGCTAATGCAGAGACAAGGACGTGATGATCCCCATGCACTGCCCAGCCCGGCCGTCCTCCTCCTCCCCACTAGCCAGCTGGGACCAGGCGGAGCGGGCGGCCCGCCGCCGCGGCCAATGCCGGAAGGCATGCAACCGCTGTCAGGGAAGAGAACATGCTGCTGCATGGTGGGGCCCTCTCTGTGCTGTGAGACTGGACAGCATGCTATTATATTCCCCCCTGTTCCTCTGCAGCTATAGCCCTGTCTGTCTGTCTGTCTGTCTGTCTGTGCGTGCGTGCGCGTCTGTCTGTCTCTCTCTTCCTGTCTGTCTGTCTGTCTGTCTGTCTGTCTGTCTCTCTCTCTCTGTCTCTGTCTCTCTGCGCGTGTGTGCGTGCGTGCGTCTCTCTCTGTCATCTAGCTATCTGTCTGTCTGTCTGTCTGTCTGTCTGTCTGTCTGTCTCTCTCTCTCACTGTTATTTTTCTTCACCCTCCCTCGTTTCGATGTTCCTCCCTGGAGAAAATCCTCTCATTCCCCCCCCCCGCCCCCCTCCCCTCTCATTCTCTGCAGCCATTCTTCACTCTACCATTATGCTGCCATTTCATAGTCCTTCCCTGCAACTAAAAGCCCTTTATCTCTGTTTATTTGTGGCTTTCCCCTCGCTGGTCTCCCATCACATTCACATTTGTCCTCCTCCCTCCCCTCCTTCTTTCTCTGTTGTTTTTCCATGCTTCACGGGCCCAATGCACCCCCCAACCCCCGTGACCAAGAGGTTCTCAAACATTCTCATTTCAAGGACCCCCAGTTTGTTTGGTATGCATTAGGCCACACAGACCCCCCATAACTCAGAGAGAGAGAGAGAGAGAGAGCACACATGGAACCGATTGGACCATTTGGTTTCAGAGCCTGTCAATCTGCTAGTTTCACTATTTTATATTTACCTTGACTATTTTTGGCTATAATGGCGCCCCCAGAATAGGGACGCACGGTTGAAACATTTTCTTTCAGATTAATGCATTATTCCCTTCTCCTTTCTCACCTATTCTCTCCATTGCATATCTCCTTTTCTCCCTCATATACCTCTGTCTGTCTGTCTCTCTCCACTTCAATTTGTCTCTCCCCCTCTCCCCTCTCTCTCTCTCTCCCCTCTCTCTCCCCCTCTCCCTCTCTCTCTCTCTCTCTCTCTCTCTCTCTCTCTCTCTCTCTCCCTCTCTCCACGCTCCATTCCTTAAAGCAGATGGGAGTAGACGAGTTACGCTCGCGCCTTGAGGATCCCTTAATTAAAATCAATGTAAATGCACTGAATGCTCGTTAAATTGGAATGGGGGTACTTATTGGTTTGAGTTCTAATTATATCTGGGAAGAGTGCAATGACTATGACCCTCACTTACATTATCACAGCCATTGGCTTCTGACTGGGACCAGTGGTGTCCGCAGGTAATGAAATACTGCACAGTGCAACCCAAGCACCGTAATAGGCTCTATGCACAGCCGCCATATTGGTAAGAAATTGGACCTATTCCTTACTTCCTTCACAGGTGTTACCAATGATACTAATGAAGGCTCTGTTCCATTTAGTGTAGCACAGTGGTTCTCAAACCTTTTAATTTCAAGGACCCCGATAACTCTGAGAGTGTACAAATGGAACCAAATGGACCCGTACGGGTCCATTTGGTTCCATTTGTACACTCTCAGAGTTACACACCCGCAAGGGGGCCATTTGAACTCTCTCAAGCAACCATACCTGGCCCACACTCTGTTTGACCAGAATGGAACAGAGCCTTCATTAGTATCATTGGTGACACCTGTGAAGGTTATTTCCAATAAGGCTGCCGTGCATAGAGCCTATATTATCCAAAACGAACTGAGCCAAACAGTCAAGTCAAGTAGCATCAGAGGTCACTAGGGATGGGACGATATGAAAATGACCTGTCACAAATCGATTGTGGCACAAAATTATTGCGATTAACGATATTATCGTGATAATCCAAATATGCTTAAAACTTATAAAATAGCACTTTTGTTAACCACGAACACCCAGCATCCTTTTTCTGGGAGCAACTTTTGTGAAAAACAATCTACAAGCTCACAAAGTGTTGCAACGCGTTGTGAGTGACGTTTTAATTAAGTATAGTAATTTGCAAGTCGTCTCTGTCGGGTGGAAACCTCAAATTATGTCCAAAACTGTGACTTTTCAGGATTCAAATTCTAAAATAGCAAAAGAAGCAGATCTACAAACTCAAAAGCTTTCAAGCTACTTTTGATGCTTCTGTGTGGCGCTGTAGTATGATCAAGTAGGGCGTTAAATTTACGAAAAAAACACAAAAAGTTAAAATATGGAGATAAGAGGTTTCTGCCCGACAGCAACGATATGTTACCATTAGGCATGTAACGATTTATCGTATATCGATTTAAATCGATTCAAAGTGGTGACGATTTAAATCGATGCAATCAAATATGACATCGTGATGCAACCAGCAGAGGCCGCAATCGAGTCAGACTCCCTACCTTGTTCTCCGCCTACTATTTTGTCCCCTCAGGGCCACCATAGCTGCCTGCGTTCGTCTCTTCTTCACTCACTGAACAGCAGGCTTTGAACGGCAGAGTGGGGTTCACGTCCTCTCAGGCTATGAAATCTAAACAACTAGGCGATCGCACTGCATAAAGAGGGAAATGTGCGTCGCATGTAAACATGTTTATTTGATTGATGAATTGCCCAAACTATACCGTTTACCCCCCCCCCCCCCCCCCGTCTGACGACGTTGTTGATTTAAACTCTGTAGGAAACATACAACTGATAAGGCTTAATGAAAACGGCTAATTCTGGAGCTCCTCGGTGCGGCTGCAGAGTACAATGAATAATAATCTAATTTAATAATTTAACAATTGTATCAGACCGCTGACAACGCTAAACTCCTTTCAACACTGTCTTTCAGATATATAGCGAATTTCATTGATATTAATCAATTAATTCTTATCTAATCTCATTTGGAGCAGTTTAAAACAGTTTCCCTTATTACTGTACATAAATGTGTTGTTTTATACAGAATGCTGAGAATGTAGCATAGATAAAAAATAACTTGTAAATACCAAGGCTGAGCCTTAGTTTGTTTATTTGAAGGTTTTCTTTATAATTTATTTCATCTGGGATATATGTTTTAAAATTCATTTATTTCATAAGACTTATATATTTAAACTAAAGTTATTATTTTACAAATAAAAAAAGTATATGTCTTAATGTGACAGTTAATGCATGTACCTTGTGAATAAAAAGGCTTTATTTAATTTCATGTATTAAAAAGAGGATAAGAGAAAATATAGTTTTTTAAAAATACATGATTTTTGTTAAATAAATAATCAAGGTTTTCACTAATTTGTCTGGAAAATAAATGTGCTAAAAAAATCGTAAAATAATCGTGAAGAATCGTATCGTGAACCTCGAATCGTGATTCGAATCGTATCGTGAGTTGAGTGAATCGTTACATGCCTAGTTACCATAACAACAGCCATCTGAAGAGGAGGCGCACGGAGCTCAATATGTTTCTAACAGCCTGGAGAAATAGCATGCTGTCTGGCAGTAACCTTAAAGTCCAAAACCTTTCTCCCTTTCTAGGAAATTGAAACCTGTGTTCCACTGAATCCAACGTAGATATTATTTATTCACAAGCTCTTGTTACTTTTCATTGGTTCAATATTCATAAAAACCCACAAACAGACTTATAACCACTTTCACTGACAAAAAAAAGAAAATCTAAAATCAAGCTCACAACTTGTCACACATCATGTTGTGTTGCGAGCTTGTGGACTATTTTTGCTACTTTTGTGTGACATCATTGAAACATTGATAGTGGTGTAAAGTAACTAAGTACAGTACATTTACTCAAGTGCTGTACTTTATTTTGAGGTACTTCTACTTTACTGGAGTATTTCCAATTGTCTATACTTTTACTTCTACTCCACTACATCTCAGAAGCAAATATTGCACCTTTACTCCACTACAATTATTTGAAAACTTTAGTTTCTATAGTTTCTTTGCAGATATAAATGATTATATTATAAAACAGGCATTAACCACTTTAGCCTTATTTCATACCTAGGCTATTTGAAAATAGCAGACCTACAAGCTCACAACGCGTTGTGAGCTTGTAGATCTGCTATTTTCAAACATTTTAGTACATGGCAGTATTGATACTTTTACTTAAGTAAAACATTTTTCCACCACTGAATATTGAGATATGGAGTTTCTGCCGGACACCATTGGCATGTTTACTGCTGCTTAAGGTTAACAATGTGAGACAGGGTCTGACAGAATGTGACGCAAGTAGAGCAGGATCACAGTTTTGTATTATTATCTGTTTATATTTTATTTGTTTACAGATTATGAAAGTGCAGACTGTAAGCTACTAAGCTTATGAAGTGTCATACATTGAAATCTGAAAACCGTTTTAAGTCCCATTCCACATGTCCAATGTGTGCTTTAAATCCTCCGAAAAATCTATCAAACGGCAGGTATTTTTCTCCTCCCAAAAGTAGCTTTACATTACCTTGTTCTTTGCTCTATTTTTGCCCTCATTTTGGTATACTCCATATCCTAGGAATTATTCATACTTTTGATTCACCAGATGACCAGACAGCTATGGTGCTGTCTGTGTGCAGCAAACCTTGGTAAAAAAACGTATTTCCAAATAATATCCGGGAATTAGTCAGCACAGACTTCTGGCAGCTCAGGAAATGTCCTGCATTTACTAATGCCACACAGCTAAGACATGAGCACTTAAAACCATTCACACCAGGAACGCATCTGTCAGTTTTAGATTTCTTTGGGCTATTCAAAAATAGCAGATCTACAAGCTCATAGTGCGGCACCGAGTGCCGCGCTACGAGCTTGTAGATCTGCTATGTATTTATTTTTTAAATCGTGAAACATCGTGTGAATATATGTGTTTTTTTAAAGTGAACATTTGTAACTCAAATCTTTGCTTCTGGGGATATTACAATTGTTTCTAAATTCTGACAGTTTTTTGAAAAAACTGTATGTTGCTATAATAGCAGTGGTGCTTAAAACCTTTTTCATGTCAAGGACCACCCAAAATGATATGTATTTGACCGTGGACCCCATCTCAAAATATTTTGTTCCAGGGACCCCCAGAAATGTTAAAAATGTCTGATTTAAAAAATATGTATTCAAAGATTTTCACGAATCTTCACGATTTTTCAAAAGTAGCAGATCTACAAGCTCATAGCCTGGCACTGGGTGCCGCACTATGAGCTTGTAGATCTGCTATTTTTGAATAGCCAAAGTAATCTTAAAATGATACACAGATGCGTTCCCGGTCTTAGAGGGTTAAAACGTAATGAATGAATGAATGAATGAAATGTTTCATTTCTTCAAGCTCTTCTGCACAATTCTGTTTAAGTATAGAAGATATAGTCCCATAAATGGGATGGCTTGCTTTGTTCAAGCTTCCCACAAAGCTGTGGCATAATAACATCATGCTACTTTGAATAATCAGACTTTTCATTATACATTTCGTTATCGCCGCACAGACCCTCCTCAACCGCAGCCACCGGGGGAGAAAAATGGAAAACAACAATTATGGACAAAGAAATGGAAATTTTTGAGTTGATGTGATTGACCATTAAATCATGTAACGATGAGGGGTACACAGTAAAATCCTGAGCGTTCATTTAACTTCGAGAGTGTCCAAATGTAACCAAAAATGGACCCCGTCCATTTTACAGAGATGGTTTATATTACAGACGGATAAATTAACGCTGAGGATTTTTTTTTTCACAGCAGTTGCCCTCTTATCCATCAGAGCAGACTTGGACCAAAGGGTCCTGCAAAATGTATTCCTCTTCTTCAGGGGTGCATACATTTCCATGGAAAACGAAACCCTCGCACGGAGCAAGAGGCTTCAGCAAAAATTCAGCGGGATGTACTATAATTGACCGATATGGTAATATCCCACCCTTATTTTCTACCCCTGATACGGATATGCTCCTAAAAATACACATGCCAGAGAGGATCGCACACCTTTTGCCCTTTTCTCCACAGAGATGCTTTGGCAATCTGCATATTAAACCGTTAAGACCGGGAACGCATCTGTGTGTAATTTTTTTGGGGGGCTATTCAAAAATAGCAGATCTACAAGCTCATAGCGCGGCACTCGGTGCCGCGCTATGAGCTTGTAGATCTGCTATTTTTTGAAAAATCGTGAAGATTTGTGCAAATCTTTGAATATATACATATTTAAAGTGAGCATTTTTAACTCAAATCTTTGTTTCTGGTGGGATTCTACAAATGTCTACTAAATCCTACGGTTTCTTTTTGGAAAAAAACTTATGTTGCTATAATATCAGTGGTTCTCAAACCTTTTTCATGTCAAGGACCCCCAAAATGATATGTATTTGTCTGCGGACCCCCACCCATTTCAAAATATGTTGTTCCAGGGACCCCCAGAAGTAAATATTTTAGTTAAAAAATGTTCACTTGAAAAATGTATATATTCAAAGATTTGCACACATTTTCATGATTTCTCAAAAATATCAGATCTACAATGTCGTAGCGCGGCACTCTGTATATTAAAAGATTTGCACACATTTTCAGGATTTCTTTTCAAAAATAGCAGATATGCTATCTACACAGATAAGTTCCCGGTCTTAAAGGGTTATAAGTCACTGCTCTAATGTTATAGATCCTATACGTATAAACACAATGTCTGGCCTATACTGCATTAGCAATCTCCTATTATTGTCACGTAAGTAAATTACACGCCTTAGTTTCAAATGCTCCACAGTGATCTAATCTTTGCATTTTCCAGTATGACACGCGCCATCTATCCCCTAAGAAGGCTGAACGGAAAGTGAAGTGTTTGCATAGCGTGGCTGCCGGTCAGAAAGCTTGTATATCCACGTTTAACCTTACGTTTCTTTTTTTTTTTAACAATTGAACAGTGGTGGGAAAAGTACCATTAAACTATTAAAGTAGGCTACTGGTAAATATGAACTTTTGTCCCAAAGTCTTTAGCCTATGTTCCATATGATGTCCGACGTCCACGTCCGTGTTGTTAACTTTTTACTGATGGGACAGCGTACGCTTGACGCAAGTCGTCAAGGGGCCTTCATGGAAATCTGCTTCTTTTCAAAAAGATACGCATTTCAAAATAAGAGTTTTTAAAAAAAAAATCTATACTTGTAATGTTATAATTCAACACACCTTTTATTTTGAAATCGTATAGTGGAAATAGAAGTAGCCAGGTAGCCTAGTTGAAACTACTACAGCTGCTTATGTTATGGAACGGGGGGGGAACAGTCAGACAAAGGTGGGGGGTATGAAATCACGGATCTGTGAGAGTGAGGGTGTCGTACTCACAATGAACGCCTGCGGTGTAGCAGAGTGTTTCCAGTGAGCCAACATGCACAATATCAGCACCCTGACTCTGTTTGACCAGAATGTAACAGAGCCTTCATTAGTATAATTGGTAACACCTGTGCAGCAAGTATGGAAGAGGCCCAATTTCTTTCCAATATGGCTGCTGTGCACAGAGCCTATTTCTGGACTTGTACTTGTAACAGAGTATTTCGATATCGCAGTATTGGTACTTTTACTTAAATAAAGAATTTGAGTACTTTTCTACCACTGGTGCCATTGGAACACCCCCCCCCCCCACACCCACATACCAGGTTTCCACCTGACATGATGGGCTGCATTATTCGTCCCAGCTGGCAATTGTCACTGATCTCCGATCACTTCTGCAGCTGATCGTTACCACATCTTCATCTGATTGGCTTTGAACACCTGCTTTCCACTTGCATTAGCTCCTAATGTCCTCATCTTTCCACTCAAACAGAGAGCGTCTCCTTTCAAACCCCAATGGTTCTAATCAGCCCCCCGTCCACAGGAGTGCCCCAATTCTCTCGCAACTTGCTACAAAAAACCCTCATGAAAAACTATATAATCTCCTACATTTCATTTTCCACCTTCACATGTGTCTCCTTCTCTAATAATCAAAAAGTGCTATATATTTCATCTCGCAATCTACTTCCGGATGGTTCGTTTTGCACCTTCTCTTGCCACATCGGTCACGGGAAAGAAATAAGCACTGCCGTGGTCTATGGAAACGACGAGCCCAAAAGTGCACCCAAATAAGCCCACAATCGCTTATACAAACAGTCAGACCTGGCAACGCAGCCTACGCCAATCATGCGTGAGAGATCTACAAGCTATGGGGCAGAGACGCCACCGTATCTTAGCAACAACTACAGCGCTCACTCTCATTGGTCGTGTCACGCTAACAGCAGTCTCCAGACAATGGCATCTCAGAGAGCTTGCTGTAGTGTTTATATATCTATGGCTGTAGCCATCACAGTCTAGCCTGGGTGCCAGCCTGCTTCGCTGCGTTCGTCCGCCGAACGCAGCGAAGCAGGCTGGCACCCAGGCTAATCACAGTCAGTCGCAGCGACGACGGACAGGGCGCTGTGATAGCTGCCATGTCGCTAACGCTAACGTGGTTGTCATGCCTGCAGCGGCTGTGCAATCACTTTGTCAACAATGCACGTTCGTGTGGTGAATGTCAATATTGCTGCTCAGTTAGTCCATTGTAGATGGTGTATGTTTGTGTGTGTCTTCTGGAGAACTATGTAGCTCCACAGCAACTACAGTAACTAACGTAATGGCAGGACCGCCCCGTGCTACGCATGTTAGGCTGCATTATGGTCATGTAGTAAATTCAGATAATTTCGCTCAGATTAGAGCAGTGCTTACCAACCCTTTCAGGCCGCCCCCCCCCCCCAATAAACGTACTTGATCTGGGGACCCCCCCATTCTGTTTGACTCCGTTCCACAAGTAAATATTGTGAAAATAGCCGATCTACAAGTTCGAAGCGCCTCACGTTGACAGGCTTTGTAAGCTTGTAGATCGGCTATTTTCTACATGATCGCCTCTTTCTTAGATTATTTGACAATGTGGCCCATGTTTTTATAGTATAGTTTGTTGACTACTTTTGTTGCAGAAATGGTCATTTCCTTTACTTTCATTTTTTAATTGTCTCCGCCAGGCCGAAAGGCATGGCGCAAGACTATGTTTCACCCCCTGTCCGTCCGTCTGTGATAGCTAATCTCTCACATCGTTGACTTGATCGCAGCGAAACTGTGCACACACACTCCCTGGATGCCAATTCAGAACCTCTGCCCTATTTCTTTCACATGGCCCTGTTACAGTGCCACCAGGAGGCCGCTTTTTGCCAAACACATTTTCTCACAGTACTCCTACATATTTTGCCCAAACATCACGCAAATCGGTACACAGTATCTCCACAGTCATTAAAAAAAAAGCCCCTTTCAGATTTTTCATATTCCATCCTGATTGGCTAAAATGCCTTCCACAGTCTGCAGGACTGCTCCATTTGGACCAAAATGCCTCACATTATGAACACAGCATGCACTTTCCGTGCAACTTTGCACCCACATTCCCACTATGCCGAGGAAGAAATTCCACTTCAGATTTCTCTAATCAGCCTCATGGTGGCGCTATAACAGCCCGATGTGGAGAGTCAGTGAGAGCTGGATAAACGAGGTAAAATGTGTCAAAAGGAGTCTGTACGGCTGTCGATACATGAACACATGACGTCGATCGGAGAGGAGATATTGTGTCTTTTGGACAAACAGCAGCGTGGTGCTGATGTTTGTTGTGTGAAGCAGCTTAATGTCTGAGTGTTTGTGTTGGAGCGCCTCAGTGCGGCTGCAGAGTTCATGTGCAACCTCTTCCAGAGAGAGACAGAGACACTAGAAACTCTGCTGGAGAAAAAAAAACACTGCTGGCCATTGACTTTCATATGGACATTGATCTACACACTGCAGGTATATCTGCTACACACACAACATCAAACTAAACACTACAGGTATGATGCAGCGTTTGCATTCCAGCCAGCATGCCAGCGTAGTTCCCATATGGTTTCAAGGTGGGCTAAACCATATGGACCCCATGTCAGCAATGTCAGCGGCATCCACTTCAGTCCCAACTGCGATGCCGATGCAGGCTATAAGTAGCTTCTACCTGGCCCTTAGGTGGGCCCCAACTAGCCATGTTTATGTGGGACCGAGGCGGGTCCTAACTGGGTTTGCCCATGCAGGCTTTAACTGGGTTCTACCTGGGCCCTAGGTGTACCCTAACCAACCAGAGTGCAGTGCCCATCGCTCCAACTGTTGTGACGTCAGGGCTCTCAATACTGCACATTGGTGGAGGAGGAGGGGCCGCAGGGCGACCGCACACATCGCTGAACCAATGGTAGCCCACGGATGTTTCCTCTGGGGATTTACAATCTGCCCCTCTATGCCACATATCATCCGCACTACAGGGTCTTCACTGACCGAGCCACGGCCCCACTGGCCCTCATGACGCTACGCCACTTATATGAGTTGCCAAGTGGCCGCGGGCGCTACGTGGGCGTGGCCGCGGGCTAGACGCGAGCCCCCGCGTAGCGGGGGCGAGCTTCTAGTTCTATCAATACCATCGTCCTTCCTTCACTAGCTGCTGGGAAGTATGTTGCCAGATTTTGTGAGAGATACAAGCAGGCAGGTCTACAAAAACAAGTCCAAAGGTGTAGGTTGCATGATCACACACACACACACACACACACACACACACACACACACACACACACACACACACACACACACACACACACACACACACACACACACACACACACACACACACACACACACACACACACACACACACACACACACACACACACAGGGGGGCAGGGGCGGCCTTAGTGATCTGGGGACCTGTTTCAAGAGCTAATATGAGGCCCCCATATGCACAGGGGGGGGGGGGGGGGGTATAGTTTTCAGGAATTCTCAGCCCTTTGCATTTTCACCATACTATATCTACGCTGTAAAGCCCTCAGCGTTAATTTAACTCTGAGAGATACACACGTATACATTTTCAGAGTTACAAACCCCATAAGGGTCCATTTGGTTCCATTTGTACATCCTCAGAGTTGCAATTTCTGTAAGGGTCAGTGGTGAAGAGGGGCGGTGGATCTTACATCACACACACACACACACACACACACACACACACACACACACACACACACACACACACACACACACACACACACACACACACACACACACACACACACACACACACACACACACACACACACACACACACACACACACACACACACACACACACACACACACGCAAAATAATTTAAAACAAGTTGTCGTGATGGATTTGAATATAATAGTCAGGGATTGACTTCCTTGGCCTGCATGCCTGTGTCAGCGTGCACAAGACATTTGAGGTATAGTGATAATAGCCTTGGACACACACACACACACACACACACACACACACACACACACACACACACATCAATTGTGGGGGAAAACAGTACATACTGACAAACGATGTTCTATACGGCTCTCTCCCCCTCGGGGGGGCCAAGCCGTATAAAGAGAGTGACAGAACTGCTCTTTGAAAAGCTTCGGCTTTCATACATCTCGCAAAACGATTCACAGAAAATGCCTTCGAACGTTTCTTTATGTTCCGCGTTTTGCGTGGGCTAGTTTATTCGCCGTGTCAAGAGCACGAGGGCACAAGCCACACTAAGATCTCTACCGCACCAGCATCATCCATTTTCACTTCCCATGGTGCATTCTGTCTCTCAGGCTAGGCCCTTGAGGACGTCGAGCAAACCAAAAATCAAACGCTATCTGGCTGGGCTGGAGAATGTATGCTGGGGGGTTGTGTGGGGCTTATCACAGAGAGAGAGAGAGAGAGAAAAGGCGAGATAAAAGAAAAGCCTTACAGTACACACTCTGCAACTTGCTTTGTTCCATCATATATCAGAGACAGAGAGAGAAAAAAAATAACAGAGTAAGAAGACAGCGAACGATAAACATGGAGGGAGAGGACAGAGATATTTCAGATTTGCTGTTACTATCGGCCTACGACTTGAACCGTAAACATTGGTACCAATTCCATGACACCCCAAAACACCTTATTTGCTAGATGTCACAATAAAGCCAAAGAGACGTTATCTCGGTGATGCCTACAAGCTACCCCGCTGGTGCAATATGAACAAATCTAACACAACTGTTTTAACACGTCTGTGGAAATAGACCTGAGCTATCGAGTCTTTGCAGATTGCTTTTTAGAGAGACGGATGTCTACAGCAGGTAGGTTTCACAAGAACGTGTGTGTTTAACGCATTTAGACCGGTAACGCATCTTTGTGTCATTTTCAGATTTCTTTTGCTATTCAAAAATAGTAGATATACAGTACAAGCTCATAAGCTCATGAGCTTATGGATCTGCAATTTCTTTGTGAAAAGTGGAAACTTTGTGCAAATCTTTGAATATATGTTTTCAGACGAACATTTTTAACTACGATCTGTGCTTCTCGGGGGGTCCCGGGAACAACATATTTTGAGATGGGGGTCCGCGGCCAAATACATATAATTTTGGGTGGTCCTTGACATGGAAAAGTTTGAGAACCACTCATATAGCGACATATGTTGTTAGGATTTAGAAGACATTTGTAGAATTCCCAGAAGATTTGAGTTACAAATGTTTGCTTTAAAAAAAAAAAAAATATATATATATATATATATATATATATATATATTCAAAGATTTGCACAAATCTTCTACGATTTTTCCCAACAATAGCAGATCTACAAGCTCATAGCGCGGCACTCGGTGCCGCGCTATGAGCTTGTAGATCTGATATTTTTGAATAGCCCGAAGAACTCTTAAAAATGACACAGACGCGTTCCCGGTCTTAAAGGGTTAAAGCACACTTTACTGCTTGAATAGAACAGAGTTGAAAATCAGTTTACTTACAGCAGTGCAAAGTCTGTTTCAATCACCTCTACTACGTGTGGTGGTATACAGTAGTGTGTGCTGTTGGAGACAGTGATTGGCAAATCTCTGTGTGAGCACAGTTTGTCCCTTCACTGTCTACACCCAGTGTTGGGGAAAGTACTCAACCACAGTACTTGAGTCAAAGGATGAACATTCCTAACCTGACTCTGCCGCGAACAGCCTTATTCCATGTGGTTCCCCTATTGGGTGGGTGCACGGGCGGGGACTTCTTGGGCGGTGTTGAAATACCTAATTTCAACACTGGCGCATCTTGATAATCATTGGACTCCCGACCCACTATCACAGGGAGTCTGGGTTCGACTCCCGCTTGGGACAATACTTTTTCAAACAACCGCGGACTACTTTTTTTCGCCGATAAAGTATAGTTTTGGACCATGACGGAGGCGCGCCGACTCAGCAGACCTTGAGGCCGAGGCGTCGCGCCCGAGCGCCCCCAGGCGCGAGTGCCCGCGCCGACCGGCCGATGGTCTGCTAGTCGACTAAGCGCCGTCCGAGTTATGTACCGATAGGCACGGAATCGTAAATGATGTTGTGGGGACTGCGTTTGCCCCAACTGCCACTCACTGCACTAACATAGCCCGCCAGCCCTTTGATATTCAAATCATATTCATTATTTTCCTCAAAATCAAGCCGTTACTGTATGCTGATGGTTTTGTGGTGGGCACGATATAGCCTCCAGCACACATAGTAATATTCAGTCGGCCTATAAACAATTCAGTATGATTCACATTATAATATGGACTAACACAATTTACCTCTTGAGGCGGCTGGTACGAGCTCAGAACTCAATCAAATCACCTCGCGTAGGGCACAGTCAAAAGTCACATTTTACAGAAAAAATGATCACATCTATAATACTCAAAAAGTTTGTCTGAACAAAATGGTTTACAGATGAGAAGTCGCTGCCTTGAAGCAGTTTCTACTTTCCTGGGTGGATGAGTTTCTGCTCATTGTGGCGGCTTCACCTCAGCAGTGCAACATAAACCATGACTTTTGTGGCCATGTTGGCATTCCTGCTCTCTCAGATATATATATACAGTATCTTCTTCACAGGGTAAAATACATTAACCAGTGGCTCTACAAACATTTTCATGTCAAGGACCCCAATCTGAAAAGATGTTGTGCCAGGGAAGATTATTATGCTGTTAAAAGTTTTCACAATTTTTGTAGTTTTGTTTTTTATAGCTGACTATTTTCATTATTAATAAGGCTTAAGTGGCTAATTCAGAATGGACTTTTTTGTAGGTTTGGATCCCGGGGGGACACTGAATGTACTTTATCTTTTGGGTATCGACAGTGGTGGAAAGTAACTAAGTACATTTACTTAAGTACTGTACAATTTTGAGGTATTTGTACTTTACTTGAGTATTTCCAATTTCCAATACTTTTACTTCTACTCCACTGCATCTCAGAGTCAAATCTTATTATATTATATTATATAATATATATAATTAGGGCATTCATTTACAGGGGTAGAAAAAGGACTCAAATATTTTACTTAAAGACGGGGTGCCGTGATTTTCAGTGATCCCCCCCCCCCCTAAAACATAATCATCAGGTATTATGGTTATACTAGGGGAAAGATTTAATCCAAAAAAAGTATACAGAAAGTGTTAAAATTATGTTTTTATGTGGACACGCCTCCAGTTCATTAAGTATACCTGGTTCTCATCTTAGCACCTCCTCCACCACCTTAGCTCCACCCACCTGTCCTAGTCCCTCCTCCTACTCATGCCCACACCTGTTGTGTTATGATAATGAGGGGGAGGGCATGTTTTTACTATGTCACTAAAGCGCTGTTTTTCTATTGGCACGTTTGACCCTCAAGGTTTCAGCCTCCAGGAAGAAACTCAAAGTAGTCAGAGAAGACATAAAACACCATAAAAACACGACCAGGGGGCTTAATAAAGTTCTATCAACCTCATAGACACATGAAAAACAGAAAAAGTGCAAAACCATTGCACCACCTCTTTAAGTAAAAGTATCAGTACTGCAATGTAGAAGACCTCTGTTACAAGTAAAAGTCCGGAATTCAAAATTGACTTGAGTAAAAGTACAAAAGTATTGGTATCAAAATGTAATTAAAGTACCAAAAGTAGAAAGTACTCATTATGCAGAACGTCCCATTTCACAAGGTATCATATGTATACAATGTATTAAAAACTTTTAAAAATAGCCGATCTACAAGTTCACAATGCATCGCGACGCATTGTAGATTTTAGATTGCAGAGCTGCTACTTTCAAATAGCCAAAAAAAAACAATATAGGGCTTAAGTGGTTAATGTACTGTATGTTTTGTAATAATAATCAAGATCTTCAAAGTAACTAGTAACTAAAGTTGTCAAATAATTGTACTGGAATACAAGTACAATATTTGCCTCTGAGATGCAGTGGAGTAGCAGTAAAAGTTGGAAAAACTCAAGTAAAGTCAAAAAATCCTCAAAGGTGTTTACTCGAGTAAATGTACTTGGTTACTTTACACCACTGTTCATTTATGAAAAGAAAGAAGAAAACAACTGTGGAGAAATATGGAGATTCAAGGTTTCCACCCAACAGTGACGATACACTGTATGACCAATTGCCCTTGATCGGCTATTTTTCGCTGAACCTTCCCCTATTTTCGCAGAATGTTCGCCTATTATAGCCAGAATTCGGGACACGAGGGTTCATGTGGTTAATGTGATTTGTGTGGTTAATGTGCCCCCCCCCCCTTCACTTCCATCACAGCCAAAATTGAAAGCTTTTGAGTTGTGAAAATGTTTTCCTGTCTGAAATGATTTAGTCGTACAGCTTTTAGCTCCGGGCGCAGTTTCCTTCTAGAGAGAGAGTCAATTAGGACTCATTTTCAGGAAAAAAAGAAAAGGAAAAAGGGACTGACATTGAAAAAATAAGGTATAATGGCATCAACCGCACTACGTATTATCCAAAAACCCATAATCACAAATTCTCTTTATTGCTGTTTGTGTGTAGAAGAGTGGCAATTGGAAGAAAGTGAATGTTAAAAACAACAACTGCCTTAATGTAGCTCAAATGATCCCCCCCCGCCCCAAATAATGGATCATTTCATGAGGGAGGAATAAACAATAACGGTAATGGAGGTTGTGGCAGGGTGGTGGTGGTGGCATCGCTGCCACGATGCCAGCGTCTGCCAGCCCTGCATTGTCACAGCAGATGTTATAATGTAAGCAGAGGCCAGTTGGTGGACAAAGTACTGTACTAAAAAAAAAAACTCCAGTGCTTGAGTCAAGGTACAAGATAGCCTCGATCTCCAGGCTTTTATTGTTTAGTTTTGCTAAAAAATAAAAGCCTAGACCAGCGCATCTGTGTACCCGGTATAGGAAGTGTTTAATTTCCCCAACCAACCAGAGCGCAGTGGGCGTCGCTCGTAATGTTGTGTTGACGGGGCGGGGGCTGACGGACAGATCGGTGAACCAATGGGATCAGGCGCATTCTCTCCGCGCTGATTTTAAACCCGCCCCTCTATACACGTTACATTACAGTCATTTAGCAGACGCTTTTATCCAAAGCGACTTACAATAAGTGCATTCAACATACTGTAGGTAGGGAACGAAACTACTAATCACCAGGAGTCTTAAGTGCATTTTCTGCAAAAACATCAACCTAGAGTATACCTAGCGCTAAGGTAAAAGTGCAATATATCAGCTACCTACTTTCTTAAACAGATGAGACAAAATAGCAAAATCAAATGAGCACGAGCTAAAACAAATACGTGTATCGACTAAACAAGATCCAATAAAACAAGAGTTTGTACAACTAGTTAACAAGTAGGCCAGGCAAAGAGGAAGGGTAGTGTTTCCTGAAGAGGTGGGTTTTCAGCCTGCGGCGAAAGATGGGCAGTGACTCTGCTGTCCTGACATCAGTGGGGAGTTCATTCAAAAGTTGTGACCGTGTGGATCGACCAGAAGGACCCTTGAGTGACGAGGCAATCAGTCGCCCCGAGGTGGCAGAAGAAATTCAACAATAGTGAAAATAACAGATCTACAAGCTCACAATTGGCTATTTTCATTATATTTGAAATAGGGCTTAAAGAAATAGTTCTGTACTGTCCTCAATATAAGTGTTAAATATCTTGACAGTCAGATAAACTCCTCCTTGACATTAAGACTCTGAAGACAGTTGTTCCATATCCACAGGTTTAATAACGTTCAAGGAAGGTGAAACTGAAACATACAAATATGCATAGTCAAAATGAACACTATGTCAAAAATAATCATCTACAATCTTTCATAAACTTGTTAGCAATAAGTACATACCCACGATGCTATCAAACGGTTAAGATGTAGGTAGATGTTGCTGGATTATGATAGAAGAAATACACAGCCTCTCTGTGCTCAGCCATGTGCTAAACTGACTTTACTTCCTGGTTACAGGTGATCACATGACATGCTACAAGTCACATGACTACTGATACATTCTGCTCTTAAAGTGACCACACCCAATTACAGAACATACAGAATTGCTTTAAACAAAACATACTATAAAATATAAACTTGCAACTTAAAATGTTGTAACTAAACAAGTTCATCCAAAACAAATCCTAGTTTCTATCGATTACACACCCCATCAAGGCTTGAATTCATGGAGATTTTTTTTGTTTTTGACGTATTCCTGAGCCAATAATTTGATGACCGCGGGTGTATTTCCTGTAGGAGACTCAAGAGTCTCCTTTGAATCTCCTACCGGATACATTAGCATCATTACGCCGGTAATCAAATCATTTCCTTAGGAATGCGACATAAAACTAAAGGCTTCATGGGGTGTGTAATTGATAGAAAATAAGTCATTTTTTGTGTTAACTACTCCTTTAAGTGGTTATTTCATAATGTACTCAGGGTCAGGGCCCTATTTTCGTCGGTGCCTTACCCATTACCCCTAAACTTCTTCCATTTTTTTCTATTTTTAAAAATAGTTTCAAATAGTTCAACTAGCCAATCTACATCGACACGTTGTGAGCTTGCAGATTGGTATTTTGAACCGTTTGAAAATGTTTTTAAAAATAGTAAAACATGGCAAAGAAGTGGGATAATGGGTAAGGCACTGCCGAAAATAGGTCCCTCAGAGCCAAAAGCGCAATATTTTGTCGCAGAATGAAAGTCACGAGTGTCCCAATAGAAAACACAAAATACTCAAGTAAAGCACAGATACTCAACAAAAAAAAAACTACTTAAGTACAGTGCTCGTAAATGTACTTAGTCGCTGTCCACCGCTGGCAGCGTTCCCCCTGAGTTATGGTCGGGCCTGCGCGCCACGACGAGCCAATAGATCAACCGAGGCTGACGTTCCCCCGCGGTGACGACTCGCTGAGAGGACGACCATATCTCACAGCCTAAACGGACCACGTACCGCCATTTTAATTGCGACTGACTCATCCTTGATGGCTCGAGTGTGTCTCGAATAATGTATGGCGACGGGGGGGGGCCTAAAAGGTCCCGTTCTGTACCTCGTCGTAACGGCATGGTTGTCCATGCCCCGTTGTGAGCTTGTACTGTATAGGTCGGCTGTTTTCATGCAACAAAGCATTAATTATACCAATGGTTCTCAAAGTGGGGGGTCCTTGAGGAGTTACGGTTCTGTAACTCTGAGAGCGTACAAATGGAACCAAATGGACCCTTACGGGTCCATTTGGTTCCATTTGTACGCTCTCAGAGTTAGGGTTTTATAATATAGATCGGGGCCCCGGCTATAGAACATTATATTAATTAGGGGTCCTTGGCCTATTGCATAGCAAACTGGGGGTCCTTGAAATAAAAAAAAAGTTTGAGAATCACTGCTCTAGACTTCGTAAACTGGACCTGAGTTGACTCTGTACTTGGGCCGCTCTACACCAAATCTCTTCGCCAAAAAATAGCAGATCTACAAGCTCACAACGCGTTGCACAACACAACACATCATGAGCTTGTAGGTCTGCTATTTTGGGCTAATGTTCCCCCCGAGAATATGGATGCTGGGGGGCTCAAGTGCAGGTTAGGCATAACCATAACCCTTCTATCACAGCCACATAACACGAGTGACAAAAAAAAAAGTACTTTTTTTATATATATATTCCCTTTGTCATTTAACCCATTCAATCCGGGAACGCGTCCGTGTCATTTTAGATTTCGTTGGCTATTCAAAAATAGCAGATATACAAGCTGCTATTTCAAAAAAATCGCGAGCAAGTCTATTTTTTATTTTTTTTTAAGTGAACTTTTTTAATTTTCAATTCAAATCTTTGCTTCGGGGGATTCTACAAATGTCTTCTACAGTGTTTTGGAAAAACTGTTGCTATCATATCAGTGGTTTACCAAACATTTTTCATGCCAAGGGGACCACACAAAATGATAATATATTTGGCCGCGGACCTCCATCTCAAAATATAATGTTCCAGGGACCCCCAGAAGCAAAGATTTGAGTTATAAATGTTTGCTTTAAAAAAAATATATATATATTCAAATATTTGCACAAATGTTCACGATTCTTCAAAAATAGCAGATCTACTAAGCTCATAGCGCGGCACTCGGTGCCGCGCTATGAGCTTAGTAGATCTGCTATTTTTGAATAGCCTAAAATAAATCTTAAAAATGACACACAGATCCAGCGTCCCTGGGTCTTAACGGGTTAAGTCCCCCTCCGCTTGCACCAAGCCTCGTCGTCAGCCTGTCTCTATCTCTGTGCCACCTAGAGACAGAAGATGATGTCAGGGAGGGGGAAAAAAGTAATTAAGAGTTTAAGATGGAGCCTGATGTTAATCAGCTGTCCTGCTGTCTCCATATTGTGTCACCTCAGAGGAGAGTCACAATGACATGCCGGTATGCCTGTAGTTACAGCTCTCCATCCCTCCCTCCCTCTCGCTCCCATCTCTCCTCTCCTCCTCTACCCCTGCTGATGATGCCGGAGAGGAGAGGAAATTACACCAGCAGAGAGAGAGAGAGAGAGAGAGAGAGAGAGAGAGAGAGAGAGAGAGAGAGAGAGGGGGAAAAAAAGTGTAAAATGACAGGCTCCAACTAATTTCTGTCTCTCGTTGGCTGAATAAAGTGTAATATGTCTCCGGAATAAGAAATGATGTATCTGTGGTTAATGGAAGAAAAAACGGCGCCCGTTCGGACGGACTCGCCGCACTGGAAGATGACTCTGATTGGATTAATACCTTCTAACCCCGAGGTGATGTGTTTAGACCAATCCGCTGTCAGCTTAATTACTTAATATTAATGCACTAGAGCGAGAGTCTCGTTGAAAGCTTATAGCGTTCGTATGCTGGGCAGTGGGGACGAACATTCTGTGAGTATAGCAGCTCGCCATCACAACGCGCCACACAACGCCACGCGTTGTGAGCTTGTAGATCAGGGGTAGGCAATTGAGATAAGCCTAGGGCCAATATCACTCCCAGACATTCCATCGCGGGCCGGGCCTCCCCGCGAACATGCACGCGCGCGCAGCGCGCGTGCATGTGCGTGCACAACACGCGCCCGCGCGCGAAGCGCACGGGCGCAAAATTTTTCGGGTCTAATTCGGGTCTAACTCGGTCTAATTCGGGTCTAATTTGGGTCTAATTCGGTTCTGTTTGACCAATATAAATCAACATTTTTTCCGGTTTAAATATCAGCACAGGCGATTTTTCTGGTGATTTTTTTTTTCTTCTTCATTTTCCTCTAATCTAGCTATAAAATGTTATAAATCCTTTAAAATGCATCGTGTTTATGAGTGCATGATTTCAAAAGTGGGTTCAGGTTCTATGAAATAAGTATTTATAATTTTTAATACTTTTTTTATAACACTTTTCAGTAAATCATTCATACTGTATCTTTCTGTATTTGGATATAATAGATATCGGTCTGATACTGTATAAAAATAAAATCCCTCCCCCCAAAAAAAAATCAAAAAATATTTTTCTAAAAAAAAAAAAAAAAAAAAAAAAAATTTTTTTTTCAAAATTATCTCACGGGCCAGATATTATTTCTGGGGGGCCAATTTCGGCCCGCGGGCCGCCTATTGCCGACCCCTGTTGTAGATTGTCTTTATCTGTTAAATATTACTTTTCACTGCATATACGCACTACACAAGGGGCTTCAGGGTGGATTCAGACTGGGTCCGATTGATTCGAACCGTTCCCGAGCACGATTGGCCCGAGTACACTTCATTCAACGGTAATGGTACTTATGTGCCTCATGGGGGCGCTGTGGACTATGGGGCTTTGGGAGATAGAGAATGTCATTCATAGAAGAAGAGTCACTTGTCAGAGTTTAGAGTGAATAATAAAGTTTGACTGTTTTCCTGACCTTGTCTTGAGTTATAATAACAACAGAACAACAATACACAACCAAAGCAGTGTGTGCGCTGGTCTTTGAAACCTCGAAATGTAACGTCGTCTCTGCTATCATCATATGATGTCACTGATGCACCCTTGGTATTTTAGCAGTGACGTCAAGGACTAATCCTTGGTATATTCATCCTAGTGGCAGCGTTACGCTACACATGTGTTTTTTGTTTATGTTTTTTCCACGGCTCGCGCTACTCAAACACTAGCAGGATTATTATTTCTTGTCAACATTCAAGTAGAACTATGTGAAGGTATAACCCAGCTAAAATAATGTGTCGTTATAAAAAATATATAAATGATGTATGATTAGCAGTCCACTTCCTCCTGTCGGTACGGAGGGATTCACATTGCAGCGTTCCGTTCCCGGGTGCGCAGTAATCGGACCCGAGACTACCTCCTCAGGTAGTCCCGGGGACGGTACGCTGATCCGTTCCGGGGAACGATACGCATCATTCACACTACCACGACATCTGCCAAGTGGTCCGGGGTGCGCACCCGGGACCATAGTCTGAATCCGCCCTTACTTGATTTCTGAACCAGTAGTGGACCACACGCCTCTAGAGATACATTGTGTTAGTCCATATTATTATTTGATTTCTACTGAAAAGTTTATAGGCCAACAGAATATTACCATGTGTGCTGTAGGCTATAGTATGCGTGTGCGTGTGCGTGTGCGTGTGTGTGCGCGCGCGTGTGTGTGTGTGTGTGTGTGTGTGTGTGTGTGTGTGTGCGCGCGCACACACGCGTGCATAATCATTGTGTCAAATAAAATTTCCAATCAGTTTTTACAAGGCAGAATGCCTGGTACCTGATGATATAAACAGATAAAATGCCTCATATTGGAGGTGGGGGAAGTGTTCTGGTGTATAGGCTAAGTTATTTGGTACTGGCTGGTCCAAACCAACTGGAGGGAATTTCATTAGGGGATATGTGTGTTGTTGGTTTAGTTATTTGTTTAAGAAATATGCATGTACTTTGTGTAATTCCAGTTGCTGTTTAGTAATGGAAACAAGCATGTATACAGGAGCTTAAGTGAAGTACAAGTGATTTTCCTGAAGACTTTTACCCGCGTGTGTTATGGTATTGGCTTGTAGCAGTAAAGGAGAAGATTGCTCACCCACTAAAAGCAGTGAGATTCTGTTAATTTGGGTGAGAGGTGAGGCCATGAATGTGCTTTTCAACACGGCTTGACTTGCTAGAAGTCGAGTGGGACTTCAGAGTGTAGCTGTGTGCCACTGATGGGCCTTAATTGTTTTGTATATGTCAGCGTGAAATATACGTTTGGTTTGAGCACATTTTTATGTTTGCTTTGGGTCAACATGTTGAGTCTGCCTTTCTACCACCCTCCTTAAAGGCATTGTAGGGAACATTAAGCCTAAATTTAAAAAATATTTATATATATATTTTTTGCATTTTTTCCCCTCTATCAGCCACTATATAATGATGCTGGGGTGTTTTCCTTTATTGAAACACAGTCCTCCTTCTGAAATCCGTATTTTACCTAATGTTTATGTGTTCTATGTTTATGTCCGGGACGTAAATTAACGCACGCATGTGCGCGTCCGTGCGCGTCCGTGTCCGTATGAACGTTTACTTTCGGTTTTAAAACGCTCTCAAACTTCGTTTTTGAGGCACAGAATTTACTTTTAAGATAGCGTGTGGATAGAATTTAGTTGTTTAACTTCATATATGTGGTCAATTTATCATGAAAGAGCCTATTTAAAAATACAAATTCAGAGAACCAGCAGGGCGGGAATTTCCGCATATTGTATCCCAATAAAGCAACCTGTTTTCGGGCACCATTCCTTCAAAAAGTACCTCGCTATGGAACTCCCTCCTGCGACACCCCCTGGTGGTCGGGGAAAAGTACTGCTGGGGTTTATTTACCTCTGAACTCCCTAGTATACCTTTAACCCATTAATACCGGGAACGCATCTGTGTGTCATTTCTAGATTTCTTTGGGCTATTCAATCAAATAGCAGATCTACAAGCTCATAGCGCGGCACCGAGTGCCGCGCTATGAGCTTGTAGATCTACTTTTTTTTTTTAAACATTTGAATATGTATATTTTTGAACATGTTTAACCAAAATCTTTGCATCTGGGGATTCTACAAATGTCTTCTAAATCCTAACATTTTTTTGAAAAAAACCTATGTTGCTATAATATCAGTGGTTCTCAGACCTTTTTCATGTCAAGGAACCCCAAAATGCCATGTATTTGGCTGCGGACCCCCCAGAAGCAAATATTTGAGTTAAAAATGTATATTATATATTCAAAGATTTGCACACATTTTCACGATTCTTTTCCAAAAATAGCAGATCTGCTATTTTTGAATAGCCCAAAGAAATCTAAAAATGACACACAGATGTGTTCTAAATGGGTTGAAGCATTTTGGCAAATGATTTTCCATAATTATTATTGTCCAGTAACTCTGGCCCAAAGAGACCCACATTGATCGAGTTGAGTTGGTTTCTTAGAGCTGAACTTATTTCTATTCCTCTCTACTTTAATGATGCAGTCCCCTCTAAGGAGGGAGAAATTTGTGTTGTGATAAAACATTCATGCAAACAACTTTGTTTGTGGACACATTCTGACAAGGATTAAGTAGGCCTGTTCATTACACTTGACTTGGGTTGGAATTAATCTTGGTCTTAAAGCTACTGTATCTCTTCAATAATAAATCAGTAGGTGAATATACTAAATATGTCAGTTTTTTAGTAAGCAAATTGTACTGCTGATCATAAATTACTTTTAGTAATTATCAGGATCTTTTATCTCACCCACATGCATAAAGTTGTCCAAATGTATGAAGATGGAGAGTAAAAAGACACAAAAACTACAAACTATACAGAGATTTGTGGAAGGAGGCAGTGGCAGCAGCTAACATGCTAGGATGCTAGAAAATTGCGCTCCTCTGGGGGCAGATCTCCGCCAGGCCGGGTTTGCTACCCAGGGCCCGCAAAAAAATCAATCATAGCCAATTGTTATGGAATATGATAAAAAATATTATTGATACATCTTCATAATTTGTACCGATTTGCCTGAGATTTTCCACCAACGGTGGTGGAAAAAGTACTCAAGTGTTTTACTTGAGTCACAACGCGTCGCGAGGCGACGTGTTTTGAGCTTGTAGATCGGGCCTGGGTAGAAAATAAGGCTAAAGTGGTTAATGTATGTTTTATAATGTTATTATTTATATCTGCAAAGTAACTAGTAACTAAAGTTTTCAGATAATTATAGTGGAGTAAAAGTGCACTATTCGCCTCTGAGATGTAGTGGAGTAGAAGTAAAAGTACTGAAAATTGGAAATACTCCTTCCCTTGTTTATGTACTGCATGACATTGCTGGAATGACTGGTATGGCGGGTCCTCTATACAGAGAAGACAAGGGACTATAGAAGGAGGCATGTGAAGCAGCCTAGCCTGTACTTTTCTAGCCAAGCTTCAATGCCCCTGTGAGTGCCTTTATGTAAACCAATTAGTGCAAGAAAAGGTCACAGCCTTGGAGGGAAAGCTATAAAAGCCAGATTGGATTGATTCAAGCTCCAATATTTTGACCATCACAGTTTTTCACTTAGCGATTTAATCCGTTTAGACCGGGAACGCAAGCTGTGTGTAATTTTTTAAGATTTCTTTGGGGCTATTCAAAAATAGCAGATCTACAAGCTCATAGCGCGGCACCGAGTGCCGCGCTACGAGCCTGTAGATCTGCTATTTATTTTAAATCGTGAAAATGAGTGCAAATCTTTGAAAATATTTTCTCAAATCTTTGTTTCTGGGGGTCCCTGGTACTAAATATTTTGAGATGGGGGGAGTCCACGAAAATACATATCATTTTGGGGGTCCTTGACATGAAAAATGTTTGAGAACCACTGACAACATAAGTAAAACAAACTGTTAGGACATTTGTAGAATCCCCAGAAAAGCCAGATTTGAGTTCAAAATGTTTGTTTTGAAAAATATACATATTCAAAGATTTGCACACATTTTCACGATAAAAAAAAAAATAGCAGATCTACAAGTATCTACAACATGTAGGTCTGCTATTTTTGAATAGCCCAAAGAAATCTAAAAATGTTACAGATGCGTTCCAGGTCGTAATGGGTTAACTGAACTTGGTACAGTAATATGGAGATGAGAGTCGTGGGTTTCTTTCTTCTCTCTCTCTTATGTTGTCTGAGTGATGCAAAACTAAAAAGATACAGATACAGTGTGAGGAATGCAGACTTATTGAAATGCTGCAGAGTTAAGAAGATGAAACTGATGTTTCAGTGTGATAGGACATTAACAAGAACAATGCAAAAGCATCAGTGCCTCAGGATGTGAGGGGAAATGAGTTATGTCACTGGGCAGCTGTGCATACCCAACATGACGTGTTTTAATCAGAAGGTATGCTGTACTTGAAAACGACAATGGTGTAAAGTAACCAAGTACATTTACTCAAGTACTGCACTTAAATACAGTTTCCAATACTTTTACTTCTACTCCACTACAATTATTTGAAACATGTAGTTACGAGTTACTTTGTAGATTTTGATTATTATTACAAAACATACATTAACCACTTCAGCCCTATATACATTTTGTACATTTGAAAATAGCAGATCTACAAGCTGTGAGCTTGTACATCGGCTATTTTCAAATGATTTGTATAAATCTGAAAACTTGTGAAATGTGGCATTCTAACTAACGAATACTTTTTACTTTTTTTCCAGAAATCTTCTAACATATAAATACTAGTAAAAATAGCCGATCACAACACTATAGTCCAAAGAGCTGTATGTTGTCAGTCATTCTTGGTATAAGATCTACCATATTGATAAACTTTGATAGAGTATAATGTAAACCCGTGACAGCTGCCACGGAAAATGATGGTTCCATTTCTAACACGCGTGTCACTCTGTCCATCCATCACCATCTGTCTCTCTGACTACACTGCCAAGGACAACAGCAGACTGCACTAGCCCATCATCCGGTCAGCCCAGAAGGTCATGGGCTGTTTTACCTGGCATCTCTCCAGGACACTGACCCCCCCCCCCCCCCCCCCCCCCACACACACACACACACACACACACACACACACACACGCACGCACGCGCACGCACACGCACACGCACACGCACACGCATCTTCCAATGACTATATACCATTCAGCAAGAAGCAGTGGTGTAAAGTATAACTAAGTACATTTACTCAAGCCTCAAGCACTGTACTTAAGTACAGTTTTGAGGTATTTGTACTTTACTTGAGTATTTCCCATTTTCCAATAATTTTACTTCTACTCCACTACATCTCAGAGGCAAATATTGTACTTTTACTCCACTACAACGCATGCTCCGTCGCTAATGGATTTGAATAAAGAATTGTCGATTTCAGGGGGTCGTTTTTTCTTTCCAAATGTTCTTGATAGCAAAAGTGTTCGCTAACACTGTTGTACAATGACGAATTAACGACAACGTTGAGAGCTTGTAGATCTTTCTTCTTGTATTTCAAGCTTCATCAATGTGCTATTTTCAAAAGAAAAAAGAAGGGAAAAAAAAGGATACTCATTCATTTCATAGTACTTTTACTTTTGGTACTACCGGACTTTTACTTGTAACACAGTGTTTCTACATGGTACTAAAGTAAATGATACTTTTATGTAAGTAAAAGAAATGTAGTACTTTTTTCCACTGTGGATATGCATTGATCATCGCTATCTACTGTTTTCAATACCACCGATCTCTGCACTGAGGCATTGCACTCAATCACCTACTGAAGACGTTGAAGGAGAAAAAAAATACAAACTTTTTAATACTTTGTACCTAAGGACTTTTTTTTACTAAGGGTTCCTTTGATTGGCAACCAGCCATTTTAATTCTACTAATTTATTATGGATTTTGGGATACATGCCCATCTTATAATGACAGGAATAGGGGGGGGGGGGGGCTATTTTTAGTGACACACTAGCCTGAGGTTTTTAGAAAATGACCTGAGCTGTTTTCTGTGACGTGCTGAAGCCAAGTAGCGTTGTCTGAACTAGTAATCAGAAGTGATCTGGTTGCACACAGCACTTTCAAAAGTAGTAACCAGGGCACAGGGATTTAATGTGGCATTTTGTGAACGCTGTAAAGATGTAAATGGAAGTTTTATAGTCCTGTACCTTAAATCTTATACCTTCAATCCTGCATGGATTTACTGGTTTTGCAGGTCTGAACACGTGGGATTAGGTGCACGGTGCCACTTGCCTTGTAAAAAGCCCTACACAGTATAGAGGGTTTTTAAAGATTCAATCTTTTACAGCTTGTAACGTTACTTTGACGCTGAGAAACATAATTATGTGCCAATGTCACGTATCACTTGATTTACCGTATCCCAGAGAGCAGAAAAAAGCAATATCAGCAAAAGAATAAAGAAAACTTGTGTATCAATGAACGGCAACTTTGGTAGGAAGATATGATTCAATGGGCTTGGATTACAACGATGTTTGATTCAGTTATATATATATATATGATACAGAAAGAAAATAAATACCCTTCTTTTTCCTCTGGCACCTGACAAACTATAAAACCCACAAGCGTGACTTGATTACAGACATACATACATAGTGTATTATTATAGAGACTGCACAAACATGTACCTGAATATAATGACAACACAGATATTTAATATCATAGTGTGGGCGTGATCATCTGTGATGGAAGCCTAAATTGAGGCATCGATTTGAGAGATTGGACGCTGTGATTGCGTTTTAATTCAAAAAACACAACACATACCTAGACATAAGTTTATCCAACGTTAATGACTTTTCTGGCATGGTCCAGTGGCACTGTTTAATTTAACAAACTTTTCCTCTTTTTTTATTATCTGGGTTTCACAGCAAAATGGAGAAATATACGCATGAGTGTGCATTAATTTGTGCACGCATATGGCTGTGTGGAAGAATTAGTACAAGATGCCCAACGTCTATTCTGCTCGTGACCGCGCATTTCACCAACTCATTCACAGCGACAATAACGACTTCAACTAAAACCGTGCTATTTGATGTGTTCTAAAACCTCATAATATAATGGCGTGGCGTAAGCAGTGTTGCCAGGTCTGCTTATTATAATTTTCCCCCAAGGTCTTATTTGAAAATAGCAGATCTAAAAGCTCACAACGCGTCGCACCGCGACGCGTTGTGAGCTTTTAGATCTGCTATTTTCAAATAGCTGATGTATATGTTTAAAGTGCTCATGCGGCCCATAGTCACTTCTTTTGGGCTTGTTTTCTTAGACCTGGTTGCTTGTTTCTCTCCCAGAATCTGGCAACACTGGGTGTAAGTGAACTCAAGTCTTGCCAAACACAGCGTCATATAGAAACAAAGATATGGTCAACTGTATTTTTTTTATGTCCAAGTATTGGGGCTTCCTTCAATTGAAACTATTGCATTTCAAGCTTCATCAATGTGGATAAATAAAAAGATAATAATGATAAAACCATTATCATCCAAGCTTGTGTTACAGGTTGTACACGATCAGATTTTAAGTATAGATCTATATTTCTACGATCATCTCGATGAAACCCCACTTTTAATGGAGAAAAAAAGCCATAAAATGTTGAAGTTCCATAATGCAGTGGTTCTCAAACTTTTTATTGTCAAGGACCCCCAAATTGACACTTATTAGCCCGCGGACCCCCATTTGAAAAGATATGCCAGATACCCCCATAAGAGATTTCTTTTACGGCTCTAGCAGTGATTGTCAGCCATTTTAATTTCAAGGCCCCCCAGTTTGACATCCGTTTAATGACATTTATATCTCTGGGACCCCAATTTATATTGTAAAATCAATCTTAATTTAACTCTGAGTACAAATGGAACCAAATGGACCCTAACGGGTCCATTTGGTTCCATTTGTACTCAAAGTTACAGACCCATAAGGGTCCATTTGGTTCCTAACTATCCATCATGTAGCTGGGGACCCCCTGGTACCCCACCAAGGACCCCTGGGGGTCCCCGGACCCCACTTTGAGAACCAATGCCATAATGAATAGAGAGAAAATGTCAGCTAGTAGGACCCGGTATAGTCACGGCTCCAAGGTGACGGCAAAGTCAATGAAAACCTTGAACCCCGGAGACAAGAAACCATGATATGAAGGCTGGCAATAACGGCATAGGAGAGGGGGGGGGGGGGGGGGGGGGGGGGGGGGGCAGGAAGAAGGGCCAGAGGTTAGAGAGCATAAAGCAGAGAGGAAATGAGGGGGGATAAGAGTGGACATGGAAAGAGGAAAGAAGGCACAGGAGAGAGGAGAGAAAGAGTGAGAAAGGGAACACGGATATAGCGATGCCCTAATTCAGCTGCGCGTTGAGCCTCTATGCAGGTTGAATTACACCTGACCCGGGAGTCAGGTGTAATACATAGACGTATACCTCCTCAGAGAGAGCTAGGCCCCTATAATCCTCCACGATGATAATGAGAGCTCTGCTGCTTTGCGATGATACATCAGCCCTATGGAGAAACATTTCACCAAAAGCTGCCTTCATTCTTCATTGAGAAAAAAAAAGACCCTGACACTTTTATTAACTCACTTGTCTAATGTCCCCCTATTTATAGCGTAGCGGGGCTAGCATATACAGTGGATACAAAGAGAACAGTGAATGAAAGAGGAGGTTCAGGAGAGAGAGTCAAATAATGTGGGGCTTCCTTTGCGTTCTCCTTTCAAAACATTTGGATTTAATGCTATGGCGGTGGAAAAAGAGGAGCGATGCAGAAGGTGTGTAGGCTCTTTGTTTATGAGAAAAAGCAATAAAAAGCTATCTCGGGTGTTTTCAGCGTCATGAATAAAAATGGCTCCTCATTTAAAAGCCATACATCTTATTTTGCATTCACGGGATTTGCGTGATGTTGATCGATTTGAAAAAGTGGATGAAATGGATGTTCTGTTCCCACCTTTTCTCCCTGCTCGATACGCACCCTCTCTCTCTCTCTCTCTCTCTCTCTCTCTCTCTCTCTCTCTCTCTCTCTCCCCCCTTCTCTCTCTCAACAGCAACAAAAAACAACATAAGCATGCTTCGCTGGTCGCATCCGCAAAGATTTTTCTTTTTTTTCCCCCTCCTCCTTGTTGCTGGAAATCATCTCCTTTCTACGGCTTAACCCTTTAAGATCGGGAACGCATCTGTGCGTCATTTTTGGGCGGTGCAACCGCCCCTATATGTGAGGTTTGGACATCGACACCCATTGCACCCCCCCAACCCTGCGCTGTGATTGGCCACCATTGTGCCCCCCTAACCCTGCACCGTGATTGGCCACCATGACTCTATTCAGGACTGTGATTGGCTAGAAACACATGACACATGTGCATAGCCCTATAGGACTATGCACTTAAAAAAAACACTTTTATGTTTTTTTTTTAAGTGAATCACTTCCATCACTGTGATGACCACCGCCCACTTCACACTGGGTGTGATTTTTAGATTTCGTTGGGCTATTAAAAAATAGCAGATCTACAAGCTCATAGCGCGGCACCAAGTGCAGCGCTATGAGCTTGTAGATCTGCTATTTTTGAAAGATTTTTGAAAGATTTGTTTTCTTTTTTTGGGACATTTGTAACTCAAATCTTTGCTTCTGGGGGTTCCTGGAACTAAATATTTTACAAATGTTCACTTTAAAAATATATAATCCAAGATTTTGCCACACATTTTCACGATAAAAAAAAATAGCAGATCTACAAGCTCATAGCTCACATATGCGTTCCCGGTCTTAATGGGTTAAAACATTAGAGATTCATGGGCGGCAGCCATGGTGTCTCAGAGGCTGACAGAGACAATAAATGTGACGCTCATTGTAATGATCACACTAAAGCCCCATTTATACTGCGCTGTGTGACAGTGTCACAAGCCGAGCAGATCTCCCAGATAATTGTATTCGTGCGCGTGGCCGCCATCCGACGGGAGCGTATTTAAGCCTGAGATGTTCCGATTTCTGTAGCATGCTGGATATCAAGGATGGCGCGCACGCACGCACGCACGCACGCACGCACGCACGCACGCACGCACGCACGCACGCACGCACGCACACACACACACAGAGTGGTGGAAAAAGTATTACAATGTTTTAATCAAGTAAAAGTATCAATACATCTGCAATGTAGAAATACTCTACTGTTACAAGTAAAAGTCTGGTGTTCAAAATGTACAGTACAGTAATGTAAAAGTACAAAAGTATTGGTATCAAAATGTACTTAAAGTGCCGAAAGTAAAAGGTAAAAAAAAAGGTTCTGAAATGATTGAAAATAGCAGATTTACAAGCTACATTGTAGATCTGCTATTTTCAAATAGCCTAAAATAGGACTAAAGTGGTTAATGTATGTTCTATAATGTAATCATTTATATCTGCACAGTAACTAGTAACTAAAGTTTTCAAATAATTGTAGTGGAGTAAAAAGTACGATATTTGCCTCAGAGATGTAGTGGAGTGGATAGAAGTAAAAGTATTGAAAATTGGAAATACTCCAGTAAAGTACAAATACCTCAAAAGTACAGTAGCCTACTTGAGTACATGTTCCACCACTGCACACACACACACAAACAAACGCGCACGCGAGCGTACCCACGCACACACACACACACACACACACACACACGCACGCACACACACACACACACGCACGCACGCACACACACACACACACACACACACACACACACACACACACACGCACGCACGCACGCACAAGACCAAAATGACTCTCGTAATTAGTCCTAATGGTCCTTCTCTGCATCAATAGGAAATCCTTTTCCCTCTTACTTCTTTCTGTACTTTAAGCAACAACATTGATTATATGGTCCTTCAGAAACTCTGAGGTCATGCAGGCACTGTTTGGCTTTTGATGTTGTCAAAGCAGATAGCTGGAGTGTGCTGGAGTGTGCAGTTTTCTGCTTATTATTTACATGCAAATGGGCACTGTAGACAAATTGACAAGGAAGTTGTCATTATCTAAACACGTCCTTTGAACGCGGACGGATTTTTCTTGTTAAGTTTAAAACAAAAACAAGCACAATATAATGTAATAAGTCATGTTTTTTACTGATTCAAATCATGTTATTTACTGAGAGCACAGCATATGACAATACACATGACTAATGAGCTGCCTACAGTATTGCAGTCTTTGTGTGGTGATGCTTTGCTTGTGTGTTTTTTTAATAGACGTCAGAGTGGGATGGGATTGTACAGATCTCTAATGGATCCTGATTAGTCTAGATCAGTGGTTCTCAAACGTTTTTATGTCAAGGATCCCCAACTTGACACTTATTAGCCCACGGACCCCCATTTGAAAAGATATGCCAGGGACCACCACTATCTCCATCGGGCCAAGAGGGAATTCCCCTTTAGGTTAGTGGTTAAGATGTGGGCTTTCCATGGGCGGTTCAATTCCCGGGCGTTTATACACATGCACAACACTGCTTTGGACTAATTGGACTTAGATTGGCTCACTCTTTCGGTGTGAGCTAAAACTATACATGATACTTTCAGTATCACCGTGACAACTCATTTCTTCACATATTTTAGGCCAGTGGTCCTTGAGGGGGTTCCAGGGGGTCCCCAGCAATGTTAATACATTTATCCATGGTTTACTTTGGCTATTCAAAAATAGCAGATCTGCTGTGAGCTTGTAGATCTGCTATTTTTGAACATTTTCAAAAAATCTTAAAAGTGTTTGAAGAATTTTGTAAAATTTTGCATTTGTTAAGACAAAACTTCTCTTCTGGGGGTCCCTGACACAAAACATTTTCAGATGGGGGTCCTTGGCATGAAAAAGGTTGAAAACCACTGTTTTAGGCCATTCATTTTCTCATGTTTTTTTAATACTAATGTTATATAATCAATACAATCTTAGTTTTTTGCCAATAGTTTGGGGGCCCACTTGCAATATCCTCACGGCCCACCAGTGGGCCCCTGGCCCACAGGTTGAGAAACGCAGATTTAGACCGCTGCTATACCGTATAGGTTTAATGTCTATCTCTGCTATCCTAGTTATACTTTGTAGCGCTCTGCTTCTATTCTGGGCTCCGTATTTACATGACTCAGCCTGTTATTGCTGCTTCCTCCCATCCTGCACTGTGTTTGTTTTCAAAACAAAACAAACACTCACAAAGAGCAAAGACACTCGCTTGAATTCAAAAGCAACCCGCTTGAACTGATACAAATTTAGGACAGGCATAATATAAGCACTTGACTGAATTATTAACACTATACTACTAGGCTACTACTTCTTCTAGCCTACTACTAAGTCGCAAGGACCCCCAAATTGACACGTAAGAGCCCGCGGACCCCCCCTTTGAAAAGATATGCCAGGGTCCCCCATAAGAGAAGAATGTCACAGCTATAGCAGTGATTCTCAACCATTTTGAATTTAAGGACCCCCCCCTTAGTTTGCCCCACGTACCATTTTGATCTCTGGGACCCCCCTCCAATCTGCACTGTAGTATTATTATCAGTGTTAATTCAACTCTGAGAGAGTACAAACGGGTCCATTTGGTTCCATTTGTACTCTCTCAGAGTTACAGACAGTTCAGGGTCCATTTCGCTCCTAACAATCAATCATTTTGCTGGGGACCCCTGGAACACCCTCAAGGACCCCTGGGGGCCCACTTTGAGAACCAATGGTCTCTATACGAACACAATTGGCCCGTGTTTGGGTATAGCCTCGGTCCCAGCCTCACTCATCTGCGAAAAGAAGAGCCTGGTCACGACCTAAAGCATAGCGAGTGTCTAGGAAGTCCTGAGTGGGTATAGGATTTCCGTCGTCGTACGCGTTTCCCCCGGAAACTGTATTTTTTTGACCAATCACAACACTCGTTTCATTCACGGAGAATGTTAACAGATTTGTAAAGCATCAACGTCATTTCCTTGGGCGGTACTACCGTCAAATTCAACCGTTTCCGGTTGTCACTTCCTCGACAACCAACATGGTGTTCGGGGGAGAGAAGCCAGGCGGGGGAGGCTGATACTTGTTACTGCATGTAATCCTATACAGGCTGGGGGGCGGCACCTGTCAGAAGGGAGTGTTGAGCGGGAGGAGTAGGGCGGAGGCTCTACGCCCTCTCGGTGGGGGCTCCTGACTGGCAGGTGAGTCAGTAGGACACAACAGCAGTGACGACACACAGAAATGTGCGTGGGGAGGAAATAATTGGCTTAACCGAGGAAATTGGGGAGAAAGAAATGGCATGAACGACACAAAATGGTTTACAAAAGCAATTCATCTTTGTATTAACTAATGTGGCTGGGTTCATGAGAGCATGGTTTGGGTTGAGGCAGCGCCTGAGGTGATACAGTGGTTCTCCACCTTTTCAGGCCGAAACCCCCCAAAATAATCCTATTTGAACTGGGGAGGCACCTACTGTACTAGAGGTTTGGGCCACAGAGCAGACGAGCAGGGAGAGAGGGGGATGAGAAGAAGGAGAGAGAGAGGGGGGTGACGATGAAGAAGATTAGACATTCTAGAAAGTCAGGAACTGACTTGTTTATGTTCTTGCTGCTGGGCGGAAGCAGGGTTGCCAGATCTGCTTATTATAATTTCCCCGCAAGATTTTATTTGAAAATAGCCGATCTACAAGCTCACAACGCGTCGCATCGCAGCTGATGTATATGTTAAAGTGCTAATGTGGCCCACTGTCACTTCTTTTGGGCTGGTTTTCCTAGACCGGATTGCTTGTTTCTCTCACATAATCTGGCAACACTGGGTAGAAGCTCTTCCTGACTTGTCGCATGGCTTCATGGCTTCACCCCTCCTCCCCTGCGACAAGTCAGCGTATCAAAAACCACGTGACTTCCATAGGGAATGAATTGAAACGGCTTCAACCCCCCCACGGCTTCAACCCCCCCACGCGTCGCGTGTTTTAACTGTGTGTACGAGGCCTTACCACAGACACTCTGTTTCCAAGGTGTTGCCTTTCTACAGCTCTGCATAATCTGTCTGTGTTTGAGTAACGTCATCAGCTATTCCATATCATGATGTCATCATGGAATGACATCACACCATCGTCCTTTTAAATGTTTTTTATTGTATTTTCCAACACAACACCATTCAGCAACTGTTAGCAACAAGTTGCCTTGCCTTCTAACAACCTCTTCTGTAAAGTAGTTGCACTGATTCTCAGTGGTGCTCGTGTGTGAAATGTTTCACTGGACGATACGTCTGAAAGGACCTAGGCTTTCCTGGCCACCTGCTGCTGTGGTAGTCGGACACAAGCTGTACTCTTTTGGAGGTTACAATAAGAACAACAACAACAACACCAGTGATCAGATTGAGGTCCTCATCTTCAACACAGTGTCTTTACGCTGGATGAAGTTGACCCCAGTGAAAACTGGAAGAGGAGAACATCACTTTGAGGTTCCCCGCGTGTGCTGGGGCCACACAGCTGTTCTGGTAGAAGATATTGTCTACCTCTGGGGCGGACCTTACTATAGGCCTAACGGCCTTTATTCATTTGATGTTGACAACCACAGATGGTCCAAACCCAATAATTCTGGTGCTGTTCCAGCGGAGAGGCAGCACCACTCAGCCTGTGTCTTGAGGAAGGTCATGTATATTTATGGAGGAAGCACCCAGTTCATTGGACACACTAACCTGTCCGACCTCTACAAGTTGGACACCACTACAATGGTCTGGTCTTTAATTAACACCAGAGGCACTCCTGCACTTGTTTCATGTTGTAACTCTGCCACCATCATCGGGACAAGGATCTTTATATTTGGGGGCTTGTGGAACCAGGGGGACTGCAACAACATCAGTGTGTTTGACACAGAGACCAACAGCTGGCTGAGCACTCCTTCTGCACAGCTTCTCCCAAAAGGATGCTGGGGTCATTCAGCCTTTGCCTACAATGGAGAGCTGTACATATGTCTTGGCAGAAACTCGAACCAGTACTTCAGTGATCTGTGGAAATTCAATTCACAGACCTTCTCATGGAAGAAGGTTGAGTCCAAAGGGAAAGCCCTGTGTGGGATGTCTTGGATGGGTTCTTGTATGATGGGAGATCGTATCATCCTCTTTGGAGGATTCCCCAGACCTGATAACCTGTATATCTTAGATTTGAGTCCTAATCTGAAGACGTTATGCAAGCTCGCAGTTATTCAGCATGGTCTGGAGCAGACAGAACTCCCACATAACATCAGGTGGGAACTGGCAGCCATGACTACCAACTATAACTGAAAACATAACATACCCCTATAGAAAGAGAAACAAACTGTGATCCCATTTAACCCATTTAAGACCTGAGGCCGATTCTTACATGTCTTCTAAATGCTAACAGTTTTCTGAAAAGCGTATGTTTCTATATCAGTGGTTCTCAAACTTTTTCATGTCAAGGACCCCCAAAAGGATATGTATTTGGCCGCCGACCCCCATCTCAAAATATGTTGTTCCAGGGACCCCCAGAAGCAAAGATTTGAGTTAAAAGTGTTCGCTTTGAAATAATATTTATATTCATATAAGATTTTCACACATTTTCACGATTTTTCAAAAATAGCAGATCTACAAGCTTGTAGCACGGCACTCTAATGGGTTAAATAAATTAAACAAACAAACAAACAAACAAACAATCTGCAAATGGCAACGGGGTCCAAGCATATCAGAGAAAGATGATGAAGAGGACGATGATGAAGAGGAAGATGATGGCCCTCAGGAAAATGCAGATGAAGAAACATAAAAACATAATATGGTTCACAGTGACATAGATGTAAACCAAGGACCAGTAGAGATTACATCCAGAGGTAAGTGGCTGATGTGGGAAGACGGATTCTCTGCTGGAACTGTTACCTCCACGACCCTCTGGATAAGTGGATGAAGATGGATGGATAAGTGGATGGACATGGACTAGAGAAGGGCGTGTCTGATAAAATGAATATCAAATATCTAAATACTGAATCAAGAAACTTAAAAACGGTCCGGGGTGCTCCCAAAAGCCTGAGTAGACAATAAAATTACCCTTTTTTTTCTCGCGATAATTACAGTACCCCGCGATACAGTTATCGTGGACGTTCTTTAACGCGATATACGATAATATCGTATATCGTCCCATGCCTACTGGGGACCCCCCAAAAATAATCATATTTGAACTGGGGACCCCCCACCCTGACAAGCAATTGGAATTGTAGGAGTTGAGGTATTACAGTTTGACTCGGTTCCACAGCTTGCGAGATGTTGTGAGCTTGTAGATCAGCTATTTCTTCTTTTTTGTCTCTTTATTATTATTTGCAATGTGGCCAATGTTTGACCAGTTTTTGAGTGGTGCCAACCACTCCTATATCTGACTTTGTCCGTGTGTCCGTCCGTATGTATGTATGTATGTATGTATGTATGTATGTCCGTCCGTCCGTCCGTCCGTCCGTCCGTCCGTCCGTATGTATGTATGTATGTATGTATGTATGTCCGTCCGTCCGTCCGTCCGTCCGTCCGTCCGTCCGTCCGTATGTATGTATGTATGTATGTATGCCCGTATGTATGTATGTATGTATGTATGTATGTATGTATGTATGTATGTATGTATGTATGTATGTATGTATGTATGTATGTATGTATGTATGTATGTATGTCCGTCCGTCCGTCCGTCCGTATGTATGTATGTATGTATGTATGTATGTATGTATGTATGTATGTATGTATGTATGTATGTATGTATGTATGTATGTATGTATGTATGTATGTATGTATGTATGTATGTATGTATGTATGTATGTATGTATGTATGTATGTATGTATGTATGTATGTCCGTCCGTCCGTCCGTCCGTCCGTCCGTATGTATGTATGTATGTATGTATGTATGTATGTATGTATGTATGTATGTATGTCCAGTAAACAAACATTGATGACAACATCAATACGGGGCTCATCAAAGGCACCACTCTCTTCACACAGGGTGTGATTATTTTTTATAGTAGGCTATTGTTTGCTGATTACTTATTGATGCAGAAATTGACTTTTTTTTTTTTTCATTTCATTTCTTTTTTTTTGGTATTAAAAGGTCTTAAAAGTCCTTACATTGACACTTTACTGTGAGAATGAGCTTGTAGCAGCTTGTAGATCTGCTATGTTTGCTATATTTACATTGTTGTATGTCAAAGTATACAATGGGGCTTAAGTGGTTAATCATACTGATTGATTTGATAAATTATAAAGATAATACAAAAATTGAGGGGCACGGTGGCGCAGTCGGTAACGCTGTCGCCTCACAGCTAGAAGGTCCTGAGTTCGATTCGCGCCGGGGACGCTGTGGGCGCTGGGGGGGGGGCGTGTCTTTCTCCTCCACGTCATCAGTGCCATACAGTATCCCCGTGTCTCCTAGGTACCCTCACAAAAAACATGCAGTAATCCTGGTCTCTATACTGCCTCCCCCATGACAGCCTGATGGAGGGGAAGGAAACTGGTTGGAATAACGTGTTCCTTCCACGCGCTACGTCCTACCGGGGAAACTCCCCCCTGTCAGGTGTTAAGAAGCTCAGTTGGCTCTCATGCATTGAAGGAGGCATGAGCTCGGCCCTGGGCTCCCTAGGCTGGTGGGGGGAGTGTAGCGCCCAAGATCACTTAGAAAATTGGCACCGGGTGAAAAAAAAAAAAAAAGGAGTTACAAATCGTGGGATAAAATAAAAAAATAAGAAAATAATACAAAAAGAATACTAGAAAAAGTGCTCCTCGGAGCACAAGTCTCCGCCAGCAGACTTGTGTTGGGAATGTTGGGAATGTTCTAATTCTTACAAAAAATAGAACATGTTATTACTGTGTAATAGTAACATGACACAAGTGTCCTATCCGTCCTGTCTGTATAAGTGTCCTATCCGTCCTGTCTGTATAAGTGTCCTATCCGTCCTGTCTGTATAAGTGTCCTATCCGTCCTGTCTATGTAAGTGTCCTGTCTGTGTAAGTGTCCTATCCAATTGTTACAGTATCCGCCATTTCTCAGCCATTTTGTGATTATTCCTGTCTTACCTCACTTTCAAAGTGACACATGTATTTATAGGCCGCTATACGTCACTAGCCAATCAGATCACACTATTTCACCGTATTGTCACGTGTCACGTGAGGCTTGACCAATGTTAGTCCCAGTTTCAGAAAGTGAAAACAAACTCTCCTGGCGGAGACAACAAAGAAAATGTGCTGCTCGATTATTCGATTAATCAAAAAAGTAATTAATATAATCATTGTTAAGAATGTAATCGACAATTTGCAGCCCTCGCTGTTACAGCATGCACAGGATCATCCTCACATGCATGCATGCATGCACACACACACAAGATTGCACATCCGCAGTCTCTCACTCTCTCTCTCTCTCTCTCTCTCTCTCTCTCTCTCTCTCTCTCAAATAATCATACGCACAGACTCACATACCATATAAACACACACACACGCACGCACGCACGCACACACACACACACACACACACACACACACACACACACACACGCACACGCACACGCACACGCGCACGCATGCAGAGAAGCTCAGATCAATCACTCTGGGTTGAATGATCTGCGAGCCTTCTGCTGATTAAGGACATCATAAGCGATGAGTTATCGGGAGGAATACGCCGGGGCGACCGCTCCATCACAAACAGTGATCCAGTTTGTCAGTCAACGATCTTTATCGGCTGTCACCGCACTACCACCCGGATGGCTTCCTTAAGCCACCCTGCTTGTGGATACAGACCGCAGGCACATCTCGCTCACAAAGCATGACTGCTGAATGCCAATGAGCCATATACAGTCCCCTCAGTTACTGAATCGATATAAATGACTGCCAAAGCGAGCGGGCTCCTATTACCAGATTGAGTCTCGCGTGTCAATCCAAATAAAGGTGGAAGAGATAATGATTGACTGATAGCCTTGGATTGATTGATAGGGGCTGGATTATTGATGAGCTTGTTGACACGTGTGCCAGGATCAGAACAACATCAGCAAGACGATGCTCTGAAACGTGGTCGGATTCAAGTGAAACAAAAAGGCACGGGGAGTAAACTCTCTCTGTATAATGATTGTGTCTTCTGCTTTTTCCTTATCCCGTTCAGTCCGGGAACACATCTGTGTCACTTAAGATGTCTTTGGGCTATTCAAAAATAGCAGATCTACAAGCTCATGGCGCGGCACCGAGTGCCGCGCCATGAGCTTGTATATCTGCTATTTATTTTTTTCATCGTGAAAATGTGTGCAAATCGTTACATATACAGATGTGCCACTTCAAAACTTCACACGTTACTGTTCTTTCCCTGAAAGGGCCCTGAAAATGCATTTTTTTTCCTCCCTTTTCTGCCCTTAAAATGCACTGTTTTGCCCCTGAAAAGAAGTTGTCACTACACCCCCCCATTTTTCCCTTCAACAGACATCCATATACATGAGAACAAAAGAATGTGTGTTGAAGGTGGTGTCAGACTCATTATGAGGCGAAAGGTGATTTGACCAGTTGCTCAAATTAATTAGCATCATAAAAGCAGTGATCTTCAAAATAATTCACCATTTTAAATGCCCTTCTTTGTCCCTCTTATTGCCCTGGGAATCCCCTGAAAATGTACTGTCTTGGCGATGGCAGGACATGTGAAGTTTTGAAGTGGCACATCTGTAGGTATACATTTTTAACTCAAATCTTTGCTTCTGGGGGTCCCCGGGACAAAACTGTGTTGAGATGGGGGGTGGTCCTTTTTTGACATTTTGGTGGTCCTTGACATGAAAAAAGTTTGAGAACCACTGATAAAGCAACGTATGTTTAAAAAAAAACAAAAAAAACATGTATATATGTGTGTATATATATATATATATATATATATATATATATATATATATATATATATATATATATATATATATAGTATATGTTCAAAGATTTGCAAAAAAAAAAATCACTAAAAAAAATGCTGATCTGCTGCGCTACGAGCTTGTATATGCTATTTTTGAATTGCCCAAAGACATCTAAAATGACCATTCCCGGATTGAACGGCTTATAGAATAGAAACAGAAACCGTCACGGTGGCCATTTCCATATGTCCCTCCTTGCTCTTACCCATCCATCATATTTCACTCCGGGGAAGACAGCTGTCCGGAGATGACGCATATTCACAGTTCACCAGTCCATCAAATTGCTCCAAATATACAGTAAACCCTCCCGCTGAGCTGTAACAAGCTGTAACAGTAGCGGAGGTGTGGGAGCTGATGTGAGATTGTCAACGAGGAGCAGCTGCAGTCGTTGAACTATGGTAGATATCCTTGTCGTCCTGGTTCTGTTTGTCAAGTAAAATGCGATAGTTCTCACTTATTAAGGAGGCGCTTTAGCACTGCTGAGGTTTCCACACAAAAAGGAAGTTATTGAATTGCAAAAATGCAAAAACAATTACAAAAAAGTGACGCCTACACCGATAAAATGATAGCTGTGTGAAAGTATAGCTCATTATTTAAATACATTTATAGCTATTCCAAGACCTTTGCCTGTAAAGGAGCAAAACCTTTTTCAGTTATACCTATATATCAGTATATACTGCAACTGTTTAAAATGACTATAATTTTATTTATTTTTAATTAACCTTTCAGTTTGACATCATGATTAAAAAGGCCATTTTAACATACCGGTGTGTTTCTTTTTCCTTGCTGTAATGACCAACTGTTTGTCCTTGGGTATATCAACGCTGTGCCTCATAATTGATTATATTTAGAACATGTTCTGCATGCCGTGATGGAAGTTTATGGAGGATCATTTTCCCTGAAGAAAAAAGATAAATGGAGGAGATGAAAAGGTGTTTTCAGTCCAAAGAATGCCATGGTAACGCTGCAGGGTTTCAGTGGAAACATACGGTAATAGGCTCGTGGGATCCATACTAGAAGTCAACATGTTTGAAATGAATAATACTGATATACTGCACACTGGCCAATGAAAGGAATGCTATTCATGACATGCATTATATATTTATGTTTAGATAGACCAACCATAATGGCTAAAAAATAAAACACATAAGTAAAAACTGCTGGAATCTTTGTTTCTGATCAATTACTCGTTACTATAAGGACATATTGCTCTTTTATTTCAAAAGTAATATTACTCTACTTATTCTCTGGGATCAGTATGTTTTTTACACTACAAGTATCACGTTATATAACTTGTGTATTGCTGCTTACCCAAATAATTTAGATTTGGCTATTGCATTGCTCCAAATAAAATAGTAAATCAAATAGGGCTTAATGTATGTTTTGTATTAATAATCTAAACCTGAAAAATAATTACTAAAGCTGTAGAATAATTGAGTAAAAAATACAATATTTGCCTTTGCGATGTAGTGGAGTAGATATAATGTACCGTAGGCCTATACAGAAATTGATATACTCAAGTAAAGGCAAAGTACCTTAAAAAAAAAGGTACTTAAGTACAGCACTCGAGTAAATGTACGTAGTTACTATAGTTCCACTACTGGTTGTCACTGTGAAAAAAATAAAATAAATCACATTATCGCTAATGCTGGCCAAAACTGCAGCTTTTGGTCCTCCGGAAAATCTTCCGAATATCAGCCGTTAACCATCAGCCAACCACCATGTCATTTCCCATAAATATAAATGCTAAATGAGTGAGTGGCTCTTTGCTGGTCCACTCGTGTTTGCTTTTTTTCTTTCTTTGGAGAGGTTTATGGCTTTTTGGATTGGGTCGGATTTGAACGAGCCTTTGTTCTCTCGGGGGGCACTGTGGTTCTTTATGGAGAGTGCCTTGTTAACCCACTCTGGGAGCTCAGGAGTGCACTTTATATAATGCGCGGAGCGGACGTGGCAACTTGCCAGCCTGTGTCGTATGTTGTTTTATATTATGGTTGGACTCCACTCAAATCCCATCTGATTAGCCCGTTCAATCCGGGGGAACGCGTCTCTGTCATTTTTTAGATTTCTTCCAGTTATTAAAAAAGTTATTTGGAAAAATCTTGAACATTTGTGCAACTCTTTAAATATATATTTTTTAAAGCGAACATTTGTAAAATATTTTGGTCCGGCGACGGCCCAGAAGCAACGATTTCAGTTACAAATGTTCGCTTTAAAACATATATAGGCTGCAATGCCAGCCTGACAACGTGCCGCGGGTTCAACTCCCGTTCCGGACGGCCTTTGCCGCGTGTCACCCCCCCCCCCCCCCCCATCTCTCTCCCAATTTCCTGTCAACCTACTTTTCCTATCCCTCTCTAAATAAAGGCATAACAAGCCCCCCCAAATATATATTCAAAGATTTTCACGATTTTTCAAAAATAGCAGATCTACAAGCTCGTAGCGCGGCACTCGGTGCCGCGCTACGAGCTTGTAGATCTGCTATTTTTGAAAAGACAAAGAAATCTAAAAATGACAGAAAAATGACAAAATGACAGTCCCCCGGATTGAATGGGTTAAGGCCCCCCCCCCCCCCCCCCTCTCTCTCTCTCGCTCCCTAATTAGGCTGTGATCAACCTATGTGTTCATCATGTTTTATTACTTTTTTAAAGAAAGTAGCCATGTCCCTCCTCTCTCTCCTCTGTCAAGACAAGATTTTCTGAGAGTCCCTTTGAATGCAAATGCAAAGCAAATTACAGCACGGATGAAGACACCTAATTAATGGGGAAATGCGCAGGATTTACTTCATTAAGCCGTCTCTCCGCCGTTTCCATCCAGGGAGAGAGGGGAGCCGTCTGAGCGACTATTCAGGCCAATGATGGTTTGGTAAAAAAACTGTTGGGTGAAGTGTAGCCGCCTCTCAAGCCATTCCACAATCTCAGAATGCTATTCAGCGGTGGCTCTCAAACTTTTTTTTAATTTCAACTCTTTGAGATACAGACCAGTAGGGGAGACCAAAGGACAAAAGTAACACTTTTTGTATATGCCTTCATAATTCACAGACTACTTGAAATATTTTAGTCATCTTTTGCTATAAGAAACATATGTATGTGCACTAATTAATAATACAATTTTTAAGCTTTCACTAATAAGGACAAGACTAAAATATGAATTTGAATGCAATGAGTCACAGTGTTACAATTGCCCCCGTGACGGGGCAGTTGTAACAGTGTAAAAACAAGTCATATTAACATACTTTATCTCAAATAAAAGCACATCACTAAGTAATATGTATTTTTTATCATTTAACATTTTTACTTACGAATGTTTTATCTACATAATTACAATTATTTTGTATTTTTATTCAAATTATTTTATTTTTCAATTTTGTTTTTTCAAATGTATGTCTATTTTTTTTCAAATTTATTTTTACTACTTACTGAAATATGTTCATTTAATAACATAAAAGTATGTAATCCCAGACAAAAAATATGCTTGCATTGAAAACACATTGTTACAATTGACCCCGGTCACTTTGTTACAATTGCCCCCGATGGGGCAACCATGATAAAATCCCATATTCTAGCTAGAAACACCTATACTAGCATAGGCTGCTGACGTTAATTTGTGACCAATAACATAGAGATACAATTCATCTAACTTTAAATTAGCTGACATCTTATCTTTAGACAGCAGAAGGAAAATACTATACACTCAAAAATGTACGTTTACACCTCAAAATCATTTTTTTGTTGAAAACTTTTGCTGATGAAAATGAAATGATCATTCTATCCTTCCATAGGCAGAGAGAGGACCCTACTGAGCATGTGCACAAGAAGTCTCACCCCTCTAGCTTATTTCTAATTAGAATTATTGAGTGTGTTACTTTTGCCCCCTGTTACTTTTGTCCCCGGACTCCTTAAGTGTCCATTTTGGTAATGTATGTCAAGTAAGTAACTCAAATCAAAAACCACTTAAGTGGAAAAAGCGGCACTCCAAAAATAAATACTGCAAGACAGTGGCTCAGTTTCTCATTTTATTGCGAGAACGCTAACGCTGCGGCCTTCAAGATTAAAAAGATTGACTTTTGAATCTGCTCTGAGGAAGACTGCAGCCGAAACGCGTTAGCGTTCTCGCAATAAAATGAGAAACTGAGCCACTGTCTTGCAGTATTTATTTTGGAGTGCCGCTTTTTCCACTTAGGTGGTTTTTGATTTGAGTTGTATACATAGCTGAGCACCCACTGCCTACACTAAGAAGGCATCCAGAGGAAGCACACCAGTTTTCCTTTCTAACTAGTAACTAAAGTTGTCAAATAATTGTAGTGGAGTAAAAGTACAATATTTGCCTTTGAGATGTAATGGAGTAGAAGTGAAAGTACTGAAAATCGGAAATACTTCAGTTAAGTAAAGATACCTCAAAATTGTACTTAAGTACAGTACTTGAGTAAATGTACTTAGTTACTTTACACCACTGACTCCCTTTCCCAGTTTATACTTTGTTGTATATTGCTGGCCCACCACAAATAGACAGTGTGCCACACTTCCGTAACAACACAGCATACATACATCAGGGATTATCCTAGCTACTATCCTATTCACTCTGATTACCTCAGAATAGATAGCAATTAAGCCACTTGACATCAAACAGTCACCTTTTTACAGGAGAATAATGCACAATTATTTACTATTGTGAGATCAAGCGAAGCATTTTTCATTCCAAATGAACCATGTCGGGTGAAGTGTGGCTGTGAAGGACCCTTCTCCTTATTAACCCATTAAGACCGGAAACGCATCTGTGTGTCATTTGTGTGTCAGATGTACAAGCTCATAGAGCAGCACCGAGTGCTGCGCTATGAGCTTGTAGATCTGCTATTTTTGAAAAATCATGAAAAGTTGTGCAAATATTTGAATTTTTTTCTTTTTTTTTTGCTGACATTTGTAACTCAAATCTTTGCTTCTGGGGGTCCATGAAACCAAATATGTTACAAATGTTTGCTTTAAAAAATATATAATCCAAGATTTTGCCACGATTTTTAAAAAATGGCAGATATTTTTGAATAGCCAAAGAAATCTAAAAATGACACACATATGCGTTCCCGGTCTTAATGGGTTACTCTTTCACTGCCAAGGACAAATTTTACTCCTTTTTTTCCAAAGACTCACATCTGCGCCAAAGATGACTTTTCCGACTTTTTGTGTTTTTAGTTTTTTTTCACTAGATGGCGCTTTTCGCAAACACATGAGTGACCATTTCATCCCCAGATGCAGACAGATTCAGGAGATCACGTGATCCCAAGATTTACTGCTCCATTGACTTCCTGTTTAACATCTCTGGGAAATCGTCTGTAGCTTGCCTCCCGTGTTTTCCTATGTATTTTGGAAGAGTCGTCCTATTTTCAACGGTCCATAACAAGCGGACGGGGGTCGCGGAAGCACGGTGAAACACCCCGTCATCACCAGCTATCAGGGGATCGATCATACTGGAGATAAATATTCTGTGACTACCTCAAAAGGTAAGAAAATCAAAAAATCGCTGGCAGTGGGTGCACGCAGCCAGAAATAAGTCTGGCAGTGAAAGAGTTAAGCTCGATTTATACTTGTGGACATGGCACGCCAAAAATAGCCAATCTACAAGCTCACAACGCATCACATCTGCGCCGCGTTGTGATCTTGCAGATCAACTATTTGTGATGTGCCACACTGTCCTGGCCGCCTTAAAATAATAATCAAATTCACTTCTATCACCTCAGGCTCAAACTAGACAGTGAATACGCCACTTGACATCAAAAAGTCACCTTTTCACAGGATAAGATGTTAGTATCGAGAGATCCAGCAAATGTGTTTCATTTCTCGTTACCAAAATGAGATGCAGCTTGTCACGTAAAAGACACAGTCATATACCAGGAGACAGGACTGGACACTACGCGCAGATTACATCTGAAATTAGCACAGTTAATTAAGTCCAAAATGATTGTCTGGTAAACAGCGCTCCGAGCTTGAAATATCAGCCCACGGCTCGGAACCAATGTGTCAAACTGACAACAATTTCACACCATTTCAAATTAACTGGAGAACATCCCAAAATGGCCGCTGGCAAAGTGACAGGACCGAACTGCTTCACAGGAAGAAGAAGGGAAAAAAAAGCTTTGCTTTGGAATGAGAGAATGGAGGAAAAAAACCAACTTGACACCCCGAGACTAATACGTTTTAGGGTGAATTTTAATAAAGACGGTGATAACTAAAGTCTGTTTTGGCTCCCAAATGGTTTATACTTAGTGCCCCAGACATTCGGAAAGAAGAGGTAATCATAATGTACAGCGGCATAAACATACATGAAAGAGAGGTCATTAAATACTGTGGCTTCTCTGAGAGAGACGGCGATTCATTGGCTCTAATGTTTTATTAATGTTGCCTTCCCGCCTGAGGGATAAATGTTTCTTTTTTCGCCGCCACATTTTCCACTTTACCAAATCAATCATTCTGCTCTACTAATGACAGATCATCTACCGCACCCTGGTGTGCTATAACAGCACCTATCCACAGCAACCAACTCTTTCACTGTAATCAGGTATTATATTAACTTGTTAAGACCTTGTTAAGAATTGCAGATATACAAGCACAATTTTTCAAAAACAATAGCAGATCTACAAGCTCGTAGCGCGGCACCGAGTGCTGCGCTACGAGCTTGTAGATCTGCTATTCTTTTTGAAAAATTGTGAAAATTTCTATAAATCTTTGAATATGTGTTTTTTTTTAAGCGAACATTTGTAACTCACATCTTTGCTTCTGGGGGGATTCTACAAAATGTTTTCTAAATCCTAACAGTTTTATGAAAAAACGAAAAACGAATGTTTCTATACTATCAGTGGTTCTCAAACATTTGCACGTCAAGGACGTTTGCATGACGTTGGCACGTCAAGGAAAATTATGTATTTGGCCACGGACCCCCATCTCAATATATGTTCCACGGACCCCCAAATGTTAGCTTTAAAAAGTATAATCAAAGATTCGCAAAATTATAAAAAAATAAATAAATAAATAAAATAAATGGGAAAAAAAGACACACAGATGCATTCCCGGTCTTAATGGGTTAAGAGAAAAGTTTTCGATTGTCCTTTTTTCTCTCTCTCTGTATGTGCGCGCGCGTGCATGTGCGCGTGCGCTGTGCGTGTGTGCATCCGTGCGCGTGTGTGCGCGTGCGTGTGTGTGTGTGTCGGTGGATGAGCAACTCAGAATTGGGATTCTATGGTGATATTTTTACATGCATCGCCTCCGCCTCCAGGACACTTCTCTTGTGGAGATAAAACAACCCAAAACTTCAAAGGAGTGTCTGACTCGCCCTCTCCTCAGATCCCTCTCCCTCTCTCTCTCCAGTATATGCTTACATACAGTGTGATGATACATTTTTTTAGGTCTAAAATACAGATTCAGAATAGATACAGTACTCTACACACGGCATGCAATTAAGTAAATAAGGGTGTCAGGTGCAACCCGACAGCCGAATGGTTAGGGTGCATACAGTGGTGGAAAGTAACTAAGTACATTTACTTAAGTACTGTACTTAAGTACAATTTTGAGGTATTTGTACTTTACTTGAGTATTCCCAATTTTCAATACTTATACTTCTACTCTACTACATCTCAGTGGCAAATATTGTACTTTTACTCCACTACAATTATTTGAAAACTTTAGTTACTAGTTACTTTTCAGATTATTATATTAAGAAACATGCATTAACCACTTTAGCCCTATTTTATTCATAGGCTATTTGAAAATAGCTGATCTATAAGCTCACAACGTGTCGCATCGTGACACGCTGTGAGCTAGTAGATCGGCTATTTTCAAATATTTTAGCACTTTTACTTTTGGTACTTTAAGTACAGTTTTGTGTCTTTTCCCATTGCAAAAACGTTCACCCTGATCTTCCAGCGATGAAGCGGGGCGCCAAGGCAACACGGCCACCGCGGTCCGCCATCAATAAGCTTGATTCTGAAAGGATGCCCTACACCCAGAACCCTACTGTACTCTATTCTCTTGTTATTCCCACACATATCCATCTGGCAGACTTCACTTGGCCGAGCTGGGTGTTTTCAAACACAACACAACGTAAACAGACGGTGGCCTTCGGGCACTGACCTCGACCTGCCCGGCCCGCTGCCGCCGCGGGCGTCGCTGACGGAACGAGCGGGATCGCCCGCACGAGGAAAGAGGTCAGGGACGGACGTCTGGTACTAAAAGGAACGTTCAACTGTATTCTGTTAACACGCGCCACCCAGAGCAGTGGTGTAAAGTAACTAGGAGGCTGTATTTACTCTCAAGTACTGTACGTAAGGGCAATTTCAAGGTACTTTTACTTGAGTATTTCCATTAGACCGGTGGTTTTCGACCTTTTCAGCCCGCTACCCCCCAAAATTATCATATTCATGGGGACCCCGATAAATATAATAATATATAAGATAGTGGTATTGGTACTTATACTCAAGTAAAAAAAGAAAGAAAATCGGACTACTTCTTTCAGCACTGACCCAGAGTTACATAAGAGGTGGTGGAGGTTGTGCAATGCCCTCACACCATCAACAACATGTTACTGTGTCGTGCGTCAACTGTTCATGTATACATATTAATCCTTCTGCCTCCACTGCAAAGCACTTTGGGTCAACTCCTGTTGCTTTGAAATCTGCTATATATGAATACAAGTGACTTGACTTGGACCTAACAAGCCACCATACCCTTACAGTATAAAGGTATGAGACCCCCCCTCCCCCTCACCCACAAGAACTCTCATCCCACCTTTAACCCATTAAGACAGGGAAAGCATCTGTGTGTCGTTTTTTTAGATTTATTTGGCTATTCAACAATATATATTTTAGAAAAATCGTGAAAATGTGTGCAAATCTTGTAACTCAAATCTTTGCTTCTGGGGGATTCTACAAAATGTCTTCTAAATCCTAACAGTTTTTTTTCTTTTTAAACGTATGTTGCTATATATATTAGTGGTTCTCAAACTTTTTCATGTCAAGGACCACCCAAAATGTATATGTATTTGGCCGTGGACCCCCATCTCAACATTCAAAGATTTGCACAATGATCATGCTTGGTTCAATGCTCGGTGCCACGCTATCAGTTTGTATATCTGCTATTTTCGAAAAGCCCAAAGAAATCTAAAAATGACACTAGATGCGTTCCCGGTCTTAATGGGTTAAATGACTTATATTTCTGCCTTGCAGTAAGACACGATCCATCATCTTCTGGCATGGTTTAGTCACCATGGGCTCTCATGTACCATATGGTGTCCCTCAATGAAGTGCTTCTCACTTCCACAATGTGTCTCTTTCCCTGTGCACGTTTGGCCTCCTGTTATTAATAGACAAACCACGCTGCAAACCACCTGGAAAAACTGGCCTCTTTTACACCCACAGAAGTGGAAGAATAAATGAGAGGAGAGAAATAATGATTATACATATTTCATAGGGCATAAAGGCAAAGAAGTCATCCAGCCCCACGATAGTTAACCACTAAAAGCCCTATAAACTTCATTCTATAGTTAACCACTAAAGCCCTATACACTTCATTCTATAGTTAACCACTAAAGTAGAAGTATCAATACTGCTATTTGTAGAAATACTCTTGTTACAAGTAAAAGTCCAGAATTCAAAATTGACTTAAAAGTATTGGTATTAAAATGTACTTACAGTACCAGAAATATAAAGTGCTCGTTATGCAGAATGTCCCATTTCACAAGTTTTCAAATGTATAAAAATCATGTGAAAATCGCAGATCTACAAGCTCACAATGCGTCGCGTCGCATCGCGACGCGACGCATTACAACACATAGCAAACATATACAACACATAGCAAACATAGCCACTCTACAAGCTTGTGTCATGTTAATTAAAACATAATTTGGAACATTTGATATGTTTTTTGATAAATTTGTTTGTACTTAAATGTGTATTTAAATGTGCCCAAAATAGCAGTGGTGTAAAGTAGCTAAGTACATGTAGGCCTACTAAATCAGTTTTTTTCAAAAGATTATTTATACCTTTTATACATTTTTAAAACTTGTGAAATGGGACATTCTGCATAATGTGTACTTTTACTTTTGTGTTTTAAGTACATACCAATACTTTTGTATTTTTACTTTACTGGAGTATTTCCAATGTTCTGTACTTTTACTTCTACTCCACTACATCTCAGAGGCAAATATTGTACTTTCACTCCACTACAATGATTTGAAAACTTTAGTTACTAGTTACTTTGTAGATTTCGATTATTATTACAAAACATACATTAACCACTTCAACCCTGTATACATTTTGGCCATTTGAAAATAGCCGATCTACAAGCTCACAATGCGTCGCGTCGCGATGCGACGCATTGTGAGCTTGTAGATCTGCGATTTTCACATGATTTTTATACATTTGAAAACTTGTGAAATGGGACATTCTGCATAACGAGCACTTTATATTTCTGGTACTGTAAGTACATTTTAATACCAATACTTTTAAGTCAATTTTGAATTCTGGACTTTTACTTGTAACAAGAGTATTTCTACAAATAGCAGTATTGATACTTCTACTTACTGTAAGTAAAAAATGGGAGAACTTTTTCCACCACTGCGGATCTCAAGGATGGTGTATTGGTGGGTGGTGTCTGACCGGTTGTGGTGGGCCACTAGGGCCATATTGGCCCACCACACAGGTTTTGTCCCAGTGCAGCCCAGACTTGAGAGAGACGTGTTTCGTTCCACATAGGGCTGTACTGTTAGCTTCTAGTGTGCATGTCTAGCTGCTATGGATTGTGCATTAACCTCATTCACAGACTTTCTCGTACTTATAGTCAATCTCGGCAGTCAGCCAATGAATATTAATGACCAATAAACAGTTACCACTGGAGGCCATTTTTGACATAGTTCGGCGGTTTGGAGAATGCACTCAATGGATCCTCCTGGAGTCTATGTGAGTACACACACACACACACACACACACACACACACACACGCACACGCACACACACACACACACACACACACACACACACATGCGCGCACACACCAGATGTTTATGCCTCATCGTATATTCTCACCCCAGGATGAACACGGATTAGTCACGCAACTTAATCAGCAATTGTTGCGTTGTCTTTATAACAGGATTACGTGCCTTTTGTTTTGTGTTGTGCTGTGTGAACTGTGTGTTTCATTTCCTCTTTTTTATAACTCCCAACATCAATAGCTATAGGGGCTCCCAGCCAGCCTACTGATGCTGTAAGAGCCAACGCACAGGCATCGATCATAAAGGCGGCCCACACTCCAATGTGGAAGTACTAAAGAAAGATGCAGAAAATATACAGTATAGAGGCAAACTCACCAGCTGATGACATTCTGTATCGTAGCATGCTATATACTCTGCAACATGATTATTTGACAGTGATGGAAAGTAACTAAGTACCTGTACTCAAGTACTGTACTTAAGTACAATTTTGAGGTATTTTTTTACTTTACTGGAGTATTTCCAATTGTCACTACTTTTACTTCTACTCCACTACATCTCAGAGGCAAATATTGCACTTTTACTCCACCACGATCATTTGAAAACTTTAGTTACTAGTTACTTTGTAGATTTTGATTATTATTACAAAACCACTTCAGCCCTATATAGATTTAGGCCAATTGAAAATAGCCAATCTACAAGCTCACAATACGTTGCGATGTGACGCATTGTGAGCTTATAGATCGGCTATTCCGGCTAACCTTTTTTTCTATCGATTAGTAATAATAGTAGTAATAATAATAATGATAAGTAGTAATAATTTGATGACCAGCGGACCGGTAGGCAGCGGTTCCGGTAGGAGACACAAAGGAGACTCTTTTGTGTCTCCTACCGGAACCGCTGCCGGTCATCAAATTATTGGCTTAGGAATGCGACAAAAACATGGGGCGACTAATCGATGGGGGAAAAAGCCATTTTGGGGGTGAACTATCCCTTTAAAGGTCTATACAACCTTCGGGAACCCCAATCTACACCGTAAAATCCTCCGTGCTAATTTGACTCTGAGAGCCCTTATACAGGTCCATGTGGTTCCATTTGTACGCTCACAGACCCTGTAAGAAAAAACACAAACCCTGCAATAAAAGCACAGCGAAGCGCAAAGAAGAAGCCAGCCTAGTGAACGACTGCCAAAACATTAATTTATAAAAAAAGATCATTAAGCTAACCCTCAGAGACCGCACCGAGGCAACGTGTCTCACCGCCGCCGCCCTCGGAGAGCGATGGATATCCTGTCAGAACAGGAAAAGGTTTCATTAGAAACACTCACTTTCTGTGGTAAAGTCAAATGAAGGATAAAGAGACAGGCCGTCTCGTGTAGCTCATTAGAGGAGAGACGAGCCCGGGCGCTTTATCCCGTTCAGTCCGGGAGACGTGTCTGTGTCATTTTTCACATTTCTTTGGGCTATTCAAAAATAGCAGATCTACAAGCTAAAACAATGGTGAAAATGTGTGCAAATCTTTTAATATATGTACATTTGTAATCTCAAATCTTTGCTTCTGGGGGGTCCCTGGAACAACATATTTTGAGATGGGGGTACATTTTTTCCGCGGCCAAATAAAAGTTTGGGGTGCCAGGCTACGAGCTTGTAGATCTGCAAGTTCTTTGAATATGTATTTTTTTAAGCGAACATTTGTAAAATATGTTGCTGCAGGGACCCCCCAGAAGCAAAGATTTGAGATTCAAATGTTCGCTTTAAAAAATATACATTAAAAGATTTGCACACATTTTCAAAAAAGAAAATCCGAAAAATAGCAGATCTACAAGCTCATAGCGCGGCACTCGGTGCCGCGCTATGAGCTTGTATATCTGCTATTTTTTGAATAGCCCAAAGAAATCTTAAAAATTACACAGATGCGTTCCAGGATTGAATGGGTTAAGCAAGCAGACTGTATGGAACCATCAGCTGTCAAACGTCCCGCTTCCCGATTGTCTGGGAGACAGACAGACAGACAGACAGACAGACAGACAGACAGACAGACAGACAGACAGACAGGAAAAGCCTGGGGAAGCCAAGAGCAAACAGTCGGTGTGTGTGTGTGACTGTGAAGACATCCAACGCAACAACAAACAACAACAAGTGGAACCCACTACCGCCGTAACGAGGAGCACCCCTACCAACTGCTATAGCAACACGACAGACAGCGCCGTAGGAGCTTTGTGCCTCTTTGTGCACAAAAGCCAACGTTTTCATTCTGCGAATCGAAGGAAGGGACAAACACCTGATTAGGGCCGTGAGTGAGTGAGTGTGTGTGTGTGTGTGTGTGTGTGTGTGTGTGTGTGTGTGTGTGTGTGTGCGTGCGTGCGTGCGTGCGTGCGTGCGTGCGTGCGTGCGTCTGTGTTTGTTTCATGTATACCGAAAGGTATACATGAAAATATGTTGCCTTTATGATCATGCATGACTCCTATCTAGCCAAACCTATGATAACTGATAGACTATCCATATCTATCCATCTATCTATCTATGAATCTATAAATACATTAATTAAAGGTCTGTCTGTCTGTCTGTCTGTCTGTCTGTCTGTCTGTCTGTCTGTCTGTCTGTCCGTCCGTAATGATGAAGGACTAACCGTAAGCACATGGACAGTGGAGCTGGATTAAAAGAAGAACAACATTTTCAAGCATAACGCACACATAGCACGAGTATTAGACCTTTTATATGAACAAGGGGACCAGCCTGCTCTGAACGGGCGCACGTTCTGAACGGCCATATACCCAAACGGGAACTGCGCTAGTTGCAATGCCACGCATTTCAGCTCCACTGTAACTTTATTCAGTAAAAGTAAATCCCCAAAAGAAGGGCTGCACATTATAGTCATTCTCCTAATGGGCAGAATGTCTGCCTGCCCATTATGACATGCCTAGAATCTGGATCCTAGTGTTTTATGGATATAAACACACACAATGGCTACACTTAGGAGGGGAGCTCATTCTGTCAGAGGAGTACAGTACGTGATCCCATCACTCTTAACCCTTTAAGACCGGGAACTCATCTATGTGATTTTAAGATTTCTTTGGCTATTCAAAAATAGCAGATATACAAGCTCATAGCGCGGCACCGAGTGCCGCGCTATGAGCTTGTAGATCTTCTATTTTTGAAGATTCTTGAAGATTTGTGCAAATCTTTGAATAATGTATGTTTTAAAGAGAACATTTTGAACTCCTATCTGAGCTTCTGGGGGTCCCTGGAACAACATATATTGAGATGGGGGTCGGCCAAATACATATCATTTTGGGGGTCCTTGACACGGAAAAGTTGGAGCACCACTGATATAGCAACAGAAGTTTAAAAAAAAACGTTTGTAGAATATATTCAAAGATTTGCACACATTTACACAAATTTTCAAAAAAAAAATGCAGATCTACAAGCTCAGAGCGCGGCACTCGGTGCCGCGCTATGAGCTGGTATACATGCTATTTTTGAATAGCCAAATTAATCTAAAAATGACACGGAAAAGTGTTTCCGGTCTTAATGGGTTAAGCTCTTCATGGAATGAGAGCATAAACAATGAGAAATTGGCCAGGCAGGCAGCCCCCATTTCATTCCACTGGAAAAGGTTGAAGATAGCCTTGAGCAAAGCAGTTAGTGCTTCATGCCCCAACAATCTGGCAAGTGCTTGTGTTTGGGAACCTTTGCACAAGAGGTTGTGGTACCTTTAAGGCCATGGCTGTCTTTTTCACAGATTATGTTATATAGACTCAGTGGGGCAAAGCTGAATTAACAGTACACGTACGTAGGTGATACCTATGCCTATCAAATGTGGTTTTATTGAAAGGCAATCAAAGGCTGGAGCTTTGAAAGCAAACGTCGGGTGTATGGTTTCCATGTTAAATCCCCACAGTGCGCTGTTGCGGTTGCCAGAATTTGCGAGAGGAATAAGCAACCAGGTCTATGAAAACAAGCCCAAAAGAAGCGACAATAATAAGCCACATTCAAATCTATATATGTCGGCCATTAAACAATGTGCATATTTATATATGTTGGCTATTTGAAAATAGACGATCTACAAGCTCACAACCGTTCTACCAACACTGCATGCAGACAGGGAGATAGGAGGGCGAAAGATTGCATTGGGAAATATGGCTTGCGCACTCTTCTCTTAAAGGCAATGGCATATTGGTGATTGGTTTTATCATTGTAACGCCCAAACCACACCTATATGCATAATGTAACGGGTAGTGCAGGTGTTTTGCGGGTAAGGCAGGTGTCCTAAAATAGAAACTATTGCGGGGGGGGGGACGCCCCTTGCCTAGTCCTAAATCCCAAATGAATGGATTTAGTCAATTCGGCCGTTTATAGAGCCTTAGGTTTTTAACTCGCCCTAAATAACAAAACCAAACTCTAAAGAGTAGGGGAGGAAAAAAAAACTTGACGAAGGTAGCGTACATTTTTCTCTGTTAGCGGACGTAGCTCTCTCCGCAAGAGGTCAGGCCAAAATGTTCACGGGCCATTTGGTTGTAAACACATCAATTCCGATGCTGCCATCTGTGTGTTTTTCCTCCAGGAAGAAATGAAATCCCAGAAAGCACAGTAATGTGACAGGGTGGACAAATGTCCCCTCGCCGGTTTGTGAGTGCTAGCGCTGAACATAATTACATTCCAGACGTCCACCGGGGAGTTTACCAACCACATTGTTCTAATGACATCACGACTATACAGTACGCCGATGTAAAGGCCAAGCAGCACAACGAGCATGAACAAGTATGCCTCGGACAAACTTTACAATCTTATAAGTCTTTAAACCATTGAGACCGGGAACGCATCTGTGTGTCATTTTTAAGATGTCTTTGGACTATTAAAAAAAATAGCAGATATACAAGCTCATAGCGTGGCACCGAGTGCCACGCTATGAGCTTGTATATCTGCTATTTTTGGGGGGAAAAACATTAAAATGTGTGTACCGGTAGATCTTTGAATATATGTATATTTTTAAAGTGAACATTTGTAACTCAAATCTTTGCTTCTGGGGGGTTCTACAAATGTCTTCTAAATCCTAGCAGTTTTTTTGAAAAATGTATTTGGCCGTGGACCCCCCATCTCAAAATATTGTGTTCCAGGGACCCCCAGAAGCTGTAACAGAGTTAAAAATGTTCACTTTAAAGATATATATATATATATATTCAAAGATTTGCACAAAATTTCAATTTTTTTCACAATATAGCAGATCTACAAGCTCATAGCGCAGCACTCGGTGCCGCGCTATGAGCTTGTAGATCTGCTATTTTTGAATAGCCCAAGAAATCTTAAAATGACACAGATGCGTTCCCGGTCTTAATGGGTTAAAAGTAGGTAGTAAGCGAGGGCCCTGTCAAGAGGTACATGCTGTATAGTGTAGTAGAAAACTGCTCGACTGGGATAGGGGGGGGAAGCCCCACAGCGGAGGCTGCTGAAGCTCGGTACAGAAAAAAACTAAACGCAAAACAATAAACATCCTCGATGGCAAAAGTTTAACTCGTTCTCGAGCAGTTGGAAAAACTTGCAGAATATACTGCAGGCAAGATATTTTGTTCATTTTATTTTTTTTCTACACAGTGAAGAATGTGAGTCAGTGGAATGGTGGAACATGAGGCAGAAAATCATCACCTGACAGAAGAACAAAGGGGCGATGGGAGGGAGGGGGGGAGGGGGGGTGGTAAAGGAGTGGCTATGGTGAAGCAGGGGGAAACAGAAAAGGAAAAAGATAATTAACCCAATAAGACCGGGAAAGCATCTGTCATTTTCGTTTTTTTTTGCCACGCTATGAGCTTGTAGAGCTGCTATTTTTGAAGAATCATGAACATTTGTGCACATCTTTGAATATATATTATTCAAAGCGAACATTTTTAACTCAAATCGTTGCTTCTGGGGGATTCTATAAATGTCTTTCTACATCCTAACAGTTTTTTTTTTCAATGTATGTTGCTATAATGACATGAAACAGTTATGGTTCTCAAACTATTTCATGTCAAGGACCCCCAAAATTATATGTATTTGGCCGCGGACCCCCATCTCAATATATGTTATTCCAGGGACCCCCCAGAAGCAAAAAAACTAAATGTTTAAAAATATATATATATTTAAAGATTTGCACACATTTTCACAATAAAAATAAATAAATAGCAGATCTACAAGCTCATAGCGCGGCACTCGGTGCCGCGCTATGAGCTTGTATATCTGCTATTTTTGAATAGCCCAAGTATAACATAATGCTTAAAGTGGTTACACAGACACGTTCCCGGTCTTAATGGGTTAATTGGGTTTGCTTGCACCTCAGTCGTACATATTGACGGTTGCAGATTGCGTAGCGGTTCCGGGGAAAGAGTGGCGGAAATTAGCGGCGGGATATTTTGTTTCGGGGGATTAAAAAAAGAAAGGGTTGGGATGAGAACGGGTTGGAGTAAAAGGCCATCATGGCTGATGGGTTCTGCTTTGTGGGTGACCTTCCTACTTCCTTCCAATTTCAACTACAAGGGCTAAGTAAACCGTGCCGTGCCGCATTTCACGGTTCTGGATTTGTTTCCATGCGCTACGGCTCGGGTTCAGATAAGGTCCTCAGAACCTAATTTTCGGCCCTATACTCAGGAGGTATAGTACCCTGAGAACCCAGGACTCGGAACATGGTATACTTTCAACAGATCTACAAGCTCACAATGTGTCGCAATGTGACACGTTGTGAGCTTGTAGATCTGCTATTGTGTCTTGCGTTGATGAGTTTTTGAATGACGTAACATCACAGAACTTCACAGCAACGTTTTAAGGTTCTGGGTTGCTACGATTCCTAGCAGTGTTGATTTCGTTGACTAAAACTATGATGAAAAATTTTCGTCGACTAACTTTTTTCATTGACGAAAACTAAATAAAAACGAAATTAAACTAAACTATGATGACTAAATCTAAGATATATTGACAATTTTGTCAACAAATAAAAACTAGACTCAAATTTTAGGGAGTGGAGAAGAGTTCCAGTAGAAATAAGTAAACTAGCCGATCTACAAGCTCACAACGCGTCGCGTTGTGAGCTTGTAGATCGACTATTTTCAGCATGCAACCAAGTGTAAAATCAGCCATTATGACACCATCAAGGCATCGCCACAATACATTTTAGTCGACTGAATCAACTGTAGATTTAGTCGACTAAAACTAGACTAAACCTAAAACATTTCAGATGACTAAAATATGACTAAAACTAAATCAAAGTTTGCTATCAAAATCAACACTGCTTCCTAGTCAAAAAGAGCCAAAAGAGGCCGTCACAGTCATGGTTGGAGGGACAGACAGGGAGGAGGAGGAAAGGAAAGGAGAGGAAAGGAGAGGTGAGCAGGCCAACGGTATCCGCCGAGGAAAACATTTATGCTATACCTCTGTTGTCAAAGGATTTGGAGTTGTAAGTTAGAAAGAGACGGGAATGAAAAAAGGAAACTTGGTGACAGTGAGAGAGGGAGTTCAAGAGCAAAGCCAAGAAATTCTGTATTTCCTTTAAAGTACAAGATAATATGGCAAAGAGAACAATTCAAGAGAAGTGCATTGTGGTGTTGCATCATGGAAAAATGTGGCAGAGCATTAGACTACTCGAGGAAACAATGCGGTTACAACAAAGGAACAGCCTTTATGCACAAAGCCCATTGTTCTGTATTCAAATCGAGTACAACACGGTTGTCTTTGAAAAACTCCAGATGATTGCAAAACCTTTGTCGTGAGGCCATCAAGGCTGTGCGACGGCCGGGGAGCAAAACATATAGGGTTTTAAAAGAAGTCTTATCGCCCTTGATCAAGTTTCAAACCGCAACTGCATGGTGGGTGGGTGGCTATAGTGGAAGATTCTCGGTTGCAACATGAAAGCATTATTTATTGTGTAATGGTTTCATTACGGCTCTACTCAAACTCCAAGCCCAGGGCACTGCTTAGTCACTCCATTAAAAGGGAACACAAATGGAGAGTGGTGTACGGCAGTTTTGGGTTCATTAAAGCCATACTCTCTTCTGCCATTTTGCTATTCTATTGTCGAGATAATGCGCCCTTTGGGCCCTCAAACACACTGATTGCAGGGTTCGCAATTACTGCCCCGCAATCAAAGGAAGAGACAAAAATGTTGTGTTTAGAAAGACAAATTGCTTGCTTATGTCATGTTAATGGATGTTCTACCTTTTCCTTTTTGTTGATTTCTCATCTGGTATCGTGTCCTCATTGTGCATCAAAATAGGTATATACTTCTGTACTTTTTACTCTACTACATTTTTAATACCGTACTACAGAGTTTTTCTACATGATGGTATTGATACTTTTACTTAAGTATAACAAAATGAGTACTTTCTCCACCACCGTTTGGGAGGCCCTTGACATGAACATGTTTGAGAACCACCGGGGTAAAACATAGTGAGTGATATTCAACATGTCAGAATGAGCTCTCCCTCCTAGAAAAACAACAAAGGACCTAAGTTAGGAGCCTGCTCGGAGAGGACATCATATTTGATTTAACCCATTTAGACCGGGAAAGAATATGTGTCATTTTTAGATTTATTTGGCACCGAGTGCCGCGCTATGAGCTTGTAGATCAGCTATTTTTGAAAAATCATGAACATTTTTGCAAATCTTTGAATATATATATTTTGAAAAGCGAACATTTTTAACTCAAACCTTTAATTGCTTTTGAGGGATTCTACAAATGTCTTCTAAATCCTAACAGTTAAAAAAAAGAAAAAAAACATATGTTGCTATAATCAGTGGTTCTCAAACCTTTTCATGTAAAGGACCCCAAAATGATATCTATTTGGCCGCAGACCCCCATCTGAAAATAATTTTGTTCCAGGGACGCCCAGAAGCAAATATTTGAGTTAAAAATATATATTTTCAAAGATTTGCACACATTCTCACGATTTTTCAAAAATAGCAAATCTACAAGCTCATAGCGCGGCACTCGGTGCCGCGCTATGAGCTTGTAGATCTGCTATTTTTGAATAGCCAAAAAAATCTTAAAATGACACACACACAGATGCGTTCCCGGTCTTAATGACTTAATGCGCTGTGACAGTCACAGAGTTAGAGGACACCCTCAGGTGGCTCTGGCACGCCTGGCAGAGAGGAGAACAGGAGGAGTCTGCGAGCAGCATGATAGAAGCCTCTTTTTTTTTTATCAGAGGAGCGGAGCAGGAGACGGAGAGGTGGCAATTTGCTAAAAGAAGTTCACAAGCATCAACTGCACAGAAGTGATAGGAGGCATCCGGCGAGCTCGAGCCGTGAATCAGCACACGGCGAGGAGAGGACACAGAGTTGAAATAAAACAGCTAGAGACCTGAGAACGGAGCCCAGGGGTATGCCGGAGCGCAAAGGTTAATGAGCTGAGAGACCCACCACGGGGGGGGCCAAAGCGAAAGAGGAGAGGAGAGGAGAAAGATGCCTCCTTGAGTGCAGAACTGTGTGCCGGGCGTTTCAGGACAAGAAGGGGATTTAAAGAAGCATACCAACCGAGCACATCATTTAAAAGAAAAAAAAGTGAGATAAAGTGAAAGCCTTATAACACAGCTGCACAAGGTTAACAGGTGAGATTTTCAGCTCACCCACGGATATTGATCTTTATAATGCCCAATACACTTAAACCCTACACTTAATTGATTGGAGCACCCCACGGCTCTATACTCGGGCCCCTGCTGACACTATCAGCCCAATCTGAGCTCCATTGACTTCCGGGTATAAAATGTATTGTTTTAAAAAGTTGAATATTTCAAAAAGTTAAATAATAATAGATTTTCAGGGAATTATGTCAGCGTGCACAAGACATTTGCCGCAGATCGGTCCAGTGGTTTGCAAGATTAGCCTCGGACAGTCAGACTCGCACGCACACACACACACACACACACACACACGCACACGCACATGCACACACACACGCACACGCACACGCACACGCACACGCACATGCACATGCACACGCACACACACACAGACCCGGCTCAGCCCCTACAGTGTCACGCTGTCAAAACTTGTTAAAGAATATTAACACACTGATACGACATACTGTATACTCCAACCAAGGTGCGAATGAGGAACACTATTACAAATGATCTTGGAACTAATAATAGCAAAATCATCAGTACAGAGAGAGAAATGGAACCAAATAGGCCGTAAGGGTCCATGTGTACACTCTTGGAGTTAAATTAACACCGAGGACTTTACTTTGTATGCACATGTGAAACACAATCCTTCCTTGTCCATCTCTTCCATTTGTATTGACAGCAATTAAACGGCTGTCATCTCAATGAATGTCTGTGTGCGCTTAATTCATTTGCTCTGGTTTGGGAGCAAATTCAATTAGCACACCAATGAATGCAGTGACAGGACTGCTTGAGCATGAGCATGCAGCCAGCTGATATCGTTTGAGATGTGTGTATTTAAGCATGTTTGAATAGTTTAAACTCTGACACTGTGCATATAGTCAAACACCTCAATGTATCCAGCTGATTCACATCCTTTTGGATTTACACAACACATTATGGGGCACCATTCTGCAACCACTGCTATTTTGTAGGTGCTGCAATCATGAATGGTTGGTTATACTGTAAGAGCATCTATAATTTACTGTGTGTGTGCGTGTGCGTGTGTGCGTGTGTGTGTGTGTGTGTGTGTGTGTGTGTGTGTGTATTTCTGTCTGTCCAGGGCACAACTCGGGCACCGTCCGACCGATTGACCTCAAAATCTGGCGTGTGTATCGCAGATGACCCAGATGGAATTATGACCGAGGACAGAACACCCACGGATATCCGTGTCTGTCTGACTGTCTGCTGAGAACGCACAGACTGTGTTTGTGCCTGATTGGCCAACCCGACCCATCGGCTTCACAAAATCGCTCATGGCTTTTCTGACATTAACATCTACTTTATTTTCCACCTTGTGTGTCTGCACTTCGAATAATCATAAAGTGTTTGCAATATTTCGGCACGCAGTTTACTTTCGGGACGTGTGCAACGTCAAAATGATCACGACTTTCACAAGCTAATCATGTGCGAGAAACAACCGTTGCCACATCCGTGAAACGGGCGAGAAACAAGCGCTGCCCTGGTCCATGAAAACGGGCCCAAACGAAGCACCCAAATAAGCCGAACATTGCTTACAGCATAAGCACACCTGGCAACGCAGGCTAAGCCAATCACGGGCGACAAACCTCTGCTCTGTGTGTGTGTGTGTGTGTATGTGTGTGTGTGTGTGTGTGTGTGTGTGTGTGTGTGTGTGTGTGTGTGTGTGTGTGTGTGTGTGTGTGTGTGTGCGTGCGTGTGTGTGTGTGTCGTCACGCTGCGATGCACACCCCTACTTGCGCTGGCCGCTCATACTTATTCCACTGTTGTGTTCAGTACAACTCATGCTATGCACAACACGTTGACTTCAGAAGCTTTATTTTCTCACACAAACTAATCATCAGGTCACGGACAACACGGCGGGAGGGAGGGAGAGAGAGAGACGGAGGTAGGGAGAGAGAGGCTATAGAATACACACACCCCTAATATTACAGCGCTGAGCGTGTACATTGTTTACTTGGACAGAGTGCATCTGGCCGATCTGCACTACCAAGTGGTCCGTACGTCACGCTAGATGTGAGGCCCGCGCAGCGGGCCGAACTTCTAGGTTAGCCAATCCATCGTAAATCCACACTGGGAACTCTGATAACGGTTATAAAGGTCCCCGAGTAGGCCCAGTGCCTGAGATTACAACACTGGGTACTCTAACAACAGGTAGTAGGTCCAGCAAGTATTCTGACAACAGGTACAACAGGTATTGATCGGTGTATTTATTTATATATTTATGTTTTTCACTTTTCTCCCCTTTCCAATTTCCAACACTTTGAAAACCACTGCTGTAGTTCCTTTATGCAAGCAAGCAAAGGATAACATGCAGCACAACATTGTGTGTGAATTACTGCAGGAGCACGCAGGATTGATTTCATTCTAACTTTTCAGTTCAACTTCAACCCTTTCTCACAACAAAGTTGTTTGAAAGCTACTGTAGGAAATGTTTGGATCGGGACGGTGCAGAGGATCTGGTGCAGCGCTCAGGTCCTGGACCTGGTGAGACGAAGGAGGAGCCCGGCCAGGAGGCCACCCACAGAGCCTAGTCCCTCCACGTGCCAGAGCCTCCCCCGAGTCCCGGCAGAGTAGTTCTGGAGAAGCGGACTGATTGACTGATCCCTATAGGACTGACCGTGGGTAGCTACCTGGGACGTAAGTTGGGGCTTGATCAACCCCGGCTGGGTCACCTGGGCGAGGGTGTATGTTGCGAGACCCGAAACGCCCGATGACCCCAGGCTACAACACTGATGATACCTGTACGTCCCAGGTGCATCCATGTGATGTATTCTTTATAGTACCATTCAAGACTTCAATTGCGGTAGTTGAGCCGGTTGAAAGGTAAAAAACAAACCATCCCGAATGACTTGTGTAAGCATCTTATTCGCAGTGGTGGAAAAAGTACTATAGCAATACCAAAATATTAAAATGCTCTGTTACAAGTAAAAGGCCTGTGTTCAAAACATAGACTGTATAAATGAGATGGACAAACCCCCTCCGCTGCTTTCTACAGACCGAAAATGAATCCTTTGCTGCAGACTGTAAGTCCGCCATCTTTCACTACGCGTCAGAATGAGTTCAGACCATTATTGGTTGGGTAACTTGTCAATCAAGAGCGGGGGGCGGGGAATGAATGCTATTGGTTGTGTAGCGTGTCAATCAAATCATCCCGCCCCTCCTAGAGAATAGCCTACTTTATCGTCAATTTTATAATAAATAGAACCATAATTTAGCAAAACGCATATCCTGATGATTGAAAGGAGACTTTAAACTAGCGACTGGAAGCATATAGAATTTATGACAATTTTTATTACAGTAAGAAAATCGAGTCTGAAAGTTGGTAAAAACCCATCGGCATGCGTTAAAATAAATTCTTTCTGAACTCACAGGTCGGCACGGGTGAAACAGCGCCTCTCGCTGGACATTTACTAAACATCCGGGTTGGCCTCATAGTAAATATCTCAGCCTTGCCCCTTGGTTCAAAATGTTACTTGAGTAAAAGTACAAAAGTATTTGCCACAAAATGTACTTAAAGTACCAAAAGTAAAAGTACCAAAATGTTTGAAAATATTAGATCTACAAGCTCACAACGCGTCGCGATGTGACGTGTTGTGAGCTTGTAGATCTGCTATTTTCAAATAGTAATGTATAAAATAGGGCTAAAGTAGTTAATGTATGTTTTATAATATAATAATTTATATCTGCAAAGTAACTAGTAACTAAAGTTTAGAAATAATTGTAGTGGAGTAAAAATACAACATTTGCCTCTGAGATTAGAAGTAGAGGTAAAAGTACAGAAAATTGGAAATACTCCACTAAAGTAAAAAAATACCTCAACATTGTACTTAAGTACAGCACTTGAGTAAATGTACTTAGTTACTTTACACCACTGCTTATTCGTTCCAAAACACAATACTGTGAAGAGAATCATTTTGATTTGGCTAATGCCTTGTTTACACTGTGGAAAACAGAGCTGCTGCAGTTTTCCTCTTTTCTTCTGGGTTCAGCCAGAGACACCATTTATCGCAACAAATGTTTTTTTTCACACTTACATTTGCCGGAGAGCGCTCTGCTCTTGGAGACGCTCCCCAAAGAATGAGAGCAGCGTGCGAGGGATTCCGATGGGAGAACTATAACCCCCTCGTAACCTGTAAATAACTCGTTACTCACAACAGAGCACACACGGCTTTTCATTATTTCCTTTTTCTTTTTTTTGGGGTCAAACCTGCACATACTGTGCTTTGTACTTCGCACCACCTATTGTAACTTGCCTGTAGCAGTGAGTTATGATACGGGGGAAGGTAATAATGGGCAACGTTTTGAAATGTTTTCTACTTCAATATTTAAATATTTGATTGAGGAACAAAATATTTTGAGATGGGGGTCTGCGGCAAAATACATAATAATGTTGGTTTTAGCACCAATGATATAGTTTTTGTTTTTTTTTCAAACCAGTGAGGATTTAGACATATGTAGATGCATCCTAGGATTGAATGTGTTAATGAGTGAGTAATCTCTCAAGAACAGATTCTGCTCTCCGCTTGAATCTGTCGGGGGGGGGGGGGGGTTCGTCATAACGTGTACGCACTGGCCTACAAGTGGGCGTGCCTTCAGATCAGGAAGCAGGCCGCGCTTTACCCAATCAAATGTAGTGGGCGGGATTTACCGTCTGCTCTCGCTTCCCACTGAAAACAAACCGAAACTCATTTAACAATAGCGTCCTCGGAGCAGACAAAACCACGGAAAGATATTCACATTTTAACTTGCTCTTTCATCATAGAAACAAGTGGGCTTATAACCAAAACGATCCATGTTCTCTGGGAGAAGTGGTGTTTGTGTTCCGTGTAGAAATATTGTTAGTGGGAATGAAAACATAAGCGCACCACCGGAAGTGGAGCGCTGAGGGCAGACCAAAACCCCGGTTTCCTTGCGCACGGGTGCTCCATTCAGCTCGTCCCAGAGCCAAGTGAAAGAGTAAAAATCAGCAGAGGGCGCTGTTTTTCCTTTTTATTTGGCGATGGGTTCCCAGATTGAGGAGTGAGTGACAAATAAAACCTCTTGAATCTTCAATCTAAAGACCACTAATAGTGACTGGTTTCAATATGGTGATTGGATGACTGGACGATTAGTCAGTGATGCTTACCAAGCTGTACAGCGGCATGAATGAAACACTGGTAGCCTATCAGCTGATGCTTTGCTTGTTCTGCCTTATTCATTTAGTGTAGTGCACTTTATATACCCTTCATGGTCATTTAAACAGTTGTAGGCCAGTATTATAGTTCAATTTACCATGCTAGGCCGCTGCTTCTATAAATTAAATCAACATCCCTAGCTGTCTAGCTGTTCAAAAACTAAAACAACACGTGTATAATTTGGTAGGACACACGTCCCCCAAAGAGCTGCACATTTTTTTTAGCATGAGCCAGATAAAGAGTTAACCTAAGTAGGGTGGATGCTTTTGTCCAAAGCAACCCCATGCATGCCTAAGTGTATACCATTGCTAAATCTCTCTCTCTCTCTCTCTCTCTCTCTCTCTCTCTCTCTCTCTCTCTCTCTCTCTCTCTCTCTCTCTCTCTCTCTCTCTCTCTCTCTCTCTCTCTCTCTCTCTCTCTCTCTCTCTCTCTCTCTCTCTCTCTCTCGTGCGTGCGGTTTTCATGAAATGTGCTGTGATTTATCAATAGGCACTGATGTGATTATTCACTTTTGGGTAGTAAAGGAAACAAAAAAAGGTCAAAAGCTAAGGTCCATGTCAAGGTCAAAACTACATTACTCTGCCATAGCTCTGGAGATTATGTAGGAGTGAAGATTTTTCTACCTCCATATTAATCTAAGAATTTCAGTGGTGGAAAGTAAATATACCCAAGTAATGTGCTTAAGTGACATTTTGAGGTACTTTACTTGAATATTTCCATTTCTTCCTACTTCATACTTCTCCACTACGTCTCAAAAACGAATGATTTACTTTCTACACGCTGTGACACGCTGTGAGCAGTGGTGGAAGAAGTACTCCGATATTTTACTTAAGTAAAAGTAGCAATACCACACAATAAAAGTAAAAGGCCTGTGTTCAAAATGCTACTTTTGAGTAAAAGTACAAAAGTATTGGCATCAAAATATAATTAAAGCATCAAAAGTAAAAGTGCTAAAATGTTTGAAAATAGCTTGTGAGCTTATACTGTCGGCTATTTTCAAATAGTATGTTTAAAATAGGGCTAATTTGCTAATAGGGCTATGTTGCTATAATATCAGTGGTTCTCAAACTTTTTTCATGTCAAAGGACCCCAAAATGCCATGTATTTGAGACCCCCATCTCAAAATATTTTGTTCCAGGAACCCCCCAGATTCAAAGATTTGAGTTAAAAATGTATATATATATATATATATATATATTCAAAGATTTGCACACATTTTCACGATTTTTCAAAACTAGCAGATCTACAAGCTCATAGCGCGGCACTCGGTGCCGCGCTATGAGCTTGTATATCTGCTGTTTTTCAATAGCCAAAGAAATCTTAAAATGACACAGATGCGTTCCTGGGATTGAATGGGTTAAAAACATTTACCAAAACTCAGTGATGAGGTAGCCTATAAAAGCTCTGTCTCCGTCCTGCAGAGTGATCGTACCTGCAGGCTCAGCATCAACCTCGGGTTTGGTGTATAAATGGAACATTTTCTAAAAGGTTAACAGCCCTTCAAAAAATCTTCTGGAAAGAATCTACACCCACGGAGACAGAGCCGATATGGTCAGTTATCAAGTAACAGCGTGGCTATTTAACTCATCCTTTCTAACGGCTTCTTCCGCCGAGTCCAAGATTCAATACCGCGCATCGATTTTCATTTCAGGCCATTCCACAAAACCCTTTGAAAACTTTTCATCTGGCTGATGAAATAATGATTTCAATTTCCTTAATAACCCATGCCGGAGTGGTTGAGTGCTTCCAGCACGACCAGGAAAAAGGTCCCCGACATGTACCACGTCATGGGCTAAGACAATAACGTTCTAGGAAACCATTCTGCATTCAAGGCTTGCCTAAATTTTCAGCAGTGTTGGGCAGAAGCTATAAGCTACTAGCTTAATTAAATTTCCCAGTATAGCTTGCGGTTAGCTTCGCTACTTTCAGAATAATGTATCTTTCAAGTAGTCGAGCTATTGTCTTTCCACCGTGTAGCTGGGCAACGTGACAAAAAGCTACGTCGCTACGTTTTCAGTGGCACATCGACATAAAATAGCATAACACCAGTGGTGGAAAAAGTACTCAAATTCTTTACTTAAGTAAAAGTACCAATACTGCAATATAGAAACACTCCGTTACAAGTAAAAGTCCAGACTTAAAAATGTACTTGAGTAAAAGTATAAAAGTATTGGCATCAAAATGGACTTAAAGTACCAAAAGTAAAAGTACTAAAATGTTTGAAAATTGCTGATCTGAAAGCTCACAACGCGTCACGTTGCGACGCGTTGTGAGCTTGTAGATCTGCTATTTTCAAATAGCCTAGGTATAAAATAGGACTAAAGCTAATGTATGTTTCCTAATATCATAATTTATATCTGAAATGTAACTAGTAACTAACGTTTACAAATAATTGGAGTGGAGTAAAAGTACAATATTTGCCACTGAGATGTAGTGGAGTAGAAGTAAAAGTATGGTTGGAAATACTCGAGTAAAGTACAAATACCTCAAAACTGTACTTAAGTACTACTTAAGTAAATGTACCTTTACAGTTAATTTCCACCACTTCATTACACATGAGGTTTGAGTGCAGCTTGTCCATCACAGTTGTCCAACTCCATCCATTTGTAGCTTTTTACACTGTTGCACTGTATGATTTATTCAGTCACTCAATGTCACATGTCCTCAGTCACAACCACATTAGGTACAAAGTAGCTTCAATGTAGCTTGTAGTGGAGTAAAAGTACAATATTTGCCTCTGAGGTGTAGTGGAATACTACTATTGAATACTATGGAAAAATGGACACACTAAAGTCAATTGAAAATTTGACATACTGTACTCAAGTTAAAGCTATACTGGGTAACTTAAAAAAAAACCTTAAATTTAAAGTTAAATTGTATATCTTTTGTGAGTGGCAAATGTTTCACAGCACCCACTCCATTCACCCCCGAAAGCCTTTTCTATTATATTTTCTATATTATTATTATTATATTTAAAGTGTGGTGGGGCGCACTTCCCGTGAAAATGACGTCATCCGGCCGGAAAGCGGAAACGGAAATGCACGGGTTTCCTGTTTGCCAGGAACTACCGTGCTATTAACAAAAAGGAATATAACGCTGTTTTTAAGACATTATAGGATTTGAAGATGGAAAAAACAGCAAAAGAAAACACAGCTCCCGGTAACTAAAGCTCCACTGGCAAAGAGAAACATTCTGCAGTACAAAATAATTAAAAGAACGGTTTTTGAAACGCTTTCGCCTTCCGGTGAAAACAAATGGAATTCTGGGTAATGCAGGACTCCGCTAAATAACTGCAATGATGGTAGTGACCAGCAGAGATTGCTAAAAATCGTTATTTTTGGACCTACAGTACCTTGTATTGCTTTAAGTAAAGGCACCTCAAAATTGTACTTAAGTAGAGTACTTCAGTAAATGTACTTAGTTACTTTCACCACTTCTAGTAGCGTAGCTATAATATATCTACAATTTTAAAGCTTGCCCAACACTGCTTCAGGGCATGCACAAACACAAAAGAAATGCACAGTGTATTTTTGCATGCCACAAAAAGCGACTTGTGATTCATTTAATTCCATCTGTATGGAATGCCAAATGTCACATCTCCCAAGCCCCCCATGGGATTAAGGTTTGCCATCAATGGTCCACAGCTGTCCACAGATAAAAAAGCAATGGTCAGATCCTGAGATCCTCTCTATCCCCTAAAAGCCCCCTAACAAGATCAAGGATTGAGTCATCCACGTTTTGAAAGAGAGAGGCCTTATCTCAGAACGCAATTAACCCATTCAATCCCGGGGGCGCATCTGTGGCATTTCTAGATTTCTTCGGCTATTCAAAAATAGCAGATCTACAAGCTCATAGCGCTATTTTTGAAAAATCGTGACAATTTGTGCCAATCTTTGAATATATATATATTTTTAAAAGGATCATTTTTGACTAAAATCTTTGCTTCTGGTGGTCCCTATTACAAAATATTTTTAGATGGGGGTCCGCGGCCAAATACATATAATTTTGGTGGTCCTTGACACGAAAAGGTTTGAGAACCACTGATATAGAAACATACGTTTTTTTTAAACAAACTGTTGGATTTAGAAGACATTTGCACAGTCCCCCAGAAGCAAAGATTGAGTAAAAAATGATCGCTTTAAAAAATTATATTCAAAAGATTAGCACAAACTTCAAAATATAGCATATCTACAAGCTCGTAGTGTGGCACTCGGTGCCGCACTACGAGCTTGTAGATCTGCTATTTTTTAATAGAAATCTAAAAATGATTCTTTCCCGGTCTAAATGGGTTAATGACAATGGCTAGAATGGTGTTCGCTTGCATGCACACTTTTGACAAAGGTATCCGCTGAGAATCATAGCGATCTGTCCACAGATAATATCAAACACGGGACGGGAAAATGCACTGTTTGTCTTTTGCACGTTGAATGAAGAACAGGAAAGCTCTTGATGGTGTGCAGTTATGTTGTAAAACACAGCAAGGCAGGGAATAGGGAAGGTACAACAGTGGTTCTCAAACATTTTCATGTCAAGGACCCCCAAATTAACACTTATTAGCCCGCGGACCCCCATTTGAAAAGATATGCCTGGGACCCCCATAAGAGAAGATTTGTACGGCTCTAGTAGCAGTGATTCTCAACCATTTTAATTTCAAGGACCCCCAGTTTGACATGCATTATTAGGCCACGGACCCCCACTTAATGTCATTTCTTCTCTCTGGGACCTCAATTTATATTGTAAAACTCAATGTTAATGTAACTCTGAGAGTGTACAAATGGAACCAAATGGACCCATAAGGGTGCATTTGGTTCCTAACTATCTATCATTTAGCTGGGGACCCCCTGGAACTCCCTGAAGGACCCCTGGGGGTCCTTCAGGGAGTTCCCCCATTGGTTCTCCCACTTTGAGAACCAATGGGCTAAACCACATAAACCCTAGCATCTCTTTGGGGTGAACATTCGGTAATAAGGGCAGATGTACAGTACAAGCACGCAACGTGTTCCTTTCACGGCAAGCGAACACTGCATTCATGATTTGGGGCATTTTGTTCCAAAAATATGTTTTGCTAAATTAGACCTGCTGGTGGCGCTATAACAAGCCATTGTGAAAAGGGTGGCATTTCTTCCTCTGCCTAGTGGGAATGTACAGTACGTGTGAAATTTCACGGAAATTGCAAGCTGCGTCCTGCGTGCATAATTTGAGGCCTTTTGTTCAAAACGGACCAATCCTGCAAACTTTGGAAGCCAACCTTAGCCAATCAGAATGGAATATAGGAAATCGGACAAATCCGTGTTGATCACATGACTATAGAGATGCTGTGTACCAATTTGCATGACGTTTGGATAAAATCTGTAGGGGTGATGTCAAAAAATTGATTTTGCCTCCTCCCTGACGATATCGCCAAGACAGTCTGTTTATTTTTGGACCACAATTCTTATATGAGACGATTCCAAGATGACCCAACGTTATTATCCATAGAAAAATTACTTCCACGACCCAGGGGATGAACGAGTGGGTTTATTAAACTCACAACATTACTTCATATGCCATATATTGCAGAATTACGTAAATCATATAAACTGTATGTCTGAACTGAGTCATTCCGTGCATCACCATACATGCAGCCAAATGAACAGTCCACTCCAAAACCTTGATATCACAGCCTGCACAACCACTGGAGCCATGCGTTGTCCTCATGATCTGAGCATGGAGCACTATTCGTCATATAGCCGGAGAGGAGGAATTCTATTACTATCTATAACGAGCCCCATCTAATGACAAATCTGTCCTACTGAAATATTTACATTTACCCATAGCCGTCTACCGGCTCCCCGTGCCTTTAGTAGACACTAGTGAGTATGAACTCAGGACGATCAATAGATTGTTCTGAATTTAACCCATTAAGACCGGGAACGCATCGCTGTCATTTTTAGATTTCTTAGGCTATTAAAAAAATTGCAGATCTACAAGCTCATAGCGCGGCACCGAGTGCCGCGCTATGAGCTTGTATATCTGCTATTTTTGGAAAAAACATGAGAATTTGTGCAAATCTTTGAATATATATTTTTCAAGCGAACATTTTTAACTCAAATTTTTGCTTCTGGGGGGATTCTACAAATGTCTTCTAAATCCTAACAGTTTTCTGGAAAAAAAATCCAGTGGTCCTCAAACCTTTTTCATGTCAAGGACCCCCCCAAAAGGATATGTATTTGCCCACGGAACCCCATTTCAAAATATGTTGTTCCAGTGACCCCCCAGAAGCAAAGATTTGAGTTAAAAATGTTTGCTTTTATACAATACATATATTCTCAAAGATTTGCACCAATTTTCACGATTCAACAAAAATAGCAGATCTACAAGCTCATAGCGCGGCACTCGGTGCCGCGCTATGAGCTTGTATATCTGCTATTTTTGAATAGCCCAAAGAAATCCAAAGTGACACAGATGCGTTCCCGGTCTTGGTGGGTTAATTGTGACAATAGATCTTGAAGGAGAGGGCCGCTTTGTCCACTTACCTTTCCGCCCATTACTCTGGCTCTCGGGCTGTCTCGCTGTCTCTTAGTTCTTTATTTATAATGCCCTGCCTCCTCTCTCCTTTCCCTCTAATCTTTCGGTCTCTCTCTCTCTCCCCTCATGAAAAGGGGGGGGGGGGGGGGGGGGGGGTAGTCTGGAGGCCAGGACCCCTGACAGGCTGGCTAGCACATCCATTAGTTTTTGCAGGACTTTTTTTAATGAGTTGCCTCTAATTCTAAAAAGAAAGAAAGAACCCCGGAGACGCCAAACACTCAAAAGATGGAGAGAGAAAGGCAGCCAGAGACATGGCTCTGCTGCAATGATCTACAGATAGTAAGGGTGGGGGGGGGGGAGAGACAGAGAGGGGGGGGGGGGGGGGGCGGGGCTACTGACTGAGACAGAAAGACGAGATGATCAGAGGAGAAAATAATTAGTTCTTTGTCTTTCTCTCACTACATTCTGTGGATTTCTTTAATTATTGCCTCATCACACAAGGGCCTTTCCTCTATTTCCCCCTTTTAACTCTTTAAGACCGGGAAAGCATAATTTCTTCGGTTATTCAAAAATAGCAGATCTACAAGCTCATGGCGTGGCACCGAGTGCCGCACTATGAGCTTGTAGATCTGCTATTTCTTTTAAAAAATCATGACAAACTCTTTTAATATATATAATATATATTTTTTAAGCGAACATTGTAAAATATTTTGTTTCAGGGACCCCCCAGAAGCAAAGATTTGAGTTAAAAATGTTCGCTTTAAAAAATATTATATTCAAAGATTTGCACAAATGTTGACGATTTTTCAAATAAAATAGCAGATCTACAAGCTCATAGCGCGGCACCGAGTGCCGCGCTATGAGCTTGTAGATCTGCTATTTTAGAACAGCCCAAAAAAATCTAAAGTGACAGAGATGCGTTTCCCGGATTGAATGGGTTAAGATCTGGGGGAAAACAATGGTATTTTTTTATTTATTTTTTTAGTTCACAAAACATAAAAGAGGCTCATATATAATATACACTGACATGACGGCGGAGGGAAGGGAAAGCCCTAACAACCGTATAGTCTCAAACACGACTCTCAGCCGCCGTGCCTTATGCAAGAGGGAATGTGATGTCTTCACACTTCACAGTGCCTCTGAATTGTGGTGAATGAAAGGCTATGAACATGCTGATGCAACACGCCCCAAGAGCACTTAATGTCGCCCTAATGAGTGGTACGTGGCACAAGAACTAACTCGTACTCATATGCTTCGTCCTGACATGTTTTGTCAGTAGAAAATGTGTATACACGTTAAAAAACTCACTTTGCTGATTTTCCACCTATATCCCTATTGTGTGAGATCGGTAATACAGCATGGTAAAAAAAACAACAACAACAAAAAACAACAACAACAAAAAAATGTAATGTCTTCAATGTATTTTTCGGTGAAATGTGACATATCAAAGCCAAACGCATGACTTCATAGTATCCATATGCTCAACAACGCATTTGACGTCATCCTTTTTACCAGGTTGCTTGCAGCCGGGTCTAGGAAGAGACGGATCAACTACTCGACACTTCTCAACACTTTCTAAAAACTTTCTAGCGACCTTCTCGTCATTGGCTGTCCTTTACTCCTTTAAGCCAATGGGGAGACTGGCTGTCCTTTAAGCCAATGGGGAGACGGGCCGTCCTCCGACGCAATAGGATCGCAACCTTACGCCCTCCCCTGTCTCTCTTCTCCCCCTCTCTCATTCACTCAGCTGGGACTGACGAGCGTGTATCGTTGCCCGGCTGCAGTGCTGCTTAATGTCGCTCGTTAATTCATTTGGTCCAGGTGTGTAAGTTCAGAAGCTCATTCAAGTGGGCATTGGGCAACACAGTCTAACCTCCGCGACCGTTTTGGTTGACAAAGATATAGTTGAGCCCTGTTTGGTTGCCATATGCCACTGAGCATGCTAATGAGTGCTAAGTGCTAACAACAAATGTAGGCTATGCTAACACACACACACACACGCTCACAGAGATCGGGGCAAAAAAAGCAACCTGTTATAATATGACTGTGCAGTCATCATTTCTTGTTTTTTTACGTCAACATTTCGCAGATAAATACCCAGAAGACAGGGTATTTTTGCCACTCTATATCATTGATCTCCTCACATCAGGATAATGGGATTTGGGTTGAAGATATGCAGCTTCCCTTTCATTCAAATCAGAGAGTGTACAAATGTAACCCACTTTACATCTGTATACTCTCTCAGAGTTACAAATGGACACATTAACAGGAGTTGTATAAATTAGTCATTAGTGTTTGCTCTAGAATGTGATGGGGTTTCTGTACAATGGTTATGATTGATAATCACACAACCTCGCGCTCTGAAGGAAACAAACACCTGTTTGATGAATGTTATTATAGCTGTCTGGTGGAAACCTTTTATGTCCAACCAAAACCGTTATTGTTCAGGAAATGGGGAAAAAAAATGTTCTAATGTTCTAATGCAGTGCTTCTCAAACTTTTTAGTGTAAAAGGACCCCCAAATTGATATGTATTTGGCCACGGAACCCCATCTGAAAAGGTTTTGTGCCAGGGACCCCCAGAAGAAAAACAAAACAAAAATAACAGATGTACAAGCTCGCAGCGCGGTACGAAGTGACACGGCGTGAGCTTGTAGATCTGTTATTTTTGGGACCCCCTTGAACCCCCCCAAAGGACCACTGGGGGATCCCCGGACCCCACTTTGAGAACCACTGTTCAAATGGATCCACACTGACGTTATTATTTAAGGCACACGCTCTTGTTAATACTTTTCAGTGGTTGAGTATTCATAAAACCCACAGACAGATCCAGATTTCACTTTCACAAAACGTTCACAAACATAGCGACGATTGCAGATCTGCAAGCTCAACGCTTCTCGATGTAACGCGCTGTGAGCTTGTAGATCGGCTATTTTCGTTACTATCGTCCGACACTCTTGTACTACAAAGTAGGGCATTAAATTATGAAAGCAAACATAAAAAATACTCAAATGAAATATGGAGATACAAGCTTCCTGCCCGACAGCAGTGATGAATACACGGTACAGTTAGTGCGGCTGTATTACGACGGTTACACTCGAACTTGGACATCAGGTTAATGCTACGATTAAGGGTCATCCACTGTGAACAAATTAATAGGCATTTCCAAAGACAGATGGACTAATTCCGGGGAAATAGGTAATGACTCATTATTTTTTCGCAGGGCGATTATTCAACGGAATTCAATTTAAAAGCCAAAACCGTCCGGCCCATTACGTCCGGTTATAGTCCTCTGTGTGCAATTGCAACCGCAATGCATGATGGGAAAAGGACCCAACGTCCAACGAGGTGATTGGGAGAGAAGCACAAGGTCAACAAGGGTCAAAGAAGAGAGAAAAATAGGCTCTGGTGAGCTGGGAGCTTTGCATAGCGCAACGCTTCATAATGAACAAAAAGATGATAACATGCGCTGACCTACAGCCTGTAGTGTCAAATAACTAAGTACATTTACTTTTGCTGTACTTAAGTACAATTGTGAGGTACTTTTACATGTATGTCCATTATATCTCAGAAGCAAATATTGTACCTTTTACCCTCTTTTGTACTTTGGCTATTCAAAAAATATTTTTTAAAGCTATTTTTGAAAGATCACATTTTGAAAACAACATGCAAAATGGGATTTTCTGCATAATGAGCACTTTTACTTTAGGTATATTTTAATGCCAGTACAGTTTTTAATAGAGGACCTTTACTTGTTGTAAAGTAAAGTAAACAATCTGAGTACTTCTTCCACCGCTGATAATGAGCAAAAACATGAAAACACTCAGTGACCTACAACGCACTTGCTAGTCCTGTTGGCCGTTATCAAAATAGCCTCTTGGATACAGATTTATTCTTATAACCTGCGTTATTGTGAGGCAAATGTTGTTGGCTCAGGGCCTCAGGCTGTATGCATCTGACTAATGGGAAAATAATTGAACTAAAATATGGTTATTGCTTCAGCCAAAACGGATGTATGGAAACTTAAGTAAGCGGAGTTACTTCCTGCTGCAAAGTAAAGCAAGCGACAAACTTTCATGGTTGGTTCAAATGCATTATGGAAATCCTGCTCTTTCAATGTGCTCCATGTAGTTTGGCATGCGCTTGACTGCCAAGTTCCGGTTTTCTGTTAACAGCTGAATACACATAGTATAATTAAAAGTTTTAAACAGAAGGTGGCATGATACAGTGCATACTTATCCACTCATCCTAGTGTCCCTATTTTGGGCATAGGAAAACATTTGGAAAAATATGTATATATTAAAAAAAGAAACATTGTCTAACAAAATAAGGAATTTCTTGTTTTTCTTTTACAAAATGTTCAAACATGTTCAGTTATGTTCTAAAATGTTGAAAATCTATCATGGTCACGTGAAGCTTGTATTGTTTTGAATAGGGCATAAGTGGTTATTAGTAAGAAACTAGCACAAAACATCCCAAAATGAGCTGGAATCCAATGTTATTGTTTACTTCTTAGGTGGTTAATGAATGTACTTAACACATTTTGTCTCTCATAGAGTTGGACTTATTCAATTAATTTGTGCTGGCTTGCTATGGCACATGGAGCTTGAATATGGAGTTTAGCCAAAACATCGGGAGAGAATAATTTGGGTCAATTAGGAATTTCGCTGAATTCACTTAAACTCTGACACTTTGCTGTTGTTTTTGTGCAGAAATGTCTGTGTGTGTTTTTAGTATATTACTTTCCAGCGTTTGCATTTAGAGCAACCGTGAGCTGTAAATATCATGCAATGTGCAGTGAGGAGTTCGTTATTGGAAAACTTTCCCCAACAGGGTGAAATAGGGACCACTTTGAAGCGTCTATTATTTCTGCATTTTTAATGTGATACTGTATTTGTATGTCAATACACCATTGTTTATTGCTAGTGGATGTGTCGGCGTGTACACAGTAGAGAGAGGGTGTTTTCAAAATGCTGCTTATCTGCAACTCAACTTGAGCAAAACGGCATTTAGCAACGCTGCTCGACAATGATGCCCCGTGGTTCAGACAGAATCGATGGCTGATCCTCCCCTGAGAATTGAAGAAATACCCCCTTTTATCTGTACCTTTGTACAGTCTGCTCTTGCTGAAGAGCATCACAACAGATAATCTCTCCTGGAGAAGGCTGGTGCCAGTCTGAGGGAACAGACGGCAGCTTGTACTTATTTAAGGTAGCGGTTCTCAAAGTGGGGTCCGGGGGGCCCCCAGGGGTCCTTGAGGGGGTTCCAAGGAGTCCCCGGCAAAATTACTTCATAAGTTAATACAGCATCAAATCATTTTAACCACTTTAATCCTATTATGATGATCTTTATACTGTCTATATTTTGACAGTACTTTAGGTGACATACTGTGCCATACAATAGGCTCTATGCACAGCAGCCATATAGACGGATTTCCGCGCGACGTCATCACAGAGCAGAATGCGCAATCTGCGCATGCTCGGGGAAAACGAATTGTTGCGCCGTTCACTCTGTTGTTATGTTCGGGAGTTAGATAGCCATAATTCTGCTATTATAGGCATAATAGGCATAATGCTGCTATTATATACAAACAGATCCAACTTCCGACAAATCATTTTTATTGAGTAAACAAGGTATTACAAACTGCATAATTTAATCTACTTTCATTAAACCCGGTGAAGATCATTTATTTTATGAATGGACATTTGACCAGAGCTGCTGCGGGTAATGGCGCCCTCTATAGGCTACCCCCGGATCTGCACGGTCATATCCTCTCATGTTTACTAACAGGAAACCTGTCTATTGGAGAGACATTGGGCCTCTTCCTTACTTCCTTCACAGGTTTTACCAATGTGATACTAATCAAGGCTCTGTTCCATTTAAGGTAGCACAGTGGACCCCCATAACTCTGAGAGTGTACACATGGAACCAAATGGACCCGTATACGGGTCCATTTGGTTCCATTTGTATACTCTCAGAGTTACACACCCGCAAGGGGCCATTTGGAACCCCCTCAAGGAACCATAAGGGTCCCTGGACCACACTTTGCGAACCACTGGTGTAGCAGAGTGTTTCCAGTGAGCCAACATGCACAACATCAGCACCCTGACTCTGTTTGACCAGAATGGAACAGAGCCTTCATTAGAATCATTGGTAACACCTGTGAAGGAGGTAAAGAAGAGGCCCAATTTCTTTCCAATATGGCTGCTGTGCATAGAGCCTATTGACGCACATGGCAAGCTCTTGCTTTGTGCACATTGGTTGGTAGAATTGTAGCGCCAAAGTCCTATACTTGAGGTGCTACTGGTTGCCGAGGGAGTTCTGACGTGTGCTCAAATAACTGATGTCCAAAACGTCCGTGGAATTCATAAACAAGATGTATTCTCTGTAGCTTTGTAGTGCCAGTCACTTATTAGCATACAGTACAATAAATAAATAAATACATAAATAAATAAACACAGAGGAAACAGACCACCAGCTCTTTCAAACACAGTCAAACGCTGTTTGCCTCTGCCCAGTGTTGCCAGGTCTGCTTATTGTAATTTCCCCCCAAGATTGTAGCTTGTAGATCTGCTATCTTCAAATAGCTGATCATAGTCGCTTCTTTTGGGCTTGTTTTCCTAGACCTGGTTGCTTGTTTCTGTCACAGAGTCTGGCAACACTACCTCTGCCACTGGCAACACCTGCGCTTGATTAGGGACAGGGTTATAAGTACCCTGTAACCCTGGCAACCGTGGCCTTGACCGAGGCCTGCGGTGACGTCATCAGATTGGCTCGTATGGCTCTTACAAGAATTATGTCTCAATGAAGCCCTCATACAGGTCATATTTACAGGCCTTGTAAATATCAAACGTATGCCACAACGCAGCTTTAACAGAATACAAATGAACATGAATATGCATGCTCTTTACCACAGCTTAAATTACTTTTTTAATTCACTGGTTTTGGTACAGATAACCTGCAGATAACCTGCACTAGAGCGCATTGGAATAAACACACACACACACACACACACACACACACACACACACACACACACACACACACACACACACACACACACACACACACACACACACACACACACACCGAATAACAGATATAGTGACAAACCACAGCCATCAACTAAGTAAATATAAACAACAGCAGAGACAGAGTATACCTTCAGTCTCTTGTGCAAGTCAGGACATTGTGTACTGTAGCAGCAGATATCACATTATGTACAGTAAGACGTGTGTGGGAATGGAGGATATTCACAGTCCTATGTACATAAAAGTGACAGTAACAGTGTAATGGCAGCTTAGCATTGGTGGAAAAAGCACTCAAATGTTTTACTTAAGTAAAAGTATCAATACAACGTTGTAAAAAATACTCTGTTACAAGTGTAAGTCATTCAGTTATTCAAAATTCACTTGAGTAAAAGTACAATAGTTTTGGCATCAAAATATACTTAAATAATCAAAAGTAAAAAGTATTCATTATGCAGAATGTCCCATTTTCACCAAGTTTTCAAAATGCATACACATTTTTAGAAAATAGCAGATCTACAAGCTCACAACGCGTCGCAAGCTCGTGAATCGGCTATTTTCAAATTGCCAAAGTATATGTCTGAATGTAACCACCTCAAAGTAACAATTAACTAAGGTTTTCAAATAATTGTAGTGGAGCAAAAAGCACAATATTTGCCTCTGAGATAGGTAGTGGAGTAGAAGTAAAAGTATTGAAAATTGGAAATACTCCAGTAAAGTAAAAGTACCTCAAAATTGTCCTTAGGTAGGGTAAGTGATATTTTTGGGTTTTCTTTTTTTTTATGTTAAAAAGGTTAAAGTACTATATTCTGATAGTAATCATTGCTACAGAGCGTTTGTTCGGTCTCAGGGGTCTCTCCAGCTCTTTAGTAAACAGAATATAAATACATTTTCAGGTAGGTGACAACATTTAAGCCAATCAGGAGAGAGCACTGAAAATACATTTTCTGTTTAATAAAGAGCTGGAGAGACATGGAACACTCCTTTTACTGAACAAACACTCTATAGCAATGAGTACTATATTTAGAGCTATTTAACACTTATTTTAAGAAAAGTAAATCACCTACCCTTTAATTACGGTATTTGAGTACATGTACTTAGTTACTTTCCACCACTTGGCTTACGGTATATGAGTGACATAGCGACACGGCTCAGTGCCTCTTCAGCAGCTTTGGCTATGCACCGCTTGGCGTGTATTATCCTGTTGGGAGGGGAGCTCACCTCTCTGATGAAGAGCTGGGCTGTTCCCAGCTCCTCCCTCTGTGGATAGCGCTAAGGACACTATACCGCCAGAGGAGAGTGAAGCCACTAATCTAGCTATTCCTCCATCTACCCTGACCCCCATGAGACCGTGTGTGTGGTTATTGGGACTATGCCAAGTGACGGAAGAACAGTGGTGTAAAGTACATTTACTCGTAGGTACTACTGTAGTTAAGTACAATTTTGAGGTACTTTTTTACTTTACTGGAGTATTTCCAATTGTCTATACTTTTACTTCTACTCCACTACATCTCAGAGGCAACTATTGTACTTTTACTCCCAATTATTTGAAACATTTTAGTTGCTAGTTACTTTGCAGATATAAATGATTACATTATAAAACATACATTAACCACTTTAGCCCTATTTTATACCCACAGTAGGCTATTTGAAAATAGCCGACCTACAAGCTCACAATGCGTCGCGATGCGACGCATTGTGAGCTTGTAGATTGGCTATTTTCCACACATTTTAGTACTTTAACTACATTTAGATAGCTTAAAGGGTCTTTAAGTAAAACATTCGAGTACTTTTTCCACCACTGGCGCTAAGGACACTTGCCAGAGGAAAGTGAAGCCAGTAATCTCTTCCTCCATCTCCCTGACCCCCAGAGACCATGTGTGTGGAAATTGGGACTATGCCAAGTGATGGAAGAAGCACTCAGATTTTGGACTTTAGGAAGAAAAAAAATAGCAGCACCACAGCGTGTACAAAAGGATTAGCATCACAATATACAGTAGCACAAGTAAAAGTAGCCATTATGCAGAATGACCATTTCAGAATCACATACATCATGCTAATGGTCTATAATTATGGTCAATGACCACTTATATCATGCTATGATTAGACTATAATTATTGGTCATTAACCTCTTAAGCCCTATTGTATAGGCTATTCGAAAATGGCCGATCATCTAGAAATACTCAAGTAAAGTACACATACCTCAAATTTGTACTCAAGTACAGTACTTTAAGTAAATGTACTTAGTTACTTTCCAGCACTGCTGGCCACTTACTGTAGTTACTCTCCATCACTGAGGAATGGGGACTCTGGCTTGATGAAGTGACAGAGTCCAGCCTAACAGATGAACACATGGAACCAGACACTACATAGTGACCATGTCAGCTGACAGGGGAGGAGGAGACACTGGCCATCACTCTGTCACTGTGGGGGCCCAGTGGTAATAAGTAACTAAGTACATTTACTTATAGTACTTTACTTAAGTACAATTATGAGGTTTTTGTACTTTAATTGAGCATTTCCAATTTTCAGTACTTTTACTTCTACTTGACTACATCCCGGATTCAGATATTGTACTTTTACTCCACGACATGTATTTGAGAACTTTAGTTACTAGTTACTTTGTAGATTTTGATTATTATTACAAAACCTACATTAACCGCTTCAGCCCTATATAAATATCGGCCATTTGAAAATAGCCGATTTACAAGCCCACAATGTGTCGCGATGCGACACATTGTGAGCTTGTAGATCTGTTATTTTCAAAAAGGTTTTTATACATTTTATAGCTTTTATATATTTGAAAACTTGTGAAACGGGACATTCTGCATAATGAGTTTCTTATACTGTTGGTACTTTGAGTACATTTTGATACCAATAATGTTGTACTTTTACGCAAGTACATTTTTTATTCTGGACTTTTACTTGTAATGGAGTATTTCTACATTGCCGTATTGATACTTTTACTTAAGTAAAAGAATGTAGTACTTTTTCCACCAGTGGCAACCAGACACAAACAGTGACCATGTCAGCTGACAGGGAAGGAGGAGACACTGGCCATCACTCTGTCACTGTGGGCCCAGTGGTAACTGTGAGGGAATGGACTGATGTGTTGTGATGGAACCGAGCGTTATACTGATTTGTAGCTGTAGCAGTTGCCACCAATTGCAGCCAGCCACACTAGCCAGGACTATAAGCAGGGGTCTTCATCATTTTTCATCCCAAGGACCCCTTAGCTGAGAGAGAGAGAGAGAGATGAAACACAGGGACCCCCACCACTACTTGTTGTATCAAATTGCGTTGCAGATTACATTTTTCATAGACTTGTTTGACAGCACTATCATCATTGCATGTTGGATTCATGCGTATTTTCAGACATTTTTAACCACTAACCACCGCTCTGTACTTGGTCTGTTCTTTCCCCCCCTCTACAGCAAATCTCTTTGCTGAAATCTACAACCTCACAACGTTGTGAGCTTGTAGATCAGCTATTTTCTCCTCAGAATAGGGATTTCATGTGGTTAATATAAAAAGAAAAAAAAGGAAAAATCCTATCACACAAAGATTTGCCGGACCCCCTGTAGCCCCCCCTAGGGGTCCTGGACCCCCTGTTGAAGACCACTGGACCATATAGCCATTGATCTCAGTGTGATCTTGAAATCACTCTCCAATCTCCAAATGTGCACAAATTATAGTCAGATGAACCAAACCTAGAAATCCCAAACTCTATCAGTTCATTACGTCCATTCCACCAGTCTACAGTACGTAAAGGAGACGCAGCAATTGTTTAATCTATTATTTGTGCATTTTCAAATGCACAAATAATAAGCACTGCCTTGTCATTAACGGCGCACAGGATGGCGTATTTGTACTTCTACACCCCTATTACAAGAGGATTTTGTAGGTGTACAGCAGAGATATTTTCAAAACGCTGCTTATCTGCAGCTCAACTTGAGCAAAACGGCATTTAGCAACGCTGCTCGACAATAATGCCCCTGTAGTTCAGACAGAATCGATGGCTGATCCTCCCCTGAGAATTGAAGAAATACCCCCTTTTATCTGTACCTTTGTACAGTCTGCTCTTGCTGAAGAGCATCACAACAGATAATCTCTCCTCAGAATCGAGAAGGCTCTTTGCCAGTCTGAGGGACAGACGGCAGCTTTAATCTTGCAGTTGGCTACTTCTGCCAAGGAAACAGGCATGTCATCATATAGGCTAAACGTTTCAAAACATTTGAAAATAAACAAGTCAAAAGTGGACCAGTCCAGGAAACAGGACAAGCTTAGCTGATATACTGTCCCTTACCATTCGCCTCATAATGGCCAAGCTATTGCTTTCCCTGTTTCAACAACATTTTATGAAATTTGTGATGTGTGGTCCATATGCACAGCATGACAACTGTGTCACACATGTCACAAACATTCTACTAAACTCGTGAGGACGTTTGGCCATGTTAACGCACACGCACACGCACACGCACACACACACACACACACACACACACACACACACACACACACACACACACACACACACACACACACACACACACTTTAGAGGCTGTGAGGACATCTAAGTGTTTGGTTCATTTGATGCAGACACAAACTAACAAAAACATAATACAGACAATTAAGTAACAAGTCTATCTAATACTTTATGTTGCTAATGCAAAGAATGAGAAACATACATGATAGGGTAGCCTCCTTTCTCTCAAGTCCTCTCTCTCTCTCTCTCTCTCTCTCTCTCTCTCTCTCTCTCTCTCTCTCTCTCTCTCTCTCTCTCTCTCTCTCTCTCTCTCTCTCTCTCTCTCTCTCTCTCTCTCTCTCTCTCTCTCTCTCTCTCTCTCTCTCTCTCTCTCTCTCTCTCTCTCTCTCTCTCTCTCTCTCTCTCTCTCTCTCTCTCTCTCACACACACACACACAAACGCACACGCGCGCGTACCTCTCCGTCTCGGAGCCCATAAAACAGGGTGGCGGCGCGGCATGAGAGGAAACGTTCTCCGCCGCGGGGCCTCTGGTACAATTAATGAAGTGGTGACATTATATATTTATTTACAAGTCATTAGGATTCTGAGCCCCCCAAGAACACACATCCTGTCTTGTGCCAGGCTCTCTCTCTCCCCGGGGAACATTCATTATGTTTGGTCTACATAACAAAACAAAAAAAAGAAAAATTCAAAAAAAGCCACAGCGCATAAAAGCCCCCCACAAGCCTGGGCTATGCAAAGCCCCCACCCCTCCCCACCTCCCCCTCCCACCCCCTCCAGTTGGTGTTGTTGACATGGAAACTTTAAACACTGGGAACAAATGTTTGGGAGATAATGTTTATAGATTTAACCCATTAAGACCGCGCTATGAGTTTGTAGATCTGCTATTTTTTGGGGGAAAAATCATGAAAATGTTTTCAAATCTTTGAATATATCTATATTATTAAAGCGAACATTTAAAATCTTGTGCATTCTACAAATGTCTTCTAAATGTTGCTATAATATCAGTGGTTCTCAAACTTCTTCATGTCAAGGGTCCCCAAAATGATGTGTATTTGGCCGCGGACCCCCATCTCAAAATATGTTGTTCCAGGGACCCCCCAGAAGCTCATAGCCTATGAGCTTGTAGATATGCTATTTTTGAATAGCCCAAAGTATGAAATAATGGTGGTTACACAGATGTGTTCCCGGTCTTAATGGGTTAATTAAATTACAGGAGGAGACAAAAGCAGCCTACGGGCAAAGCATTTGTGCTACTTAACACAGGACTGTGGCTGTAGCCATTGTTTGGACTGAATAATCACAGCTAAACATTGCAAATTATATATTTTTGGGGTTCAATGTATTTATGTTTGTCTTTATCGTGTTGTATAATATGCTGACAAGGAATGATACCAAAGGGCTTATCAAGTAATATCCGGATTAAAATACAATGATTAATTATTTAGTACTTTACTGTAAGAAAGGAATAGAGAGTGCATTTTGATTCCTGTTTGTGTATGCATGTGCTACTCTTTCTGTTTTTCCAATAACTCCTGGGCATGCAAAAATTGTGTAAAATGTTTTGCAAGTACATTTACTCAAGTACTGTACTTGTTGAGGTATGTTTACTTTACTTGAGGATTTTCCATTTTGCTCCACTACATCTCAGAGCCAAACGTTTACTTTTTTACTCCACTACAATTATTTGACAGCTTTAGTTACTGGTTACTTTGCAGATTTTTAGATGAATACAAAACACGCATTAACCACTCAAGCCCTATTTTATAGTTATAGGCTATTCAAAGATATCTACAACAATAGATCAGCTATTTTTTTTAACAGAGTATGTTTTAAAACAGCCGAAAGGGTCCGCCATGTTCCAGGGGGGTCCCTGGGGGTCCCAACACTCCCAGGGGGTCCACGGACCACCAGGGGGTCCGCGGACCCCCACGTATAAAATAAATAAATACATTTTTTCAATTTTCCTTTTTTTTTTTTTTACTTTTGGAAAGTTCTATCCCACCATTTTGGTACCCCAAAATAAGCGCACCATCACAGCCCTAGAGCCCCGTGCGCGGCTAGGGGGTCGGCCGCCCTACCTATAGTGTTTTATATTGTGGTATTTCTACTTTTACTCAAGTAAAATCTCAGTACTCCGCCACTGATGATTACCACAGGGTTTTGCAGTGTAATAATGCCCTTGCCCGTGTGTTCCCTCTGTCACAAAGCCAAAGTTGATATTGCGGCGCCTGAAGGCTGTGCTAAATGGAGGGGAGACACAGTAACACTTTTAACATCAAATGGTATATGGCTTCAAACTCACACACACACACACTCACACAAAAAGAAAAAAAACAGCGGGTCTGTCTGTATCAGAGCGGCCGCTTCAGAAACCGTGACCCCTTTTCATGCGGTGTAAATGAGTTCTCAATGAGAACGGGGACCTCTTTGAAGTCCACGCGAAATGGAGGTGAGCCGTTTGTGAAGCATTTCCAGACGGGTTGGAAATGATCAAATTGAAACACGAACACGATGAGATTATGGGGGGAAAAAAGGTAAAGGTCTGACTGAATTTGCGAGGCGGGGGATCATACTGTAGCAGGAGAATGACAGAGCTGCTTTCTGAGTGGAATGGCTGGGGCTGTACCGCAGGGCAATTTAGAAACTACTAGAAAAAGTTTGAAGAGTGGAGTTAAAAATGTATTACCTCCTCGCGAAAAAAGGGGAAAAAAACCTGGTAGGTGGGTTTGGTTAGGGAATATGTCCATCAGTCACTGAACTGATTTAACGTTCCGCAACTTCCGGTACACGATTCGCCGGAGCAAATTCCTTTTATGAACCTTTTTTTAAACACTCCTTTTTGTAGCCTGGTATCCAGCCTGCTTCGCAGCGTTCGGCGGACTTTTCTTTCTCTCTTCGCTTCTCAGTCTGGAATGCCTCCTATCTCCAAGGGAGGCGGTTTCGAATCGTGCCGTGGCTTCTGATTGGTCTGTGGTGCGGGGCGGGACAAAAAATACAGTGTGATCGTTGTGATTCGTCATTTGTTTGAACAACATCCAATCAGCAACGACGTTGCCTAACCTAACATATGTAGTTCCAGTGTAGTTCTGCAAAACGAGTCAATGGGGTGCATTCCAGACTGATAAGCGGAGAGAGAAAAAAAAGTCCGCCGAACGTAGCGAAGACTGGATCCCAGGCTATCCTTTTTGGGCATTTCTCTGCTTCGTCGTGACAGTGAGTTGAGAGAATGGAATGTCAGGACAGAGAGAGGTAATGACATGCCGCGAAGGACCTCATTTCAGATTCGAAACCGCGGCCGGCCGCGGCAAGGACTGAGCCCTTGATTTGTCACGCGCTCTACCCCGTGAGCTACCAGAACGAACCGCTCTGATCTGATATTTTCGGGCCTGATGTAGTATCTAACCTCTTGAGCCGTATTTTATACTTTGTTGTACGATGTGTGCCGCGCAGCGAATACAGCCGATCTCTCTCTCTCTCTCGGATATCTTTGCCGTTTGTGAACGGTTTTAGCAAATGTTCGTCTATAATAACGTGCCCAAAAAAGGGACTAATAAGCTAATAGTACAATGCCTAATAGGTTCTTATCTGGTTGTATCTGTCACCAGCAGCCCAGCATGTCCTTAAAGGTAATGCAACCATATAAGCCCATGTTTATGTGAGCCAACCTGTTCCACAGTGAAATATTTAACATTACAATAGCAAAATTATCACAGCTACACCATTTTCTACAACCTTCTTTTGGTTGCTATTTATTGGTATCACAATGAAAACATTTTTTTCAAGGTTTTTGTGTTCGCTGGCTCCCGGGTTGCCAAATCATGTGCGTGAAACAAGCGCCGGTGTTGCTACTTCCGTGAAACATGTGTGCGTACTCATATCCCCCGGCGGGTATGGTCTGGTTTTATATTATCAACAAAATGTTTTGACACTACCTCACGGCCCACTATTGGGAACCGGCCCGCAGGTTGGGAACCGTAGCGCTAACACAGTAACACAATGCAACAGGAAGCCATAGTATAATGTAGTATAATTTTGCAGGAATATGTGGCCTTGTGAAACAAAACGTTTGGCCACAAATCTTCTTTTCGCGGGTATTTCATCTGCGACATCGGATTTAAGAGGCATAATGCTACTGCATGCCATGCTTTACGCTTCTATGACAAAAATAAGTTTGAGCTCAAAATACGTTTCGCTTTCTTTCCCCTGCTGCGCTCTCCTATCCTCGACTAAACAGTGTGTGTGTGTGTGTGCGCGCGTGCGTGTTCTCCTCGCCTCCCCAAACACAAAGTCAAAGTCAAAGTCATATCGCATCAACATATTATTCATCTGAAACATTCTTTTTTTTTGAGACACCCACATATCATGTTTTCTAATATCAGCCTCGACTCCCCCCCCCCCCCTCTAGTTCTCTTTGTCCAGCTCCCCGGGGGGGTGTTGGGGGGAGGGGGGGTAGGGTAGGTATATGGGGGTAGTGGTGTGCGGTGGGTTACTGGGTCAGTCCCACGCTGGGGGCCACGACAGCCATGACAGGATGTGGAAGAGAAGCAAAAAAAAAAAATAGGCCAACGATGAGAGACGGTAGCAGACTGGCTCCTGACATGGACTCCTTATCGCAGAGCTGCATGCGCGGGAACGACGTGCGTGCGTGCGTGGACGCTGTCGCGTGGAAACCTTGCATGTCCAAAATCCAGTGGTGTGAAGTAACTAAGTACATTTACTCAAGTACTGTACTCAAGTACAATTTTTAGGTACTTTTACTTTACAGGGCAAATATTATACTTTTACTCCACCACAATTATTTGAAAACTTCAGTTACTAGTTACTTTGCAGATATAAATATATGACATTATGAAACATACATTAACCACTTTAGTCCTATTTTATACCTGTAGGCTATTTGAAAATAGCAGATCTACAAGCTCAAATGCGTCTATTTTCAAAAGATTTGTATGCATTTTATACATTTGAAAACTTGTGAAATGCGACATCCTTTATAACATCCTCTTTACTGTTGGTACTTTAAGTAAATTTTTGACACCAATTATTTTGTACTTTTTTCCAGACTTTTACTTGTATTTCTACATTGCAGTAATGATACTTTTACTTAAGTAAAAAAAGAACAGTACTTCTTCCGCCACTATTTATGGATCCTGTGGATGGCTTACACAGCGCAGTGGGAGGCCATTACGATGACCGCACACGCACAAACTGCCAGGTAGGCAGGTATAAACATCAAAGACGGAGCTGGACAGTGTGTCAGCACTCCGTCTCGCCACTGGCGGCTTAGCCTTGGCTTAGCCTTGGGGAGAGAAACCGTCACACTCAACCTATACCACGTTTCCCAAAGGACTCTCTCATGACAAAAGTCGGACTTATACTCAGTTGCGCACAGGTGCCGTGCACATAGAATTTGCTGATCTACAAGCTCACAATTGTAGATCGGCTATTTTCTGTGCATGACAAAGGCATGCACCCATAAGTATAAATCCGCCTAGACTTGTCTGTCTGTCTGTCTGTCTTTTTCCACCTATCTGTCATACTTCTCTTCCCTCAAACTCTTGTTAAAAAAGTTCTGTTCAGAAAAAGAGAAGGTCCACGCACCTCTTAATGCTCCCCAAATCATTTATTAATAGAAAAAATAACAACGTTTCGGCCTCTCCGGCCTTCGTCAGTATACCTGGCGAAGGCGGTAGAGGCCACTCTATTATTACATTATTTTGGGAGCATTAAGGCGGTGTGCGGACCTTCTTTTTTTCTTACAGTTTGTCTATTTTGATCCAGCGCCTGTCAAAATGTTTGGATGTGCGTGCAACTCCTGACCGCGAAAACGATCTGTTGCGCCTTCAAATCAGGAACATCCCTGGGTCTAAGGTAAGGCGAGTTTCCCCACATTTGTCCGAAAGTAATAGTCCAGTCACCTGGTAAGCGTCATTCGGTCGGGTGTGAACCGCAAGAGGGATGTTAAGTTGAAGCATGAGAGGAAAAAGCAAATGAGCCTCCATCACATTCTCCTTGTGGGATTGGGAATAGAAACTGTAAGCTGCTGCACTATTTATGACTATTGCATTTCATCACGCGGTTTGTGGTTATCACTAATGGTCAGTGGTACAGTAAGCATTTGAAGCACTTACTGATATCAGATATTCCATTAACTATTTAAGCTTTGACTGAACGTCATTTGAACTGCTGTACCGTATATATATCTATGTTGAGTAAATTATATTCAAATCTGAGATGCCTTACTAAGATGGGTTAAGCCTCAAGATTTCCCTCATTTTCCTGTATGCCAGAGGTTCCTAACCTTTTCTGGATCAGGGCCCACTTGAAGGTCTCGAAAGCATTCACGGCCCACCCATCTGCCGCGTGCATTTTCAGAACAATCAATCGATTGTGTTCTGGCATCAAACAGCATACTTTAAGCTCCTATTTATGGGTATCACAATGAATAGAATTTTCGAGGTTTTAAATGAAAAAATACCATGACATATTATATTAGGAATACAATATTAATGTTTTCCAATTATTTGGGGGCCCACTCGTAATATATCCTCACGGCCCACAGGTTAGGCAACACTGTAGTATGCAATAGTCCAGTGGTTCTCAACCCCCCCCCAAGGACCTCCAGTGGTCCTTGGGGGGGGGGGGGGGGGGGCGTGGTACCAGGGGGTCCCCGGCAAAATGAGTTAACGTAGCGTCACAATCATTTTAATCACTTATAGCCTTGGCTATTCAAATATAGCAGATCTACAAGCGCGGCCGCGCTATGAGCTTGTAGATCTGCTATCTTTTTTTAAATCATGAAAATGTGTGCAAATCTTTGAACATATTTTTTAAAGCGATTTTTTTTTTAACTCAAATGTTTGCTTCTGGGGGTCCCAGGCACAAAACATTTTCAGATGGGTGTTTCAAATGTATATCAATTTAGGGGTCCTACGCATGAAAAAGGTTGATAACCACTGCAATAGTCATTGGACAGCTCCTCTACTTTCATCTCAAAGTGACTTTAAATTAGTCTGTGTTAATCACATTATCATGGATAACACTTGTACACGGCAGACAGGAATAAAACACTTCTGAGAATCCATTGCATCCTGTTCTCTATGCTCACTTCCTCCTCAAGGGAGGACGTTTTAAAAGGGAGAAAAATCTGTGTTTCCATATATAACACACGTTGTCTTATTAAAGCACGTCTGGATAACATACGCTATGGGTGGAAAAAACAACAACAACGTCCATTAAAGGAGAATATAATATTTTGGGGGAACTGCAGAATAACAGCATGCTTAATGTATAATTAGTGTAATTAGTGTGTTATATCTGCATATACAAGAGCCTTGTTAACCAGAGTGTAAGATAAACAAGATCCGTGTTATTTGTGTGGAGGTTTTTCCTCTTATAATTCAGAATAATGCAGGAGAACGAGTCCAGCCTGTATAATAAGCATTGTCCTTGTCAACCTGAAATGCCTTGATAGTGTGGCTGACCCACTTCCATTGTCTACGTTCCGAGGTTTGACCTCGAAATTTGAAGTGTAGCTTCAAAATAATTAACCTGGTGCTACGGCATGTAATTAACTAACAGGTACCTCTGGGTAGGTGGATGGCGTTGGTGGATGGTAATATGGGCTTTTGCTGTGGGGAAGCTAATTGAATTTGATACTGTGTCAAACAGACCTGCAAAACTTGACGGTCATTAATTAAAATGGCGGAATCGCATCCCTCATCCGGCAGGCCCCCGCCCGCTTCGCCTGTTTCGACAGAATGAGGAGGGCGAACGTCGGAGACCTTGAGAGAGTTAGTGTGTCAGGGGGAGAGAGAGAGAGAGAGAGAGAGAGAGAGAGAGAGAGAGAGAGAGAGAGAGAGAGAGAGAGAGAGAGGGAGAAAGAAAGAACGAAAGAAAGAAAGAGAGAGAGAGGAAGCCAGGAGGGAGGGAGAGCTGGCGGGAAGTGGAAGAAGGGAGGAGACTTTGATCAGAGGAGGCGCGAGACGAATCTCTCTCCACAGGAAGACCGTTAATTACCAGGACAGTTCAAAACAATCCCGCTCTCCCGCGGTGCGCCTCCCCCCCCCTCCCCATGGTATCCCATCAACCGCGCGCTCTGTCATGCAGCGGCCCTGTCGCTGCGCTCAGTGTGGGCGCTCTGCGACGCTTCCTCATCAGCACATGGTTCAACCTTACAGTTACTTTACTGTAACAACTATTAGCAACACACACAAAAAAAAGAAAAGGAAAGGAGATGAATCATTTTCGGTAGATCCATTTATCTAGTTTGATACGTTTGTTGCATATTTTCCAGGCTTCATATTAACCCATTAAGACCGGGAAAGCATCTCTGTGTCATTTTTTAGATTTCATTGGCTATTCAAAAACAGCAGATATACAAGCTCATAACTCAAATATGTGTCACTATAGGAGAACATTTGAAACGATAAAAAAACTAGAAAAAGTGCTCCTCGGAGCACAGTCAATGACAATCAGGCTGGAATGTGAAACATTGGACGGATCAGTCGACTTAAGAGATAATTATGTAACGATTTGGGTGATGTTTGGACAACATTTGTTCCTCAACGTAGTGCAAATGTGCGTGCAAAGTTTCACCGCAATCGGACGCTGCTTTCATGATTTATGATTTTATTTTGTTCAAATCGGGCCACCCCTGCAAACTGTGGATGTCAATCTTAGCCAATCAGGATCCGTCTTGATCACATGACTATAGAGATCATGCCTAACGATTTGCGTGAAATTTTGATAAAATCTGACTGAGTAATATCAAAACATTTGTTTTATATAAGTCGGCCTCCTGGTGGCGCTATAAAAGGCAGATGTGAAAAATGCAGGGCAAAGGTTTTCCTTGGCCTCCAGTGAGTGCATATACAAAGTTATAGGTAAAAACATGAATCGGCCTGTTATAGCGCCACCACGAGGCGGATGTGAACATTCTCAAGTGGCCTTTCTTCCTCTGCCTAGTGGGAATGTGCGTGCAAAATGTCACATAAAATGCATGCTGTGTTCATGATTTGAGGCATTTTGTTCAAAAACAGAGCACTGTTTAGTTTATTGACTATAGAGATAGTCAATAGTCTGTAGGAGTACTGTCAACAAATGTGTTTTGCAAAAAGAGGCCTCCTGGTGGCGCTATAACAGGCCCACGGGAAAAATGTGGGGCAGAGTTTCTGAATTGGCATTCAGAGAGTGTGTGTGCTCAGTTTCGCTGTGATCAAGCCAACAGTGCCTGAGATTAGCTGTCCACAGACGGACGGACGGACGGACGGACAGGGTGCAAAACATACTCTCTCGCCATGCCTTACGGCCTGGTGGAGACAATGATTCTTAAATGTTCTACAATGTTATTATATATTATTTCATAATCATTTACCAGTGTATTTAAATAGTTTGTCTATGTTTTAGAAATGTCAACAAACAGGTTTTTTATGATTTGTTAATAACCTACAAACTGCGCATAAACGTTTCTAAATGTCTTATAATGGGTCATTATTGTAAAGTGCAACCAATTATTAAATATGTCAATAATTTATTTGTATATTTAGTTATTTGTCATATCTGCCCTGTGAAAGCCTAAAAGGCACGTTTTTATTAATACGTCCCGAAGTTCGATGGCAAACACACAATTCAATCGTTAATCGCAATTATTTGTGTGACAATTAATCGTCAACTTAAATGTGTAATCGTGACCCTACACTTTAACCCCTAACTGCTCCCCCAAGTGCTACAACCAAGCTGCTCACTGTCTTATAGGATGGGTGAAATGCAGAGGACACATTTCACGTCCTGTACAACAATAACAATAACACCTGAGAGCACCACACATTACACAGTAATGATTAGACCTACACCTAGTTGTTATCTTGCATTGTTGTGTTATCACTGTCTTTGCTAAACATGTCCCATCAATATTTCACACACGTTGTACTAAGTGACAAATAAACCCTTCTTGATTGATTCTTGATTAAGTTTTTTTCCTCCTTTTTTCTTGTATGAAGAATGTTCAAGATAACAATGAAAACATCACAGTAAGTTGGTGTCTGGCGGTCCTGCCAGTTAGTGCACTAAACATTATACTATTTAATAATTTGGTTTCAAATATATCTTATCTTTATCTTGTTATAACGACCATTCAAAGTAACTGGGTGGTGTGTATGCAATATGATGACTGTAGTTACTATAAACACAACCCCAAACTACACATTTATTTTTCTGTAAAGGACACTGCTATCCATACTACATGTCCTGCTGCCATTTACATGTACAATTAACAACTCTATCCATATCCTCATAGTGAGAGTCTCTCTCTATATACTCTTGTTATTCATTTCTCTATAGAAACCACAATTGCACACGATTGCTCCAAATTCCTTTAGAAAAGAATATAATGTATAGGAAATATCTTTAACATGTATTAAGACTTCATAAATTATGTGTTAAATCTACCAAAGTGGTTAAGTGAAACATCCTCCTATAATTTGAGTAACCTCTGTCTGTACTGGTGAGTGACCTCTGTCTGTAGTGGTGAAGCTACCCGGTTCTCCTCAGTGGCTGGAGCAATTGCTCTGATTTTGCACACAGCCATTGACCATTACGGTGTTCACTCTCCATTCCGACATCTCACCACCCCGACTAGTCGCTTCCGCGTGCGGTTAGGGTTAGGGTTAGGTATAGGGTTCGTCAACGTCGGAAAGGCGACATGTCGGAAAGGAGAAATGCACCCTTACCATCTGAACTTAACTGTGAAGCCCGTTTTTCAATTTCATCAAATCTCAGCTTCTTATTAGCGTTTATGTGTCAAACAATGGGAGATAACGTTGCCAGGTGAAACAAGCAGCAAGGTCTATGAAAACCAGGCCAAGGGGGGGGGTTCCCGCGGGGAGGGGTGACCGCGGGGGCTGCCGCGACGGGGGGGAGGGGGGGACGGCACGACGGGACGCGCGCGGGGGAGAAACCGCGTGACAGGATGTGCAATAACCCCAAGTTTGCAACAACTTTCGTCTGCGCCCTTCACCGGGTATGGTCTAGTACAGTGATAATTCTCTTTGCTGTATGTGTATAGCTTGACTCATCATGATCATAGCTTTGATCAGTTCAAACAAAGAGGCGTCAAACATGTTCACCCTTCTTTTCCCCTCTGAGAGGGGAGGTGATTGTTGTCCTCTTTGAGGCATTTACATCTGTATCAAGAGATGTCCACTTGTGATCAACCAGAATGCAACTGGTGATCAGGCCCATAGAAACCCGAGATGCATTGATATGCAAGATCTGACCAGGTTTATACACACACAATAATAATAATAAAAGAAAATCTATAGATTAACTTCACATTGCAACTTAATTCAAAATATGTAGATGGGATAGTATACACATTCAAGGTGCTGATGTATTATCTATGAAGGCAGTGAGTTTATAATATAATAGTTTTGACGTATTTGTCATCTTTATCTTGTTGTAATGACCATTCAAAGTAGTAATTTGGTGGTTTGTGACATTTATAAATGTAATGGGTCACACTCAGAGTGGCAAGAGTGAGTTTCCTCTTTTATACTTTTTTACATGTCAAAAGGACAAACGTTTGTTCTTTCGACATGTAAAACATTTAGAAAGAATAATACAAGTGGAAACTCACTCTTGCCACTCTGAGTGTAGCCTCGGAAACCCATGCCTTTTTTTTTGTTTCAAAAGAAAAAAAGCCTGGGAGAACCTTGCAGGAACGCTGGTCTTAGGACCTTGTTATCTCCTAACCAATCAGAGTGCTCCAAACCCAGGCGCTGGAATCCAGTGCCTGGGTTTGGCTCCGCCCTTCAAGACCATCGATTGGGCTCGTTCTTTCAGTCTACTCTGAGTGTGAACCCCATTACCTTTATAAATGTTGTTGATTTAAGAGGATATCGCACCAGAGAAGTCAGAGTGTGGTGGTTACCAAATAAAAGTCATAGAAAAGCTGCATTTTTAACCAATCATAGAAAAACACATTATAACAAACAGTTGTTTCTTCACCAACGCTGGTTCCACCCTTTTCTATTGATCACATTAATGATAGGCACATGGCCTTTAATGAACCTTGGGGCCTTTCATATTAATACATATGCATTATGTTTCAAAGGGTTATAATTAACATTGGATTATAGAGGAGTTGGAATTATTGAATTCCATCAGAGAATCACTGGTACATTTAGTTGCATATTAGCCTAATGAATAGAACCTTGTGTGATGACAAAAACTCTCGAGGATACACTACAACTACTTCTACATTATGATTTAGTGTTTGTGTTTCTGTCAAATACATGTTCTGAACTAAACCCTAACAACAGTGTGTTTATGTCTGTTGGTTGTGAGTAAACCAAGGTATAGTGGTCCTTCGTTGCCCCTAAAGAGTTCCAAGTGCAAAAACTGATGATTATGTAGTCCACACATTTTAGAAGTAAAGTTAGCCTAGTTAATTACTTTTAAATAATACATTCTGGATAATTTGTCAAATACACAGTGTGCCTAAGTTGCTGTGGCCAAGAACCTGGCCATGAACTGTTTACTCTATAGAGTAATACCTGTAGTTAACATACACATAATAGTAATGATTAAACAATTGAACAATTGAATGATTACTACCAGTACTACTATTACTACTACTACTACTACTATACTGTGACTACTTCTGAATCATAATAGTGGACCCTATATACACTCACAATGGACTATTTATGTAGGCTGTGTCTTTTGACATGTTTGTAATATACATTTAAAGTCAAGATGCAGCTTGCAATGTGTTTCTGGCAATGTATTGTAATCACATGGAAGACACTTGGTGTCACGGAAGCAATAACATACTGTGTAGTTATATAGAACATAATATGTTTTGCCAAATACATTAAGCACCATCACTAGGGTTTAGACCTGCAATGTCTGTTATGCGAGAGACACAGCTGTACATTCTTACACATAATTTAAGACTATACTACAACAACAACAACAGTTCTGTAGATAATCATACCAGACTAAATACTAAAAGAGAAGTTATACTAAACTCAAGTGAAACAAATAAGGTAAAAATTACAGATTTGTGTCATCTGACTTTGAGCATGAAGCTCTCAGATGGCTCCCCTTCCTTGATTTCCCCTAAATAGTCCATGTATACATGTGTGTAACTTTAACATTCCAAAATGTTCTTCTGGAAACAAAATATGACCATGTTAATCCACAAAAGCCTGTCATTTGGGGTCAAATTATTCCTGTCAGTTGGTCACCCACCAGGGCCACCTGGTGTGTGACTCATCATGTTATCAATGACCACATTTGCATGGATATAGGTCATTTTCTAAAGACAGCCAAGCATCATTCACAATACAAAAGGAATGTTGCAGTGCAGGTGTTAAGTGGGTGAGGGAGATATTTCCAAATACCTTGTGATTCTAGAGAACATAAGATGTTTGCCATCAAAGGTGATCTTATATGTATATTTTACTTTTCATATCAGATATAGTTTGAGGTGAACTATTTATGTAATGCTTTTATGGTAACTTAATTCATCACATTACATTCACAAAGCAGCCCACCACCAGGGTTTAGAACATAGCAACACTTAAATATACTTCAATTAAATCAACTTTGACCTCTCACCATGACACAGGGGTTAAAAAGCAGAACAGTGTACATCCCATCTTAAAACCTGACTCTGATGAGAGAATTAGTTTATATTCACTCATAATGAGTGAATACAACATTGTTTAAAGGTAGGGTAAGTGATATTTTTTGGTTAAAACAAAAAGTATTTTGTTAAAAGGTTAACTCTATTCTGATAGTAATCATTGCTGTGTTGACTTGTAATGTCATTTTTGTTTCATGCTGCTATGTTGATTGGAATGACTTCATCTTGAAAGGCCCTCTTGGCAAGAAGAGGTCACTGTGACATTAGGCCCTCTTGATTACAAGAGGTCGTTAAGTTAAGGCAGGTGTGTGAGTTAAGTTAATTGCACTGAATACAGAGCAGCTGTGTGAGCCTGCAAACAGCATTTTTATGTTAGAAGCAGCAGAGAGTGCATGCGCTTCATTTCTGTGTCCAATTTTGGATGTTTTTCAAGTAACCTTCTATATACCTTCACCAGGAGGCAATGCTGTAAGTTAAAATTCATGTGGAAGCTATAATTTCATGTCTTAGTGACAATTCATTTATGCATAATTAAGTTGATGTTAAAAATGCCAGTTAATGATTATTTTGTATTAAAACTGATTGTATTTACAAGCTACTGTAAAGAGGACAATGACAGCATTTCATGTGACATTGTACGTTATTTTTGATTTCAGTTTTTACTCCATGACCTGTAATAATGAAGAACTTCAGTAAAAGAACAAGTTTTACATCACGACTCTGTCATCATTTCTATGGGAAGTGGAGTTTAGCTCGCTGTTGAGCTGAAGTTCAGCACTCACTTTGGCAAGAACAGCACAGTAAAAAAGCATACTTCAACTGGTGTTGCAACTGTGAAGAGAGATGGCATCGAATAAAACCGACACATCTTCAACTTCAAGCAAGAGGAGCTCACGGACATCAGGCTCATCGGCCAGCGCAGCTGCACGCGCTCGAGGAAGAGCGGAGGCTGCCAAAGTAAGAGCAGATTATGCAACAAAAGAAGCTGAACTCAAGATGGAAAAGGCTGCTATGGAGGCAGATATGCAATATCAAAAGGCTGCTATGGAAAAAGAAAAGGCAGCTATGGAAACAAAGCTACAATTTGCTACAGCTAAACTCGAAGCTGAAATGGGAGTGCTCTCTTTCAAGCGTGAAGCAGACGCAGCTGTTGCAGAGGCAATAGTTTTGGAGACGGCCGAAGTCTTTCATGACCCTATGGTGTTAGACTCTATCTCAGAAGAGGATAAAATGGAGCGGACAAGTGAGTTTGTAAAATCTCAACAAAAATTTAGCTCATTTGGTAATGAGCCATCCGCACAGGTGAATTCTCGACCGCAAGACTGTGTCGACGGCAATAATCCAACACAGCCAAGCACAACTGTCGTTTCTCCATCGACACAGCAAGGCCCACCACAGCAAGGCCCACCAACAGATAGCTCACCACAACATGCTAAATCCGGCAGCAAACAAGTGTTAGTCGAACACCGAATCAAGGATACAAGCACACCACGTCCTGTTAAAATGGAATACAAGTCCCCTAAAAAAGAGCACGATTATAAGGGACATTCAAGCAGGGATTACTCTAAGTTGAACGTTTCCGCCCTGCCATACACCCCCCAAGGTACACCAGCAGCTAATGCCAAGGCACTTACCAGTGAACCACTTGCAAACCTCCTGGCTCGGCGAGACTTGGTGAGCTCAAGCCTATATCAGTTCGATGACAGGCCCGAAAACTACCGTGCTTGGTACTCATCCTACACCAATGCTACCAGAGGATTAGGCCTCACAGCAACAGAGGAATTGGATTTAATGACAAAGTGGCTTGGTAAGGAATCCAGCGCACATGTCAAACGAATGCGCTCCGTGCATGTAAATAACCCAGCAGCAGCTCTTCAAAAGGCATGGGAAAGACTCTGTGAATGTTATGCAGCTCCCGAAATATTAGAACACTCTCTATTCAAGCGGCTGGATGACTTCCCACGAGTGATGGCAAAAGACCACAAAAGGCTACAAGACCTAGGAGATCTACTCATGGAGCTCCAAGGTGCAAAGGAGGACGGATATCTCAGGGGGCTGTCTTATTTGGACACTCCACGGGGCATAAACCCCATTGTCGAGAAGCTACCTTACGGGCTCCAAGAAAAATGGATGTCTACTGGCTCCAAATGGAAGGAGGAAAATGGCGGCTGTTACCCACCATTTCAGTATTTTGCCGGGTTTATCTGTTACGAAGCACGAAAGCGTAACGACCCAAGCTTTCATCTTTCCAGCAGTGGCACTGTACCTGCAAAAACAGACAGACCTACCTTTAAAAGTCAAGGCTCCAGTTATCCAATCACAGTTCACAAGACCGATGTCTCCACAGCAGAACCCGATGCAGACAACCTTGTGAAAAGCGACAATGATCCACGTAAAACATGCCCAATCCACAAACTTTCACACCCACTGAGGAAGTGCAGGACATTCAGAAACAAAACACTCCCGGACAGGAAGGCCTTTCTCATGGAGAAAGGAATATGTTTCAAATGTGTGTCCTCTACCGCTCATCTAGCAAAGGACTGCAAAAATGCAGTAAAGTGTGAGGAGTGTGACAGCGGCTTTCACGTAACAGCCATGCATCCCGGGCCAGCGTTAAAGACATCAAGGGCCTCTTCACCCTCAGCAGAGAATGGCGGGGAGGAGGAAGATGACCAGGCTAGCAAAGCCATCATCAGCTCCAGCTGTACAGAGGTATGTGGTCTCGGCCAAGTCGGAAGATCGTGCTCTAAGATCTGTCTAGCAAAGATATATCCAGAAGGCGCTCAGGACAAAGCTATACATGCATATGTGATACTAGACGACCAGAGCAACCGGTCGTTAGCAAGATCTGATTTATTTGACCTGTTTAACATAAAGGCTGAACCATCTTCATATTTCCTGAAAACATGTTCCGGCATTGTTGAAACATCAGGCAGGAAAGCCAAAGGGTTCCAGATCGAGTCGTTAGATGGCAATCTCAGCATCCCCCTACCACCACTTCTTGAGTGCAACGAGATTGTCAACAACAGGTCTGAAATCCCGACACCAAGTGCAGCCCTGCATCACGCACACCTAAAAAAGGTTGCAGAATACATCCCAGAACTAGACCCACAAGCAGAAATCCTGTTGTTGCTTGGCAGAGACGTCATACGACTACACAAAGTGAGACAACAAGTCAGCGGGCCCCACGATGCCCCCTTCGCCCAACGTCTTGACTTGGGCTGGGTGCTGGTAGGAGACGTATGCTTGGGCAACGCGCACAAGCCAACAGTGACAACATTCAAGACCCATGTGCTTGAAAACGGCCGCCCTTCAATCCTCCAACCATGCACAAGCTTCATGCACGTTAAAGAGAAGATCTGTCATGGCGGGGAGTCACGCGACGGTCTCTCCAGGTCCAGCAAGGTAACAGAGGCAACCTTAGGACAAACAGTATTCAACAGAACGGAATCGGACAATAAGCCTGCGCCATCCATAGAAGACACGGTCTTCATCAGAATAATGGACAAAGAAGTCTATAGGGATGAAACTAAGAGCTGGATAGCCCCATTGCCTTTCAGAGAGCCACGCCAGCGCTTACCCAACAACAGGGCGCAAGCAGTCAGTCGCTTCACATCTCTCCAGCGATCTTTGAAAAGGAAACCAGAAATGCACGTTCAATACGTTACCTTCATGGGCAAGCTCTTCCAGAACAGGCACGCCGAGGTGGCACCTCCATTGGGAAAAAACGAGGAATGCTGGTACCTGCCGTCGTTTGGAGTATACCATCCTCAAAAGCCCGGACAGATCCGCGTGGTTTTCGATTCCAGCGCCCAGTACTCCAAGGTCTCTCTCAATGACGTGCTCCTCACAGGCCCCGACCTGAATAACTCCCTCCTCGGTGTGCTGATTCGGTTCCGCAAGGAAAGGGTTGCTGTTATGGGAGATATACAACACATGTATCACTGTTTCCAGGTGAGAGAGGACCACAGGAACTTTCTACGATTCCTGTGGTACAAAGACAACGATGTAACTAAAGAAGTGATCAAGTACAGAATGAGAGTCCACGTTTTTGGCAACAGCCCATCTCCTGCCGTGGCTATCTACGGGCTCAGAAGAGCCATCAGACAGGGTGAACAAAAATATGGAGCCGACACTGTCCAATTCATAGAAAGACATTTCTACGTTGACGACGGACTCATGTCTGTAACGACCGACGCCGAAGCCATCGACCTGCTAAAGCGGACGCAAGCCTCACTTGCGGAGTCAAACCTCCGTCTCCACAAGTTTGCCTCAAACAGTCAAGATGTTCTCGAGGCTTTGGCACCTGAAGACTGCGCTGAAGCCGTGAAAGACTTCAACTTCGGTGGTGAAGCTATACCTACCCAACGCAGTCTAGGACTTTTATGGGAGATAACTGCAGACACATTCACCTTTGCCGTGTCTACAGTAGATAAGCCATTCACCCGCCGTGGAGTTCTCTCCACGGTAAACAGTGTTTTTGACCCCTTGGGTTTGCTGGCTCCGGTCACAATCCAAGGAAGAGCTCTCCTAAGAGAGCTTACTGCTGACCAGTCTGATTGGGACACGCCAATTCCAGATGAGAAGCTAGCAAAATGGGCAGCTTGGAGAGACACGCTCCAGGACCTGAAACACCTGCATGTGCCACGTGCTTACACACAAACCTCCCTCAGCAAGGCAGTGCACACAGAGTTGTGTGTGTTTTGCGATGCATCTATGAAGGCCATCGGTGCAGTGGCATACTTAAAGGCAGTACAACAAGACGGTCAAGTTGACATAGGCTTTGTGATGGGAAAGTCGAAGTTAGCACCTCAATCTGAGCCGACCATTCCAAGACTCGAGCTATGTGCAGCAGTCTTGGCTGTAGAGATGGCGGAGCTTATTCAAGATGAATTGGATGTCAAGCTGGACGAAACCAAGTTCTACTCCGACAGCAAAGTAGTCCTAGGCTACATATACAATGAGACCAAGAGATTCTACGTCTACGTTCATAATAGGGTGCAGCGCATCCGCCAGTCCACAAAACCATCACAATGGCACTATGTACCTACAGAGGACAATCCAGCTGACCATGCGTCTCGCTCTGTACCTGCATCCCACCTGGGGCAGACCACATGGTTCATGGGACCTACCTTCTTGCAGAAAACACCTGTTGAAGAAAAAGGAAAGACTCAATCATATGCGTTGATTGAACCTGAAACAGACAACGAAATCCGTCCACAAGTCAAGACCTACGCTACACAGCTGGAAGAAAACGGTGTTACCACACAGCGATTTCAGCGTTTTTCCACTTTCAACTCTCTCATAAGAGGTGTAGCACTTCTAATCCACATTGCAAGATCCTTCAAACGACAGAACGTCAGTGAATGCAAAGGGTGGCATAAATGTAACTTACCTCGCACACCAGACGAACTCTCCCAAGCAGAGGGGGTCGTCATCAGAGCGACTCAAAGAGCAGTCTTTCCAAAGGAACTTGCAGCCCTCCAACAAGGCAAACTGATTCCCAAGAGCAGCAGTCTTCAGAGGCTTAGCCCAATCCTCGAGGGTGATCTAATCTGCGTCGGAGGCCGACTGAAGTATGCACACTTGAATGCGGAAGAAAAGAACCCAATGATCTTACCCAAAGACAGTCACGTCTCCTTACTGCTAGCAAGACACCATCACCATCAAGTGAAACACCAAGGCCGTCACTTGACGGAAGGAGCGGTGAGGGCAGCAGGCCTGTGGATCTTGGGTGGAAAAGCACTGATCAATTCAGTAATTCACAAATGTGTAACCTGCAGAAAGCTCCGCGGGAAACTCCAAGAGCAGCGAATGGCAGACTTACCTCTAGAGCGGCTCCAAACTTGTGCCCCGTTTACCTACGTGGGGCTGGATGTTTTTGGGCCCTGGTCCATTGTGACAAGGCGTACAAGGGGAGGACAGGCAGAGAGCAAACGATGGGCAATAATCTTCAGCTGTATGAGTTCGAGAGCTGTCCATATCGAAGTCATCGAGTCGCTGAATACATCAAGTTGCATCAACGCTCTCAGACGCTTCTTCTCAATCAGAGGTCCTGCAAAACAACTGCGATCAGACTGCGGTACAAATTTTATAGGAGCCTGCAACGAGTTGGGTCTGAGCGTAGACCAGAAAGACACCAGTGTACAGAGGTACCTTAGCCATCAAGGGTGCTCTTGGGAGTTTAACCCCCCTCACAGCTCACATATGGGTGGCTCCTGGGAGCGAATGATCGGAATGGCTCGAAGGATTCTAGATTCCATGTTGCTCCAGGAGAACATCCAACTGACCCACGAGGTGCTATGCACACTGATGGCCGAAGTGGCAGGGATTATGAACTCTAGACCACTCATCCCAGTATCAACGGACCCGGACTCCCCATTCATACTCTCGCCCTCTATGATCCTCACCCAGAAGGCTGCAGTCTCCTCCCCACTAGGAGATTTCACAGAAAAAGATCTCTACACTAAACAATGGAGGCAAGTTCAGGCACTGGCCAACATATTCTGGTCCCGTTGGAGTCGCGAGTACCTACCAACCTTGCAACGCAGACAGAAATGGACAGAGTCCAAAAGAAACCTTCAAGAAGGAGATGTTGTCCTGATGAAGGACAATCAAGCTGGTCGCAATAACTGGCCAATGGCTGTGGTCAACGCCACCTTCCCTGGGAAAGACGACAAGGTACGCAAGGTGGAAGTGAAGACCACGGATCAAGGTTGTGCAAAGACTTTTCGTAGACCAGTCACTGAAATAGTTTTGCTTATACCTAAAGAGGACTGATGTTCATATTCAGAACCCGCATTGTAAAAGTTAAAGATAGTGACCTCATACAGGTCATGCGGGGAGTGTGTTGACTTGTAATGTCATTTTTGTTTCATGCTGCTATGTTGATTGGAATGACTTCATCTTGAAAGGCCCTCTTGGCAAGAAGAGGTCACTGTGACATTAGGCCCTCTTGATTACAAGAGGTCGTTAAGTTAAGGCAGGTGTGTGAGTTAAGTTAATTGCACTGAATACAGAGCAGCTGTGTGAGCCTGCAAACAGCATTTTTATGTTAGAAGCAGCAGAGAGTGCATGCGCTTCATTTCTGTGTCCAATTTTGGATGTTTTTCAAGTAACCTTCTATATACCTTCACCAGGAGGCAATGCTGTAAGTTAAAATTCATGTGGAAGCTATAATTTCATGTCTTAGTGACAATTCATTTATGCATAATTAAGTTGATGTTAAAAATGCCAGTTAATGATTATTTTGTATTAAAACTGATTGTATTTACAAGCTACTGTAAAGAGGACAATGACAGCATTTCATGTGACATTGTACGTTATTTTTGATTTCAGTTTTTACTCCATGACCTGTAATAATGAAGAACTTCAGTAAAAGAACAAGTTTTACATCACGACTCTGTCATCATTTCTATGGGAAGTGGAGTTTAGCTCGCTGTTGAGCTGAAGTTCAGCACTCACTTTGGCAAGAACAGCACAATTGCTATAGAGTGTTTGTTCAGTAACAGGAGTCTCCCCGTCTCTCCAGCTCTTTAATAAACAGAAAATACTAATACTAATGATTGAGTTCTCTATCCTGATTGGATACAACTTACTCTACCTTTAAGTCAGTAAATAGACAATCGTATTCTGATTGTCTATTTACTGTTCATGCATTTCATAATGTATGCATTTCTAAACACAGGGTGTGTGTCATATGCATATATTTTATATGAATCTTATAAGAATTAAGACATATTTGAATTGCATGAACATTACTAATCAATTCATCCACAAATGGATGCCCTTTGTTCTTTTGTAACAGAAAGTCAACAGTTTCTAGAAGGTTGCATGGATGGAGCATGTCTGGGGGAGGAGGGAGGGACATGTATAAATATGTTAGGTTGTGATGGGTGGAGAGATGGTTGTATTGTTCTCTTTGTCCAATCATTCAAAGCAGATACTGGCTCCACCCCAAGCTCTTTAGTATAAGAAGAGTTTGTAGCTGTAATTCATCCACAACTCCTCCAGGATATCAATAATTTCTGATCAGACCTGATTCAGTGGAAGATGGACTCTCTCAACCCAACCAGGGACAGTTCTGCTGAACAGGAGGGACCCAAAGAAAATGGTATGTTACTTCCTCTACTTCCTTTCTAGTTTTAATTCCCCTGCTCTGTTGTACAAATGTTTTATTACTTTACTTTTCAAGTTTTAAATGAAGCAGTCTCGCTACTTGTCTCGATCTTATACTTTGTGTCTCAAACTATTTCTGCAATACCATGGATGGCTGGTGGTTAACTTTTCTAGGGAACAGCTTTATGTAATTAAGATGTACATTTGTACTCTAGTCCCACTTCTCAACCATATTTCCTTTGTCTTTCTGCAATCCAGTGTTGAGTCATCAGTCTGGCTTCCCTGTGCTTCCAGCAGTGATTGAACAAAGAAGCTTGGCTAAACCAAAACGACACGGCTGTGATCAGTGTGGACAAAACTTCAGTTGCATGTCCAAACTTAACATACATCAGAGAATTCACACTGGCGAGAAACCCTATGGATGTGATCAGTGTGGACAACGCTTCTCTCTAATGAAGAACCTTAAAAGACACCAGACAATTCACACAGGAGAGAAACCATATGGATGTGTTCAGTGTGGACAACACTTCTCTGTGATGTCCACCCTTAAAAATCACCGGAAAATTCACACTGGAGAGAAACTCCATGGATGTGATCAGTGTGGACAACACTTCTCTGCGATGTCCATCCTTAAAAAACACCGGAAAATTCACACTGGAGAGAAACCTTATGGATGTGATCAGTGTGGACAACACTTCTCTACGATGTCCACCCTTAAAAATCACCAAAGAATTCACACTGGCGAGAAACCCTATGGATGTGACCATTGTGGTCAACACTTCTCTGCGATGTCCACCCTTAAAAATCACCAAAGAATTCACACTGGAGAGAAACCCTATGGATGTGACCATTGTGGTCAACACTTCTCTCAAATGGCCAACATTAAAAAACACCGGAAAATTCACACTGGAGAGAAACCCTATGGATGTGACCAGTGTGGTCAACACTTCTCTCAAATGGCCAACCTTAAAAAACACCGGAAAATTCACACTGGAGAGAAACCCTATGGATGTGATCAGTGTGGACAACACTTTTCTACGACGTACACCCTTAAAACACACCAGACAATTCACACAGGAGAGAAACCCCATGGATGTGACCAGTGTGGTCAACACTTTTCTCAAATGTCCAGCCTTAAACAACACCGAAGAATTCACACTAGAGAGAAACCTTATGGGTGTGATCAGTGTGGACAACACTTCTCTAAAATGGCCAACCTTAAAACACACCAGAGAATTCACACTGGAGAGAAATCCTAATTTGGTAAATACGGAATTAATTTTACTCAGTTAAGCAGCATAAAATGCCATGCACACACACATCAATGACACATTATTGTGAACACTGTGACAAGCGCTTCATTTGAAAGGATCAGAAACATGCAACATGACGACCCATTGTTGTTCTTTTAAGCAGTTGTTTATTAAGTCTGCTGAGCTGTTATGAACCTATTACATGTATATTAGCAATGTCGTCATAGATGTTTGGACACTAGTGTGTTAACACTGCATGAGAATGGTACTCACACCAAAGTCCTTGTAGCGTTGGCCCACGGCAGAATAAACAAAATAGTGGCAGCCAAAGTGCCAAATAAAAATAATTGGTAAATGGTGCATTTATATAGCGCTTCTATCCGAAGCGCTTTACATTGATTGTGCCATTAACCCATTCACACACACATTCATACACCGATGGCGGAGGAAACCATGCAAGGCACCAACCTGCTCATCGGTAGCAATTAGGGGTTCAGCGTCTTGCTCAAGGACACTTCGACACTAACTCTAGAGGAGCGCCCCAGCCCGGGATCGAACTGGGAACCTTGCGGTTTTCCAGTTCACACTACCCGGCCACTCTACCCCTGAGCCACTGCCGCCCCATCAAGTGTGCCAAGTGTGCGGCCACCTTCTTGTCTCTTGAAGACCACTATTTAATCATGTGTCAACACACACGTGGTGTATGTAGTTTTCAAAGTAATGATTAGAAAAGCACAGGTAAGGTGGTGTCTGGTGTTGAAGCCAGTTAGTACAAATTGCTTTATATATGTATGCCTTCTGATTTCTTGTATATTCCTGATTGCTGCTACAGATACCATACCTGGCATCATGGTTTAACTTCATTAAACCTAGTTGTTATATTGCATTGTTGTGTTATCACTGTCTTTGCTGAACATGTCCCATCAATATTTCACTTATTGTACTAAGTTAGTGACAAATAAAACCTTCTCGATTGATTCTTAATCTTTTTTGTCTCCTTTTTTCTTGTATGTCGAATGTTCACAGTGACAACATTTTTTTCGTGGTTTATAGGAAACATGTATTAAGACTTAAATGATGTGTTAAATCTACCAAAGTGGTTACGTGAGACAGTGACATCTGCTCTTTGCTGTATGGTTATAACCTGACTCATCATGATCATCATGAGCATAGCTTTGATCAGTTCAAACAAAGAGGTGTCAAACATGTTCACCCTTCTTTTCCCCTCTGAGAGGGGAGGTGATTGTTGTCCTCTTTGAGGCATTTACATCTGTATTAAGAGATGTCCACTTGTGATCAACCAGAATGCAACTGGTGATCAGGCCCATAGAAACCCGAGATGCATTAATATGCAAGATCTGACCAGGTTTATACACACACAATAATAATAAAAAAATATATAAAGATTAACTTCACATTGCAACTTAATTCAAAATATGTAGAGGGGATAGTATACACATTCAAGGTGCTGATGTATTATCTATGAAGGCAGTGAGTTTATAATATCATAGTTTTGACGTATTTGTCATCTTTATCTTGTTGTAATGACCATTCAAAGTAGTAATTTGGTGGTTTGTGACATTTATAAATGTAATGGGTCACACTCAGAGTGGCAAGAGTGAGTTTCCTCATTTATACTTTTTTACATGTCAAAAGGACAAACGTTTGTTATTTCGACATGTCATTTTCTAAAGACAGCCAAGCATCATTCACAAGACAAAAGGAATGTTGCAGTGCAGGTGTTAAGTGGGTGAGGGAGATATTTCTAAAGAACTTGTAATTCTAGAGAACATGTTTGAACAATGCCACCCATGTTTGCCATCAAAGGTGAGATTATATGTATATTTTACTTTTCATATCAGATATAGTTTGAGGTGAACTATTTATGTAATGCTTTTATGGTAACTTAATGCATCACATTACATTCACAGAGCAGCCCACCACCAGGGTTTAGATCATAGAAAAACTTAAATATACTTCAATGAAATCAAGTTTGACAGAAAAATGCCTTGACAATAAAACATAATTTGGTCAGCTATGGCACCTTGACCTCTCACCATGACACAGGGGTTAATAAGCAGAACATTGTACATCCCATCTTAAAACCTGACTCTGATGAGATAATTATTTTATATTCACTCATTAATGAGTGAATACAACATTGTTTAAGTCTGAATATTGAGATTGTCTGTTTACTGTTCATGCATTTCATAATATATGCATTTCTAAATACAGGGTGTGTATATTCATATATTTTATATTAATCTTATAAGAATTAAGACATATTTGAATTGCATGAACATTACTAATCAATTCATCCACAAATGGATGCTCTTGGTTCTTTTGTAACAGAAAGTCAACAGTTTCTAGAAGGTTGCATGGATGGAGCATGTCTGGGGGAGGAGGGAGGGACATGTATAAATATGTTAGGTTGTGATTGGTGGAGAGATGGTTGTATTGTTCTCTTTGTCCAATCATTCACAGCAGTTACTGGCTCCACCCCAAGCTCTTCAATATTTCACTTATTGTACTAAGTTAGTGACAAATAAAACCTTCTTGATTGATTCTTAATCTTTTTTGTTCTCTTGTCGGAATCTCTTTAACATTGTATTAAGACTTAAAAGATGTGTTAAATCTACCAAAGTGGTTACGTGAGACATACAGTCAGTGACATCTGCTCTTTGCTGTATGGTTATAGCCTGACTCATCATCATGATCATCATGATCATAGCTTTGATCAGTTCAAACAAAGAGGTGTCAAACATGTTCACCCTTCTTTTCCCCTCTGAGAGGGGAGATGATTGTTACATTACATCTGTATTAAAAGGAGTAGTTCACTAAGGAGTAGTTCACTAAAAAAAACCGAAAAACTCAATATATACCACTTAAAAAATCTCATCAGTATAAATAATGTTTTAATGTGTTTGAAATCATGTTTAAATTATTCTTAAATGTTCTACAATGTTATTATATATTATTTCATAATCATTTACCAGTGTATTTAAATAGTTTGTCTATGTTTTAGGCATGTCAACAAACAGGTTGTTTATGATTTATTAACTAGTAAAAGTGCTCCTCGGAGCACAGGTCTCCGCCAGGTCAGGTAGGTTATTGTGGCCTCCTGGTGGCGCTATAACAGGCAAATGTTAAAAGGATGGCATTTGCTCCTCAACATAGTGTGAATGTGCGTGCAAAGTTTGACCGCATTTGGATGCTGTGTTCATGATTTGCGGCATTTTGTTCAAAACAAGCCACTACTGCAAACTTTAGATGTCAATCTTGGCCAATCAGGATGGAATATGAAAAATCTGAAAGACTTGTTGTGTTTAATGACTATAGAGATACTGTGTACCGATTTGCGGGATTTTTGGACAAAATCTGTAGGAGTACTGTCAAAAAATAGGTTTTGCACAAATCGGCCTCCTGGTGGCGCTATAAAAGGCCGATGTAGAGACACAGTTGTACAGTCTTACACATAATGTAAGGCTATACAACAACAACAATGACAGTTCTGTAGATAATCATACCAGACTAAATACTAAAAGAGAATATACTGTACTCAATTGAAATCAATGAAGGTCAAGATTTGTGTCATTTAACTTTGAGCATGAATCTCTCAGATGGCTCCCCTTCCTTGATTTCCCCTAAATAGTCCAGTAACTTTAACATTCCAAAATGTTCTTCTGGAAACAAAATATGACCATGTTAATCCACAAAAACCTGTCATTTGGGGTCAAATTATTCCTGTCAGTTGTTCACACACCAGGGCCACCTGGTGTGTGACCTGGTGTGTGACTCATCATGTTATCAATGACCACATTTGCATGGATATAGGTCATTTTCTAAAGACAGCCAAGCATCATTCACAAGACAAAAGGAATGTTGCAGTGCAGGTGTTAAGTGGGTGAGGGAGATATTTCTAAAGAACTTGTAATTCTAGAGAACAATGCCACCCATGTTTTCCATCAAAGGTGATTATATGTATATTTTACTTTTATCAGATATAGTTTGAGGTGAACTATTTATGTAATGCTTTTATGGTAACTTAATTCATCACATTACATTCACAGAGCAGCCCACCACCAGGGTTTAGAACATAGAAAAACTTAAATATACTTCAATGAAATCAACTTTGACGGAAAAATGCCTTGACAATAAAACATAATTTGGTCAGCTATGGCACCTTGACCTCTTACCATGACACAGGGGTTAATAAGCAGAACATTGTACATCACATCTTAAAACCTGACTCTGATGAGAGAATTATTTTATATTCACTCATTAATGAGTGAATACAACATTGTTTAAGTCTGAATATTCAGATTGTCTGTTTACTGTTCATGCATTTCATAATATATGCATTTCTAAATACAGGGTGTATGTCATATTCATATATTTTATATTAATCTTATAAGAATTAAAGGTAGGGTAAGTGATTTGCAATTATTCAAATAATTGCAAAATGGGTCTATGTTCTGATAGTGCTCGTTACTATAGTGTGTCCTGTCCATATAAGGAGTCTCCATGTCTCTCCAGCTCTTTATAAAACAGAAAATGCATTTTCGTTTCAGTTTCATTGCTAATTTTATCCAATCAGGATAGAGAACTCAATCAGGCATAGATTAAACAAGTGAAATTGGAAGTGATGACACGAAGAAATGAGCAGGCAAAATTGGAACTGGAACATTATAAAAAATGAAGCTTAAAAATCGGTACTTTCTCCTGATTGGCTGAGATTTTGACACCTACCAGAAAATGTATTTTCTGTTTTTTAAAGAGCTGGAGAGACGGGGAGACTCCTGTTACTGAACAAACACTCTATAGCAATGATTACTATCAGAATATAGTGCTTTAACCTTTTAACAAAATACTTTTTGTTTTAACCCAAAAATATCACTTACCCTACCTTTAAGACATATTTGAATTGCATGAACATTACTAATCAATTCATCCACAAATGGATGCTCTTGGTTCTTTTGTAACTGAAAGTCAACAGTTTCTAGAAGGTTGCGTGGATGGAGCATGTCTGGGGGAAGAGGGAGGGCCATGTATTATGTTAGGTTGTGATTGGTGGAGAGATGGTTGTATTGTTCTCTTTGTCCAATCATTCACAGCAGTTACTGGCTCCACCCCAAGCTCTTTAGTATAAGAAGAGTTTGTAGTTGTAATTCATCCACAACTCCTCCAGGATATCAATCATTTCTGATCAGACCTGATTCAGTGGAAGATGGACTCTCTCAACCCAACCAGGGACAGTTCTGCTGAACAGGAGGGACCCAAAGAAAATGGTATGTTACTTTCTCTACTTCCTTTCTAGTTTTAATTCCCCTGCTCTGTTGTACAAATGTTTTATTACTTTACTTTTCAAGTTTTAAATTAATAAATCTCACTACTTGTCTCAATCTTATACTTTGTGTCTCAAACTATTTCTGCAATACCATGAATTGGCTGGTGGTTAACTTTTCTAGGGAACAACTTTATGTAATTAAGATGTACATGTGTACTCTAGTCCCACTTCTCAACCATATTTCCTTTGTCTTTCTGCAATCCAGTGTTGAGTCATCAGTCTGGCTTCCCGGTGCTTCCAGCAGTGATTGAACAAAGAAGCTTGGCTAAACCAAAACGACACGGCTGTGATCAGTGTGGACAAAACTTCAGTTGCGTGTCCAAACTTAACATACATCAGAGAATTCACACTGGCGAGAAACCCTATGGATGTGATCAGTGTGGACAACGCTTCTCTCAAATGTCCAACTTTAAAACACACCAGAAAATACACACTGGCGAGAAACCCTATGGATGTGATCAGTGTGGACAACGCTTCTCTCTAATGAAGAACCTTAAAAGACACCAGACAATTCACACAGGAGAGAAACCATATGGATGTGATCAGTGTGGACAACACTTCTCTGTTATGGCCACCCTTAAAAATCACCAAATAATTCACACTGGAGAGAAACCCTATGGATGTGATCAGTGTGGACAACGCTTCTCTCTAATGAAGAACCTTAAAAGACACCAGACAATTCACACTGGAGAGAAACCCTATGGATGTGATCAGTGTGGACAACACTTCTCTACGATGTACACCCTTAAAACACACCAGACAATTCACACAGGAGAGAAACCCTATGGATGTGACCAGTGTGGTCAACACTTTTCTCAAATGTCCAGCCTTAAACAACACCGAAGAATTCACACTAGAGAGAAACCATATGGATGTGATCAGTGTGGACAACACTTCTCTACGATGTATAGCCTTAAACAACACCGAAGAATTCACACTGGAGAGAAACCTTATGGGTGTGATCAGTGTGGACAACACTTCTCTCAAATGTCCACCCTTAAAAACCACCAGATATTGCACATTGGAGAGAAACCTTATGGATGTGATCAGTGTGGTCAACACTTCTCTAGAATGGCCAACCTTAAAAGGCACCAACAAAATCACACCAGAGAGAAACCCCATGGATGTGATCAGTGTGGACAACACTTTTCTCAAATGTCCAACCTTAAAACACACCAGAGAATGCACACTGGAGAGAAACCCTATGGATGTGACCACTGTGGACAACACTTCTCAATGATGTCCACCCTTAAAAAACACCAAAGAATTCACACTGGAGAGAAACCCTATGGATGTGACCATTGTGGTCAATACTTCTCTCAAATGGCCAACCTTAAAAAACACTGGAAAATTCACACTGGAGAGAAACCCTAATTTGGTAAATACGGAATTATTTTTACTCAGTTAAGCAGCATAAAATGCCATGCACACACATATCAATGACAAATTATTGTGAACACTGTGACAAGCGCTTCATTTGAAAGGATCAGAAACATGCAACATGATGACCCGTTGTTGTTCTTTTAAGCAGTTGTTTATTAAGTCTGATGCTGAGCTGTTATGAACCTATTACATGTATATTAGCAATGCCGTCATAGATGTTTGGACACTAGTGTGTTAACACTGCATGAGAATGGTACTCACACCAAAGTCCTTGTAGCGGTGGCCCACGGCAGAATAAACAAAATAGTGGCAGCCAAAGTGCCAAGTGTGAGGCCACCTTCTTGTCTCTTGAAGACCACTATTTAATCATGTGTTAACACACACGTGGTGTATGTAGTTTTCAAAGTAATGATTAGAAAAGCACAGGTAAGGTGGTGTCTGGTGTTGAAGCCAGTTAGTAAAAATTGCTTTACATATATATGCCTTCTGATTTCTTGTATATTCCTGATTGCTGCTACAGATACCATACCTGGTATCATGGTTTAACTTCATTAAACCTAGTTGTTATATTGCATTGTTGTGTTATCACTGTCTTTGCTGAACATGTCCCATCAATATTTCACTTATTTTACTAAGTTAGTGACAAATAAAACCTTCTTGGTTGATTCTTAATCTTTTTTGTTCTCCTTTTTTCTTGTATTTTTTTCGTGGTTTATAGGAAATCTCTTTAACATTGTATTAAGACTTAAATTATGTGTTAAATCTACCAAAGTGGTTAAGTGAGACATACAGTGACATCTGCTCTTTGCTGTATGGTTATAGCCTGACTCATCATCATGATCATCATGATCATAGCTTTGATCAGTTCAAACAAAGAGGTGTCAAACATGTTCACCCTTCTTTTCCCCTCTGAGAGGGGAGGTGATTGTTACATTACATCCGTATTAAAAGGAGTAGTTCACTAAGGAGTAGTTCACTAAAAAAAAAATGATATGCAAGATCTGACCAGGTTTATACACACAAAATAATAATTGCAAAAAAATCTAAAGATTATCTTCACATTGCAACTTAATTCAAAATATGTAGAGGGGATAATATACACATTCAAGGTGCTAATGTATTATCTATGAAGGCAGTGAGTTTATAATATAATAGTTTTGACATATTTGTCATCTTTATCTTGTTGTAATGACCATTCAAAGTAGTAATTTGGTGGTTTGTGACATTTATAAATGTAATGGGTCACACTCAGAGTGGCAAGAGTGAGTTTCCTCTTTTATACTTTTTTTACATGTCAAAAGGACAAACGTTTGTTCTTTCGACATGTAAAACATGTAAAAATAATAATAAGTGGAAACTCACTCTTGCCACTCTGAGTGTGAACCCCATTACCTTTATAAATGTTGTTGATTTAAGAGGATATCGCACCAGAGAAGTCAGAGTGTTGTGGTTACCAAATAAAAGTAATAGAAAAGCTGCATTTTTAACCAATCATAGAAAAACACATTATAACAAACAGTTATTTCTTCACCAACGCCACCCTTTTCTATTCATCACATTAATGATAGGCACATGGCCTTTAATGAACCTTGGGGCCTTTCATATTAATAAATATGCATTATATTTCAAAGGGTTATAATTAACATTGAATTAAAGAGGAGTTGGAATTATTGAATTCCATCAGAGAATCACTGGTACATTTAGTTGCATAGTAGCCTAATGAATAGAAACCTTGTGTGATGACAAAAACTCTCGAGGATACACTACAACTACTTCTACATTATGATTTAGTGTTTGTGTTTCTGTCAAATACATGTTCTGAACTAAACCCTAACAAGAGTGTGTTTATGTCTGTTGGTAAACCAAGGTATAGTGGTCCTTTGTTGCCCCTAAAGAGTTCCAAGTGCAAAACTGATGATTATGTAGTCCACACATTTTAGAAGTAAAGTTAGCCTAGTTAATTACTTTTAAATAATACATTCTGGATACCTTGTCAAATACACAGTGTGCCTAAGTTGCTGTGGCCAAGAACCTGGCCATGAACTGTTTACTCTATAGAGTAATACTGTATTTAACATACACACAATAATAATGATTAAACAATTGAACAATTGAATGATTACTACTAGTACTACTATTACTACTACTACTACTATACTGTGACTACTTCTGAATCATAACAGTGGACCCTATATACACTCACAATGGACTATTTATGTAGGCTGTGTCTTTTGACATGTTTGTAATATACATTTAAAGTCAAGATGCAGCTTGCAATGTGTTTCTGGCAATTTAATTTAATCACATGGAAGACACTTGGTGTCAGAGAAGATATAACATACTGTGTACTTATAAAGAACATAATGTGTTTTGCCAAAGACATTAAGCACCATCACTAGGGTTTAGACCTGCAATGTCTGTTATGTGAGAGACACAGTTGTACATTCTTACACATCATTTAAGGCTATACAACAACAACAACAACAACAACAACAGTTGTTCTCTTTTAGTCTAAATACTAAAAGAGAAGGTATACTATACTCAATTGAAATACATTAAGGTCAAGATTTGTGTCATTTAACTTTGAGCATGAATCTCTCAGATGGTTCCCCTTCCTTGATTTCCCCTAAATAGTCCAATACATGTGTGTAACTTTAACATTCCAAAATGTTCTTAAGGAAAAAAAATATGACCATGTTAATCCACAAAAGCCTGTCATTTGGGGTCAAATTATTCCTGTCAGTTGTTCACACACCAGGGCCACCTGGTGTGTGACCTGGTGTGTGACTCATCATGTTATCAATGACCACATTTGCATGGATATAGGTCATTTTCTAAAGACAGCCAAGCATCATTCACACGACAAAAGGAATGTTGCAGTGCAGGTGTTAAGTGGGTGAGGGAGATATTTCTAAAGAACTTGTAATTCTAGAGAACATGTTTGAACAATGCCACCCATGTTTGCCATCAAAGGTGAGATTATATGTATATTTTACTTTTCATATCAGATATAGTTTGAGGTGAACTATTTATGTAATGCTTTTATGGTAACTTAATTCATCACATTACATTCACAGAGCAGCTCACCACCAGGGTTTAGAACATAGAAAAACTTAAATATACTTCAATGAAATCAACTTTGACAGAAAAATGCCTTGACAATAAAACATCATTTGGTCAGCTATGGCACCTTGACCTCTCACCATGACACAGGGGTTAATAAGCAGAACATTGTACATCCCATCTTAAAACCTGACTCTGATGAGATAATTATTTTATATTCACTCATTAATGAGTGAATACAACATTGTTTAAGTCTGGATATTCAGATTGTCTGTTTACTGTTCATGCATTTCATAATATATGCATTTCTAAATACAGGGTGTGTGTCATATTCATATATTTTATATTAATCTTATAAGAATTAAGACATATTTGAATTGCATGAACATTATTAATCAATTCATCCACAAATGGATGCTCTTGGTTCTTTTGTAACAGAAAGTCAACAGTTTCTAGAAGGTTGCATGGATGGAGCATGTCTGGGGGAGGAGGGAGGGACATGTATAAATATGTTAGGTTGTGATTGGTGGAGAGATGGTTGTATTGTTCTCTTTGTCCAATCATTCACAGCAGTTACTGGCTCCACCCCAAGCTCTTTAGTATAAGAAGAGTTTGTAGCTGTAATTCATCCACAACTCCTCCAGGATATCAACCATTTCTGATCAGACCTGATTCAGTGGAAGATGGACTCTCTCAACCCAACCAGGGACAGTTCTGGTGAACAGGAGGGACCCAAAGAAAATGGTATGTTACTTTCTCTACTTCCTTTCTAGTTTTAATTCCCCTGCTCTGTTGTACAAATGTTTTATTACTTTACTTTTCAAGTTTTAAATTAATAAATCTCACTACTTGTCTCAATCTTATACTTTGTGTCTCAAACTATTTCTGCAATACCATGAATTGGCTGGTGGTTAACTTTTCTAGGGAACAACTTTATGTAATTAAGATGTACATTTGTACTCTAGTCCCACTTCTCAACCATATTTCCTTTGTCTTTCTGCAATCCAGTGTTGAGTCATCAGTCTGGCTTCCCGGTGCTTCCAGCAGTGATTGAACAAAGAAGCTTGGCTAAACCAAAACGACACGGCTGTGATCAGTGTGGACAAAACTTCAGTTGCATGTCCAAACTTAACATACATCAGAGAATTCACACTGGCGAGAAACCCTATGGATGTGATCAGTGTGGACAACGCTTCTCTCTAATGAAGAACCTTAAAAGACACCAGACAATTCACACAGGAGAGAAACCATATGGATGTGATCAGTGTGGACAACACTTCTCTGTTATGGCCACCCTTAAAAATCACCAAATAATTCACACTGGAGAGAAACCCTATGGATGTGATCAGTGTGGACAACGCTTCTCTCTAATGAAGAACCTTAAAAGACACCAGACAATTCACACTGGAGAGAAACCCTATGGATGTGATCAGTGTGGACAACACTTCTCTACGATGTACACCCTTAAAACACACCAGACAATTCACACAGGAGAGAAACCCTATGGATGTGACCAGTGTGGTCAACACTTTTCTCAAATGTCCAGCCTTAAAGGAGAAATCCGGTCATTTTAAGTGTTATGTTTGATGTGTGTCAAATCACTTACCAACGTATAAATGAAAATCGCGTAAATCCACAGAGCCCCCTATCGACCCCCACCGTTGTCATTGTAGGAGGATATAGAATAGCCCAAATTCGCCTATTTTAACCAATGCAAAGTCTGTTTTTTTGCTTCTAGTACTCATTGTTGAGTCCCATGATAATGTAACAGGCGCTAAAACTCCCGACAAGCTAACGGCTAATAACAGAACGAGCTAATGCTGGTTGCTGGTTTCTCTCCCGACCTGGCAACCTGGGGCTGCCATTCAGAGAGATAAGCAGCCCCAGCGTTAGCTCGTTTGTTATTAGCCGTTAGCTTGTCGGGAGTTTTAGCGCCTGTTACATTATCATGGGACTCAACAATGAGTACTAGAAGCAAAAAAACAGACTTTGCATTGGTTAAAATAGGCGAATTTGGGCTATTCTATATCCTCCTACAATGACAACGGTGGGGGTCGATAGGGGGCTCTGTGGATTTACGCGATTTTCATTTATACGTTGGTAAGTGATTTGACACACATCAAACATAACACTTAAAATGACCGGATTTCTCCTTTAAACAACACCGAAGAATTCACACTAGAGATAAACCATATGGATGTGATCAGTGTGGACAACACTTCTCTACGATGTATAGCCTTAAACAACACCGAAGAATTCACACTGGAGAGAAACCTTATGGGTGTGATCAGTGTGGACAACACTTCTCTCAAATGTCCACCCTTAAAAACCACCAGATATTGCACATTGGAGAGAAACCTTATGGATGTGATCAGTGTGGTCAACACTTCTCTAGAATGGTCAACCTTAAAAGGCACCAACAAAATCACACCAGAGAGAAACCCCATGGATGTGATCAGTGTGGACAACACTTCTCAATGATGTCCACCCTTAAAAAACACCAAAGAATTCACACTGGAGAGAAACCCTATGGATGTGACCATTGTGGTCAATACTTCTCTCAAATGGCCAACCTTAAAAAACACTGGAAAATTCACACTGGAGAGAAACCCTAATTTGGTAAATACGGAATTATTTTTACTCAGTTAAGCAGCATAAAATGCCATGCACACACATATCAATGACAAATTATTGTGAACACTGTGACAAGCGCTTCATTTGAAAGGATCAGAAACATGCAACATGATGACCCGTTGTTGTTCTTTTAAGCAGTTGTTTATTAAGTCTGATGCTGAGCTGTTATGAACCTATTACATGTATATTAGCAATGCCGTCATAGATGTTTGGACACTAGTGTGTTAACACTGCATGAGAATGGTACTCACACCAAAGTCCTTGTAGCGGTGGCCCACGGCAGAATAAACAAAATAGTGGCAGCCAAAGTGCCAAGTGTGAGGCCACCTTCTTGTCTCTTGAAGACCACTATTTAATCATGTGTTAACACACACGTGGTGTATGTAGTTTTCAAAGTAATGATTAGAAAAGCACAGGTAAGGTGGTGTCTGGTGTTGAAGCCAGTTAGTAAAAATTGCTTTACATATATATGCCTTCTGATTTCTTGTATATTCCTGATTGCTGCTACAGATACCATACCTGGTATCATGGTTTAACTTCATTAAACCTAGTTGTTATATTGCATTGTTGTGTTATCACTGTCTTTGCTGAACATGTCCCATCAATATTTCACTTATTTTACTAAGTTAGTGACAAATAAAACCTTCTTGGTTGATTCTTAATCTTTTTTGTTCTCCTTTTTTCTTGTATTTTTTTCGTGGTTTATAGGAAATCTCTTTAACATTGTATTAAGACTTAAATTATGTGTTAAATCTACCAAAGTGGTTAAGTGAGACATACAGTGACATCTGCTCTTTGCTGTATGGTTATAGCCTGACTCATCATCATGATCATCATGATCATAGCTTTGATCAGTTCAAACAAAGAGGTGTCAAACATGTTCACCCTTCTTTTCCCCTCTGAGAGGGGAGGTGATTGTTACATTACATCCGTATTAAAAGGAGTAGTTCACTAAGGAGTAGTTCACTAAAAAAAAAATGATATGCAAGATCTGACCAGGTTTATACACACAAAATAATAATTGCAAAAAAATCTAAAGATTATCTTCACATTGCAACTTAATTCAAAATATGTAGAGGGGATAATATACACATTCAAGGTGCTAATGTATTATCTATGAAGGCAGTGAGTTTATAATATAATAGTTTTGACATATTTGTCATCTTTATCTTGTTGTAATGACCATTCAAAGTAGTAATTTGGTGGTTTGTGACATTTATAAATGTAATGGGTCACACTCAGAGTGGCAAGAGTGAGTTTCCTCTTTTATACTTTTTTTACATGTCAAAAGGACAAACGTTTGTTCTTTCGACATGTAAAACATGTAAAAATAATAATAAGTGGAAACTCACTCTTGCCACTCTGAGTGTGAACCCCATTACCTTTATAAATGTTGTTGATTTAAGAGGATATCGCACCAGAGAAGTCAGAGTGTTGTGGTTACCAAATAAAAGTAATAGAAAAGCTGCATTTTTAACCAATCATAGAAAAACACATTATAACAAACAGTTATTTCTTCACCAACGCCACCCTTTTCTATTCATCACATTAATGATAGGCACATGGCCTTTAATGAACCTTGGGGCCTTTCATATTAATAAATATGCATTATATTTCAAAGGGTTATAATTAACATTGAATTAAAGAGGAGTTGGAATTATTGAATTCCATCAGAGAATCACTGGTACATTTAGTTGCATAGTAGCCTAATGAATAGAAACCTTGTGTGATGACAAAAACTCTTGAGGATACACTACAACTACTTCTACATTATGATTTAGTGTTTGTGTTTCTGTCAAATACATGTTCTGAACTAAACCCTAACAAGAGTGTGTTTATGTCTGTTGGTAAACCAAGGTATAGTGGTCCTTTGTTGCCCCTAAAGAGTTCCAAGTGCAAAACTGATGATTATGTAGTCCACACATTTTAGAAGTAAAGTTAGCCTAGTTAATTACTTTTAAATAATACATTCTGGATACCTTGTCAAATACACAGTGTGCCTAAGTTGCTGTGGCCAAGAACCTGGCCATGAACTGTTTACTCTATAGAGTAATACTGTATTTAACATACACACAATAATAATGATTAAACAATTGAACAATTGAATGATTACTACTAGTACTACTATTACTACTACTACTACTATACTGTGACTACTTCTGAATCATAACAGTGGACCCTATATACACTCACAATGGACTATTTATGTAGGCTGTGTCTTTTGACATGTTTTTAATATACATTTAAAGTCAAGATGCAGCTTGCAATGTGTTTCTGGCAATTTAATTTAATCACATGGAAGACACTTGGTGTCAGAGAAGATATAACATACTGTGTACTTATATAGAACATAATGTGTTTTGCCAAATACATTAAGCACCATCACTAGGGTTTAGACCTGCAATGTCTGTTATGTGAGAGACACAGTTGTACATTCTTACACATCATTTAAGGCTATACAACAACAACAACAACAACAACAACAACAACAGTTGTTCTCTTTTAGTCTAAATACTAAAAGAGAAGGTATACTATACTCAATTGAAATACATTAAGGTCAAGATTTGTGTCATTTAACTTTGAGCATGAATCTCTCAGATGGTTCCCCTTCCTTGATTTCCCCTAAATAGTCCAATACATGTGTGTAACTTTAACATTCCAAAATGTTCTTAAAGGTATACGAGGGAGTTCAGAGGTAAATAAACAGCAGCAGTACTTTTCCCCGACCACCAGGGGGTGACGCAGGAGGGAGTTCCATAGCGAGGTACTTTTTGAAGGAATGGTGCCCGAAAACAGGTTGCTTTATTGGGATACAATATGCGGAAATTCCCGCCCTGCTGGTTCTCTGAATTTTTATTTTTAAATAGGCTCTTTCATGATAAATTGACCACATATATGAAGTTAAACAACTAAATTCTATCCACACGCTATCTTAAAAGTAAATTCTGTGCCTCAAAAACGAAGTTTGAGAGCGTTTTAAAACCGAAAGTAAACGTTCATACGGACGCGCACGGACGCGCACATGCGTGCGTTAATTTACGTCCCGGACATAAACATAGAACACATAAACATTAGGGAAAATACGGATTTCAGAAGGAGGACTGTGTTTCAATAAAGGAAAACACCCCAGCATCATTATATAGTGGCTGATAGAGGGGAAAAAATGCAAAAAATATATATATAAATATTTTTTAAATTTAGGCTTAATGTTCCCTACAATGCCTTTAAGGAAAAAAAATATGACCATGTTAATCCACAAAAGCCTGTCATTTGGGGTCAAATTATTCCTGTCAGTTGTTCACACACCAGGGCCACCTGGTGTGTGACCTGGTGTGTGACTCATCATGTTATCAATGACCACATTTGCATGGATATAGGTCATTTTCTAAAGACAGCCAAGCATCATTCACACGACAAAAGGAATGTTGCAGTGCAGGTGTTAAGTGGGTGAGGGAGATATTTCTAAAGAACTTGTAATTCTAGAGAACATGTTTGAACAATGCCACCCATGTTTGCCATCAAAGGTGAGATTATATGTATATTTTACTTTTCATATCAGATATAGTTTGAGGTGAACTATTTATGTAATGCTTTTATGGTAACTTAATTCATCACATTACATTCACAGAGCAGCTCACCACCAGGGTTTAGAACATAGAAAAACTTAAATATACTTCAATGAAATCAACTTTGACAGAAAAATGCCTTGACAATAAAACATCATTTGGTCAGCTATGGCACCTTGACCTCTCACCATGACACAGGGGTTAATAAGCAGAACATTGTACATCCCATCTTAAAACCTGACTCTGATGACATAATTATTTTATATTCACTCATTAATGAGTGAATACAACATTGTTTAAGTCTGGATATTCAGATTGTCTGTTTACTGTTCATGCATTTCATAATATATGCATTTCTAAATACAGGGTGTGTGTCATATTCATATATTTTATATTAATCTTATAAGAATTAAGACATATTTGAATTGCATGAACATTACTAATCAATTCATCCACAAATGGATGCTCTTGGTTCTTTTGTAACAGAAAGTCAACAGTTTCTAGAAGGTTGCATGGATGGAGCATGTCTGGGGGAGGAGGGAGGGACATGTATAAATATGTTAGGTTGTGATTGGTGGAGAGATGGTTGTATTGTTCTCTTTGTCCAATCATTCACAGCAGTTACTGGCTCCACCCCAAGCTCTTTAGTATAAGAAGAGTTTGTAGCTGTAATTCATCCACAACTCCTCCAGGATATCAACCATTTCTGATCAGACCTGATTCAGTGGAAGATGGACTCTCTCAACCCAACCAGGGACAGTTCTGGTGAACAGGAGGGACCCAAAGAAAATGGTATGTTACTTTCTCTACTTCCTTTCTAGTTTTAATTCCCCTGCTCTGTAAATCTCACTACTTGTCTCAATCTTATACTTTGTGTCTCAAACTATTTCTGCAATACCATGAATTGGCTGGTGGTTAACTTTTCTAGGGAACAACTTTATGTAATTAAGATGTACATTTGTACTCTAGTCCCACTTCTCAACCATATTTCCTTTGTCTTTCTGCAATCCAGTGTTGAGTCATCAGTCTGGCTTCCCGGTGCTTCCAGCAGTGATTGAACAAAGAAGCTTGGCTAAACCAAAACGACACGGCTGTGATCAGTGTGGACAAAACTTCAGTTGCATGTCCAAACTTAACATACATCAGAGAATTCACACTGGCGAGAAACCCTATGGATGTGATCAGTGTGGACAACGCTTCTCTCTAATGAAGAACCTTAAAAGACACCAGACAATTCACACAGGAGAGAAACCATATGGATGTGATCAGTGTGGACAACACTTCTCTCAAATGTCCAGCCTTAAAACACACCAGAGAATGCACACTGGCGAGAAACCCTATGGATGTGACCACTGTGGACAACACTTCTCAACGATGTCCACCCTTAAAAAACACCAAAGAATTCACACTGGAGAGAAACCCTATGGATGTGACCATTGTGGTCAACACTTCTCTCAAATGGCCAACCTTAAAAAACACCAAAGAATTCACACTAGAGAGAAACCCTATGGATGTGATCAGTGTGGACAACACTTCTCTACGACGTACACCCTTAAAACACACCAGACAATTCACACAGGAGAGAAACCCTATGTATGTGATCAGTGTGGACAACACTTTTCTACGATGTCTAACCTTAAACAACACCGAAGAATTCACACTGGAGAGAAACCCTATGGATGTGATCAGTGTGGACAACACTTCTCTACGATGTCTAACCTTAAACAACACCGAATAATTCACTCTGGAGAGAAACCTTATGGGTGTGATCAGTGTGGACAACACTTCTCTCAAATGTCTAACCTTAAACAACACCGAATAATTCACACTAGAGAGAAACCTTATGGGTGTGATCAGTGTGGACAACACTTCTCTCAAATGTGTAACCTTAAACAACACCGAATAATTCACACTGGAGAGAAACCTTATGGATGTGATCAGTGTGGTCAACACTTCTCTAGAATGGCCAACCTTAAAACACACCAGAGAATTCACACTGGAGAGAAACCCTATGGATGTGACCACTGTGGACAACACTTCTCTCAAATGGCCAACCTTAAAAAACACCGGAAAATTCACACTGGAGATAAATCCTAATTTGGTCAATACAGAATTAATTTTACTCAGTTAAGCAGCATAAAATGCCATGCACACACACATCAATGACAAATTATTGTGAACACTGTGACAAGCGCTTCATTTGAAAGGATCAGAAACATGCAACATGACGACCCATTGTTGTTCATTAAGTCTGCTGGGCTGTTATGAACCTATTACATGTATATTAGCAATGCCGTCATAGATGTTTGGACACTAGTGTGTTATCACTGCATGAGAATGGTACTCACACCAAAGTCCTTGTAGTGGTGGCCCACGGCAAAATATACTAAATAGTGGTCTTCAAGTGACAAGAAGGTGGCCACACACAGTGGCAGCCAAAGTGCCAAGTGTGCGGCCACCTTCTTGTCTCTTGAAGACCACTATTTAATCATGTGTAAACACACACGTGGTGTATTTAGTTTTCAAAGTAATGATTAGAAAAGCACAGGTAAGGTGGTGTCTGGTATTAAAGCCAGTTAGTACAAATTGCTTTATATATGTATGCCTTCTGATTTCTTGTATATTCCTGATTTCTACAGATACCATACCTGGAATCATGGTTTAACTTCATTAAACCTAGTTGTTATATTGCATTGTTGTGTTATCACTGTCTTTGCTGAACATGTCCCATCAATATTTCACTTATTGTACTAAGTTAGTGACAAATAAAACCTTCTTGATTGATTCTTAATCTTTTTTGTTCTCCTTTGTTCTTGTATTTTTTTCGTGGTTTATAGGAAATCTCTTTAACATTGTATTAAGACTTAAATGATGTGTTAAATCTACCAAAGTGGTTACGTGAGACATACAGTCAGTGACATCTGCTCTTTGCTGTATGGTTATAGCCTGACTCATCATCATGATCATCATGATCATAGCTTTGATCAGTTCAAACAAAGAGGTGTCAAACATGTTCACCCTTCTTTTCCCCTCTGAGAGGGGAGGTGATTGTTGTCCTCTTTGAGGCATTTACATCTGTATCAAGACAAGAGATGTCCACTTGTGATCAACCAGAATGCAACTGGTGATCAGGCCCATAGAAACCCGAGATGCATTGATATGCAAGATCTGACCAGGTTTATACACACACAATAATAATTAAAAAAATCTAAAGATTAACTTCACATTGCAACTTAATTCAAAATATGTAGAGGGGATAGTATACACATTCAAGGTGCTGATGTATTATCTATGAAGGCAGTGAGTTTATAATATAATAGTTTTGACGTGTTTGTCGTCTTTATCTTGTTGCAATGGCCATTCAAAGTAGTCATTTGGTGGTTTGTTTGATTGAATTGATTGATTGAAATTTTTATTAGGCAAAAGAATGTAAAACAACACAGTTACATTTATAATGCTCTTGTCTAAAAGGTCCGGCCAAAAAAGTCCTTGCGGGCTTGTTTCCATTGGGGTCCTTGAATTAATTTCATAGACATATATAGTAGCAACCAAACAGTTCAAAAATCAACATAAGAATACAGAGGGAAAAATATATATACCATTATGTACAAAAAAGGTCATGGGAAAAATAATGAAATATATACAAAACAAAACATGATCAAAATAAAAATAAAAAGTGTGTACAAAAAAGGGGGAGGGGGGGGGGTCGTCTGTCTACAGGGAAACTGGTACTAGCTCCTCTTTAGGCCTCCAGAAAGATGAGTTTTTAGGGCTGTTTTGAATGAGCCCAGCGAACTGCATTTTTTGAGGGATGGGGTTAGACTGTTCCATTCCTTGGTGGCAGTGCTATAGAAGGAGAATTTGCCCATGTTTGTTTTATGGGTGGGTGTTACCAGATTGTTGTTTACGCTCCCTCTAGTTTTGTGACTGTGGGTGTCACTAACTTTTTCAAGGTACTTATACAGATATGCAGGTATAGGGGGCATTTCGGGCAAATCTGCATTTACAATTTTGAAGACCAGTCCCATTTTTAATTGTATAACCCTGTCTTCCACCCTGAGCCAGCCTAGGCTGGCAAAGTGAGTGGGAGAGAGGTGGGTCATGGGCCCCAGTCCGAGAAGTAGTCGAATCAGTTTGTTTTGGGAGGTTTGAAGCTTAGTCTTCAGTGACACTGAGGTGTTGGAGCACCAAGAGGAGCTAGCATAGTCAAAAAGGGGCTGAATCAGGGCCCCAGAGAGGGTCCTGAGTGCCTGAGGGTTGACAAAAGAGGAAACTCTGCCCATAAATCTGGTTATCTGGTTTACTCCTTTGAACACCTTTGTTGCCATGCTTTCACCTGTCAGGTGTTTGTCAAGAATACATCCCAAATAGGTAATCTCTTCTTTGCTAGTGATGATTGTGTCATCGACTTTGACCTTGAAGTCATTTACCTTCATTTTACTGAGGGAATGTTTGGTCCCAAATAGGATGGATTCGGTTTTCCCAAGGTGTAGTGACAGTTTGTTATCGGTAAGCCAGGTACGGATTTTTGAGAGTTCAGAGCTGAGAGCTTCCTCGACTTGCAACTTGTCCTCACCCGAAATCAGGAGTGCCGAGTCATCAGCGAACAGGAACAGTTTGCAGTTACAGGCAGCATTCATGTCGTTAATGTATAGAAGAAACAGTAACGGCCCTAGAATGCTGCCTTGAGGAACCCCGCAGCTCACCGGGAGGGATGAGGACATGGTTCTGTTGATGTCAACCACTTGTTCTCTACCCTCCAAGTAAGATCTCATCCAATTTAGTGATGTGCAATCAAAACCAATCGCCCTCAGCTTATCAAGTAGAATTTCATGGTTTACAGTGTCAAATGCCTTTTGGAGGTCCAGCATGACCATGCCGCAGTATTTGCCCGAGTCTACCTCACGTTTGATGTGATCGGTCAAGTACAGTAGGCATGTGTCAGTGGAGTGACATTGTGACATTTATAAATGTAATGGGTCACACTCAGAGTGGCAAGAGTGAGTTTCCTCTTTTATACTTTTTTACATGTCAAAAGGACAAACGTTTGTTCTTTCGACATGTAAAACATTTAAAATAATAATAAGTGGAAACTCACTCTTGCCAGTGTGTGAACCCCATTACCTTTATAAATGTTGTTGATTTAAGAGGATATCGCACCAGAGAAGTCAGAGTGTGGTGGTTACCAAATAAAAGTCATAGAAAAGCTGCATTTTTAACCAATCATAGAAAAACACATTATAACAAACAGTTGTTTCTTCACCAACGCTGGTTCCACCCTTTTCTATTGATCACATTAATGATAGGCACATGGCCTTTAGTGAACCTTGGGGCCTTTCATATTAATAAATATGCATTATGTTTCAAAGGGTTATAATTAACATTGAATTATAGAGGAGTTGGAATTATTGAATTCCATCAGAGAATCACTGGTACATTTAGTTGCATATTAGCCTAATGAATAAATAAATAAAGTGCAAAAACTGATGATTATATAGTCCACACATTTTAGAAGTAAGGTTAGTCTAGTTGATTACTTTTAAATAATACATTATGGCAAATTAATACCTGTAGTTAACATACACACAATAGTAATTATTAAACAATAGAATGATTACTACTAGTACTACTCTTACTACTACTACTATACTGTGACTACTTCTGAATCATAACAGTGGACCCTATATACACTCACAATGGACTATTTATGTAGGCTGTGTCTTTTGACATGTTTGTAATAGAAATGTAAAGTCAAGATGCAGCTTGCAATGTGTTTCTGGCTATTTAATGTAATCACATGGAAGACACTTGGTGTCACAGAAGCAATAACATACTGTGTACTTATATAGAACATAATATGTTTTGCCAAATACATTACGCACCATCACTAGGGTTTAGACCTGCAATGTCTGTTATGTGAGAGACACAGCTGTACATTCTTACACACAATTTAAGACTATACAACAACAACAACAGTTCTGTAGATAATCATACCAGACTAAATACTAAAAGATAAGTTATACTATACTCAAGTGAAACAAATAAGGTAAAAATTACAGATTTGTGTCATCTAATTTTGAGCATGAAGCTTTCAGATGGCTCCCTTCCTTAATTTCCCCTAAATAGTCCATGTATACATGTGTGTAACTTTAACATTCCAAAATGTTCTTCTGGAAACAAAATATGACCATGTTAATCCACAAAAGCCTGTCATTTGGGGTCAAATTATTCCTGCCAGTTGGTCACCCACCAGGGCCACCTGGTGTGTGACTCATCATGTTATCAATGACCACATTTGCATGGATATAGGTCATTTTCTAAAGACAGCCAAGCATCATTCACAAGACAAAAGGAATGTTGCAGTGCAGGTGTTAAGTGGGCGAGGGATATATTTCCAAAGACCTTGTAATTCTAGAGAACATAAGATGTTTGCCATCAAAGGTGAGCTTATATGTATATTTTACTTTTCATATCAGATATAGTTTGAGGTGAACTATTTATGTAATGCTTTTATGGTAACTTAATTCATCACATTACATTCACAAAGCAGCCCACCACCAGGGTTTAGAACATAGCAAAACTTAAATATACTTCAATGAAATCAACTTTGACCTCTCACCATGACACAGGGGTTAAAAAGCAGAACAGTGTACATCCCATCTTAAAACCTGACTCTGATGAGAGAATTAGTTTATATTCACTCATAATGAGTGAATACAACATTGTTTAAAGGTAGGGTAAGTGATATGTTTTGGTTAAAACAAAAAGCATTTTGTTAAAAGGTTAACTCTATTCTGATACTAATCATTGCTATAGAGTGTTTGTTCAGTAACAGGAGTCTCCCCGTCTCTCCAGCTCTTTAATAAACAGAAAATACATTTTCCGGTAGGTGTCAAAACGTCAGCCAATCAGGAGAAAGTGCCCATTTTTAAGCTTCATTCTTTATAGTGTTCCAGTTTCAATTTTGCACGCTCATTTCTTAGTGTCATCACTTCCAATTTCACTTGTTTAATCTATATCCTGATTGAGTTCTCTATCCTGATTGGATACAATTGGAAATTAAACTGAAACTGAAACGAAAATGCATTTTCTGTTTTATAAAGAGCTGGAGAGACCAGGAGACTCATTTTACTGAACAAACACTGTATAGCAATGAGTACTATCAGAATTTAGAGCTATTTAACACTTATTTTAACCAAATAAAATCACTTACTCTACCTTTAAGTCTGAATATTCTGATTGTCTATTTACTGTTCATGCATTTCATAATGTATGCATTTCTAAATACAGGGTGTGTGTCATATTCATATATTTTATATGAATCTTATAAGAATTAAGACATATTTGAATTGCATGAAAATTACTAATCAATTCATCCACAAATGGATGCTCTTGGTTCTTTTGTAACAGAAAGTCAACAGTTTCTAGAAGGTTGCATGGATGGAGCATGTCTGGGGGAGGAGGGAGGGACATGTATAAATATGTTAGGCTGTGATGGGTGGAGAGATGGTTGTATTGTTCTCTTTGTCCAATCATTCACAGCAGTTACTGGCTCCACCCCAAGCTCTTTAGTATAAGAAGAGTTTGTAGTTGTAATTCATCCACAACTCCTCCAGGATATCAATCATTTCTGATCAAACCTGATTCAGTGGAAGATGGACTCTCTCAACCCAACCAGGGACAGTTCTGCTGAACAGGAGGGACCCAAAGTAAATGGTATGTTACTTTCTCTACCTCCTTTCTAGTTTTAATTCCCCTGTTCTGTTGTACAAATGTTTTATTACTTTACTTTTCAAGTTTTAAATGAAGCAGTCTCACTACTTGTCTCAATCTTATACTTTGTGTCTCAAACTATTTCTGCAATACCATGGATGGCTGGTGGTTAACTTTTCTAGGGAACAGCTTTATGTAATTAAGTTGTACATGTGTACTCTAGTCCCACTTCTCAACCATATCTCCTTTGTCTTTCTGCAATCCAGTGTTGAGTCATCAGTCTGGCTTCCCGGTGCTTCCAGCAGTGATTGAACAAAGAAGCTTGGCTAAACCAAAACGACACGGCTGTGATCAGTGTGGACAAAACTTCAGTTGCGTGTCCAAACTTAACATACATCAGAGAATTCACACTGGCGAGAAACCCTATGGATGTGATCAGTGTGGACAACGCTTCTCTCTAATGAAAAACCTTAAAAGACACCAGACAATTCACACAGGAGAGAAACCATATGGATGTGATCAGTGTGGACAACACTTCTCTACGACGTACACCCTTAAAACACACCAGACAATTCACACAGGAGAGAAACCCTATGGATGTGACCATTGTGGTCAACACTTCTCTCAAATGTCCACCCTTAAAAAACACCGGAAAATTCACACAGGAGAGAAACCCTATGGATGTGACCAGTGTGGTCAACACTTTTCTCAAATGTCCAGCCTTAAACAACACCAGAGAATGCACACTGGAGAGAAACCCTATGGATGTGACCACTGTGGACAACACTTCTCAATGATGTCCACCCTTAAAAGACACCAGAGATTGCACACTGGAGAGAAACCTTATGGATGTGATCAGTGTGGTCAACACTTCTCTAGAATGGCCAACCTTAAAACACACCAGACAATTCACACAGGAGAGAAACCATATGGATGTGTTCAGTGTGGACAACACTTCTCTGCTATGGCCACCCTTAGACATCACCAAATAATTCACACTGGAGAGAAACCCTATGGATGTGACCAGTGTGGTCAACACTTCTCTCAAATGTCCAACCTTAAAAATCACCAAAGAATTCACACTGGAGAGAAACCCTATGGATGTGACCAGTGTGGTCAACACTTCTCTCAAATGTCCAACCTTAAAAATCACCAAAGAATTCACACTGGAGAGAAACCCTATGGATGTGACCAGTGTGGTCAACACTTTTCTCAAATGTCCAACCTTAAACAACACCGAAGAATTCACACTAGAGAGAAACCCTATGGATGTGACCATTGTGGTCAACACTTCTCTCAATTGGCCAGCCTTAAAAAACATCGGAAAATTCACACTGGAGAGAAATCCTAATTTGGTAAATACGGAATTAATTTTACTCAGTTAAGCAGCATAAAATGCCATGCACACACACATCAATGACAAATTATTGTGAACACTGTGACAAGCGCTTCATTTGAAAGGATCAGAAACATGCAACATGATGACCCATTGTTGTTCTTTTAAGCAGTTGTTTATTAAGTCTGCTGAGCTGTTATGAACCTATTACATGTATATTAGCAATGCCGTCATAGATGTTTGGACACTAGTGTGTTAACACTGCATGAGAATGGTACTCACACCAAAGTCCTTGTAGCGGTGGCCCACGGCAGAATAAACAAAATAGTGGCAGCCAAAGTGCCAAGTGTGCGGCCACCTTCTTGTCTCTTGAAGACCACTATTTAATCATGTGTTAACACACACGTGGTGTATGTAGTTTTCAAAGTAATGATTAGAAAAGCACAGGTAAGGTGGTGTCTGGTGTTGAAGCCAGTTAGTACAAATTGCTTTATATATGTATGCCTTCTGATTTCTTGTATATTCCTGATTGCTGCTACAGATACCATACCTGGCATCATGGTTTAACTTCATTAAACCTAGTTGTTATATTGCATTGTTGTGTTATCACTGTCTTTGCTGAACATGTCCCATCAATATTTCACTTATTGTACTAAGTTAGTGACAAATAAAACCTTCTTGATTGATTCTTAATCTTTTTTGTTCTCCTTTTTTCTTGTATTTTTTTCGTGGTTTATATGAAATCTCTTTAACATTGTATTAAGACTTAAATGATGTGTTAAATCTATATACCAAAGTGGTTAAGTGAGACATACAGTGCTGCTCTTTGCTGTATGGTTATAGCCTGACTCATCATCATGATCATAGCTTTGATTAGTTCAAACAAAGAGGTGTCAAACATGTTCACCCTTCTTTTCCCCTCTGAGAGGGGAGGTGATTGTTACATTACATCTGTATTAAAAGGAGTAGTTCACTAAGGAGTAGTTAAAAAAAAAAAAAAAAAAACTCAATATATACCAAATCTCTTCATCAGTATCATCAGTATAAATAATGTTTTAATGTGTTTGAAATCATGTTTAAATGATTCTTAAATGTTCTACAATGTTATATCATATTATTTCATAATCATTTACCAGTGTATTTAAATAGTTTGTCTATGTTTTAGGAATGTCAACAAACAGGTTGTTTATGATTTATTAACTAGAAAAAGTGCTCCACGGAGCACAGGTCTCCACCAGGTCAGGTAGGTTATTGTGGCCTCCTGGTGGCGCTATAACAGGCAAATGTTAAAAGGGTGGCATTTGCTCCTCAACATAGTGTGAATGTGCGTGCAAAGTTTGATCGCAATTGGATGCTGCGTTCATGATTTGCGGCATTTTGTTCAAAACAAGCCACTACTGCAAACTTTAGATGTTAATCTTGGCCAATCAGGATGGAATATGAAAAATCAAACACATCCGTCTTGATCACATGGCTATAGAGATCATGTGTACAGATTTGGGTGAAATTTGGATAAAATCGGAAGGATTAATATAAAAACAATTGTTTTACATAAGTCGGCCTCCTGGTGGCGCTATAAAAGGCATACGTGAAAAATGCAGGGCAAAGGTTTTTCCTTGACCTCTAGGTCAAGGAAAAGACCTCTCACTTACAAAGTTTTACACAGATCGGTGCAGTTATAGGTAAAACACGAATCGGCCTGTTATAGCGCCACCATGAAGCTGATTTGAACATTTTCAAGGGGCATTTCTTCCTCGATATAGTGGAATATGCGTGCAAAATGTCAAGGAAATTGCATGCTGTGTTCATGATTTGAGGTATTTTGTTCAAAACGGAGCGCTCCTGCAAACTTTGGAAGCCATTTTTAGCCAATCAGGATGGAATATGAAAAATCTGAAAGATTTGTTTTGTTTAATGACTATAGAGATACTGTGTACCGATTTGCGAGATTTTTGGACAAAATCTGTAGGAGTACTGTCAAACAATAAGTTTTGCACAAATCAGCCTCCTGGTGGCGCTATAAAAGGCCCATGTGAAAAAAGAGGTTCTGCTGTGGCATCCAGGGAGAGTGTGTGCACAGCTTCACTGCGAGCAAGCCAACGGTGCCGGAGATTAGCTGTACACAGACAGAATAATGTATAGGAAATCTCTTTATTAAGACTTCATAAATGATGTGCTAAATCTACCAAAGTGGTAGATACAGCTAATTCTCTTTGCTGTATGTTTATAGCTTGACTCGTCATGATCATATAGCTTTGATCAGTTCAAACAAAGAGGTGTCAAACATGTTCACCCTTCTTTTCCCCTCTGAGAGGGGAGGTGATTGTTGTCCTCTTTGAGGCATTTACATCTGTATCAAGAGATGTCCACTTGTGATCAACCAGAATGCAACTGGTGATCAGGCCCATAGAAACCCGAGATGCATTGATATGCAAGATCTGACCAGGTTTATACACACAAAATAATAATTACAAAAAAATCTAAAGATTAACTTCACATTGCAACTTAATTCAAAATATGTAGAGGGGATAGTATACACATTCAAGGTGCTGATGTATTATCTATGAAGGCAGTGAGTTTATAATATAATAGTTTTGACGTATTTGTCATCTTTATCTTGTTGTAATGACCATTCAAAGTAGTAATTTGGTGGTTTGTGACATTTATAAATGTAATGGGTCACACAGTGAGTTTCCTCTTTTATACTTTTTTACATGTCAAAAGGACAAACGTTTGTTCTTTCGATGTAAAACATTTAAAAATAATAAGTGGAAACTCACTCTTGCCAGTGTGAACCCCATTACCTTTATACATGTTGTTGATTTAAGAGGATATCGCACCAGAGTGTGGTGGTTACCAAATAAAAGTCATAGAAAAGCTGCATTTTTAACCAATCATAGAAAAACACATTATAGTTTCTTCACCAACGCTGGTTCCACCCTTTTCTATTGATCACATTAATGATAGGCACATGGCCTTTAATGAACCTTGGGGCCTTTCATATTAATAAATATGCATTATGTTTCAAAGGGTTATATTATTATTATAGAGGAGTTGGAATTATTGAATTCCATCAGAGAATCACTGGTACATTCAGTTGCATATTAGCCTAATGAATAGAACCTTTTGTGATGACAAAAACTCTCGAGGACACACTACAACTACTTCTACATTATGATTTAGTGTTTGTGTTTCTGTCTCTGTCAAATACACGTTCTGAACTAAACCCTAACAACAGTGTGTTTATGTCTGTTGGTTGTGAGTAAACCAAGGTATAGTGGTCCTTCGTTGCCCCTAAAGAGTTCCAAGTGCAAAAACTGATGATTATGTAGTCCACACATTTTAGAAGTAAAGTTAGCCTAGTTAATTACTTTTAAATAATACATTCTGGATAATTTGTCAAATACACAGTGTAGCTAAGTTGCTGTGGCCAAGAACCTGGCCATGAACTGTTTACTCTATAGAGTAATACCTTTAGTTAACATAGACACAATAGTAATGATTAAACAATTGAATGATTACTACTAGTACTACTATTACTACTACTACTACTACTATACTGTGACTACTTCTGAATCATAACAGTGGACCCTAAATACACTCACAATGGACTAATTATGTAGGCTGTGTCTTTTGACATGTTTGTGATATACATGTTAAGTCAATATGCAGCTTGCAATGTGTTTCTGGCAATTTAATGTAATCACACGGAAGACACTTGGTGTCACGGAAGCAATAACATACTGTGTACTTATATAGAACATAATATGTTTTTCCAAATACATTAAGCACCATCACTAGGGTTTAGACCTGCAATGTCTGTTATGTGAGAGACACAGTTGTACAGTCTTACACATAATGTAAGGCTATACAACAACAACAACAACAACAACAACAGTTCCGTAGATAATCATACCAGACTAAATACTAAAAGAGAAGGTATACTATACTCAATTGAAATAAATTAAGGTCAAGATTTTTGTCATTTAACTTTGAGCATGAATCTCTCAGATGGCTCCCCTTCCATGGTCCAATACATGTGTGTAACTTTAACATTCCAAAATGTTCTTCTGGAAACAAAATATGACCATGTTAATCCACAAAAGCCTGTCATTTGGGGTCAAATTATTCCTGTCAGTTGTTCACACACCAGGGCCACCTGGTGTGTGACTCATCATGTTATCAATGACCACATTTGCATGGATATAGGTCATTTTCTAAAGACAGCCAAGCATCATTCACAAGACAAAAGGAATGTTGCAGTGCAGGTGTTAAGTGGGTGAGGGAGATATTTCTAAAGAACTTGTACTTCTAGAGAACATGTTTGAACAATGCCACCCATGTTTGCCATCAAAGGTGAGATTATATGTATATTTTACTTTTCATATCAGATATAGTTTGAGGTGAACTATTTATGTAATGCTTTTATGGTAACTTAATTCATCACATTACATTCACAGAGCAGCCCACCACCAGGGTTTAGAACATAGAAAAACTTAAATATACTTCAATGAAATCAACTTTGACAGAAAAATGCCTTGACAATAAAACATAATTTGGTCAGCTATGGCACCTTGACCTCTCACCATGACACAGGGGTTAATAAGCAGAACATTGTACATCCCATCATAAAACCTGACTCTGATGAGAGAATTATTTTATATTCACTCATTAATGAGTGAATACAACATTGTTTAAGTCTGAATATTCATATTGTCTGTTTACTGTTCATGCATTTCATAATATATGCATTTCTAAATACAGGGTGTGTGTCATATTCATATATTTTATATGAATCTTATAAGAATTAAGACATATTTGAATTGCATGAACATTACTAATCAATTCATCCACAAATGGATGCTCTTGGTTCTTTTGTAACAGAAAGTCAACAGTTTCTAGAAGGTTGCATGGATGGAGCATGTCTGGGGGAGGAGGGAGGGACATGTATAAATATGTTAGGTTGTGATTGGTGGAGAGATGGTTGTATTGTTCTCTTTGTCCAATCATTCACAGCAGTTACTGGCTCCACCCCAAGCTCTTTAGTATAAGAAGAGTTTGTAGTTGTAATTCATCCACAACTCCTCCAGGATATCAATCATTTCTGATCAGACCTGATTCAGTGGAAGATGGACTCTCTCAACCCAACCAGGGACAGTTCTGCTGAACAGGAGGGACCCAAAGAAAATGGTATGTTACTTTCTTTACTTACTTTCTAGTTTTAATTCCCCTGATCTGTTGTACAAATGTTTTATTACTTTACTTTTCAAGTTTTAAATTGATAAATCTCACTACTTGTCTCAATCTTATACTTTGTGTCTCAAACTCGCAATACCAGGAATTGGCTGGTGGTTAACTTTTCTAGGGAACAACTTTATGTAATTAAGATGTATATGTGTACTCTAGTCCCACTTCTCAACCATATTTCCTTTCTTTCTGCAATCCAGTGTTGAGTCATCAGTCTGGCTTCCCGGTGCTTCCAGCAGTGATTGAACAAAGAAGCTTGGCTAAACCAAAACGACACGGCTGTGATCAGTGTGGACAAAACTTCAGTTGCATGTCCAAACTTAACATACATCAGAGAATTCACACTGGCGAGAAACCCTATGGATGTGATCAGTGTGGACAACGATTCTCTCTAATGAAAAACCTTAAAAGACACCAGACAATTCACACAGGAGAGATATGGATGTGATCAGTGTGGACAACACTTCTCTGCGATGTACACCCTTAAAAATCACCAAAGAATTCACACTGGAGAGAAACCCTATGGATGTGATCAGTGTGGACAACACTTCTCTACGATGTACACCCTTAAAACACACCAGACAATTCACACAGGAGAGAACCCCTATGGATGTGACCAGTGTGGTCAACACTTTTCTCAAATGTCCAGCCTTAAACAACACCGAAGAATTCACACTAGAGAGAAACCATATGGATGTGATCAGTGTGGACAACACTTCTCTACGATGTGTAGCCTTAAACAACACCGAAGAATTCACACTGGAGAGAAACCTTATGGGTGTGATCAGTGTGGACAACACTTCTCTCACATGTCCACCCTTAAAAACCACCAGATATTGCACACTGGAGAGAAACCGTATGGATGTGATCAATGTGGTCAACACTTCTCTAGAATGGCCAACCTTAAAAGGCACCAACAAAATCACACCAGAGAGAAACCCCATGGATGTGATCAGTGTGGACAACACTTCTCTCAAATGTCCAACCTTAAAACACACCAGAGAATGCACACTGGAGAGAAACCCTATGGATGTGACCACTGTGGACAACACTTCTCAATGATGTCCACCCTTAAAATACACCAAAGAATTCACACTGGAGAGAAACCCTATGGATGTGACCATTGTGGTCAATACTTCTCTCAAATGGCCAACCTTAAAAAACACCGGAAAATTCACACTGGAGAGAAATCCTAATTTGGTCAATACGGAATTAATTTTACTCAGTTAAGCAGCATAAAATGCCATGCACACACACATCAATGACAAATTATTGTGAACACTGTGACAAGCGCTTCATTTGAAAGGATCAGAAACATGCAACATGATGACCCATTGTTGTTCTTTTAAGCAGTTGTTTATTAAGTCTGCTGAGCTGTTATGAACCTATTACATGTATATTAGCAATGCCGTCATAGATGTTTTGACACTAGTGTGTTAACACTGCATGAGAATGGTACTCACACCAAAGTCCTTGTAGCGGTGGCCCACGGCAGAATAAACGAAATAGTGGCAGCCAAAGTGCCAAGTGTGCGGCCACCTTCTTGTCTCTTGAAGACCACTATTTAATCATGTGTTAACACACACGTGGTGTATGTAGTTTTCAAAGTAATGATTAGAAAAGCACAGGTAAGGTGGTGTCTGGTGTTGAAGCCAGTTGGTACAAATTGCTTTATATATGTATGCCTTCTGATTTCTTGTATATTTCTGCTACAGATACCATACCTGGCATCATGGTTTAACTTCATTAAACCTAGATGTTATATTGCATTGTTGTGTTATCACTGTCTTTGCTGAACATGTCCCATCAATATTTCACTTATTGTACTAAGTTAGCGACAAATAAAACCTTCTTGATTGGTTCTTAAATGTTCTACAATGTTATTATATATTATTTCATAATCATTTACCAGTGTATTTAAATAGTTTGTCTATGTTTTAGGAATGTCAACAAAGAGGTTGTTTATGATTTATTAACTAGAAAAAGTGCTCCTCGGAGCACAGGTCTCCGCCAGGTCAGGTAGGTTATTGTGGCCTCCTGGTGGCGCCATAACAGGCAAATGTTGGGGTGGCATTTGCTCCTCAACATAGTGTGAATGTGCGTTCAAAGTTTGACCGTAATTGGATGCTGCGTTCATGATTTGTGGCATTTTGTTCAAAACAAGCCACTACTGCAAACTTTAGATGTCAATCTTGGCCAATCAGGATGGAATATGAAAAATCTGAAAGACTAGAGATACTGTGTACCGATTTGCGTGATTTTTGGACAAAATCTGTAGGAGTACTGTCAAAAAATAGGTTTTGCACAAATCAGCCTCCTGGTGGCGCTATAAAAGGCCCATGTGAAAAAAAGAGGTTCTGCTGTGGCATCCAGGGAGTGTGTGTGCACAGCTTCACTGCGAGCAAGCCAACGGTGCCGGAGATTAGCTGTACACAGACAGAATGACGGACGGACACACGGACGGACACACAGACACACGGACAGGGGGTAAAACATACTCTCTCGCCATACCTTTCGGCCTGGTGGAGACAATGATGTCAAAGATCTTTAAATGTTCCGAAATAGCGACAATATCAGATCTATGAGCTGGTTCATCATAGAACCTTGTGTGATGACAAAAACTCTCGAGGATACACTACAACTACTTCTACATTATGATTTAGTGTTTGTGTTTCTGTCAAATACATGTTCTGAGCTAAACCCTAACAACAGTGTGTTTATGTCTGTTGGTTGTGAGTAAACCAAGGTATAGTGGTCCTTCGTTGCCCCTAAAGAGTTCCAAGTGCAAAAACTGATGATTATGTAGTCCACACATTTTAGAAGTAAAGTTAGCCTGGTTAATTAATTACTTTTAAATAATACATTCTGGATCATTTGTCAAATACACAGTGTGCCTAAGTTGCTGTGGCCAAGAACCTGGCCATGAACTGTTTACTCTATAGAGTAATACCTGTAGTTAACATACACACAATAGTAATGATTAAACAATTGAACAATTGAATGATTACTACTAGTACTACTAGTACTACTACTACTACTACTAATATACTGTGACTACTTCTGAATCATAACAGTGGACCCTATATACACTCACAATGGACTATTTATGTAGGCTGTGTCTTTTGACATGTTTGTAATATACATTTAAAGTCAAGATGCAGCTTGCAATGTGTTTCTGGCAATTTAATGTAATCACATGGAAGACACTTGGTGTCACGGAAGCAATAACATACTGTGTACTTATATAGAACATAATATGTTTTGCCAAATACATTAAGCACCATCACTAGGGTTTAGACCTGCAATGTCTGTTATGTGAGAGACACAGTTGTACAGTCTTACACATAATTTAAGGCTATACAACAACAACAACAACAACAACAGTTCTGTAGATAATCATACCAGACTAAATACTAAAAGAGAAGGTATACTATACTCAATTGAAATAAATTAAGGTCAAGATTTGTGTCATTTTACTTTGAGCATGAATCTCTCAGATGGCTCCCCTTCCTTGATTTCCCCTAAATAGTCCAGTAACTTTAACATTCCAAAATGTTCTTCTGGAAACAAAATATGACCATGTTAATCCACAAAAGCCTGTCATTTGGGGTCAAATTATTCCTGTCAGTTGTTCACACACCAGGGCCACCTGGTGTGTGACCTGGTGTGTGACTCATCATGTTATCAATGACGACATTTGCATGGATATAGGTCATTTTCTAAAGACAGCCAAGCATCATTCACAAGACAAAAGGAATGTTGCAGTGCAGGTGTTAAGTGGGTGAGGGAGATATTTCTAAAGAACTTGTAATTCTAGAGAACATGTTTGAACAATGCCACCCATGTTTGCCATCAAAGGTGAGATTATATGTATATTTTACTTTTCATATCAGATATAGTTTGAGGTGAACTATTTATGTAATGCTTTTATGGTAACTTAATTCATCACATTACATTCACAGAGCAGCCCACCAGCAGGGTTTAGAACATAGAAACACTTAAATATACTTCAATGAAATCAACTTTGACAGAAAAATGCCTTGACAATAAAACATAATTTGGTCAGCTATGGCACCTTGACCTCTCACCATGACACAGGGGTTAATAAGCAGAACATTGTACATCCCATCTTAAAACCTGACTCTGATGAGAGAATTATTTTATATTCACTCATTAATGAGTGAATACAACATTGTTTAAGTCTGAATATTCTGATTGTCTGTTTACTGTTCGTGCATTTCATAATATATGCATTTCTAAATACAGGGTGTGTGTCATATTCATATATTTTATATTAATCTTATAAGAATTAAAGGTAGGGTAAGTAATTTGCAATTATTCAAATAATTGCAAAATGGGTCTATGTTCTGATAGTGCTCGTTACTATAGAGTGTCCTGTCCATATAAGGAGTCTCCATGTCTCTCCAGCTCTTTATAAAACAGAAAATGCATTTTCGTTTCAGTTTCATTGCTAATTTTATCCAATCAGGATAGAGAACTCAATCAGGCATAGATTAAACAACTGAAATTGGAAGTGATGACAGTAAGACATGAGCAGGCAAAATTGGAACTGGAACATTATAAAAAATGAAGCTTAAAAATCGGTACTTTCTCCTGATTGGTTGAGATTTTGACACCTACCAGAAAATGTATTTTCTGTTTTTTAAAGAGCTGGGAGACTCTTGTTACTGAACAAACACTCTATAGCAATGATTACTATCAGAATATAGTGCTTTAACCTTTTAACAAAATACTTTTTGTTTTAACCCAAAAATATCACTTACCCTACCTTTAAGACATATTTGAATTGCATGAACATTACTAATCAATTCATCCACAAATGGATGCTCTTGGTTCTTTTGCAACAGAAAGTCAACAGTTTCTAGAAGGTTGCATGGATGGAGCATGTCTGGGGGAGGAGGGAGGGACATGTATAAATATGTTAGGTTGTGATGGGTGGAGAGATGGTTGTATTGTTCTCTTTGTCCAATCATTCACAGCAGTTACTGGCTCCACCCCAAGCTCTTTAGTATAAGAAGAGTTTGTAGTTGTAATTCATCCACAACTCCTCCAGGATATCAATCATTTCTGATCAGACGTGATTCAGTGGAAGATGGACTCTCTCAACCCAACCAGGGACAGTTCTGCTGAACAGGAGGGACCCAAAGAAAATGGTATGTTACTTTCTCTACTTCCTTTCTAGTTTTAATTCCCCTGCTCTGTTGTACAAATCTTTTATTACTTTACTTTTCAAGTTTTAAATGAAGCAGTCTCACTACTTGTCTCAATCTTATACTTTGTGTCTCAAACTATTTCTACAATACCATGAATTGGCTGGTGGTTAACTTTTCTAGGGAACAGCTTTATGTAATTAAGATGAATATGTGTACTCTAGTCCCACTTCTCAACCATATTTCCTTTGTCTTTCTGCAATCCAGTGTTGAGTCATCAGTCTGGCTTCCCGGTGCTTCCAGCAGTGATTGAACAAAGAAGCTTGGCTAAACCAAAACGACACGGCTGTGATCAGTGTGGACAAAACTTCAGTTGCGTGTCCAAACTTAACATACATCAGAGAATTCACACTGGAGAGAAACCCTATGGATGTGATCAGTGTGGACAACGCTTCTCTCTAATGAATAACCTTAAAAGACACCAGACAATTCACACAGGAGAGAAACCATATGGATGTGATCAGTGTGGACAACACTTCTCTGCTATGGCCACCCTTAAAAATCACCAAAGAATTCACACTGGAGAGAAACCATATGGATGTGACCAGTGTGGTCAACACTTCTCTCAAATGTCCAACCTTAAAAAACACCGAAAAATTCACACTGGAGAGAAACCCTATGGATGTGATCAGTGTGGACAACACTTCTCTACGATGTACACCCTTAAAACACACCAGACAATTCACACAGGAGAGAAACCCTATGGATGTGACCAGTGTGGTCAACACTTTTCTCAAATGTCCAGACTTAAACAACACCGAAGAATTCACACTAGAGAGAAACCATATGGATGTGATCAGTGTGGACAACACTTCTCTACGATGTCAAACCTTAAACAACACCGAATAATTCACACTAGAGAGAAACCTTATGGATGTGATCAGTGTGGACAACACTTCTCTAGAATGTCCAGCCTTAAACAACACCGGAACATTCACAATGGAGAAAAACCCTATGGATGTGATCAATGTGGACAACACTTCTCTCAAATGTCCACCCTTAAAAAACACCAGATATTGCACACTGGAGAGAAACCTTATGGATGTGATCAGTGTGGACAACACTTCTCTAGAATGTCCAGCCTTAAACAACACCGGAACATTCACAATGGAGAAAAACCCTATGGATGTGATCAATGTGGACAACACTTCTCTCAAATGTCCAGCCTTAAAACACACCAGAGAATGCACACTGGAGAGAAACCCTATGGATGTGACCACTGTGGACAACACTTCTAAATGATGTCCACCCTTAATGAACACCAGAGATTGCACACTGGAGAGAAACCTTATGGATGTGATCAGTGTGGACAACACTTTTCTAGAATGGCCAACCTTAAAACACACCAGAGAATTCACACTGGAGAGAAATCCTAATTTGGTAAATACGGAATTAATTTTACTCAGTTAAGCAGCATAAAATGCCATGCACACACACATCAATGACAAATTATTGTGAACACTGTGACAAGCGCTTCATTAGAAAGGATCAGTAAAATGCAACATGATGACCCATTGTTGTTCTTTTAAGCAGTTGTTTATTAAGTCTGCTGAGCTGTTATGAACCTGTCATGTATATTAGCAATGCCGTCATAGATGTTTGGACACTAGTGTGTTAACACTGCATGAGAATGGTACTCACACCAAAGTCCTTGTAGCGGTGGCCCATGGCAGAATAAACAAAATAGTGGCAGCCAAAGTGCCAAGTGTGTGGCCACCTTCTTGTCTCTTGAAGACCACTATTTAATCATGTGTTAACACACACACGTGGTGTATGTAGTTTTCAAAGTAATGATTAGAAAAGCACAGGTAAGGTATTTGGTGTTGAAGCCAGTTAGTACAAATTGCTTTATATATGTATGCCTTCTGATTTCTTGTATATTCCTGATTGCTGCTACAGATACCATACCTGGCATCATGGTTTAACTTCATTAAACCTAGTTGTTATATTGCATTGTTGTGTTATCACTGTCTTTGCTGAACATGTCCCATCAATATTTCACTTATTGTACTAAGTTAGTGACAAATAAAACCTTCTTGATTGATTCTTAATTTTTGTTTTTCTCCTTTTTTCTTGTATTTTTTTTGTGGTTTATAGGAAATCTCTTTAACATTGTATTAAGACTTAAATGATGTGTTAAATCTATATACCAAAGTGGTTAAGTGAGACATACAGTGCTGCTCTTTGCTGTATGGTTATAGCCTGACTCATCATCATGATCATAGCTTTGATCAGTTCAAACAAAGAGGTGTCAAACATGTTCACCCTTCTTTTCCCCTCTGAGAGGGGAGGTGATTGTTACATTACATCTGTATTAAAAGGAGTAGTTCACTAAGGAGTAGTTAAAAAAATGTTTTAATGTGTTTGAAATCATGTTTAAATGATTCTTAAATGTTCTACAATGTTATATCATATTATTTCATAATCATTTACCAGTGTATTTAAATAGTTTGTCTATGTTTTAGGAATGTCAACAAACAGGTTGTTTATGATTTATTAACTAGAAAAAGTGCTCCTCGGAGCAGAGGTCTCCACCAGGTCAGGTAGGTTATTGTGGCCTCCTGGTGGCGCTATAACAGGCAAATGTTAAAAGGGTGGCATTTGCTCCTCAACATAGTGTGAATGTGCGTGCAAAGTTTGATCGCAATTGGATGCTGCGTTCATGATTTGCGGCATTTTGTTCAAAACAAGCCACTACTGCAAACTTTAGATGTTAATCTTGGCCAATCAGGATGGAATATGAAAAATCAAACACATCCGTCTTGATCACATGGCTATAGAGATCATGTGTACCGATTTGGGTGAAATTTGGATAAAATCGGAAGGATTAATATAAAAACAATTGTTTTACATAAGTCGGCCTCCTGGTGGCGATATAAAAGGCATCGTGAAAAATGCAGGGCAAAGGTTTTTCCTTGACCTCTAGGTCAAGGAAAAGACCTCTCACTTACAAAGTTTTACACAGATCGGTGCAGTTATAGGTAAAACACGAATCGGCCTGTTATAGCGCCACCATGAAGCTGATTTGAACATTTTCAAGGGGCATTTCTTCCTCGATATAGTGGAATATACGTGCAAAATGTCAAGGAAATTGCATGCTGTGTTCATGATTTGAGGTATTTTGTTCAAAACGGAGCGCTCCTGCAAACTTTGGAAGCCATTTTTAGCCAATCAGGATGGAATATGAAAAATCTGAAAGATTTGTTTTGTTTAACTCATTCAATGCCAATGACGTCTTTTGACGGCTGTTTTCAGTTGGTTAATTGTGCCAAAGACGTCTTTTGACGTCTCCTAAAAAAAATATTTTTTTTTCAAAATATATATATATATATTTTTTTTTCATCTCAAAGGAACTAGGAGAAAACGATTTTCAAAAACTTATTGCTCCATCCACTTCAATGTTAAAAAGGAAACGGAGAAAAAAAAAATGTGACATTTATACATGTAATGGGTCACACAGTGAGTTTCCTCTTTTATACTTTTTTACATGTCAAAAGGACAAACGTTTGTTCTTTCGATGTAAAACATTTAAAAATAATAAGTGGAAACTCACTCTTGCCAGTGTGAACCCCATTACCTTTATAAATGTTGTTGATTTAAGAGGATATCGCACCAGAGTGTGGTGGTTACCAAATAAAAGTCATAGAAAAGCTGCATTTTTAACCAATCATAGAAAAACACATTATAACAAACAGTTGTTTCTTCACCAACGCTGGTTCCACCCTTTTCTATTGATCACATTAATGATAGGCACATGGCCTTTAATGAACCTTGGGGCCTTTAATATTAATAAATATGCATTATGTTTCAAAGGGCTATAATTAACATTGAATTATAGAGGAGTTGGATTTATTGAATTCCATCAGAGAATCACTGGTACATTCAGTTGCATATTAGCCTAATGAATAGAACCTTTTGTGATGACAAAAACTCTCGAGGACACACTACAACTACTTCTACATTATGATTTAGTGTTTGTGTTTCTGTCAAATACACGCTCTGTGTGTTTATGTCTGTTGGTTGTGAGTAAACCAAGGTATAGTGGTCCTTCGTTGCCCCTAAAGAGTTCCAAGTGCAAAAATTGATGATTATGTAGTCCACACATTTTAGAAGTAAAGTTAGCCTAGTTAATTACTTTTAAATAATACATTCTGGATAATTTGTCAAATACACAGTGTGCCTAAGTTGCTGTGGCCAGACATATTTGAATTGCATGAACATTACTAATCAATTCATCCACAAATGGATGCTCTTGGTTCTTTTGTAACAGAAAGTCAACAGTTTCTAGAAGGTTGCATGGATGGAGCATGTCTGGGGGAGGAGGGAGGGACATGTATAAATATGTTAGGTTGTGATTGGTGGAGAGATGGTTGTATTGTTCTCTTTGTCCAATCATTCACAGCAGTTACTGGCTCCACCCCAAGCTCTTTAGTATAAGAAGAGTTTGTAGTTGTAATTCATCCACAACTCCTCCAGGATATCAATCATTTCTGATCAGACCTGATTCTGTGGAAGATGGACTCTCTCAACCCAACCAGGGACAGTTCTGCTGAACAGGAGGGACCCAAAGAAAATGGTATGTTACTTTCTCTACTTCCTTTCTAGTTTTAATTCCCATGCTCTGTTGTACAAATCTTTTATTGCTTTACTTTTCAAGTTTTAAATTAAGCAATCTCGCTACTTGTCTCAATCTTATACTTTGTGTCTCAAACTATTTCTGCAATACCATGAATTGGCTGGTGGTTAACTTTTCTAGGGAACATCTTTATGTAATTAAGATGTACATTTGTACTCTAGTCCCACTTCTCAACCATATTTCCTTTGTCTTTCTGCAATCCAGTGTTGAGTCATCAGTCTGGCTTCCCGGTGCTTCCAGCAGTGATTGAACAGAGAAGCTTGGCTGAACCAAAACGACACGGCTGTGATCAGTGTGGACAAAACTTCAGTTGCATGTCCAAACTTAACATACATCAGAGAATTCATACTGGCGAGAAACCCTATGGATGTGATCAGTGTGGACAACGCTTCTCTGCTATGACCACCCTTAAAAATCACCAAAGAATTCACACTGGAGAGAAACCATATGGATGTGACCATTGTGGTCAACACTTCTCTCAAATGTCCAGCCTTAAAAAACACCGGAAAATTCACACTGGAGAGAAACCCTATGGATGTGATCAGTGTGGACAACACTTCTCTACGATGTACACCCGTAAAACACACCAGACAATTCACACAGGAGAGAAACCCTATGGATGTGACCAGTGTGGTCAACACTTTTCTCAAATGTCCAGCCTTAAACAACACCGAAGAATTCACACTAGAGAGAAACCATATGGATGTGATCAGTGTGGACAACACTTCTCTACGATGTATAGCCTTAAACAACACCAAAGAATTCACACAGGAGAGAAACCTTATGGGTGTGATCAGTGTGGACAACACTTCTCTCATATGTCCACCCTTAAAAACCACCAGATATTGCACACTGGAGAGAAACCTTATGGATGTGACCAGTGTGGTCAACACTTCTCTAGAATGGCCAACCTTAAAAGGCACCAACAAAATCACACCAGAGAGAAACCCCATGGATGTGATCAGTGTGGACAACACTTCTCTCAAATGTCCAACCTTAAAACACACCAGAGAATGCACACTGGAGAGAAACCCTATGGATGTGACCACTGTGGACAACACTTCTCTCAAATGGCCAACCTTAAAAAACACCGGAAAATTCACACTGGAGAGAAATCCTAATTTGGTCAATACAGAATTAATTTTACTCAGTTAAGCAGCATAAAATGCCATGCACACACACATCAATGACAAATTATTGTGAACACTGTGACAAGCGCTTCATTTGAAAGGATCAGAAACATGCAACGTGATGACCCATTGTTGTTCTTTTAAGCAGTTGTTTATTAAGTCTGCTGAGCTGTTATGAACCTATTACATGTATATTAGCAATGCCATCATAGATGTTTGGACACTAATGTGTTAACACTGCATGAGAATGGTACTCACACCAAAGTCCTTGTAGCGGTGGCCCACGGCAGAATGAACAAAATAGTGGCAGCCAAAGTGCCAAGTGTGTGGCCACCTTCTTGTCTCTTGAAGACCACTATTTAATCATGTGTCAACACACACGTGGTGTATGTAGTTTTCAAAGTAATGATTAGAAAAGCACAGGTAAGGTGGTGCCTGGTGTTGAAGCCAGTTAGTACAAATTGCTTTATATATGTATGCCTTCTGATTACTTGTATATTCCTGATTGCTGCTACAGATACCATACCTGGCATCATGGTTTAACTTCATTAAACCTAGTTGTTATATTGCATTGTTGTGTTATCACTGTCTTTGCTGAACATGTCCCATCAATATTTCACTTATTGTACTAAGTTAGTGACAAATAAAACCTTCTTGATTGATTCTTAATGTTTTTTGTTCTCCTTTTTTCTTGTACTTTTGTTTTCGTGGTTTATAGGAAATCTCTTTAACATTGTAATGAGACTTAAATGATGTGTTAAATCTACCAAAGTGGTTACGTGAGACATACAGTGACATCTGCTCTTTGCTGTATGGTTATAGCCTGACTCATCATCATGATCATCATGATCATAGCTTTGATCAGTTCAAACAAAGAGGTGTCAAACATGTTCACCCTTCTTTTCCCCTCTGAGAGGGGAGGTGATTGTTACATTACATCTGTATTAAAAGGAGTAGTTCACTAAGGAGTAGTTCACAAAAAAAAACGAAAAACTCAATATGTACCACTTTAAAAATCTATTCGTCAGTATCATCAGTATAAATAATGTTTTAATGTGTTTGAAATCAGGTTTAAATGCTTCTTAAATGTTCTACAATGTTATTATATATTATTTCATAATCAACAGATCCGTCTTGATCACATGACTATAGAGATCATGTCTAACGATTTGCGTGAAATTTGGATAAAATCTGACTAAGTAATATCAAAACATTTGTTTTATATAAGTCGGCCTCCTGGTGGCGCTATAAAAGTCAGATGTGAAAAATGCAGGGCAAAGGTTTTCCTTGGCCTCTAGTGAGTGCACATACAAAGTTATAGATAAAAACACGAATCGGCCTGTTATAGCGCCACCATGAGGCGTCTTTTGACGTCTCCTAAAAAAAATATTTTTTTTTCAAAATATATATATATATTTTTTTTTTTCATCTCAAAGGAACTAGGAGAAAACGATTTTCAAAAACTTATTGCTCCATCCACTTCAATGTTAAAAAGGAAACGGAGAAAAAAAAAATGTGACATTTATACATGTAATGGGTCACACAGTGAGTTTCCTCTTTTATACTTTTTTACATGTCAAAAGGACAAACGTTTGTTCTTTCGATGTAAAACATTTAAAAATAATAAGTGGAAACTCACTCTTGCCAGTGTGAACCCCATTACCTTTATAAATGTTGTTGATTTAAGAGGATATCGCACCAGAGTGTGGTGGTTACCAAATAAAAGTCATAGAAAAGCTGCATTTTTAACCAATCATAGAAAAACACATTATAACAAACAGTTGTTTCTTCACCAACGCTGGTTCCACCCTTTTCTATTGATCACATTAATGATAGGCACATGGCCTTTAATGAACCTTGGGGCCTTTAATATTAATAAATATGCATTATGTTTCAAAGGGCTATAATTAACATTGAATTATAGAGGAGTTGGATTTATTGAATTCCATCAGAGAATCACTGGTACATTCAGTTGCATATTAGCCTAATGAATAGAACCTTTTGTGATGACAAAAACTCTCGAGGACACACTACAACTACTTCTACATTATGATTTAGTGTTTGTGTTTCTGTCAAATACACGCTCTGTGTGTTTATGTCTGTTGGTTGTGAGTAAACCAAGGTATAGTGGTCCTTCGTTGCCCCTAAAGAGTTCCAAGTGCAAAAATTGATGATTATGTAGTCCACACATTTTAGAAGTAAAGTTAGCCTAGTTAATTACTTTTAAATAATACATTCTGGATAATTTGTCAAATACACAGTGTGCCTAAGTTGCTGTGGCCAGACATATTTGAATTGCATGAACATTACTAATCAATTCATCCACAAATGGATGCTCTTGGTTCTTTTGTAACAGAAAGTCAACAGTTTCTAGAAGGTTGCATGGATGGAGCATGTCTGGGGGAGGAGGGAGGGACATGTATAAATATGTTAGGTTGTGATTGGTGGAGAGATGGTTGTATTGTTCTCTTTGTCCAATCATTCACAGCAGTTACTGGCTCCACCCCAAGCTCTTTAGTATAAGAAGAGTTTGTAGTTGTAATTCATCCACAACTCCTCCAGGATATCAATCATTTCTGATCAGACCTGATTCTGTGGAAGATGGACTCTCTCAACCCAACCAGGGACAGTTCTGCTGAACAGGAGGGACCCAAAGAAAATGGTATGTTACTTTCTCTACTTCCTTTCTAGTTTTAATTCCCATGCTCTGTTGTACAAATCTTTTATTGCTTTACTTTTCAAGTTTTAAATTAAGCAATCTCGCTACTTGTCTCAATCTTATACTTTGTGTCTCAAACTATTTCTGCAATACCATGAATTGGCTGGTGGTTAACTTTTCTAGGGAACATCTTTATGTAATTAAGATGTACATTTGTACTCTAGTCCCACTTCTCAACCATATTTCCTTTGTCTTTCTGCAATCCAGTGTTGAGTCATCAGTCTGGCTTCCCGGTGCTTCCAGCAGTGATTGAACAGAGAAGCTTGGCTGAACCAAAACGACACGGCTGTGATCAGTGTGGACAAAACTTCAGTTGCATGTCCAAACTTAACATACATCAGAGAATTCATACTGGCGAGAAACCCTATGGATGTGATCAGTGTGGACAACGCTTCTCTGCTATGACCACCCTTAAAAATCACCAAAGAATTCACACTGGAGAGAAACCATATGGATGTGACCATTGTGGTCAACACTTCTCTCAAATGTCCAGCCTTAAAAAACACCGGAAAATTCACACTGGAGAGAAACCCTATGGATGTGATCAGTGTGGACAACACTTCTCTACGATGTACACCCGTAAAACACACCAGACAATTCACACAGGAGAGAAACCCTATGGATGTGACCAGTGTGGTCAACACTTTTCTCAAATGTCCAGCCTTAAACAACACCGAAGAATTCACACTAGAGAGAAACCATATGGATGTGATCAGTGTGGACAACACTTCTCTACGATGTATAGCCTTAAACAACACCAAAGAATTCACACAGGAGAGAAACCTTATGGGTGTGATCAGTGTGGACAACACTTCTCTCATATGTCCACCCTTAAAAACCACCAGATATTGCACACTGGAGAGAAACCTTATGGATGTGACCAGTGTGGTCAACACTTCTCTAGAATGGCCAACCTTAAAAGGCACCAACAAAATCACACCAGAGAGAAACCCCATGGATGTGATCAGTGTGGACAACACTTCTCTCAAATGTCCAACCTTAAAACACACCAGAGAATGCACACTGGAGAGAAACCCTATGGATGTGACCACTGTGGACAACACTTCTCAATGATGTCCACCCTTAAAATACACCAAAGAATTCACACTGGAGAGAAACCCTATGGATGTGACCATTGTGGTCAACACTTCTCTCAAATGGCCAACCTTAAAAAACACCGGAAAATTCACACTGGAGAGAAATCCTAATTTGGTCAATACAGAATTAATTTTACTCAGTTAAGCAGCATAAAATGCCATGCACACACACATCAATGACAAATTATTGTGAACACTGTGACAAGCGCTTCATTTGAAAGGATCAGAAACATGCAACGTGATGACCCATTGTTGTTCTTTTAAGCAGTTGTTTATTAAGTCTGCTGAGCTGTTATGAACCTATTACATGTATATTAGCAATGCCATCATAGATGTTTGGACACTAATGTGTTAACACTGCATGAGAATGGTACTCACACCAAAGTCCTTGTAGCGGTGGCCCACGGCAGAATGAACAAAATAGTGGCAGCCAAAGTGCCAAGTGTGTGGCCACCTTCTTGTCTCTTGAAGACCACTATTTAATCATGTGTCAACACACACGTGGTGTATGTAGTTTTCAAAGTAATGATTAGAAAAGCACAGGTAAGGTGGTGCCTGGTGTTGAAGCCAGTTAGTACAAATTGCTTTATATATGTATGCCTTCTGATTACTTGTATATTCCTGATTGCTGCTACAGATACCATACCTGGCATCATGGTTTAACTTCATTAAACCTAGTTGTTATATTGCATTGTTGTGTTATCACTGTCTTTGCTGAACATGTCCCATCAATATTTCACTTATTGTACTAAGTTAGTGACAAATAAAACCTTCTTGATTGATTCTTAATGTTTTTTGTTCTCCTTTTTTCTTGTACTTTTGTTTTCGTGGTTTATAGGAAATCTCTTTAACATTGTAATGAGACTTAAATGATGTGTTAAATCTACCAAAGTGGTTACGTGAGACATACAGTGACATCTGCTCTTTGCTGTATGGTTATAGCCTGACTCATCATCATGATCATCATGATCATAGCTTTGATCAGTTCAAACAAAGAGGTGTCAAACATGTTCACCCTTCTTTTCCCCTCTGAGAGGGGAGGTGATTGTTACATTACATCTGTATTAAAAGGAGTAGTTCACTAAGGAGTAGTTCACAAAAAAAAACGAAAAACTCAATATGTACCACTTTAAAAATCTATTCGTCAGTATCATCAGTATAAATAATGTTTTAATGTGTTTGAAATCAGGTTTAAATGCTTCTTAAATGTTCTACAATGTTATTATATATTATTTCATAATCAACAGATCCGTCTTGATCACATGACTATAGAGATCATGTCTAACGATTTGCGTGAAATTTGGATAAAATCTGACTAAGTAATATCAAAACATTTGTTTTATATAAGTCGGCCTCCTGGTGGCGCTATAAAAGTCAGATGTGAAAAATGCAGGGCAAAGGTTTTCCTTGGCCTCTAGTGAGTGCACATACAAAGTTATAGATAAAAACACGAATCGGCCTGTTATAGCGCCACCATGAGGCTGATGTGAACATTTTCAAGTGGCCTTTCTTCCTCTGCCTAGTGAGAATGTGCGTGCAAAATGTCACATAAAATGCATGCTGTGTTCATGATTTGAGGCACTTTGTTCAAAAACAGAGCACTCCTGCAAACTTTGGAAGCCATTTTCGCCACACACAATTCAACCGTTAATCGCAATTATTTGTGTGACAATTAATCGTCAACTTAAATGTGTAATCGTGACCCTACACTTTAACCCCTAGGCTCCCCCAAGTGCTACAACCAAGCTGCTCACTGCTCTTATAGGATGGGTGAAATGCAGAGGACACATTTCACGTACGGTACAACAATAACAATCACACCTGAGAGCACCACACATTACACAGTAATGATTAGACCTACACCTAGTTGTTATCTTGCATTGTTGTGTTATCACTGTCTTTGCTAAATATGTCCCATCAATATTTCACACACGTTGTACTAAGTGAGTGACAAATAAACCCTTCTTGATTGATTCTTGATTAGGTTTTTTTTCTCCTTTTTTCTTGTATGAAGAATGTTCAAGACAGTAAGTTGGTGTCTGGCGGTCCTGCCAGTTAGTGCACTAAACATTATACTATTTAATAATTTGGTTTCAAATATATCTTATCTTTATCTTGTTATAACGACCATTCAAAGTAACCAGTGGGTGGTGTGTATGCAATATGTTGACTGTAGTTACTATAAACACAACCCCAAACTACACATTTATTTTTCTGTAAAGGACACTGCTATCCATTCTACATATCCTGCTGCCATTTACATGTACAATTAACAACTCTATCCATATCCTCATAGTGAGAGTCTCTCTCTATATCCCCTTGTTATTCATTTCTCTATAGAAACCACAATTGCACACGATTGCTCCAAATTCCTTTAGAACAGAATATAATGTATAGGAAATCTCTTTAACATGTATTAAGACTTCATAAATGATGTGTTAAATCTACCAAAGTGGTTAAGTGAAACATACAGTGATATGTTCTCTTTGCTGTATGTTTATAGCTTGACTCATCATGATCATAGCTTTGATCAGTTCAAACAAAGAGGTGTCAAACATGTTCACCCTTCTTTTCCCCTCTGAGAGGGGAGGTGATTGTTGTCCTCTTTGAGGCATTTACATCTGTATTAAGAGATGTCCACTTGTGATCAACCAGAATGCAACTGGTGATCAGGCCCATAGAAACCTGAGATGCATTGATATGCAAGATCTGACCAGGTTTATACACACACACAATAATAATTTAAAAAATCTAAAGATTAACTTCACATTGCAACTTAATTCAAAATATGTAGAGGGGATAGTATACACATTCAAGGTGCTGATGTATTATCTATGAAGGCATTGAGTTTATAATATAATAGTTTTGACGTATTTGTCATCTTTATCTTGTTGTAATGGCCATTCAAAGTAGTAATTTGGTGGTTTGTGACATTTATAAATGTAATGGGTCACACTCAGAGTGGCAAGAGTGAGTTTCCTCTTTTATACTTTTTTACATGTCAAAAGTACAAACGTTTGTTCTTTCGACATGTAAAACATTTAAAAATAATAATAAGTGGAAACTCACTTTTACCACTCTGAGTGTGAACCCCATTATCTTTATAAATGTTGTTGATTTAAGAGGATATCGCACCAGAGAAGTCAGAGTGTGGTGGTTACCAAATAAAAGTCATAGAAAAGCTGCTTTTTTAACCAATCATAGAAAAACACATTATAACAAACAGTTGTTTCTTCACCAACGCTGGTTCCACCCTTTTCTATTGATCACATTAATGATAGGCACATGGCCTTTAATGAACCTTGGGGCCTTTCATATTAATAAATATGCATTATGTTTCAAAGGGTTATACATAACATTGAATTATAGAGGAGTTGGAATTATTGAATTCCATCAGAAAATCACTGGTACATTTAGTTGCATATTAGCCTAATGAATAGAACCTTGTGTGGTGACAAACACTCTCGAGGATACACTGCAACTACTTCTACATTATGATTTAGTGTTTGTGTTTGTGTCAAATACATGTTCTGAACAAAACAGTGTGTTTATGTCTGTTGGTTGTGAGTAAACCAAGGTATAGTGGTCCTTTGTTGCCCCTAAAGAGTTCCAAGTGCAAAAACTGATGGTTATGTAGTCCACACATTTTAGAAGTAAAGTTAGCCTAGTTAATTACTTTTAAATAATACATTCTGGATAATTTGTCAAATACACAGTGTGCCTAAGTTGCTGTGGCCAAGAACCTGGCCATGAACTGTTTACTCTATAGAGTAATACCTGTAGTTAACATACACACAATAGTAATGATTAAACAATTGAACAATTGAATGATTACTACTAGTACTACTATTACTACTACTACTATACTGTGACTACTTCTGAATCATAACAGTGGACGCTATATACACTCACAATGGACTATTTATGTAGGCTGTGTCTTTTTACTTGTTTGTAATAAACATTTAAAGTCAAGATACAGCTTGCAATGTGTTTCTGGCAATTTAATGTAATCACATGGAAGACACTTGTCACGGAAGCAATAACATACTGTGTACTTATATAGAACATAATATGTTTTGCCAAATACATTAAGCACCATCACTAGGGTTTAGACCTGCAATGTCTGTTATGTGAGAGACACCGTTGTACAGTCTTACACATAATGTAAGATTATACAACAAAAACAACAACAACAACAGTTCTGTAGATAATCATACCAGACTAAACACTAAAAGAGAAGGTTTACTACTGTATACTCAAGTGAAATAAATTAATGTCAAAATGGCGGCTTTGTGTCAATTAACTTTGAGCATGAAGCTCTCAGATGTCTCCCCTTCCTTGATTTCCCCTATATAGTCCATGTATACATGTGTGTAACTTTAACATTCCAAAATGTTCTTCTGGAAACAAAATATGACCATGTTAGTCCACAAAAGCCTGTCATTTGGGGTCAAATTATTCCTGTCAGTTGGTCACACACATGGGCCACCTGGTGTGTGACCTGGTGTGTGACTCATCATGTTATCAATGACCACATTTGCATGGATATAGGTCATTTTCTAAAGACAGCCAAGCATCATTCACAAGACAAAAGGAATGTTGCAGTGCAGGTGTTAAGTGGGTCAGGGAGATATTTCTAAAGACCTTGTAATTCTAGAGAACATAAGATGTTTGCCATCCATGGGATTATATGTATATTTTACTTTTCATATCAGATATAGTTTGACGTGAACTATTTATCTAATGCTTTTATGGTAACTTAATTCATCACATTACATTCACAAAGCAGCCCACCACCAGGGTTTAGAACATAGAAACACTTAAATATACTTAAATGAAATCAACTTTGACAATAAAACATAATTTGGTCAGCTATGGCACCTTGACCTCTCACCATTACACAGGGGTTAATAAGCAGAACATTGTACATCCCATCTTAACACCTGATTCTGATGAGAGAATTATTTTATATTCACTCATTAATGAGTGAATACAACATTGTTTAAGTCTGAATATTCAGATTGTCTGTTTACTGTTCATGCATTTCATAATATATGCATTTCTAAATACAGGGTGTGTGTCATATTCATATATTTTATATTAATCTTATAAGAATTAAGACATATTTGAATTGCATGAAAATTACTAATCAATTCATCCACAAATGGATGCTCTTGGTTCTTTTGTAACAGAAAGTCAACAGTTTCTAGAAGGTTGCATGGATGGAGCATGTCTGGGGGAGGAGGGAGGGACATGTATAAATATGTTAGGTTGTGATTGGTGGAGAGATGGTTGTATTGTTCTCTTTGTCCAATCATTCACAGCAGTTACTGGCTCCACCCCAAGCTCTTTAGTATAAGAAGAGTTTGTAGTTGTAATTCATCCACAACTCCTCCAGGATATCAATCATTTCTGATCAGACCTGATTCAGTGGAAGATGGACTCTCTCAACCCAACCAGGGACAGTTCTGCTGAACAGGAGGGACCCAAAGAAAATGGTATGTTACTTTCTCTACTTCCTTTCTAGTTTTAATTCCCCTGCTCTGTTGTACAAATCTTTTATTGCTTTACTTTTCAAGTTTTAAATTAAGCAATCTCACTACTTGTCTCAATCTTATACTTTGTGTCTCAAACTATTTCTGCAATACCATGAATTGGCTGGTGGTTAACTTTTCTAGGGAACAGCTTTATGTAATTAAAATGTACATTTGTACTCTAGTCCCACTTCTCAACCATATTTCCTTTGTCTTTCTGCAATCCAGTGTTGAGTCATCAGTCTGGCTTCCCGGTGCTTCCAGCAGTGATTGAACAAAGAAGCTTGGCTAAACCAAAACGACACAGCTGTGATCAGTGTGGACAAAACTTCAGTTGCGTGTCCAAACTTAACATACATCAGAGAATTCACACTGGCGAGAAACCCTATGGATGTGATCAGTGTGGACAACGCTTCTCTCTAATGAATAACCTTAAAAGACACCAGACAATTCACACTGGAGAGAAACCATATGGATGTGTTCAGTGTGGACAACACTTCTCTACGATGTCCACCCTTAAACATCACCAAAGAATTCACACTGGAGAGAAACCCTATGGATGTGACCAGTGTGGACAACACTTCTCTACGATGTCCACCCTTAAACATCACCAAAGAATTCACACTGGAGAGAAACCATATGGATGTGATCAGTGTGGACAACACTTCTCTACGATGTCCACCCTTAAACATCACCAAAGAATTCACACTGGAGAGAAACCATATGGATGTGATCAGTGTGGACAACACTTCTCTGCTATGGCCACCCTTAAACATCACCAAAGAATTCACACTGGAGAGAAACCCTATGGATGTGACCAGTGTGGTCAACACTTCTCTCAAATGTCCAACCTTAAAAAACACCAAAGAATTCACACTGGAGAGAAACCCTATGGATGTGACCATTGTGGTCAACACTTCTCTCAAAAGGCCAACCTTAAAAAACACCGGAAAATTCACACTGGAGAGAAACCCTATGGATGTGATCAGTGTGGACAACACTTCTCTACGATGTACACCCTTAAAACACACCAGACAATTCACACAGGAGAGAAACCCTATGGATGTGACCAGTGTGGTCAACACTTTTCTCAAATGTCCAGCCTTAAACAACACCGAAGAATTCACACTAGAGAGAAACTTTATGGATGTGATCAGTGTGGTCAACACTTCTCTCAAATGGCCAACCTTAAAAAACACCAGATAATTCACACTGGAGAGAAATCCTAATTTGGTCAATACATAATTAATTTTACCCAGTTAAGCAGCATAAAATGCCATGCACACACACATCAATGACAAATTATTGTGAACACTGTGACAAGCGTTTCATTTGAAAGTGTCAGAAACATGCAACATGATGACCCATTGTTGTTCTTTAAGCAGTTGTTTATTAAGTCTGCTGAGCTGTTATGAACCTATTACATGTATATTAGCAACGCCGTCATAGATGTTTGGACACTAGTGTGTTAACACAGCATGAGAATGGTACTCACACCAAAGTCCTTGTAGCGGTGGCCCATGGCAGAATAAACAAAATAGTGGCAGCCAAAGTGCCAAGTGTGCGGCCACCTCCTTGTCTCTTGAAGACCACTATTTAATCATGTGTTAACACACACGTGGTGGATGTAGTTTTCAAAGTAATGATTAGAAAAGCACAGGTAAGGTGGTGTCTGGTGTTGAAGCCAGTTAGTACAAATTGCTTTATATATGTATGCCTTCTGATTTCTTGTATATTCCTGATTGCTGCTACAGATACCATACCTGGCATCATGGTTTAACTTCATTAAACCTAGTTGTTATATTGCATTGTTGTGTTATCACTGTCTTTGCTGAACATGTCCCATCAATATTTCACTTATTGTACTAAGTTAGTGACAAATAAAACCTTCTTGATTGATTCTTAATGTTTTTTTGTTCTCCTTTTTTCTTGTATTTTTTTTTCGTGGTTTATAGGAAATCTATTTAACATTGTAATAAGACTTAAATTATGTGTTAAATCTACCAAAGTGGTTACGTGAGACATACAGTGACATCTGCTCTTTGCTGTATGGTTATAGCCTGACTCATCATCATGATCATCATGATCATAGCTTTGATCAGTTCAAACAAAGAGGTGTCAAACATGTTCACCCTTCTTTTCCCCTCTGAGAGGGGAGGTGATTGTTACATTACATCTGTATTAAAAGGAGTAGTTCACTAAGGAGTAGTTCACAAAAAAAAACGAAAAACTATACCATATATACCACTTTAAAAATCTATTCATCAGTATCATCAGTATACATAATGTTTTAATGTGTTTGAAATGTTTAAATGATTCTTAAATGTTCTACAATGTTATTATATATTATTTCATAATCAACAGATCCGTCTTGATCACATGACTATAGAGATCATGTCTAACGATTTGCGTGAAATTTGGATAAAATCTGACTAAGTAATATCAAAACATTTGTTTTATATAAGTCTGCCTCCTGGTGGCGCTATGAAAGTCAGATGTGAAAAATGCAGGGCAAAGGTTTTCCTTGGCCTCTAGTGAGTGCACATACAAAGTTATAGATAAAAACACGAATCGGCCTGTTATAGCGCCACCATGAGGCTGATGTGAACATTTTCAAGTGGCCTTTCTTCCTCTGCCTAGTGAGAATGTGCGTGCAAAATGTCACATAAAATGCATGCTGTGTTCATGATTTGAGGCATTTTGTTCAAAAACAGAGCACTCCTGCAAACTTTGGAAGCCATTTTCGCCACACACAATTCAACCGTTAATCGCAATTATTTGTGTGACAATTAATCGTCAACTTAAATGTGTAATCGTGACCCTACACTTTAACCCCTAGGCTCCCCCAAGTGCTACAACCAAGCTGCTACACTGCTCTTATAGGATGGGTGAAATGCAGAGGACACATTTCACGTACTGTACAACAATAACAATAACACCTGAGAGCACCACACATTACACAGTAATGATTAGACCTACATCTAGTTGTTATCTTGCATTGTTGTGTTATCACTGTCTTTGCTAAACATGTCCCATCAATATTTCACACATGTTGTACTAAGTGAGTGACAAATAAACCCTTCTTGATTGATTCTTGATTAGTTTTTTTCCCCTCCTTTTTTCTTGTATGAAGAATGTTCAAGATAACAATGAAAACATCACAGTAAGTTGGTGTCTGGCGGTCCCGCCAGTTAGTGCACTAAACATTATACTATTTAATAATTTGGTTTCAAATATATCTTATCTTTATCTTGTTATAACGACCATTCAAAGTAACCAGTGGGTGGTGTGTATGCAATATGTTGACTGTAGTTACTATAAACACAACCCCAAACTACACATTTATTTTTCTGTAAAGGACACTGCTATCCATTCTACATATCCTGCTGCAATTTACATGTACAATTAACAACTCTATCCATATCCTCATAGTGAGAGTCTCTCTCTATATCCTCTTGTTATTCATGTCTCTATAGAAACCACAATTGCACACGATTGCTCCAAATTCCTTCAGAACAGAATATAATGTATAGGAAATCTCTTTAACATGTATTAAGACTTCATAAATGATGTGTTAAATATACCAAAGTGGTTAAGTGAAACATACAGTGATACGTTCTCTTTGCTGTATGTTTATAGCTTGACTCATCATGATCATAGCTTTGATCAGTTCAAACAAAGAGGTGTCAAACATGTTCACCCTTCTTTTCCCCTCTGAGAGGGGAGGTGATTGTTGTCCTCTTTGAGGCATTTACATCTGTATCAAGAGATGTCCACTTGTGATCAACCAGAATGCAACTGGTGATCAGGCCCATAGAAACCCGAGATGCATTGATATGCAAGATCTGACCAGGTTTATACACACACAATAATAATAAAACAAATCTAAAGATTAACTTCACATTGCAACTTAATTCAAAAATATGTAGAGGGGATAGTATACACATTCAAGGTGCTGATGTATTATCTATGAAGGCAGTGAGTTCATAATATAATAGTTTTGACATATTTGTCATCTTTATCTTGTTGTAATGACCATTTAAAGTAGTAATTTGGTGGTTTGTGACATTTATGTAATGGGTCACACTGCAGAGTGGCAAGAGTGAGTTTCCTCTTTTATACCTTTTTACATGTCAAAAGGACAAACGTTTGTTCTTTCGACATGTAAAACATTTAGAAAGAATAATACAAGTGGAAACTCACTCTTGCCACTCTGAGTGTGAACCCCATTACCTTTATAAATGTTGTTGATTTAAGAAGATATCGCACCAGAGAAGTCAGAGTGTGGTGGTTACAAAAAAAAGTAATAGAAAAGCTGCATTTTTAACCAATCATAGAAAAACACATTATAACAAACAGTTGTTTCTTCACCAAAAATGGTTCCACCATTTTCTATTGATTACATTACATGCAATAATGATAGGCACATGGCCTTTCATTAACCTTGGGGCCTTTCATATTAATAAATATGCATTATGCTTCAAAGGGCTATAATTAACATTGAATTATAGAGGAGTTGGACTTATTGAATTCCATCAGAGAATCACTGGTACATTTAGTTGCATATTACATTAGCCTAATGAATAGAACCTTGTGTGATGACAAAAGACTCTCGAGAATACACTACAACTACTTCTACATTATGATTTAGTGTTTGTGTTTCTGTCAAATACATGTTCTGAGCTAAACCCTAACAACAGTGTGTTTATGTCTGTTGGTTGTGAGTAAACCAAGGTATAGTGGTCCTTCGTTGCTCCTAAAGAGTTCCAAGTGCAAAAACTGATGATTATATAGTCCACACATTTTAGAAGTAAAGTTGGCCTAGTTAATTACTTTTAAATAATACATTATGGCAAATGTGTCAAGTACACAGTGTGCCTAAGTTGCTGTGGCCAAGAACCTGGCCATGAACTGTTTACTCTATAGAGTAATACCTGTAGTTAACATACACACAATAGTAATGATTAAACAATAGAATGATTACTACTAGTACTACTATTACTACTACTACTATACTGTGACTACTTCTGAATCTTAACAGTGGACCCTATACACTCACAATGGACTATTTATGTAGGCTGTGTCTTTTGACATGTTTGTAATATACATTTAAAGTCAAGATGCAGCTTGCAATGTGTTTCTGGCTATTTAATGTAATCACATGGAAGACACTTGGTGTCACAGAAGCAATAACATACTGTGTACTTATATAGAACATAATATGTTTTGCCAAATACATTAAGCACCATCACTAGGGTTTAGACCTGCAATGTCTGTTATGTGAGAGACACAGCTGTACATTCTTACACATAATGTAAGACTATACAACAACAACAACAACAACAACGACGACAACAACAACAACAACAACAACAACAACAACAACAGTTCTGTAGATAATCATACCATAAATACTAAGAGATAAGTTATACTATACTCAAGTGAAACATATAAGGTCAACATTACAGATTTGTGTCATCTAACTTTGAGCATGAAGCTCTCAGATGACTCCCCTTCCTTGATTTCCCCAAAATAGTCCAATACATGCGTGTAACTTTAACATTCCAAAATGCTCTTCTGGAAACAAAATATGACCATGTTAATCCACAAAAGCCTGTCATTTGGGGTCAAATTATTCCTGTCAGTTGGTCACCCACCAGGGCCACCTGGTGTGTGACTCATCATGTTATCAATGACCACATTTTCATGGATATAGGTCATTTTCTAAAGACAGCCAAGCATCATTCACAATACAAAAGGAATGTTGCAGTGCAGGTGTTAAGTGGGTGAGGGAGATATTTCCAAAGACCTTGTAATTCTAGAGAACATAAGATGTTTGCCATCAAAGGTGAGCTTATATGTATATTTTACTTTTCATATCAGATATAGTTTGAGGTGAACTATTTATGTAATGCTTTTATGGTAACTTAATTCATCACATTACATTCACAGAGCAGCCCACCACCAGGGTTTAGAACATAGCAAAACTTATACTTCAATGAAATCAACTTTGACCTCTCACCATGACACAGGGGTTAATAAGCAGAACATTGTACATCCCATCTTAAAACCTGACTCTGATGAGAGAATTAGTTTATATTCACTCATAATGAGTGAATACAACATTGTTTAAAGGTAGGGTAAGTGATATTTTTTGGTTAAAACAAAAAGTATTTTGTTAAAAGGTTAACTCTATTCTGATAGTAATCATTGCTATAGAGTGTTTGTTCAGTAACAGGAGTCTCCCCGTCTCTCCAGCTCTTTAATAAACAGAAAATACATTTTCCGGTAGGTGTCAAAACGTCAGCCAATCAGGAGAAATTGCCCATTTTCAAGTTTCAATTTTGCATGCTCATTTCTTAGTGTCATCACTTCCAATTTCACTTGTTTAATCTATACCCTGATTGAGTTCTCTATCCTGATTGGATACAATTGGAAATGAAACTGAAACTGAAACGAAAATGCATTTTCTGTTTTATAAAGAGCTGGAGAGACCAGGAGACTCCTTTTACTGAACAAACACTCTATAGCAATGAGTACTATCAGAATATAGAGCTATTTAACACTTATTGCAACCAAAGAAAATCACTTACTCTACCTTTAAGTCTGAATATTCAGATTGTCTATTTACTGTTCATGCATTTCATAATATATGCATTTCTAAATAGCCTACAGGGTGTGTGTCATATTCATATATTTTATATTAATCTTATAAGAATTAAGACATATTTGAATTGCATGAAAATTACTAATCAATTCATCCACAAATGGATGCTCTTGGTTCTTTTGTAACAGAAAGTCAACAGTTTCTAGAAGGTTGCATGGATGGAGCATGTCTGGGGGAGGAGGGAGGGACATGTATAAATATGTTAGGTTGTGATGGGTGGAGAGATGGTTGTATTGTTCTCTTTGTCCAATCATTCACAGCAGTTACTGGCTCCACCCAAGCTCTTTAGTATAAGAAGAGTTTGTAGTTGTAATTCATCCACAACTCCTCCAGGATATCAATCATTTCTGATCAGACCTGATTCAGTGGAAGATGGACTCTCTCAACCCAACCAGGGACAGTTCTGTTGAACAGGAGGGACCCAAAGAAAATGGTATGTTACTTTCTCTACTTCCTTTCTAGTTTTAATTCCCCTGCTCTGTTGTACAAATCTTTTATTACTTTACTTTTCAAGTTTTAAATTAAGCAATCTCACTACTTGTCTCAATCTTATACTTTGTGTCTCAAACTATTTCTGCAATACCATGAATTGGCTGGTGGTTAACTTTTCTAGGGAACAGCTTTATGTAATTAAGATGTACATTTGTACTCTAGTCCCACTTCTCAACCATATTTCCTTTGTCTTTCTGCAATCCAGTGTTGAGTCATCAGTCTGGCTTCCCGGTGCTTCCAGCAGTGATTGAACAAAGAAGCTTGGCTAAACCAAAACGACACGGCTGTGATCAGTGTGGACAAAACTTCAGTTGCGTGTCCAAACTTAACATACATATTTCTAAAGACCTTGTAATTCTAGAGAACATAAGATGTTTGCCATCCAAGGTGGGATTATATGTATATTTTACTTTTCATATCAGATATAGTTTGAGGTGAACTATTTATGTAATGCTTTTATGGTAACTTAATTCATCACATTACATTCACAGAGCAGCCCACCACCAGGGTTTAGAACATAGAAACACTTAAATATACTTAAATGAAATCAACTTTGACAATAAAACATAATTTGGTCAGCTATGGTACCTTGACCTCTCACCATGACACAGGGGTTAATAAGCAGAACATTTTACATCCCATCTTAAAACCTGACTCTGATGAGAGAATTATTTTATATTCACTCATTAATGGGTGAATACAACATTGTTTAAGTCTGAATATTCTGATTGTCTGTTTACTGTTCATGCATTTCATAATATATGCATTTCTAAATACAGGGTGTGTGTCATATTCATATATTTCACATTAATCTTGTAAGAATTAAGACATATTTGAATTGCATGAAAATTACTAATCAATTCATCCACAAATGGATGCTCTTGGTTCTTTTGTAACAGAAAGTCAGCAGTTTCTAGAAGGTTGCATGGATGGAGCATGTCTGGGGGAGGAGGGAGGGACATGTATAAATATGTTAGGTTGTGATTGGTGGAGAGATGGTTGTATTGTTCTCCAATCATTCACAGCAGTTACTGGCTCCACCCCAAGCTCTTTAGTATAATAAGAGATTGTAGCTGTAATTCATCCACAACTCCTCCAGGATATCAACCATTTCTGATCAGACCTGATTCAGTGGAAGATGGACTCTCTCAACCCAACCAGGGACAGTTCTGCTGAACAGGAGGGACCCAAAGAAAATGGTATGTTACTTTCTCTACTTCCTTTCTAGTTTTAATTCCCCTGCTCTGTTGTACGTTTTATTACTTTACTTTTCAAGTTTTAAATTAAGCAGTCTCACTACTTGTCTCAATCTTATACTTTGTTTCTCAAACTATTTCTGCAATATCATGAATTGGCTGGTGGTTAACTTTTCTAGGGAACAACTTTATGTAATTAAGATGTACATGTGTACTCTAGTCCCACTTCTCAACCATGTTTCCTTTGTCTTTCTGCAAACCAGTGTTGAGTCATCAGTCTGGCTTCCCGGTGCTTCCAGCAGTGACTGAACAAAGAAGCTTGGCTAAACCAAAACGACACGGCTGTGATCAGTGTGGACAAAACTTCAGTTGCGTGTCCAAACTTAACATACATCAGAGAATTCACACTGGCGAGAAACCCTATGGATGTGATCAGTGTGGACAACGCTTCTCTCTAATGAAGAACCTTAAAAGACACCAGACAATTCACACTGGAGAGAAACCATATGGATGTGATCAGTGTGGAAAACACTTCTCTGCTATGGCCGCCCTTAAAAATCACCAAAGAATTCACACCGGAGAGAAACCCTATGGATGTGACCATTGTGGTCAACACTTCTCTCAAATGTCCAACCTTAAAAAACACCGGAAAATTCACACAGGAGAGAAACCCTATGGATGTGATCAGTGTGGACAACACTTCTCTACGACGTACACCCTTAAAACACACCAGACAATTCACACAGGAGAGAAACCCTATGGATGTGACCAGTGTGGTCAACACTTTTCTCAAATGTCCAGCCTTAATCAACACCGAAAAATTCACACTGGAGAGAAACCTTATGGGTGTGATCAGTGTGGACAACACTTCTCTCAAATGTCTAACCTTAAACAACACCGAAGAATTCACACTAGAGAGAAACCTTATGGATGTGATCAGTGTGGACAACACTTCTCTAGAATGGCCCACCTTAAAATGCACCAACAAAATCACACCGGAGAGAAACCCTATGGATGTGATCAGTGTGGACAACACTTCTCTCAAATGTCCAACCTTAAAACACACCAGAGAATGCACACTGGAGAGAAACCCTATGGATGTGACCATTGTGGTCAACACTTCTCTCAAATGGCCAACCTTAAAAAACACCGGAAAATTCACACTGGAGAGAAATCCTAATTTGGTCAATACGGAATTAATTTTACTCAGTTAAGCAGCATAAAATGCCATGCACACACACATCAATGACAAATTATTGTGAACACTGTGACAAGCGCTTCATTTGAAAGGATCAGAAACATGCAACATGATGACCCATTGTTGTTCTTTTAAGCAGTTGTTTATTAAGTCTGCTGAGCTGTTATGAACCTATTACATGTATATTAGCAATGCCGTCATAGATGTTTGGACACTAGTGTGTTAACACTGCATGAGAATGGTACTCACACCAAAGTCCTTGTAGCGGTGGCCCACGGCAGAATGAACAAAAAAGTGGCAGCCAAAGTGCCAAGTGTGCGGCCACCTTCTTGTCTCTTGAAGACCACTATTTAATCATGTGTTAACACACACATGGTGTATGTCGTTTTCAAAGTAATGATTAGAAAAGCACAGGTAAGGTGGTGTCTGGTGTTGAAGCCAGTTAGTACAAATTGCTTTATATATGTATGCCTTCTGATTTCTTGTATATTCCTGATTGCTGCTACAGATACCATACCTGGCATCATGGTTTAACTTCATTAAACCTAGTTGTTATATTGCATTGTTGTGTTATCACTGTCTTTGCTGAACATGTCCCATCAATATTTCACTTATTGTACTAAGTTAGTGACAAATAAAACCTTCTTGATTGATTCTTAATCTTTTTTGTTCTCCTTTTTTCTTGTATTTTTTTAGTGGTTTATAGGAAATATCTTTAACATTGTATTAAGACTTAAATGATGTGTTAAATCTATATAAGTCTATATAAGTGGTTAAGTGAGACATACAGTGCTGCTCTTTGCTGTATGGTTATAGCCTGACTCATCATCATGATCATCATGATCATAGCTTTGATCAGTTCAAACAAAGAGGTGTCAAACATGTTCACCCTTCTTTTCCCCTCTGAGAGGGGAGGTGATTGTTACATTACATCTGTATTAAAAGGAGTAGTTCACTAAGGAGTAGTTAAAAAAAAAAAAAAAAAAAAACTCAATATATACCAAATCTCTTCATCAGTATCATCAGTATAAATAATGTTTTAATGTGTTTGAAATCATGTTTAAATGATTCTTAAATGTTCTACAATGTTATATCATATTATTTCATAATCATTTACCAGTGTATTTAAATAGTTTGTCTATGTTTTAGGAATGTCAACAAACAGGTTGTTTATGATTTATTAACTAGAAAAAGTGCTCCTCGGAGCACAGGTCTCCACCAGGTCAGGTAGGTTATTGTGGCCTCCTGGTGGCGCTATAACATGCAAATGTTAAAAGGGTGGCATTTGCTCCTCAACATAGTGTGAATGTGCGTGCAAAGTTTGATCGCAATTGGATGCTGCGTTCATGATTTGCGGCATTTTGTTCAAAACAAGCCACTACTGCAAACTTTAGATGTTAATCTTGGCCAATCAGGATGGAATATGAAAAATCAAACACATCCGTCTTGATCACATGGCTATAGAGATCATGTGTACCGATTTGGGTGAAATTTGGATAAAATCGGAAGGATTAATATAAAAACAATTGTTTTACATAAGTCGGCCTCCTGGTGGCGCTATAAAAGGCATCGTGAAAATGCAGGGCAAAGGTTTTTCCTTGACCTCTATGTCAAGGAAAAGACCTCTCACTTACAAAGTTTTACACAGATCGGTGCAGTTATAGGTAAAACACGAATCGGCCTGTTATAGCGCCACCATGAAGCTGATTTGAACATTTTCAAGGGGCATTTCTTCCTCGATATAGTGGAATATGCGTGCAAAATGTCAAGGAAATTGCATGCTGTGTTCATGATTTGAGGTATTTTGTTCAAAACGGAGCGCTCCTGCAAACTTTGGAAGCCATTTTTAGCCAATCAGGATGGAATATGAAAAATCTGAAAGATTTGTTTTGTTTAATGACTATAGAGATACTGTGTACCGATTTGCGAGATTTTTGGACAAAATCTGTAGGAGTACTGTCAAACAATAAGTTTTGCACAAATCAGCCTCCTGGTGGCGCTATAAAAGGCCCATGTGAAAAAAAGAGGTTCTGCTGTGGCATCCAGGGAGAGTGTGTGCACAGCTTCACTGCGAGCAAGCCAACGGTGCCGGAGATTAGCTGTACACAGACAGAATAATTTATAGGAAATCTCTTTATTAAGACTTCATAAATGATGTGCTAAATCTACCAAAGTGGTAGATACAGCTAATTCTCTTTGCTGTATGTTTATAGCTTGACTCATCATGATCATAGCTTTGATCAGTTCAAACAAAGAGGTGTCAAACATGTTCACCCTTCTTTTCCCCTCTGAGAGGGGAGGTGATTGTTGTCCTCTTTGAGGCATTTACATCTGTATCAAGAGATGTCCACTTGTGATCAACCAGAATGCAACTGGTGATCAGGCCCATAGAAACCCGAGATGCATTGATATGCAAGATCTGACCAGGTTTATACACACAAAATAATAATTACAAAAAAATCTAAAGATTAACTTCACATTGCAACTTAATTCAAAATATGTAGAGGGGATAGTATACACATTCAAGGTGCTGATGTATTATCTATGAAGGCAGTGAGTTTATAATATAATAGTTTTGACGTATTTGTCATCTTTATTTTGTCATCTCAAATGTCCACCCTTAAACAACACCAGAGAATGCACACTGGAGAGAAACCTTATGGATGTGATCAGTGTGGTCAACACTTCTCTAGAATGGCCAACCTTAAAACACACCAGAGAATTCACACTGGAGAGAAATCCTAATTTGGTCAATACAGAATTAATTTTACTCAGTTAAGCAGCATAAAATGCCATGCACACACACATCAATGACAAATTATTGTGAACACTGTGACAAGCGCTTCATTTGAAAGGATCAGAAACATGCAACATGATGACCCATTGCTGTTCTTTTAAGCAGTTGTTTATTAAGTCTGCTGAGCTGTTATGAACCTATTACATGTATATTAGCAATGCCGTCATAGATGTTTGGACACTAGTGTGTTAACACTGCATGAGAATGGTACTCACACCAAAGTCCTTGTAGCGGTGGCCCACGGCAGAATAAACAAAATAGTGGCAGCCAAAGTGCCAAGTGTGCGGCCACCTTCTTGTCTCTTGAAGACCACTATTTAATCATGTGTAAACACACGTGGTGTATGTAGTTTTCAAAGTAATGATTAGAAAAGCACAGGTAAGGTGGTGTCTGGTGTTGAAGCCAGTTAGTACAAATTGCTTTATATATGTATGCCTTCTGATTACTTGTATATTCCTGATTGCTGCTACAGATACCATACCTGGCATCATGGTTTAACTTCATTAAACCTAGTTGTTATATTGCATTGTTGTGTTATCACTGTCTTTGCTGAACATGTCCCATCAATATTTCACTTATTGTACTAAGTTAGTGACAAATAAAACCTTCTTGATTGATTCTTAATCTTTTTTGTTCTCCTTTTTTCTTGTATTTTTTTCGTGGTTTATAGGAAATCTCTTTAACATTGTATTAAGACTTAAATGATGTGTTAAATCTACCAAAGTGGTTAAGTGAGACATACAGTGACATCTGCTCTTTGCTGTATGGTTATAGCCTGACTCATCATCATGATCATCATGATCATAGCTTTGATCAGTTCAAACAAAGAGGTGTCAAACATGTTCACCCTTCTTTTCCCCTCTGAGAGGGGAGGTGATTGTTACATTACATCTGTATTAAAAGGAGTAGTTCACTAAAAAAAACGAAAAACTCAATATATACCACTTTAAAAATCTCTTCATCAGTATCACCAGTATAAATAATGTTTTAATGTGTTTGAAATCATGTTTAAATTATTCTTAAATGTTCTACAATGTTATTATATATTATTTCATAATCATTTACCAGTGTATTTAAATAGTTTGTCTATGTTTTAGGAATGTCAACAAACAGGTTGTTTATGATTTATTAACTAGAAAAAGTGCTCCTCGGAGCACAGGTGTCCGCCAGGTCAGGTAGGTTATTGTGGCCTCCTGGTGGCGCTATAACAGGCAAATGTTAAAAGGGTGGCATTTGCTCCTCAACATAGTGTGAATGTGCGTGCAAAGTTTGACTGCAATTGGATGCTGCGTTCATGATTTGCGGCATTTTGTTCAAAACAAGCCACTACTGCAAACTTTAGATGTCAATCTTGGCCAATCAGGATGGAATATGAAAAATCAAACACATCCATCTTGATCACATGACTATAGAGATCATGTGTACCGATTTGGGTGAAATTTGGATAAAATCGGAAGGATTAATATAAAAACAATTGTTTTACATCAGTCGGCCTCCTGGTGGCGCTATAAAAGGCATACGTGAAAAATGCAGGGCAAAGGTTTTTCCTTGACCTCTAGGGAGTGCACTTACAAAGTTTTACACAGATCGGTGCAGTTATAGGTAAAACACGAATCGGCCTGTTATAGCGCCACCATGAGGCTGATTTATAAAAATTCAAGGGGCATTTCTTCCTCAATATAGTGGAATATGCGTGCAAAATTTCAAGGAAATTGTGTTCATGATTTGAGGTATTTTGTTCAAAACGGAGCACTCCTGCAAATTTTGGAAGCAATTTTTAGCCAATCAGGATGGAATATGAAAAATCTGAAAGACCCGTTTTCCGTTTGCCCCCTGTCCGACACACGGACAGGGGGCAAAACATACTCTCTCGCCATACCTTTCGGCCTGGCGGAGACAATGATATCAAAGATCTTTAAATGTTCCGAAATAGTGACAATATCAGATCTATGAGCTGGTTCATCAAAGCATGCGTTGCAATGTACAGTACTGAAGAAAGTACTAGAGAACCACACAACCTTGTCTCTCGTGCCGAGACATTTTATATCACAAATTAGACAGTCAGTCATCCATCACTGTCTAATTTGGGGGGGAAAAAGGTAACCTACATGTCCCTAAGCAAGTCTAATCAGTAGACCAAGGTGATGTGCAGACAGCATGCCCCCTCTAGTTCACATCCCCCCGATGACGACAGAGCGAGCAAAGACTAACAGCCCCCCCATCTCTCACCTCAGCCACAACCTACTCTCATCCGGCAAGAGGTGAATGAAGAATTGGCACTCTTTAGGGCTTTTCCCAGGATTGTTCATAGGCCTAATGAGGCCGTGTGGCACATCACCACGCCTGGAGTGGTGTGAACTGCTATTGTGTTTCAACTAACCCATTCAATACGGGGATGCATATATGTGTGTCAATTTAGATTTCTTTGGCTATTCAAAAATAGCAGATATAGGCTACAAGCGCATAGCGCGGCACCGAGTGCTGCGCTATGAGCTTGTAGATCTGCTATTTTTCAAAAATCGCGAAAATGTGTGCAAATCTTTGAATATATATTTTTTGAAGCGAACAACTCAAATCTTTGCTTCTGGGGGGTCCCTGGAACACAATATTTGGAGATGGGGGTCGGCGGCCAAATACATAATACCATCTTGGGGGTCCTTGACAAAGTTTGAGAACCCCTGTTATATTAGAACCATTATAGCAACATAAGCTTGTTTTTTTTTTAAACTGTTAGGATTTAGAACACATTTGTAGAATCCCCCAGAAGCAAAGTTTTGAGTTAAAATGTTTTGCTAAAATATACATATATATTCAAAGATTTGCACAAATTGTCACAATTTTTCCAAAAAATAGCAGATCTACAAGCTCATAGCGCGGCACTCTGTGCCACGCTATGAGCTTGTAGATCTGCTATTTTTGAATAGCCAATGAAATCTAAAAATGACACAGATTCTTTCCCGGTCTAAATGGGCTAACAGTGGCCTTGGAGTCGGTAGTAGTGAGAGTCTGAGAAAAAGAAAACACAGTGATAACAGCTTACTGCGAATCTCACCCAGTGTGAAGTAAGAGGTGCTTTTGATGAGTTTATTTCATTGAGCTACATACTGTACATACATACGTGTGTGTGTGTCTTGAGTGAGTGTGTGCGCGCACTGTGTGACTCCAGGGCTTCACAGGAAGGAGTCGGTTTATGTATGTTTTAGTATTATATGGCACATACTGCAAATTAAAGATCGAAGCGGCAGGCTGCTGCTAAACCGCGCGTCGTGTGTGTGTGCGTGCGTGCGTGCATGCCGCACGTGTGTCTTTTTAAGTGCGGCTGTGCCATCCTGTTTGCGTTGCAATCCGTTGCTAATCAGCTGCAGGCGTTCATGCTACATGGAGATATACGTACATACAGAGTAACAAGCAGCTGGCACTACCAAAAACACAGTCAAATGTATGTTAAACTGGGGCACCCCGATGAGCACATGCAAAATAAATAAAGCCAGTGTGCATTTTTGCCAAACAGTAAAACAGTAACAGTAAAATGTGCCTCGCTGTCACAAGTAGGGAAATATGTGGGTTTTAATGGGAAGCACGGGGTAAAATATACAAAGGATTTGAATTTCATCAGGCTTAATATAGCTGATACCGATCACAATTAAAACATGCCGTGATCAGACAGATCCCTAAAATTAAGTCCGGGGTAATTTTGCCTTGAAATGTAGCTGTTTTGCTAACCCCCACGTCTGCAATTTGCACACTCGTTTGTCTGTTGAGAACCAAAGGTAATTAGTGCTTTCCCACGGCAGGACCTCCAAACAACCTCAAACCAATCATTAAATAGCTACTGTATGTTATTAAGCCCTCCCAGAGGCATTATTCAGCATGCCTTTGGGTGGTTCTCAAACTTTTTCGTGTCAAGGACCCCCAAACTAACAAACTAACAGCATTTGGACCTCACTTTGAGAACCGCTGGTGTAGACTGTGGCCAGTGGTGTAAAGTAACTAAGTACATTTACTCAAGTATTGTACTTACGTACAATTTTGAGGTATTTGTACTTTACTTGAGTATTTACAATTTCCAATAATTTTACTTCTATTCCACTACATCTCAGAAGCAAATATTGTACTTTTACTCCATTACAATTATTTGAAAACTTATATTATTAGTTAATTTGCAGATGCAAATTATTACATTATAAACCTACATTAACCAGTTTAGCCCTATTTTATACCTAGGCTATTTTAAAATAGCCGATCTACAAGCTCACAATGTGTCGCATCGCGACACGTTGTGAGCTTGTAGATCTGCTATTTTCTAATATTTTAGTACTTTTACTTTTGGTACTTTAAGTACATACTTTTCTACTTTTATTCAAGTACATTTTGAATTCCGGCCTTTTACTTGTAACAGAGTACTTCTACATTTCAGTATTGATACTTTTACTTAAGTAAAACATTTGAGTACTTTTTTCCACCACTGACTGTGGCGCACTAAAACACAAAAGCACATTTTAGAAAAGGTTTTATCTTGATGTGGAAAAGCCTTCTCTGCATTCGTGGAGCTACTGCGGGGGTAAGGCATACAAGCACCTGAGGCCACAGACGTTCGCGTTTAATTATTCATCGTTATGTATTTTTTTCATTGATAATGTACCAACCAAGGAACAAAATGTCCTTTAACGCTGGTGAATAATTGCATTCCTTTGTGCTGGAATCAATCTGAGCTTGTGATTATTTAATCGAGTTATCTGCATCTGGTGCTACACCTTCACTGTACTGTGTCTATCTTACAGGCCTTGCTTTAATTATATTGTTAGGTAGCCTTGTTTTTGTCGCATTCCTGAGCCAATCATTTTATTACCGGCGGAAAGATGCTAATGTATCCGATAGGAGACACAAAGGAGTCTCTTTGAGTCTCCTACCGGAGAGACCGCCGCTCATCAAATTATTGGCTTAGGAATTTGACAAAAAACTAAAAATCTCCATGAATTCAATGCTTCATGGGGTGTGTAAATGATAGAAAATACGTAATTTTTTGGGTGACTACTCCTTTAAGTAAGATTTTGAATATAGGTGTTTCCCAGGTGTATTTCCATCTTGTGGTGTTGCTACTTTTTGTACTTCTTCCACCAGTGATGGAACAGTATGTAGGGATGAGACGATAATCGCTATGATCTTTTATCGCGCTAAAACACTAACAAGACAATAACCATGGAGAATTTGATACATCGTGAAATTGTCCGTCATATACTTGACCCGAGTTGGCTCTGTACTTTTTCCGTCTACGCCAAATCTCTTTGCCTAAAATAGCATATCTGCAAGCGCACATGTGAGCTTCAAGGTCTATGCTATCTCTGGACAATGTTCCTGCCAGAAAATAAATGCCGGGGTGCAATTGGTTAACAAAAGTGCCATTTTAAGAGTTTTAAGCAGATTTTGATTATCCCGATAATATCGTTAATCGCAATTATTTTGGCGACAATAATCGTGACATTTTCATATCGTAGTACCATCCCTAGTATGCTCTCTCAATTATTTCTGGTATGCTTGTCCCAGGTATCATGTGAACATACTGTATCTGAACAACAGAACACAGGTCTAAATCTTTGATATTTCCAAAGATATACAGCATTAGAATCCACACAGCCGTGCCAGAGAGGAAAGTGTGTCTGCAATGGCTCAGGAAGCCGTGAAGCCTGGCTGCGTTCCAGTGGTGGAAAGACATGAGTACTTTTACATTACTTCAGAACGTTACTTTGTCGATTGAGATTTAAAAAAAAATACATTCGAGCCCTATTGTTTACTTGGTCTATTCAAAGATAGCCGATCTACAAGCTCACAACGTGTCACGTTGCATCGCGTTGTGAGCTTGTAGATGAGCTATTGCCGAATTTTGAAAAACTTTAGTACTTTTACATTGGTACCCAAAGTACTGTTTGATGCCAATACTTTTATACTTTTACTCAAAGTGAAATATCGAATACAGGTATTTTACTTGCAACAGAGTATATTTATGTTGTGGCATTGTTTTTACTTTTTACCTTTTACTTAACCCATTCAATCCGGGAACGCATCTCTGTCATTTTCGATTTCTTTGGCTATTCAAAAATAGCAGATATACAAGCTCACAGCGCGCCACCGAGCTTGTAGATCTGCTATTTTTTTGAAAAATCTTAAACATTTGTGCAAATATTTGAATATGCAGTATAGGCAATATATTATCAAAGGGAACATTTTTGACTCAAATATTTGCTTCTGGGGGTCCCTATTACAAAACATTTTGAGATGGGGGTCCACGGCCAAATACATATGATTTTGGGGGTCCTTGACATGAAAAAGATTGAGAACCACTGATATAGAAACATACGTTTTTTTTAAAAACTGTAGGATTTAGAAGACATTTGTAGAATCCCCCAAAGCAAAGATTTGAGTTACAAATGTCTGCTTAAAAAAAAATATATATATTCAAATATTTGCACACATTTTCACAATGTTTCAAAAAATAGCAGATATACAAGCTCGTAGCGCGGCACCGAGTGCCGCGCTACGAGCTTGTAGATCTGCTATTTTTTGAATAGCCCAAATCAATCTTAAAAAAACGACACAGATGCGTTCCCGGTCTTAATGGGTTAAGTAAAAAAAAAAAAATCCGAGTACCTCTCCCACACTGACCACCAGAATATCCAGACAGCCCAGTGCCAGAGGAGTAAAGTGTGTCTGCAATGGCCCCGCAGGAGCCGCCGTGAAGCCTGGCTGTCTTCTCCTGCGTCGTCTAGGCCTGCTTTAATGCGGCACTCTAATTGATCAGCATTCATCCCTCATCCACAGTGGATTTATGGAGAGACAGTGCCCGCGGCTGCCATGGTGCTCTGGCTGCCACTGGGGCCCCGAAGAGAAATGACCAGTGGGAGCCGTGCCATCCACTATCCACACTGGGGAGTACAGCCAGATCGCCACTGCCCATGCTAATTATGTTTAACTAATCCAGATTTATACACCCCTTCTTTATTTATGCCAATGTATCTACCACATTTGTACACTCTACTGATCTCTCTGTCTGTGGCACCGTGAAGTGAGCATGCATGTATTATTTTGGCTTGGCCAAGATCTAATAATTATCTCATTTGAACCATTGTTTTTGACTACTATACTATATGTTAGGGCTGCCAACTATCGATTATTTTCTTGGTGATTATTTCATCAATTGCTTTTTCAATTAACTGAATAATCGAGAAGCACTTTTTTTATTTATTTATTTTTTGTTTTTCTAATATATTTCAACAAAACAATTTATTTATTTATTTTTGGCTGAATTAATCGGCTTCCCGATGCATTGTGAGCTTAAGCTATTTTCACTATTTTTGAAGATCAATACATTACTCTATTAAAGCAGAACTATGTAGTTTGGGGTATCAGTGGCCACTTTGGACAAAAATAACATGGCAGCCAACGTCTTTGTCTTCATTAGAGTCTCTGTAAGCATGTCTGGCGAGGACGCGCAGCGATTGGCCAGTCTTCGCCTTGACTGGTAGTTCTGCCTTGGTGCCTTGGCAAATGCCAGGATTATTGATTCATGACATTCAGTTTTACAACACATTAAAAGTCTTTGTCATGGTCCTTCAAACGTGTTTAAAAGGTTTTAACTGAACATTCCACTCCAGTGATCCATTGCAGGTGTTTTGCTCTCACATTTCCAAAGCCTTTTCAACTGCAATGAAAAAATAAATCTTTGCCTGCGGGTGTCGCTGTTGAGGGATTTTTCCTGTCAATCATCGCCTCTGCTTGAGTTCATAAAACCCCCCAAAAAAACATAAAAAATAAAAAAAAAAGTGAAAATGAATGTCATAGAACCTTTAAACTCATTGTCTCACCCATAGTAATACAGTCAAGCCCCTAGCAGGGACCCCCCTGCGTCCATACATTTATGGAAGGATGATTGTTATCGCTTAACTGCCATGAGTTTTTCATAAACGTGCCAAGCCACTGCCTGCGATTCCGAGCGTTTTCACTGACCTTTGAAACATCATGCAATATTTTCCACGATCGCAATCGCCTCATTACACAGGGGTCTTGTAGAATCAGGGGGTGTGTGTTGGGGGGGGGGGGGGGAGTGCCCGGTCGCGTTAGTCCATTCCATAGTTATAGCCAGAATGTGGCTTGTTTTCTAAGACACAAAGTTTGTAGAGACACTTAGTCCATTTCTTTTTTACAGTCTATGGTCAGCTCCCACCTGATGTTGTGTGGGAGTTCAGACCATTCCAGACCATAATGAATAACCGCTAGCTTGCATAACGTCTTCAGACTAGGACTTAAGTCTAGGACATACAGGTCATAAGTGGGTGTGTACCTGATTGTTTGTCCATAAAATGTAGAGTTGTATCCTCCAACAATGACGATACGATCTCCCACCATGCAGCAGCACATGGAAAACGCCTGACGCGGGCTTTTCCCCTTGGTCTCGACCTCGTTCCAAGAGAAGTATTTTGGGTTGAATTTCCACATCTCTAATGTCAGATTGGTGTTGTCACCACCAAATATGTACAACTCTTCGTTATAGGCAAAGGCTGAATGACCTGTGCGTCCGTTTGGAAGAAGCTGCGAAGAAGGCGTGCTCAGCCAGCAGTTGGTCTCTGTGTCAAATACTCTGATGTTTTTGACATTCCCCTGGTCACCATAGCCCCCAAATACAAACATATTTTTCCCGATGATCGTGGAAGAATGATGTACTGAAACCGGTGGGCGAGTGCCTCTGCTGTTGATTAAAGACCAGACCATTGTGGTAGTGTCCAACTTGTAGATGTCGTTAAAGTATTCAGTCGGCCTCCACCCCCCATGGATATACATGACCCTCACAAGGACACAGGCTGAGTGCCCAACCCTTGTGTCTGGTACAGTCCCAGAAACCTTGGGTTTGAACCATCTGTGAGTGCCGACATCGAATGCATAAAGCACATTGTTGCACACATTTGGCATGTTGTCATACCCTCCCCAGATGTAGATGATGTCTTCCATCAGCACAGCTGTGTAGCCCATGCGCCTGGTGGGAATCTCAAGGGGATGATCTCCTCTTCCACTGGTCACTGGGGACAACTTCATCCAGCGCAAAGGTACTGTGTCGAAGATGTACATTTCCATATGATCAGTGTCATATTTTCCATCCATAAAAATATACAGCTTGAGTCCGACTACCACAGCACGATGGCAACTCCTTTCTCTCCCGTTCAGATGTGCCGCCCAACGAAACATTATTCAAATGTACTGAGGATCTTTGAAAGCAGGTGAATGTGTTGGTCCGAATTGTTAAATGCCATTTAGTTTATTGTACAGCCATTTTGAAGGACAACGACATGGTTGCGATGATGTTGCGATGTCGTTGCGTAATGACGTCATTAGGTAAAAAATAGGACGGTGCCGAAGTCAGGCTTCTTCTGTCATTGACCATGTCGTAGAAACATCTCGCAAAGCGCTGTGATATAGCCAATAAGCTTAGCTTAGCCAATATAAACCCACGACACACACTTGTTCAAATTAGGCCTCTTCCGTAATGTCACACAAAGCCCTGCCTATCACTAAGCACTCAGATTTACTCAAGTAAAAGTATCAATATCACAGCGTAGAAATACTCTGTTACAAGTGAAAGGCCTGCTTTCAAAATCTTAGTTTGAGAAGCTTACCTTAAAAGTACAAAAGTATTGGCCCGGACCTGTGGCCTAGCGGTCTGGGCACCTACAGTACCGCACCGTCGACGTTGGTGCAGTGGAGAGCTACCTTAACTCATGGACTGCCACTGACGAGTACACTCGTCAAGGCTGCCAATGACGAGTTGACGAGTGCGTGGTGTTTTCAGTGGTTTTCCACTAGATGGTGCTCTTCGCTAACCTGGGAATCACCATTTGACCCCCACTGAAGCAAGGGGGCTGCAGGTCACGTGATCGCAAAAAAGACAGCCCGTTCCCTTCCTTGTTGTTCGATTTGGAAAATGTGGCTTCTTCCTCTGTTTATGTTGCTTTTTGGCGAAAACAGCCTACATTCAACTGCCCACAACTATGGAACGGATGACCGCGGCAGACCGCTTCGCAACCCCCCGATTCTACGAGACTCGGATACGTCTTTTGACTTGTTAAAAAGTTACATAGAGCCGTTTTAAAATCATTCATTCAATTTATATTAACTAGACCATACCCGTCGGGGGATATGAGCACCCAAAACTTGTTTCACGGATGGTCCGCTTGTTTCACGGATGCGGCAACACCGGCGCTTGTTTCACACACATGATTTGGCAACCCGGGAGCCAGCGAACACAAAAACGCTAACTAACGGCTGAATATTTGGGGAAAGCGAAAAAACGGGCTTCGGTGTTCCGTGCACATGGTAATGGTCAATGGCTGTGTGCAAATGCAGATCAATTGCCCCAGACACTGAGGAGAACAGATTTTGGGGATGCGGTTTGGGTTTTTGGATAGGGGATACATGACATAATTACAATATGAAAGTTAAAAAATATATATATTATATATATTTTTTGGGATGTGGCCCCCCTAGTGGTTGTGGCCCTAAGCGGCCGCTGGTATTGCTTATAGCTGCGGCCGGCTCTGATGGGCAGTTCATTTATAGGCAGGCTTTTGTTTTCAATTGTTACATAGCAGGGGCGGGGGGGGGGGGGGGGGGACCACCTGAAGGGACCAGCATAGCGAGAAGTGATTGTTCCGCCTGCCTGAGGCAAGGTTGAAGATTCATCAACTATACACAGTACCAGGAGGACTCCATATTCAACTCCACAGACGTCCTTGTTTGGAAACGAGCTCCTTTGGCCATCAGTGCGTCGTCCCCGCTGTGTGAGGAGGGGGGAATGGCTTCCAGTTTATGTGTTCCATGAGTGTGTGGGATGCAATGAGCTGCACCACTTAGCTTCATGCCACAACTGATATTTTCCTGATATCTAAAAAACGCCATCTTCCAACATTACAGGGGGATGAAAAATCATCCCTGGTGTCCTCCTGTCCGGGTTCTTTGTGGACACCACGGGAGATATTTGATTTGTATTTGTCTCTAATGGATATAAAAATGAAAAAACAATGTCATCTCAAGGTTGCAAAATGGAAGACGCTTGTGGGAGAGGAGGAGGTGGGGGGTGGAGGAGGAGGTGGGTTGGGGGAGGAGGTGGATTAAGTTCTTGTCCTTCAGGGAGATTTCCATCCAGGGCCAGTGGTGGAAAAAGTACTCAAGTAAAGTGAAAGTATCAATACGGCAACGTAGAAGTACTCTGTTACAAAAGTCCGGAATTCAAAATTTACTTGAGTAAAATGTACTTGAAGTACCAAAAGTAAAAGTACTCAAATGTTTGAAAATAGCAGATCTACAAGCTCACAAGAACAATAATTTGATGACAGGCAGCGGTTCCGGTATAGGAGACACAAAGAGTCTCCTTTGTGTCTCCTATACCAGAACCACTGCCTGTACCGGTCCACTGGTCATCAAATTATTGGACAAAAACAAAAAAAAATATCCATGAATTCAAGTCTCCATGGGGTGACTAATCAATAGAAAAAAATAGATTTTTTTGGGTGAACTATCCCTTTAAGTTCTTATCCTTCAGGGAGATGTCCATCCATCTGGGAAGTCGCTGTGAGCACAGCCAAGTCACACTCTGTAACAAGCTCTTAATGTGAGGACACATATGCCATCGCTTATGGCTTCTGGAATCTCCTCGCATACCGTAGCAGAGATTGGTAACGGCGGACATTTGCTGGACGACTAGACGAGGACATAAATGTTGTTATTTAACCCACTAAGACCGGGAACGCATCTGTGTCATTTTAAGATTTATTTGGGCTATTCAAAAAATAGCAGATATACAAGCTCGTAGCGCGGCACCGAGTGCTGCGCTACAAGCGTGTTTTTTAAATCGTGAAAATTAGTGCAAATCTTTGACTATATATATATATTTTAAAGCGAACATTTGTAACTCAAATATTTGCTTCTGGGGGGTGGTCCCTGGAACAAAATATTTTGAGACGGGGGCCAAAGACATCATTTTGGGTGGTCCTTGACATGAAAAAGTTTGAGAACCACTGACAGCAACATAGGTTTAAAAAAAATGTTAGGATTTAGAAGTCTTAGGCCTCAATGGGTTAAAAAGCCACACACACACATAACATTGTCTCTGCGGTCGGTTACTGGTCCCCACGCGGCGCTGTACAGAGATGGACTTTCCACGGCATGAACTGACTCTATCACGTCTTTATCCATCTTTTACATCTCTGTCATGCCTGTGATGAGGTGTGATTGTTTGTGTATGCAGTGTACGTGCAGAACTGGGAATTAATGTCAAATGGCGTTACTGCAGGATAAGTCCAAGTTAGAGAAGTTATCCATCCACCACATGGGGAGCGCTGGAGGGAGCAAAGCAAAATGTGGAGTGAGCTCCTTTTGTTGATAGTGACTTTATCACACACGCACACGCACACACACACACACACACACACACACACACACACGTGCGCAATGCGTCGCGGAGCCCGAGGGCCAGATATGGACGAAATTGTGAATCCACCCACACTGCATGTCACCATCCGTGGTTCACTAACTGTCACCATGCTATCTATGACAAACACACACACACGCACGCACACACACACACACACGCACACACAGCCAGAGAACCGTGTTGAATGCATGGATGCATACTGTATAGGCATCAGTGCATACAGTATATATGGACATGTCATGAAAGACATGGGTTAGACATATTGTCGGCAGAAAAGACAGATACTTTGTCCATATATATATAGCAACAGATGTACTGTATTTCAGTGCATCCATCCATCATTCACCTCCTTTAAGTATATCCCCGTAGGGGTGGGCGATATGACTTCAAATCAATATCACGATTATTTCAAACTTTTCAATTTAATGGACAATTTTGTTTATATTGAAAATGTGCAAATCTGCAAGCTCCCAAGCTTTTAGATCTGCTATTTTAGCTATTTCTGAAGTATAGGGTTAAGCGGTTAGTCAGCCTAATCAATGTAGTCGATAGTAATTCTCAATTCTTCCTAAAGTATTGAAAAATGTACATACTCAACTAAAGTAAATGCACTTCAAAATGTTTCCTAAGTACTAGAGTACTTGTTACTTTCTGCACTGGGTATGAGTGTAAAGTTGGTTGCATTGCCAGACTGTTTATGCTTCTCCTGTCCAGACAGAACACGTTCCACTTGGCTGAATGACCCGTCCCATGGTGCCTCAGTGCAGCTGAGCAAGAAATGGTGCTTCAATACCTCTGTGTATTCAGATCTTTCAGAAGGATTCCATGTCCCCCCCATTGCACTCGGGCCCTAGCTCCACCAGCAATGGGAAAATCTGCTGTTTGCTTTGTATGAAAGCTTATACAGTATATAGTGTTTCTCAAACATTTTCAGGTCAAGGAAAACTAACCCAAATGAATGTGTATTTGACCCATCTGAAAAGATGCCAAGGGACCCTCTGAAGAGAAGATTTGGGGTTTTGTTTTTACCAGGTTGCAAAACCTGGTCTCCATCTACACTCGCTAGTCCTGACTTTTGCGTCACTTTTTCCTCATTGGCTGGTCCTTTAGCCAATGAGGGCTCAATGTCCTCTCAGAATATGGGATCTAAAGACGACCCATAATACTGTGTTCGGCCACTGTATGTCACTCTATGGTAAGTGGCGCTGTTGCTCAATGTCCTCTCAGAATATGGGATCTAAAAACATTGCCATGTTTAGTGAGACAAATAAGCAACCATATGGGATCTAAAAACGTTGCCATGTTTAGTGAGAGAAATAAGAGAACCTGGTATAATATGACAATATGTCATATCTAGTTCTTCCATATTTTTCAAAATGTTAAAAAAAAAATTAGAACTACAAGCTCACAACGCGTCCCTTAGCAGCACATTGTGAGTTTGTAGATCGGCTATTTTTGAATAGCCAAAGAATAAAACAGGGTTTAAAGTGGTTAAACTGATTGCGATGCTACATTAACTCATTTTGCTGGGGACCCCACATATGGGGGAACACTGTTTTAGATATCTAGCCGACGAGAAAATGTCGCCAACTACGATTGTGTTTTCCGTTTTTATTTGTGATGATGTGCACAGCGGTGCAGCGCTGCTCTAAAGGATTATGTGCGCACAAATGACACAAATGGCACAATGGCAATCAATTTGGAACACACTTACAGGAGCCTAATATCTCGGCCGGTTAACTTGCACAATAACCATGAATGGTTAATGCAAATATGAGCCCCAAGGCATGTACTCTACGACTGAAACCAGCGTGATGCTACGGTTAAGATGGCAAAGGGCTGAATGATAAAGCACAGACTTTGTATGGATAGAAAGCCAGCTAAATTAGAACAGTATTAACTTACCAAAAGAAGCCAGCCACACACACACACACACACACACACACACACACACACACACACACACACACACACACACACACACACACACACACACACACACACACACACACACACAAACACAGCTTCAGTGTGAAATGTGTTCCCTACACCCCACTGTGTCTCAGAATAAAGTAGTAGTCATTGCATAAAGTCTCTATTCAACAACTCCACCACGGACCATGCCGGTGGGGTGTCCACATGACGCCTTTAAAGAAAGGGAAATGCAATCACACTGAGTGACTACACCTGTGAGGAAAGAAGATTTCAAGGGGCTTAAACACTTTCAACCAGGCTTCCCTATTCTCCATCAACAATATCACAACCCATTGTGCGCTCGCAGATCTACTATTTGTTGCTTGTAGAGACTGTAGATCAACAGCTATTTGCACTGTTTGACGTAAAACAGGAAATCACCAAACACCAAAGTAGCTTCTGACAAAAACATCCGCAATAATAAGATAGATTCACACAACCTTTGGGCGTACTGTGAGAATCAGAAAAAGGAAATGGAAAATTAGACTAAAGCGTGTGAAATGGAAATGTTGGCGGGGCATGGCAGACTAGCAGAAAGGCACTGTTTATATGACACATATCACCAATCAGCCGGATTGCTGCAACAGGAGTGACGGGGAGACACGGATGTGGATTGACAAACAAGCCGAGCGGTCGTGGAATGGCAACGTATTTCATCTTCACCGTAATTGTTTGCTATTTTTCACTTATTTTGTCCTATGCGTCCTGATGTTGTATAATTCTGTTTCCGTTGCTTGATGTTCTGTGTAAAGTACATTGAATTGCCTCGTTGTTGAAATGTGCCATAGAAATAAAATTGCCATGATGACTGCCTTGCCTTGCCTTCACTGGACTGCAGCGTTGCCAGATTGTGCGAGAGAAACAAGCAATCAGGTCTACGAAAACAAGACCAAAATAAGCGACGGTTTGACCGCTTTAAACCATGTACATCGCCAATGCAAATCTTGTATGTGGGGTCCCAGGCAGAGAACATTTTCAGATGGGGCTCCGTGGACATATACATAACATGGGGGTCCTTGACACGATACCAATATTTACAAGCAGAACAACAAGCCCCAAAGTCACTTATAATGGCAACGCTGCTGGACTCTGGTTGCACCAGGCTCAACTTGAGGCCAACAGTTATTTTAGTAGGAGTGGACAGGACACTGGGCCTCAGGGAAGAACAAGAAATGCAGACGCGGCAAGAAATCCTCCAACGGACACGTATACAGTACCTGTACTGTACCGGAGCCGCAGCATTAAAATGAGCTAACGTTATTAATCTATCCAATAAGCCCATATCATACTGTATCTGCCACAGTAAAGGCTGCTCATAAACAATGCCTATACAGTGGTGTAACTGAAGTAACTAAAAGTGTACTAAGTACATTTACTTAATTACTGTACTTAAAGATGGAGTGTCATGATATTTTTCAACCCTAAAACCTGATCATAAGGTATTATTATTATGTAAGGATTTTTTTCAAAAACAAAAGTGTACAGAAATTGTTAAAAAAAATGTTTTTATGTGGACACGCCTCCAGTTCATTAAGTATGCCTGGTTCTCACCTTAGCATCTCCTCCACCACCTTAGCACCACCCACCTGTCCTAGTCCCTCCTCCTCCTCATGCCCACACCTGTTGTGTTATGCTAATGAGGGGGAGGGTATGTTTTTTGGGGGCTCTGTGATGTCACTAAAGGGCTGTTTCTCTATTGGCACGTTTGACCCTCAAGATTTCAGCCTCCAGGAAGAAACTCCAAATAATCAGAGAAGACATAAAACACCATAAAACCACCACCGGGGGGCTTAATGAAGTTCTATCAACCTCATAGACACATAAAAAAAGTGCAAAAACATGGCACCAGCTCTTTAAGTACAATATTGAGGTACTTTTACTGTACTGGAGTATCTCCAATTTTCAATGCTTCTACTTCTACTCCACTACATCTCAGAGGCAAATATTGTACTTTTTTTTCTCCACTACAATTATTTAATTACTAGTTACTAAATTATTTTGTTATAAAACAGACATCAATGACTTTAGCCCTATTTTATACCTATATGGCTATTTGAAAATAGCAGATCTACAAGCTCACAACGCATCGCATCGCGACGCGTTGTGAGCTTGTAGATCTGCTATTTTCAAACATTTTAGTACTTTTACTTTTGGTACTTTAAGTACATTTTGATACCAATACTTTTGTACTTTTACTCAAGTTCATTTTGAATTCCGGACTTTTACTTGTAACAGAGTACTTCTACATTGCAGTATTGATACTTTTACTTAAGTAAAACATTTGAGTACTTTTTCCACCACTGTAAACAATGTAATGAGTCAAATACAAATAAAAACATGCACAAACTAGAAAAAGTGCTCCTCGGAGCACAGGTCTCCGCCAGGTCAGGTAGGTTATTGTGGCCTCCTGGTGGCGCTATAATAGGCCAATGTGAAAAGGGTGGCATTTCTTCCTCGGCCTAGTGGGAATGTGCGTGCATTCATGATTTGAGGCATTTTGTTGCAAAAATGTGTTCTGCTAAATTAGACCTGCTGGTGGTGCTATAACAGGGTAAGGTGAAAAGGGTGGCATTTCTTCCCCGGCCTATTGGGAATGTGCGTGCAAATTTTCACAGAAAGCGCAAGCTGCGTTCATGATTTGAGACATTTTGTTCAAAACGGACCAATCCTGCCAACTTTGGAAGCCAACCTTAGCCAATCAGGATGGAATATGACATATCAGACAGATCCGCCTTGATCACATGACTATAGAGATACTGTGTACCGATTTGCGTGATGTTTGAATAAAATCTGTAAGAGTAATATCCAAAAATGGGTTTTTCACAAATCGGCCTCCTGGTGGCGCTAAAACAGGCCCATGTGAAAAATGTGGGGCAGAGGTTCTGAATTGGCACCCAGGGAGTGTGTGTGCACAGTTTCACAGCGACCAGGCCAACGGTGCCGGAGATTAGCCGCTCGCAGACAGATGGACACACGGACGGACGGACGGACGGACGGACGGACGGACAAGGGTAAAACATACTCTCTCGCCATGCCTTTCGGCCTGGCAGAGACAATTATTTCGTAGTAAAAGATATATATATATATATATATATATATATGTATATATATATATATTTTTTTTTAGAGATCATACGGCACAAACTCCACTATCCTATCTGTGAACACTCATCATCCCCCCAGCAACAACCAAGCTCTACTTGAGTCGTGATCAACCTTTTATCAATCACACGAACGTTCCTCTCCCTCCGGAGGGAAAATCCACTTTCATGCCCACCTAAATATAGAAAACTCATCTCTAGACATAATAACGTCAATTGGGAAATCTGGGCTACCCTTAACAAAACGAGGGAATATGAAGTAGTTAGTGATCTGACAAAAGCACAAAATGAGGAACTTAAAAGCTTTGGAAGGAAAGAGAATTAATTTGAGTTTGGATACAGCGGGTGCACTAAAATCGGGTCGCACGTGATTGGGAAGTGAAGCGCTATCTTACTAACTCCATACTTAACAGAAATGTTTTAACGTGACCCTATTTCAGAAGTTAAAAAACAAAACCAAAAGCTAACACTGAAAAATAGCAGATCTACACGCTCACAACGTGCGACATCGTGACACGTTGTGAGCGTGTAGATCGGCTATTTTTGAATAGCCGCCGTATAAAATAGGGATACGGTGGTTACCCATTAAGACCTGGAACGCGTCTGTGTCACTTTAGATTTCTTTGCCTACTCAAAAATAGCAGATATACAAGCTCATAGCGCGGCACAGAGTGCCGCGCTATGAGCTTGTAGATCTGCTATTTTTGAAAAATCGTAAAAAAAAATGTGTTGATTTTTTCCCCAAAACTGTTATGATTTAGAAAAATAATCGCCTCAGGTCTTAATGAGTTAAACTGATTTTGATGCTATAACCTATTTAGCCCCCCCCCCCGCCCCCCCCCTGGAACCCCCTCAAGGACCCCCGGGGGTTCCCCAGACCCCCCTTTCAGAACCGCTGATCTAATGCCTCCAAAAACAACAACAAAATCTTCCGAACAGATTAACCACATGAGCAGATCATCCAGCAGCTCCAAACGAAGGCTCTGAAATAATTCCAAGGCCAAGAGAGGATGTAAGGAGACTTGGATTAGAAGTGGCTCGTCACATTTTTGCCAACTTGTCACCAAACTGGATGCCAACAGGAACAGAACACAGCCTGGCTTATGTGTGAGCCTTCCAAAAACCCCGCGCACATAACTAATATCTCCAAAGGCTGTGTTTTATCATCTTAAGGAATCCAAACGTAGATGCTTTTCCTGTCACACTCAGACTCTGAAAAGCCGGTTTGTGCTTTTTTAAAAATGTATTTCCAGTAGACTTGAATAACCGTAATTCACTTTTTGCTGGACTGACAAAGCAAAGTGTTACATAATCGTGTTCAGAATGCCACAGCCAGGGTACACTAATTAAAAAACAAAAGTGTGTTTGAACGCATCACTCCTGCTTTAAATCATCTTCACTGGCTCCCACTGGGAAACAAATAATTGATATTAAAGTACGTGTTATCGTTTTTAAAGTATAAATGGCTTCGCTCCTTCCTTATATTACTGACACGCAGACTGAATACGATATACTCTCCAAACAGATCCCTTGGCGTAGATCATCAGAACCTAGAATGAATTCGCTGGTTCATGGTGCGTTCCGGCATTATGCGGTTCAACTCTCTGGAATGCTCTACCACTTGAATTAAGATTTACTACAGCAGTGACTTATTCTAACTGTAAAATATATATTTCCAGAGCATTTCTAGTGTCTACGTCATTTTGGCGAGAGGTTGTTAAAAAACATTATGGAAAATATACCAATAAAAGAAACATTTTGTTTAATTGACATTAAAGTGCGTGGTTATCCTATCATTTTTATAGTAGGTCTTATCTTATATATGTTTATTTTATTTTATTTGAAGTACATGTAGTTTATGCCTATCGTGTGGAATGTGCTTTGACTTTATTCTGTGCCAATTAAAGAACATTGGCATATCGTTGCGTTGCTCTGGACTGTGGAAAATATACCAATAAAAGATACATTTTGTTTAATTGACATTAAAGTGCGTAGGTTATCCTATCATTTTTATTGTAGGTCTTATCTTATATATGTTTAATTTATTTTATTTTAAGTACATGTAGTTTATGCCTATCGTGAATGTGCTTTGACTTTATTCTGTGCCAATTAAAGAACATTGGCATATCATTGCGTTGCTCTGGACTGTTTTTCTAAGCCCCCTCTTGAGGTGTACGTACAAGATAACACACACCGGTGGGAGAAGACATTCCGCCTTCGTTACCCTCACATTTACATAAAGTACCCATGTGGTTACTGCCAACGATGCCATTTCACATGCACAAAACGGGAAGGATTCTGGGCGACCCGAAAGCCGCGTGGTGCGGAGTGCCGCATATGGCTCAGGGTGCCTGGTGGTGGCATGGGCCCGGTTCGGTTCCCGGGTCGACAAGACCGCTTGCCGCATGTCACCCCCCCCCCCCCCCCCCCCCCCCCCCATTACTTTCTCTCCCATCGTTCCTGTCTCTCTACACAGACCAAATCAAATAACCCACTGATCAAATAACCCATTAAGACCTGGAACTGTGTCATTTTTAGATATGAGCTAAAAAGCATTATTTTACACTTTGGGCTATTCAAAAATAGCAGATATACAAGCTCATAGTGCGGCACCGAGTGCCGCGCTATGAGCTTGTAGATCTGCTATTTTTGAAAAATCGTGAAAATGTGTGCAAATCTTTGAATATATATATTTTTAAAGCAAACATTTTTAACTCAAATCGTTGCTTCTGGGGGTCCCTGGAACAAAATATTTTGATGGGGGTCCGCGGCCAAACACATATCATTTTGGGGGTCCTTGACATGAAAAAGATTTAGGAGACATGTAGAATCTGCTTCAGGTCTCAATGGGATAAAGCAGAAATGCCAAACAAAATGCGTGAATACAATGATGAATAAGGACTGGTTCAACCACCCCCGCGTTTGAAGAGAATCCAACATCAAAGGTGTAATTGAATGTTTGACTGCTAATGTCAACAGCGTGAACCCTGGCGTCCCAGGTTTTGCGTGGGAAGTGCTGTGAACATCTTTCAAGTCCCGTTGTTATGCAACGGCTCTAAATGAGGCCCCAGAGGGCCGGTTATGCTTGGTCTTAAACTATACGTCGGCCACAACTTGGCATTCTGAGTCCTACTGGGTGTAAAGCTGATTACCAGGAGGGCATAAAGTCAAGACCTATACACGTTTTTCTATCATAACAAGACAGCTTGTAACACACGCGTCTCATATATCATCTTTACAATGAGCAGTGCTGGAAAAAGTACTCAAATGTTTTACTTAAGTAAAAGTATCAATACTGCAATGTAGAAGTACTCTGTTACGAGTAAAAGTCCGGAATTCAAAATGTATTAAGTACAACATATTGGTATCAAAATGTACTTAAAGTACCAAAATTAAAAGTACTAAAATGTTTGAAAATAGCCTAGGTATAAAATAAGGCTATATGGTTAATGTACAGTATGTTTTATAATGTAATAATTGATATCTGCAAAGTAACTAGTAACTAAAGTTTTCAAATACTTGTAGTGGAGTAAAAGTACAATATTTGCCTCCGAGATGTAGTGGAGTAGAAGTAAAAGTACAGAAAAGGGGAAATACTCCACTAAAGTAAAAAATCCTCAACATTGTACTCAAGTACAGTATTTGAGTAAATGTACTTAGTTACTTTACACCACTGACAATGAGCAGGCTTTTAGACAGTAGTGTTAATAGGGACAGAATAAATCTATAGGTTACACACGTAACCCCAGGTATCATCTTTACAATGAGCATGCTTTTAGACAGAGATGTTAATAGAGACAGAAGAAATCCAGCTGACAAGCACGACATTCTGTAGGAGGATCTATTTGATCTTGCGGTGCTGTCTTACATCTCTATTAATTTCTGTATCTCGATGTCCATGAAATTGCCTTTTCCGTTTCTTTGATCCTTCCATAACGTTGCCGCAAATTAGAAAGGATTAGCGACAAATTAGCAAGCTGTCGGGAGATTGTTGACAATGTATCCATAGCAACACATGCTGCGTTCTCATGATTGTGCATCACTATATAAGCCCGGGCGTAGATTAGACTATAGTCAATGAGCAACATAATCACATCAAATGCAGAGAGACACTGTAGTGCCTCAGTAAACTAGGATCACAGGTAAACCAATAACCTAGCATCAGTCAATATCCTATCAAAATAATAATAATCTTTTGCACTGAAACAAGAGGATACCTACACCAATGAACAGCCATCTAAATCATTGGTTCTCAAAGTGGGGTCCGAGGACCCCCAGGGGTCCTTGGAGCAGTACCAGGGGGTCCCCAGCCAAATGAGTTAATATATTATAGTATCACAATCATTTTAACCACTTTAAATGTATTTTATAGAGTCCGCGAACAAATACATATCATTTTGGGGGACTTTGACATGAAAAAGTTTGAGAACCACTGGTCTAAATAACAGGCTATCTAAATTACATTTTAACCCTTGCATATAAGTCTGCATGGCCGTCAAAATAAAAAAAGTTAGGACTATAGGCGTAAAGACAAGTTGGTAATATATATCTCACTCAACCAAGAGGGGATTCTGTGCTCTGAGCTGTAATTTGTGAAAGCCAAAGACGTGTGGCGCGGCAGCCGCTCGTTAGACTGCAGACAAGATTAATTGTTTCCACAGGAAAAACTAGCACGATCCCAGATGTTTGCTTGGCAGCTTTTCTGCATCAACATTGTTCTAAACTGGTGTTAGCCGAAATGTTTAATAGCTTTGGCATTGTGTTATCCCATGATCCTGTTTTGGTCCCTGTTTACAGTGCAATTATGGAGATGCTCCAACGATTCGGTCGATTTGAGGAAATTAAGTTTACTATTTAACCCATTAAGACCGGGAACGCATCTGTGTCATTTTATATTTCTTTGGGCTATTCAACAATAGCAGATCTACAAGCTATGACCTTGTAGATCTGCTATTTTTTTGAAAAATCATTAACATTTAAGCAAATCTTTGAATACCGTATTTATTTTTTAAAGTGAAAATTTTATTCAAACGTATGTTGTACTGTATGTACTTGGCCATGGACCCCCCCATCTCAAAATATGTTGCCCCCCCCCAGCAAAGATTTGAGTAAAAAAAAACAACGCTTTAAACCAAAAATATATATATTCAATGATTTGCACAAAATGTTCTTGATTTCTTAAAAAAATAGCAGATCTACAAGCTCATAGCGCGGCACTCGGTGCCGCGCTATGAGCTTGTAGATCTGCTATTTTTGAATAGCCAAAGAAATCTTGAAATGACACAGATGCGTTCCCGGTCTTAAAGGGTTAACTGCACTGAGAGATGGAGCTGCTCCGTCACCGGCGAGCGAGAACAGATAGAGTATCCTATAATTTAGATTACATATTTAAATGTTGCAAATCGAAGTACATGTGCACCGCCCACATCCAGTATTAACCATTTAAGCCCTGAGGTTACTCTTTGGTAACCCCGGTTCTCTGATGATATTTTATACTTCCGTCATACAACGTGTTGGCGTTGCAAAAATATCTACTAATAAGCGTGCAACACGTTATGAGCTTGTAGGTTGGCTATTTTTGCCGTTTCAGAAAACGCTTGCCTATAATGATATGGGCAATATTGGGACACTGAGGTTAATCCCTTAAACCGACTATTCTTTGTAAAAACGGACCTGAGATGCAACTGTACTTGGACAGATTTCCCCCGTCTCTACGCCAGTGGTGGAAAAAGTACTAAATTTTTTTTTACTTAAGTAAAAGTAGCAATACAACAACATTAAAATACTCTGTTACAAGTTAAAGGCCTGTGTTCAAAATGTTCAAAGTGGTTAATGTATGTTTTATAATGTAATAATTTATATCTGCAAAGTAACTAGAGACTAAAGTTTTCAAATAATTGTAGTGAAGTATTTGCCTCTGAGATGTAGTGGAGTCTAAGTATTGGAAATTGGAAATACTCAAGTAAAGTACAAATACCTCAAAATTGTACTTAAGTACAGTACTTGAGTAAATGCACTTAGTTACTTTCCACCACCGCTTTACATCAAATCTCTTCACCAAAAATAGTTACTCCCAGAATATGGATGCTGGGGTTCAAGTGGTTAAAATGGTCTCCGGAGGGTTATTTATCGCAGAGATGGCCGCCACTACACACAAACGCGGAGCCACACATTCAACGCACACACACGTCATTTTATTGGTTTGACCCGGCGGCACCTGTCTGTTTTCCCATCGAGCCTTCCAGTGGTCCGGACGCACATCACCACACGAGCTCTGGGAGAGAGAGAGGCGAGATGGAGGGCTTGCCTTGGCCTTTGAACTCGCGTTGACAACTGCTGGAGCCGTCAAGTTGCACAGAGGCTTGTGAACGCCTCCCTTTGGCTTCACGATGATATGGAAAAAGAACATCGTGGGAATGCATTTGAATGCCGCGACTGCGAGCGGCTGCATCGGCATTCCAAACACGCACGAATAAGATAGTGAATCGAAAGCAAATGATAAAAATTGTCAATATTGTCGGGCAATTATGATCAATTTAACCTTTGCTAACCTCAATAGTCACACTACGAAAACAAACACAATTACTGTGTGTCTAAACTAATATACTGGTAAGTATAGACAAACGTACAGTACATCGTCTCTGTCGGTGGAAACCTCACATGTCTAAAATATATGTATTTTCAGGATTCAAATTAATAAATTGTAAATGTAGCAGATCTAAAAGCTCAAAAGTTCAAGTGCTCAAGTGCCCCCCATGCCCCCCCCTAAAATGTGCCTATGGGACTGACAGATATTCAGATACAGAGATCTCCAAATGGACACAGACCGACGGGTACAACGAGTAGGCTACTCTGACAAAGCCCCCGACACTATGACTCATAGTCATAGACATATCGGTCGGATCGGTGGTGTGAGGGTCGCGTAGCAGCCCGAGCCTACAGTATAGTAATTCCAGATTTGGGCAAGGTTTCCCAATGAGAGCCCCATTGATTTCCAGCCATTATAAAATTCAAGTTAAATATTTCAAAAAGTATGAAAACGTGGGGAAAATTCCAGAGGGCAAGACTCCTGCAGTGCCACGGCATAAAGACATATTTAACTAGAGAAAGTCGGAAACTCAGCGCACAGGTCTCCGCCAGATCAGGTAGTGTATTGTGGCCTCCTGGTGGCGCTATAATAGGCCAATGTGAAAAGGGTGGCATTTCTTCTTAGGCCTTGCACGACAATAGGACACCGCATTCATGATTTGAGGCATTTTGTTACAAAAATGTGTTTTGCTAAATTAGACCTGCTGGTGGCGCTATAACAGGCCAATGTGAAAAGGGTGGCATTTCTTCCTTGGCATAGTGGGAATATGCGTGCGAAATGTCACTGAAATGGCATGCTGCGTTCATGATTTGAGGCATTTTGTTCAAAACAAACCAATCCTGCAAACTTTGGAAGCCAATCTTGGGCAATCAGGATGGAATATGGGAAACCAGACAGATCCGTGTTGATCACATGACTATAGAGATAATGTGTAGCGATTTGTGTGATGTTTGGACAAAATCTGTAGGAGTAGTATCAAAAAATATGTTTTGCACAAATCGGCCTCCTGGTGGCGCTATAAGAGGCCAATCTGAAAGATTCGGGCCAGAGGTTCTGAATTGGCATCCGGGGAGTGTGTGTGCACAGTTTCGCAGTGACCGGGCCAATGGTGCCGGAGATTAGCTGCTCACAGACAAAAGGACACACACATACTGTACACACGGACGGACACACGGACAGGGTGCAAAACATACTCTCTCGCCATAATAGTACAGTACCAGGAGCACATAACCTACATACATACATACACACGCGCAAGCAAGCGCGCACGCGCGCACACACACACACACACACACACACACACACACACACACACACACACACACACACACGCACACATGTATGCATACATGCATACATACAGATCATATGCCGCTTCTATATACATATGTATCCAACGAAGCGTCACCTAAGGGCTACAGTCGTGTTCCACATGAATTGGCCTGCTTAGCGAGGGGCTAAAAAAGCAAAGCTCCTTAAAAGCAGGGAGCAGGGGGAGAGCCTGGGAATCTTTTAGCAGCAGGATTATCTCCCTTGTAGCAGCGTGCTCCTACAAAATGCTTTTCTTTCTGGTAAACCATGTATCTCTCAATTCAATTAGAGGCCAACATCAACAGTTTGCATGTGTGGCAAGTGAGCTGTGAAAGGAGAGCAGAGAGCAGCAAACAGGCTCAAGGCTGTGGAGGAGGAGGAGTGCAAACAGACCCTGATCTATTTCCAGTGGTGGAAAAAGTACTCGAATTCTTTACTTATTTTAAGTAAAAGTACCACCACTGCAATACAGAAATGCTCTGTTGTAAGTAAAAGGCCAGAATTCAAAATTTACTTGAGTAAAAGTACAAAAGTATTGGCATCAAAATGTACTTAAAGTACCAAAACAAAATATTGCTGTGGACAGAAGGATGCAAAGTGGATGTGAGATGCTTCTGTGTGGAGATGTGCTGGAACAGTGCCGGTTCCCAATCTTTTTGTCCTTAAAGCCTCCCTTTCTTATATCCAACGCAAGCCGAGACCCCCCACACTTGCGCGCACACAAACATGCACTCATGCACGCACGCACGGACGCTCACACAATCTTGTCTTTTGGTTCGCCACTTAAAGGAATAGTTCACCCAACGATTTTCCAACGATTACTCACCCAATGGAGCCTTGAATTCATGGAGATTTTTTTGTTTTTGTCGCATTCCTGAGCCAATAATTTGATATACCGGTAATTGGTATAATTTTTTTTAAATTATAAATATCAACCCCCCAAAATGGAAGTTATGATTTTGTGAATCAAAACTCTCTCTCTCTCTCTCTCTCTCTCTCTCTCTCTGTTGAATCTATTGCTGTCTGTCTGTCTGTCTGTCTGTCTGTCTGTCTGTCTGTCTGTCTGTCTGTCTGTCTGTCTGTCTGTCTGTCTGTCTGTCTGTCTGTCTGTCTGTCTGTCTGTCTGTCTGTCTGTCTGTCTGTCTGTCTGTCTCTCTGTCTGTCTGTCTGTCTGTCTGTCTGTCTGTCTGTCTGTGTTATAGACTAAAGCACTGTTTTTCAACGTCCAGTCCGGAGACCCTTATGTGTCTGTAACTCAAACGTGTACAAATGGAACCAAATGGTTCCATTTGTACACTCTCAGAGTCAAATAAACACTTCCGAGGATGAATATTGAGGTCCCAGACATTTTAAAAAAGGGTACCAAATGGGGGGTCCGTGACCGAATGCATGTCAAACGGGGGGGTCCTCGAAACAAACGAGGTTGAGAACCACGGTCCTATTGTTCTCTATAGGTTACCCACTCCCTCTAGTGATAGACAGAGGCAGTGCCAGAGGACGAGCCTGCAGGCTGTTAGTCATCAGGGGTCCATGGGAGCGACAGACTCAACCAAGCTGAATGCAATCACATAGTGATTGGTAGGAAATACACATTTTATAATATTAGTGTTTAATAACAACAATACACTATCACATACCATGTGAAAAGCAGCAACGTACGCCATGTCACAGCTAGCTTCTGGCTCTGCAACGAAAGCTGGAGACCATTCTGTTTGCAGCTGCCTTTTACTGAGATGTTTCCATAATTTCTTCTGTCTCCTGTCTACCTTTCTGTTCGCCCCAGCTGCCTTCACTGAGGTTTCCTTAATTTGATTTCATTATCTTATTTTTTCTGGTTGAATAGTCTTCAAAGATGTGTAAAAGATAGATAGGATTTGCCTATCCATCCAAAATGAACTGTTTTCTATTCTTAACCCCTCAATAACTATTTTTTTCTTTGTATTTAAATGTCCTTTTATGATGTGTTTATTTTGCACTGTCTGAAACACTTTCAACCTGGTGTCCCCATGTTTGGGCATGTCACTATAGGCCAAACATGTTCACTGTTTCTCAACGTCTGGTCCGGGGCCCACCAGGGGTCCAAATGGACCCTTACGGGTCTGTAACTCCGAGAGGATACAAATGGAACCATTTATTTATTTTATTTTTGGGAACCCCAATCTGCACTATCAAATTCTCAGTGTACAATTGGACACTCCCCGGTCCATTTGGTGCCATTTGTACACTCTCAGAGTTACAGACCCTTAAGGGTCTATTGAAACCCCCTCGTGGTCCCTGGGGACCCAACGTTGAGAACCAGTGGCCTTTATGTTGAACTGGAAAAGACTTGTTCAGCGCGTCAAAACATCCTCCTCGCTGTTCTCCCGTCTCGTTTCATCGCACGCAAAGACACACTCATTTACATAAACACAACCACAAAAACGAGATTGAACGTCTCTCCATTATGAAAAAAAAGCACGTTCATTTCCATTGAAGTGGTGTAGGAACATGATAATGAGCCTGGGCTGGGTTTTTCTGTGGTATATACGGGACTCTGTGGGTTTTCCATTGAGGCCTAGTTTCCCTGTGTCCTCCGCTTCCCCTCATCCATCTCACTGGCCTGAATGATGTAGCCGCATGCTTTCACTGGCAGCCCTCCCTGTACCCCGACCACTGTTAATAACCATCCATAATCTGCATTCCATGTACTTCAGTTGTAATGCACTTATCCGTTGTATATATATATCGCCGCTGTCGGGTGGAAACCTTGTATGTCGGAAACTTTTCAGGAAATTAAAACAATAAAAAAGAACCTGTGTTCCAGTAATCTCTCAAGAACAGATTCAGAGCTGCGCTACTGACTCTGTCGGGAGCCCCGTTCAGAACGTGTGAGCGTTGGCCTACAAGTGGGCGTGCCTTCAAATCAGGAAGCAGGCCGCACTTTACCCAATGAAATGTAGTAGGCGGGATTTATATCTGTGCGCTCGCTTCCCACTGAAAACAAACCCAAACTAATTTAACAACAGCGTCCTCGGAGTCGACAAAACCACGGAAAGTTGGTAATATTTTAACTTGTTCTTTCATCATAGAAACAAGTGGGCTTATAACCAAAACCATCCATGTTCTTTGGGAGAAATGGTGTTAGTGTTCCGTGGAGAAATATTGTTAGTGGGAATGAAAACATAGCTATTTTGTGCACTGCATTTTTGTTCATTTTTTGCTAATGGTACTTTTTCTTTTCTTTTGTGCAGAGCCCTTGGGGACATGCTTTGTGATACTGGGTTATAATAAACTTTGACCTGACTTAACATACTTTTCAATTATTATACTTATTATATCCCAAGTTGGATATTTTTCTTACAATAAGTGTGTGCGCCACCGTCAGGGCGATACGCCCTGGCCCCTGTGTTTAATGCTCTACTTAAATTAGTTGGATGTTTGTTTGTTTGTTCTTCTGAGAGGCACGGTAATATTCATTAATGAACAAGGCATTTAAATACAGTACATTATTGTACAGTAAACATACAGGGGTTAGCAAGAATGTTTCTCTCAGCCTTATAGTCTTGTCCCTGGAAACATTTTGAGTCATTTGAGTCCTCATGAAGAGGGGATTGTCAACTTTTATACTAAAAATAGTAAGTGATTTAATGGCCAACTGTTACCACACAGCGAAATCCTGAGTGTTCATTTAATTCTGAGAGTGTGCAAATATGAAAAACAGCCTCAGAGTATATGATGGTAAGTAGTCATTATGCAATGGACCATTTGCACATCAAAAGAAGCTCCAACTGTTTGCATTTAACGTCTACCTTCTATTTCTTCCTTGTGACAATATTTCCGCTGGATTCATGGGTTTAAATTTAAATGCCTATCCTTTTTTTTGCGCTTGTTCACTTCTAAATATTTTTTTCCACTAGCATTTCACCTGACCTTATGTTTACAAGCTTAACTCTTTAAGACCGGGAACGCATCTGTGTGTCATTTTTAGATTTCGTTGGGCTATTCAAAAATAGCAGATATACAAGCTCATAGCGTGGCACCGAGTGCCACGCTATGAGCTTGTAGATCTGCTATTTTTTGAAAATTCATGACAAGTTGTGCAAATATTTGTTTTTTTTTCTTGCGAACATTTGTAACTCAAAGCTTTGCTTCTGGGGGTTCCTGGAACTAAATATTTTACAAATGTTCACTTTAAAAAATATATAATCCAAGATTTTGCCACGAATTTTCACGATTTTTTAAAAACAGGCACCGAGTGCCGCGATATGAGCTTGTAGATCTGCTATTTTTGAATAGCCAAAGAGATCTAAAAATGACACACAGATGCGTTCCCGGTCTTAATGGGTTAAACAATGATACAATAATAATTTATATCAGTTTAATTCATTACATTTCAGTGACACAGTTTAGAACATCATTTAATCCGGCTGAACGCTTGAATAAATAATGACCTAAATGCTTCACCGTAAGGCAGTTCTTATTACAAAGAAAAGGTTAGCCTTCATTCATAGTTAATTGTATTGATTTAACTCAAAAAAACTGTACAGTGCAAACACAGTGCTCGCCCACCGATCACCACAAATCACAGTTTCTACTTGAAGCAGCATCATTTAAAAATCCATGTCTTTCACACCGACACACTTAAAATCAGATAGCGATGCCCTCAAAATAATTGATTTTCCCAGGGTACCAGACAGCACACCCAGTACAAAGGGGGCATTATTCATAATGTATTATCCTTTTATATAACTGACTTACTTTTTTGGAGGTTACACAATAATGTATTCATTGTTAAATAGGGATCCAGGGTCAACTCTGACTGCATCCTCGGCTTTTGTCTCCCCACACCCATGCCTAATGAATTTCTCGTCCGACCAAAGTGTTACTGTGGCTCGGCGATGCAACTCTGAGAGTGTGTACGGGTCCATTTGGTTCCAACGGATAAAAAAACAACACTGGGGATTTTACTGTGTTGCAAGCTGCCACGCAATTATGCTAAGTAAGCTTGGTGAGGAGAATGATTTGAAAGTTCATTGTGTGAACATGCATTTTCAAGGTTTTTCTTGTTTTGTATACTTCTTTTTCTGTTAATAACTTGTAGCCATGGTATGATTTATGAATCACTTTTCATGTCAGATTCCACACCAGACACAATGGATGTCAGTCAGAGCTCAAAGTCAAGTTGGAGCTGGAGCTGTTGTTGAGAGGGAGAAAGGGTCGAGTGGGCACCTATGTTAAACAAACAAATAATTCATGTATGCTGTGGAAACTGGTTGGAAATAATGTATGTATAAACAATGTGAACATACACGGTAGGTCGTTACTAGACCTACATTTACCCTTCAACTCAGGGACGTGCACAGATAGACTCTAGGTGGTGCTAGAGCACCTGCCCTTTGCCCTCTTGACCAGAAGTGCCCTTTTGAAAAAAAGGGGGGAAAAAAGTTTTTGTTTTTTTCAGTTTACAGCAGGGGTCTTCAACAGGGGGTCCGGGACCCCTAGGGGGTCCTTAGAGTTACTACAGGGGGTCCGCCGATTCTTTATGTGATATGATTTTTCTTTTTACCATAACCACTCAAAACCTAGCATCCCTTTTCTGAGGAGAACTTTAGCCAAAAATAGCAGATCTACAAGCCCACAACGCCTCGCGCTGCGAGGCGTTGTGGGCTTGTAGATCGGCTATTTTTGGCAAAGAGGTATAGGTGTAGAGGGAAAAAAGAGCAGACCAAGTCAACAAAAAAAAGTATAATTTACTTGAGCACCTGCCCCTCAAAATGTCTGTGCACGCCACTGCTTCAACTTCTTGTTAATGCCACAATCCACAGGTTTTGTAACAATTTGTAGCAATTGTAGATATAGTAAGTGTTAAATGTATTTAAAAAAAAGAAAAAAGAACAAGAAAGACACTAGATATGTATTTGTCTGTCTGTCTGTCTGTCTGTCTGTCTGTCTGTCTGTCTGTCTGTCTATTTATTCAACTATCTATGTATCTATCTATCTACTGCCACCCTAGCAATAACCATTGTGGACAGTACGGGGATCAAACCTACGACCTTGGCATCTGTGCGTTAGGGCGCGTTAGTAAGTATTAAGTCAGTAAGTACACTTTATGTATAAAGCACCTTTCAAAAGTAGAGTGCTGTACAATGAACACAAAACATTGCATAAGCATCACAATAAACAACATATATAAAATCATAACAGTCTACCCAGAAGGCAAAACAAACATCATAAAACAAAGTGCTTATGGGACAAGTGACTTTCTGTCTTAAACAAACCTCTGACTCTGTGTGCTTTGTCATAACTTAAGGGAGATAAGTGTATAGTTCCAGAGAGAAGGAGCTACCACTGCAAAGCCTCTTAGTTTTTTGTTTTAGCCTAGTTTTGGGGACAGCCAGAAGGCGTTGGTCAGAAGACCTGAGATATCTCACATTGTCAGGGGAATGCACTAATTCAGATATTATGGAAAGTGGGGCCTGTCCGTGTAGCGCTGTATGAAAATAAGTAGTCATTATGAGTTGGACCATTTGCACATCCAAGCTCACAATGTTTGCATTTAAGTTTCTATTCCTTTCTCTTGGTAATCTTTAAAGGAATAGTTCACCCAAAAAAAAAAATCCTTATGTTCTATCAATTACACACCCGATGGAGCCTTGAATTCATGGATTCATTGTTTTGTTTTTTTGCCGCATTCCTAATCCAATAATTTGATGATGGAGAGTATTTCCGGTAGGAGACACAAAGAGTCTACTATGTGTCTCCTACCGGATACGTTAGCATCTTTCCGCCGGTTATCCAATTATTGGCTTAGGAATGCGACAAAAACTAAAGTAATAGATAGAAACAAGTCATTTTTTTGGGGTGAACTACTCCTTTGAGTTTAGACTATATGCCTATCTATCCTTGTTAGCTTGTTACCTTCAAAACTTGTATCACTTACAATTGAATTTCAGAAATAAATTTACAGCTTTTTTTCTGCGTACCTGTCACTGTGAATCAGCTTCTACGGTCAGCGTTAGTATCATGGCGTACTACTTACCCACACACCGTACACAGGACCACAAACCCACTTAAGCAGGGATATCAGATTGAATCCATTCATAAAAGCCAGCCACCAATGCTGCATCACCAGAACCCTTCACCGCATGAGGATAGTGTGTCAATATTTGACTTTCAAAAATTGCAGATATACAAGCTCGTAGCGCGGCACCGAGTGCCGCGCTACGAGCTTGTAGATCTGCTATTTTTTTTAAATTGTGAAAATGTGTGCAAATCTTTTAATATATTATTTTAAAGTGAACATTTTAAACTCACATCCTTGCTTCTGGGGGTCCCTGGAACAAAATATTTGGAGATGGGGGTCCGTGGCCAAAAACATAATCATTTTGGGTGGTCCTTGACATGAAAAGGTTGGAGCACCACTGATAAAGCAACATTACGTTTTTCAGAAAACTGTTAGGATTTAGAAGACATGTGTAGAATCAGCCTCAGGTCTTAATGGGCTAATACCATAAATATAACCAGTCATTTAACAGCACACCGAGACTGATACTGAGCAACACTGATTGCAAAAGGCTCAGTATCAATCTCTGGTTTGACAGGACCGGGGGCAGAGGCGTATAGTTACCTAATCACCGGGCACCGGCTGGGACCGTGTGAGAGTTTGAAATGTACTTTTCGAGCACCGAGTACAAACCCTTCATGTAATGAAATAGAGCAGCAACGCAACCGTACGCTCAGCCCACTCTCTGCATCACAAGTATTACAAATGATAGTGATAAAAAAGCCTCCAACAGAAAATGAGAACAAGCTACTGTAAGATGTTGTATTTATGTGCTGTACTCAGCACGAGCCGAGGCTATACACACACTGCAGAAAAAACGCTGTGCTTGTCGACGCAAGGCAAAAAAGGGAAGGCGCGCACGAGATGGAACACATCAATGTTGGGGGGACTGGGGGATATTTATTTAGTTACACGCCTGTTACCGCTCATTATTCAACATTAATGCCGGTACTGAGTACAACCTCAAGTCGAGAAGACCTCAGAGTACACACAGCGGGGATGGAAACCAGGGGAGGGGAGAAGAGGCCGACTGTTTTAATGACATTACAGCATGATTACTCAGATAAGGTGTGGGGGGGAGAGAGAGAGAGAGAGAGAGAGAGAGAGAGAGAGAGAGAGAGAGAGAGAGAGAGAGAGAGAGAGAGAGAGAGAGAGAGAGAGAGAGCTAGAGAGAGAGAGAGAGAGAAAGATAGAGAAAAAGGAGAAAGAGAGAGAGAGAGAGAGAGAGAGAGAGAGAGAGAGAGAGAGAGAGAGAGAGAGAGAGAGAGAGAGAGAGAGGGAGGAATGTTCTCTAATTACACTGGGGACACGCACACACATGTACGCACAGGTGCAAAAAAATATTGATTAATAAAATAATGATGTATATCAGGGATGTTATTAATGCATCGGTGTACTGTATCACCCCGGGGACAATTGAACTTGAATGGCACCAGTTGAAGACCCCTTTTCACAGTGGCCATTTTGAAGGGTAAACATAGCTTAAAGCTGCAAACCGGAACTTATTTTTAATGAATAAAACATTATTTGAACCTATCTCAGTGGCAGAGTATGTTAATACAATATAACTAGCACAATCTGCAGTGGTTGGAGCCTGTAGGTGGTTCTTCCTACTATTCCATTGAGAAATGTGGACCCTGCTTTGGGTTATGACAGTGGTTTTCGACCTTTTTCATGCCAAGGACCCCTACATTGATATATATTTGGCCGCGGACCCCCATTTGAAAATGTTTTGTGCCAGGGACCCCCAGAAGCAAAGATATCAGTTCATTTTCGCTTTAGAAAATATAAATATTCAAAGATATGCACACTTTTTCAAGGTTTTTCAAAAAATAGCAGATCTTCAAGCTCATAGCGCGGCACCGAGAGCTTGTATATCTGCTATTTTTGAATAGCCAAAGCTAAGTGGTTAAAAAAATGATTGTGACACTATGTTAACTAATTTTGCTGGGGACCCCCTGGTACTCCCTCAAGGACCACTGGTGGTCCCCGGACCACTGGTTGAAAACCACTGGGTTATGACACCGGGTGCCATTATTGGCAGAGCGGTAACAATTTGGTCCATCATGCAGTAGAGAGCATGCGTTCGAATCCCGGGCAGGACATCATTGCAGCTTTAAAGTAATAACATGAGTTTTTGTCGCATTCCTAAGCCAATAATTTGATGACCAGCAGACCGGTAGGCAGCGGTTCCGGTAGGACACACAAAGGAGACTCTTTGTGTGTCCTACCGGAACCGTTGCCGGTCAACAAATTCTTGGCTTAGGAATGCAACAAAACATATATATATCCATGAATTCAAGTCTCCATGGGGTGACTAATCAATATGAAAAAGTCATTTTGGGGGTGAACTATCCCTTTAAGCTGATTTTACTTGTCAAAATGGCTGCTGTGTAAAGGGTTCCCTTCCTTCTCATTTTCATTCTGGAGAAGAGACAGGCAGAGGCCATATAGATGCTAAAGCCGTGTGACTTTGTGTATTATCAAAGCTAATTTGATTACAGGTGGTAACAGTTTGGTGTTCATTGCATCCATTTGTCCTTGAAAGCAATCAGCAGTTTAAGTAAGAGATAATGAATAGCAAGCCAGTCATTATTGAGAAATAAGCCCAACAGGCGAGATAAACAAAGCTCATATTACACAGCTTTTTACCAATACTGTATTGTGGTGACTGTAGTAAGAAAGCTTATTAGCATACTGGTTAACACTTCCATTGCAATGTAAACAGAGACGGAGCTGCTATTAGGAAATAATTATTAGACCGCAGAATTCCACAATTGACCAGGGGCGGCCTTAATGATCTGGAGGCCCGTTTCAAGAGCTAATATGAGGCCCCCATATACCCCCCCACGCCGCCGCCGGGGAATATGGTATGAAGTTGGTTTGCTTCCATAATCCATTTGCATGCATTTTCAAACTAAATGAATTAGACTATTTGCACTTCCACCATGGACAGACAGCTAAAGCAACTCACTCACATTAAATTAACAAAAGTAATATTGTTTTGCCATTGTCATTACATGATTCACTTTCTTTCAAAAATAATCAGGTGGCCGGTTTCAATTGAAACGGATGAAACAAAGGCCGCTACTGCGATTGACCAATCAAAATCAAGCATTTAATCAGGGCCGGGTAATACATGAATATAACCCGCACCATTTGGACGTTTTTATCCAAAGCACCTTCCACAAAAACGTATGGAGACCCTTACTTACTCTTATTAGTGACACATACTGTCAATTACACAACAGTTCCGACCAAGCAATCTGATTGGTTGATATAGGCTCTCTAGCCGTGCTCAAATGAGCGTGACAGCACTAGCCGTTCTCAAATTTAACTAATCAAAATATAAAGATCAGCCGTGGTGGCATTTGTTCCTCAATGTAGTGCGAATGCGTGTGCAAAGTTTCACCGCAATCGAACGCTGCATTCATGATTTGCAGTATTTTGTTCAAAACGGGCCACTCCTGCAAACCTTAGATGTCCATCTTAGCCAATCAGGATGGGAAAAAAAATCTGAAAGACTCGTTTTGTTTAATGACTATAGAGATACTGTGTACCGATTTGTGTGACATTTGGACAAAATCTGAGCACAATTTTGTTGCGAGCAAGCCAGCGGTGCCGTGCCGGAGATTAGCTCTACACAGACAGAAGACAGAATGACACACGGACACACACACATAGACGGACGGACGGACGGACGGACGGACGGACAGGGGGTAAAACATACTCTCATAGTGTCTATGGTGTTAAGGGTCAAAATTGATACATATACCAGAAGGTAAAAAGTAATTTGTTTTTCATAAACCCAAACTTTATTTAACTTCTAATAGCAAATGCAAATTGAGGACAAGTTTCTCTCACTCTCAAACATGTAAACATTGAATATTGACAATTCGGGGGGAATTGAGCCACACTTTTCTGCCGGGTCAAATTTGACCCTTAACACCACATATGTCACTTTTTTTTAAAGAGAGCACCAGAATTAACTAACACATGGTGGTAATTAATTCTGTTGCGTTAAAATAGCTGTTTCTGAGGATATCATGAAGTCTTGTTCCAATAAAGGTATGGGGTACTTTTTACCTATTTAAACTTCAAAAATCACACCCAATGTGAAGTGGGCGGTGTGTGGTCATCACAACATGATTTACTTAAAAAAAAACTTTAAAAAATATATATATACTTACTAAATTAATTTTAGGATCATTTATTTAAAAAATATATATATTCTGTTTCGCATTTCTATTTAAAGATTTAAAAAAATATATTTTCTGACACTTTATTTTGCCCAAATAAAATAAAATAAAAATGAAGTAAAGAAGAAAGAGATATGAAAACATATGTATTTAGAAAAGAGTTCTCTCAAAACTATTTTCTGTGATTCAGGTTTAACAAAAACTAAGTTTTTTTTACTTTCCTCATTTCAACCATAGTGATTTTGCGATTCTTTTTCACTGATCTCATGAAATACACAACATCTAAGTTAAATATACTACTCTCACATCAAAATGGTTTTAGATTATTTTCATCATGTGTCTCACTAGCCAATCACAGGATGTGGAATTGGAGCACTATGTCACTGTTGTGACACCCAGTGTGAAGTAGGTGGTGTGTGGTCATCACAACATGACTCACTTGAAAAAGGGATAAATAACTTTTTTCCATACTGCTATTCATAGGGCTGCACATGTGTCATGTGTTTCGCTAGCCAATCACAGTCCTGAATTTGCAAAGTCAGCCAATCACATTACAGTTAGTGGTGATGACACTAGCTGTAATGTGATTGGCTGACTTTGCAAAAGTATCGATTTGCATTAACAATGGAAGGGTTAGGGGTGTAGACTGCGTTGTAGACTATTGGCCAATCACGGTGCAGGATTGGTCAGTGTCCAAAACTCACTTATAGGGGGCGGTTACACCGCCCCAAAAATGACCGTAACAGAATGGAAGGGTTATTAATATCAAAGATAATGTATGGACAAACAAAACAAAAAAATCATAGTAGTGCTGCTGTCAAACAATGAAGCATCAAACTGCAGCATCACTTGGAGACAATATGGTCACTTAAAATAAAAAAAGACTTCCAAGCTAGTGTCAAATCTCTTGACGGTCAAGGGACATTGATAAGAAAATCAGCTACATAGTGAGCTTGCTTTGAAAACTCTTATCAAGTTGCATGGAAGGCCTTCTAAAGATAAAAAAATAATAATAAACATTTATACAAGTAGTTGGGGTCCCTGCTTTGTCTCACTCTCAGCTAAGGGGTCCTTGGCCTGAAAAACATTGAAGGTCTCCTGGTCTAACTCATTTAAACTCTTGCCACTGTTTAAAGTGGAACGTTTTTTTTTCTCTCCAGTGTGTACATGCTGGTGTCTCTTCATGTTACATAGGTGACTGAAGCTCTTGTTGCACTGTTTACAGATGTAAGGTTTTTCCCCAGTGTGGACACGCAGGTGTGTCTTCAGCTCAGATAACTGACTGAAACTCTTGTCACACTGTTTACAGATGTAAGGTTTTTCTCCAGTGTGGACACGCATGTGTGACCTCAGGTCAGATAACTGACTGAAACTCTTGTCGCAATGTTTGCAGTGGAAAGGTCTTTCTCCGGTGTGGATACACAGGTGTCGCTTCAGATGATTTAAATGACTGAAACTCTTGTCACACTGTTTGCAGTGGAATGTTTTTTCTCCAGTGTGGACATGCTGGTGTGTCCTTAGGTTACCTAACTGACTGAAACTCTTGTTGCACTGTTTACAGATGTAAGGTTTTTCTCCAGTGTGGACACGCAGGTGTGTCTTCAGCTCAGATAACTGACTGAAACTCTTGTCACACTGTTTACAGATGTAAGGTTTTTCTCCAGTGTGGACACGCATGTGTGACCTCAGGTCATCTAACCGACTCAAACTCTTGTCGCAATGTTTGCAGTGGAAAGGTTTTTCTCCGGTGTGGATACACAGGTGTCTCTTCAAATGATTTAAATGACTGAAACTCTTGTCACACTGTTTGCAGTGGAATGTTTTTTCTCCAGTGTGGACACGCTGGTGTGTCTTTAGGTTACCTAACTGACTGAAACTCTTGTTACACAGTTTACAGATGTAAGGTTTTTCTCCAGTGTGGACACGCAGGTGGTTCTCTAGGTTACCTAACTGACTGAAACTCTTGTTACACAGTTTACAGATGTAAGGTGCATTTCTTGTGTAAGTCATCTGATAGGTCTTTACTTCTCCTGGTTGAATTAAAGTCTTGGTAAGCTGTTGATGGCTGTACGATGTTGGTCTGTTGGTGTTTCCATGTTCCTGGCTGGTTACACAGCTGGTGGTGATTTGCTGACAGGCTGCTGAGGGGATCTCTCCGGTCATCATGTTGCAGTCGAGGTCATTGGTCCTCTTCATGTGTTTTAAAGAGAGTTGTCAAGGCAGATGTCCACTTAGAACAAGAGACCTGACACAGACAGACAGTAAATATTTGGTGTATCGTCAAACCTGCTGTAATGAACTGTGATGAAGACAGAGTTGTAGGTTCTTCTGCTGGGGTTGGCAAATGTATCTTTATAGTCTCTCTATCTCCTTATATCCTCTAGCTCTTTCTGTCAGCACTGGTCTCAATGGTTAGAAGTGGAAGTCTGCGGTAGCTTACACATAATTTGGTCTCAATGGTTAGAAGTGGAAGTCTGCAGTAGCTTACACCTTATAAAGGCCGAGCAGAGCTGTGCTCTTACCTCGCTCACAACACAAACTGTTGCCATGCATGCCTTAACAACACTCATTATTCTTATTCTCATTGAAAATAATACTGACAGTCTACAGGGTTCCCCAATTAGTTTTCCCCAAGGGCCAAATTATGTCTAGGGTACCAAGCCAAGGGCTACACAACCTGCGGACATATTGGGGCTGGTGGGAGGGGGGGGGGGGCGGGGGGGAGCGTTCCCGCTACTCCAGTGACAATGCAGATACTAGTGTTGTTGCTGCTCTTACCACCATCCTATCCTACTACTATAATTGAAATTCTGCTCTGGCATCCAGGGAGTGTGTGTGCACAGTTTTGCTGCGAGCAAGCCAACGGTGCCGGAGATTAGCTGTACACAGACAGATGACAGAATGACACACGGACACAAAGATGGAAGGACAGTGGGTTAAACATACTCTCTCGCCATGCCTTTCGGCCTGGCGGAGACAATAATTTACAATATTATTTTATAATATTAATGTTATATTATAATTAAAGTCGTTTAATTATGTCTTTTCATCAATAAAAAGTAAAAAGTCTTTAAACCAATTATTTGAGGATGCACTAGCAATACCCTCACAGCCCAGCAGTGGGAATCGCCAGTATAGGGAAACCAGCCATAGCTCCTCCCACACAGAACACTCCCACACAGAGCGTCCAGATTAATAATGCATCGCTATCTATGACCACTCTCTTTTATAGTAGCTATATGTATTCTTCAGGCACTCTTTATAACTCTTATGGCGTCATTAAAAATTAAATGCGGCTCATGGCGGAGGTAGAGTAAATAAAAGGAGGTTTAGTGAGCTAGATGTAAATGCAACATCGTTTCCATTTAATGGGAGGAAATACAAAGCCTGAGGGAGGGGAAATTGCTTAACGACGTTCACGGTTTCACAGTAAAAATCCTCAGTGTTCCTTTATCCCATTTGGAACGCTGTAGTAAAATCCTCAGTGTAACGTGTACAATTGTAATTCTGAGAGGGTACCCCCCCATGGACCCCCAAATTGATTATGTAATTTGTGGACCCCATCTGAAAATATTTTGCGCCAGGGACCCCATAAAAGAAGATTTGTGAAAGAAATGATCAAAACTATTCAAATGTTTCAAGATTTCCCCCAATTTTCCCCAAATAGCCAATCTACACTCTCACAACTGAATAGTTAAAGCATAAAATAGGGTTTCAGTGGCAACACTTTTGATGCTATATTAACTAATTTCACTGCGGACCCCTTCAAAGGACCCCTGGGGGTCCCCGGGCCCCACTTGGAGAACCACTGGCTCAGCCTTACTGCTTGATTCATTGGATGGCTATACTTTGCAAGTCCAAGTTCTACAACTGGGCACAATGGACGTTGCAGTATTAGCTGCTGCAGTGCACAGAGCCTCTTCAACACATTAAACACAAAGAGAAAGCCACCGTCTCTGCTTACACAATCTGTTTGGTAATGGAGGACGCTTAAAAGCAGCTTATTGCCATTAACATCCGAATGGAAATGAAGAAAGATAGGGAACCCCATTGTACAGTTAATGCGGCGTAGACGCCGTTTTACGGCCAGCTCCGATCTCTCTGCTCAGATAAGCCGTTAGATCATTTTAACCCATTAAGACCGGGAACGCGTCTCTGTCATTTTAGATTGTGCTTTGCCTATTCAAAAAATAGCAGAACTACAAGCTCGTAGCGCGGCACCGAGTGCCGCGATACTAGAGCTTGTAGATCAGCTATTTAGATATTTTTGATATATTTTTTTGCGAACATTTTTAACTCAAATCTTTGCTTCTGAGGGGTCCCTGGAACAACATATTTTGAGATGGGGATCAACAGCCAAATAGTTTTGGTTGGTCCTTGACATGAAAAAAGTGTGTTTTTTCAAAAAACTGTTAGGATTTAGAAGACATTTGTAGAATCCTCAAAAGCAAAAAAAAAATATATATATACTCAAAGATTTGCAAACATTTTCACGTTTTTTTGCAGATCTACAAGCTCACAGCGCGACACTCGGTGCCGCGCTGTGAGCTTGTACAGTATATCTGCTATTTTTGAATAGCCCCCAAAGTATAAAACAACGGCTATAGCTATAAAAATCTAAACTTACACACAGCTGCGTTCCCGGGCTTAACGGGTTAATTAGACAATGTGCTAATTGAGTGCGGGTCCTGGGGTATGGTATGTGTCAACATTAGTCTGCATCAGTGGCAATGTCCTCCAGGCATGACACCGCACAGTTCACACACACACACACACACACACACACACACACACACACACACACACACACACACACACACACACACACACACACACACACACACACACACACACACACACACACCGCACCGCAACGTTCACACTAACTGACAGCCACGAGACACGCTGAGAGTGACTGAGGTGTATCTGTGCAATTATTGTGCTCTGCTCCGCGCGCGCGTGTGCGTGTGCGTGTGTGTGTTTGTATTACTATACCCCCCCCAAGTATAGTAGAATAATGACAAATAGACGTTGTGGAGACCATTTTTCCTGGTTCCTCACAAGAAACATGGTTGTTTTCTGGTTGAAAAATACATTTTCAAAGGTAAGTTTACAATTACATAAAGATTCAGGTTGGGCTTAGGTTTAGGATTTAGACATTTAGACATTTAGGGATTAGCCATAGAGTTTACACCTGATTTACGCTTAAGTCGCGCGCTGGTGTCGCGCACCGGAAAATACACGATCTACAGGCACGCGAAACGTCGCAGCGACGCGTTGTGGGCTTACGGCTTTAGGCTTGTGGTTATAAAGATGTCAAAATGGCGTCCATAAAATCATCGTCTTAAAATGTTGTTGTCCTCACAAGTATATTAATACAAGTGTGTGTGTGTGTGTGTGTGTGTGTGTGTGTGTGTGTGTGTGTGTGTGAGCGCGCATGTGTTTTTATCTGTGCGTGCGTACGCACGCGCAAACATTCACCAGGCGAGAAAGTGCGTGTGCGTGCCGATACGAAACGTGTAGAGGAAGAGAGAGCATGGCGAGTGAGAGGACAGGGAGTGAGAGAGAGAGTGAGAGAAACGAGGGAAGCGAGAGAGAGAGAAGGGAGGGAAGGGAGAGAAAAGCCCAGCAGGTGGTCCTGTGGCTCCGCTGTGGTCTGACATCATTACCTACTCATCTCCAGCCCGCCCCGCTCTCCCCCGCAACGCACCGCGTTCAGGGAAAATGCCAAGAGACACTGACATTACAAGGCATCCCACTTCCCCATCAAAACCAAGGTGGAGAAAGGTCACGGCGCTCCCGCGCAAAAGGGCACCGTGGAGGTCTCCGACGCGGAGACCTCCAAGCACTCCAGCAGTCAGTGGTGGGGAAGTAACTATAGTGCGTTTATTCAAGTAGTGTACTTAAGTACAATTTTGAGGTACTTTGACTTTACTGGAGTATTTCCAATTGTCTATACTTTTACTTCTACTCCACTACATCTCAGAGGCAAATATTGTACTTTTACTCCACTATAGAATTATTTGAAAACTTGTTACCAGTTACTTTGCAGATATAAATTATATACATACATTAACCACTTCAGCCCTATTTTATACATAGGCTATTTGAAAATAGCCGATCTACAAGCTCACAACGCGTCGCATTGCGACACATTGTGAGCTTGTAGATCGGCTATTTTCAACCATTTTAGTACTCTTACTTTTGGTACTTTAAGTACATTTTGATACCAATACTTTTGTACTTTTACTCAAGTAAATTTTGAATTCCAGACTTTTACTACTTTTACTACAATATTTATGTATTGACACTTTTACTTAAGTAAGACATTTGAGGACTTTTTCCACCACTGTACAACAGTCAGTGGTGAGGAAGTACCTAAGTACATTTACTCAAGTACTGTAGCCTACTTGTTTGTTTTACTTTACTTTAGTATTTTCATTTCTTGATGCTTGGTACACTACTATACATCTGAGGAAAATGTTGTACTTTTTACTCCACCACATTTATTTGACAACTTTAGTTTCTAGCTTCTTTGCTGATATAAGATAATTAATTAATCAAATTACGACTAAACAATCTTCATATAAGTCAACCTACTTGTATGAAATAGGGCTTAAGTGCTTAATGATCAATAACTATAGTCCAATAACATGATGTATGCTTCTGAAATGGGACACAGTGCATAATGAGTACAGTTTACTTTTTGCTACTTGTGTATATTTTTATGCTAATCCTTTTGCACTTTGACTTAATTGAGATTTTGCAGGATGTTCACTTGTTTTTTTAACCAGGTTGCAACCTGGTCTACATCTACACTCGCTAGTCCTGACTTTTGCTTCCCTTTTTCCTCATTGGCTGGTCCTTTAGCCAATGAGGGCTCAATGTCCTCTCAGACTATGGGATCTAAAGACGACCCACAATGCTGTGTTCGGCCACTGTATGTATCTCTATGGTAAGTGGCGCTGTTGCTCAATGTCCTCTCAGAATATGGGATCTGAAAATGTCGCCATGTTTAGTGAGACAAATAAGCAACCTGGTATAATATGACTGTGTCATAATGCTTGTTTTTTGTTTTTTTTACACTGTCGTATTGGTACTTTTACTCGAGTCCAAAACCAGAACAGTTCTTCCACCACTCCCCAGCTGTCCAGCCATAATGTGTCCAAACTGTGCCCTGTGTAGAGACTGTGTAGCGGCATTATGAGAGACCGAGGAGTGAGCCTTGGCAAGGCAGAATTCCATCCGCTCGACATCCCCCCGGGGGGAAGAGGCATTTAATAGAATAGAGATGAAACCAAATCGCATCTGACACTCTGGTGTATCAGCGTAATTAACACACAAGCACACACGCCTCTTTCACACACTCTCTCTCTCTCTCTATCTCTCTCTATCACACACACACACACACACACACACACACACACACACATAGATGTCAGCACCCTTGTAACCGCGGACCAGGATCAGTGGCCAAGCGTATGATTACACCGGGGTCTCCAAAGTCTTCGCGAACTGACTTCCATCAGTGGCTCTCCGCTATAACCGTGGCAATTGTACAGGAAACATAATGAAACCATTAGGTTTGGCCGAACGCAGCCTTGTGCAGCCCCCTTGTGCACTTGGCTGGGTTTTGCACTATGCAGAGGGCTATACCGGTTTCAAAGGCTCTTAGTGTGCTTTATAGTGTCCAGAAATGTGAAGGGCCCCCCCAGCTGCAGGTAATGATGGTCTGATTGTATACAGGGCTGGCCGGTCGTTGTCATCTAACGTCTTCACTGACTAGAGCGCGGTCACGCTGTGACACTTTAAAAGCGTCTGGTGGACATTTGGGGCACTTTCAAATCATACCGGCTTTCAGATAGATAAAAATCACACCCAGCGTGAAGCGAGCGCTGCCTTTAATGTGTTTATTTCATTGAGCCCACGCGCGTGCGTGTGCTTAAGTGCATCTCGAGTGCACGTGTGCGTGCACGCCGTGACTCTCCGTTCGTGTGAACTATGGCTTCGCGGTGAGGAGTCGGTTTATGTATTCCTTTAGTGTTATGTGGCAAATACTGCTAAATGAATGCTTGAAATGTCAGGCTGCTGCTATAGCATGTGCTGTGCGTGTGTGCGTGTGCTCGTGCGCATCTTGAGTGCATAGGCCTACATGTGCGCACTGTCTCTGTGAGTGTGCGCGCATGTGTGTGTGTGAGTAGTTCGGACTTTGCCTTCCCGTGTGTGTGCACGTTTATAAGTGGTGCATGACATGCACGTGTGTGTGCACCAGTGGTGGAAAAAGTACTCAAATGTTTTACTTAAGTAAAAGTATCAATACGGCAAAGCAGAAGTACTCTGTTACGAGTAAAAGTCCGGAATTAAAAATGTACTTGAGTAAAAGCACAAAAGTATTGGTATCAAAAAGTACTTGAAGTACCAAAAGTAAAAGTACTAAAATGTTTGAAAATAGCAGATCTACAAGCTCACAATGTGTCGCGATGCGACGCGTTGTGAGCTTGTAGATCGGCTATTTTCAAATAGCCTAAGTTTAAAATAGGGCTAAAGTAGTTAATGTATGTTTTATAATGTAGTAATTTATATCTGCAAAGTAACTAGTAACTAAAGTTTTCAAATAATTGTAGTGGAGTAAGAGTACTATATTTGCCTCTGAGATGTAGTGGAGTAGAAGTAAAAGTACAGAAAATTGCAAATACTCAAGTAAAGTAAAAAAAATACCTCACGATTGTACTTAAGTACAGTACTTGAGTAAATGTACTTTGTTACTTCACGCCACTGCATGGTGTGCCCGCGCACTCCACGCCAGCCAGTGTGAGCACTGCACTGTGCTGTCCTGCGTTGTAATCAGTTGCTAGTCAGGTGCAGGTGCTAAATGGAGACATACATACTGTACACACACACACACACACACACACACACACACACACACACACACACACACACACACACACACACACACACACACACACAGAGTCACTTGTAGAAGCGCCTGGCACCGCTTCAAAACAATGCTTTGGAATTCTATAGGTGTAAATGCCTCAACATTTTCCTTTGTACCATAGTATTATATGCTAATCTAAATGTTCATGTTAAATTATTAGTGAAACACTTTGGCTGCCCCTCAATTCAAGAGAGCACACACTTCTCTCCCCACACACACACACACGCGCACACCCACACACACACACACACACACACACACACACACACACACACACACACACACACACACACACACACACACACACCCACACCCACACCCACCCACACCCACACCCACACACACACACACACACACACACACACACCAAAACAACACTTAAGCTATAAAGAAATGCACCGCACATATTCTGTATTTGCATACGTAGGTAAAAGCCTTTACTTCTAAAACCATGCCAGGTCAGCAGCACAGAAATGTACGCAGTAAAATCCTAAGTGCTATCTTAACTAGAGTGCAAAAATGGATGATTGCGGGGCACACAATTAGACAAAGCCATATTTTCCTCTTAACCCATTAAGACCTGGAACTGTGTAATTTTTAGATTTGAGCTAAAAAGCATTATTTTACACTTTGGGCTATTCAAAAATAGCAGATATACAAGCTACAAGCTTGTAGATCTGCTATTTTTGAAAAATCGTGAAAATGTGTGCAAATCTTTGAATATATATATTTTTAAAGCGAACATTTTTAACTCAAATCTTTGCTTCTGGGGGTCCCTGGAACAAAATATTTTGATGGGGGTCCTCGGCAAAATACATATTATTTTGGGGGTCCTTGACATGAAAAAGATTGAGCACCACTGATATAGAAACATACGTTTTTCAGAAAACTGTTGGGATTTAGGAGACATGTAGAATCGGCTTCAGGTATTAATGGGTTAAATGTGACTCGACTCATGAAAGATGGATAACTAAACGACGGGAACACGACGGCGCAGACAACACCCACACACAGCGTCGCGTGGCTGCACGGGGAAGGTCAGGGCGCGAGAGCCTCAGCCAAACTCTTGTCTGTTTTCGCGAATCTCAGCCAAGAAGTTGAGCTCCGGGGGCCTTCTTGCTTCAAGACGGATCCCTCCATTAACATTTCTGTGTCGCGTGGCGCCTTGCCACGACAAAACACTTCCACTGCGATAGAACAAGGGACAGGAAACAAATTTGTAAACACTAATTAGACGGGGGGAGGAGGAGGAGGGAGGAGGAGAAGATGGAGGGAGGGAGGGGAGGAGGAAAGATAAGGCCCTCTGGAAGGCTACATTATTTATGACAAGCCCAATATGTTTCCCTGCCTCCTCCAAAGAAGCGGGCCAGCACTGTGTGTAGTTGGGGAAGAGGGGGAAAATAGCGTAATAATCCATCAGTAATTCCAACTAAGGGTTAGGACGGTTAATGGAGGTAGAGCACACAGTGAAATATTTCCGGGGTCCATTTTTCCCCCCAACTCTCAGAATCAAATTAACATTCAAGATCGTACAGTGCAGGCTCCTTAAAAAGTCATCCTATATATGCGATAAAAATATGTGCTGCATACAGCAATGGCAAAGTCTAACATGTGATGAATAGGCAATGGCAAAGTCTAACATGTGATGAATAGGCAATGGCAAAGTCTAGCGTGTAACATAATAAATATAACATAACAGGGCCGTCATATAAGGCAATGCAAAGTGGTAATGCGGGGGTCCACAGCATGGTGGAAAGTAACTATAAGTGAATTTACTTAAGTACTGTACTTAAGTACCATTTTGAGGTGTTTGTACTTTACTTGAGTATTTCCAATACTGTTACTTCTACTCCACTGCATCTCAGAGGCCAATATTGTACTTTTACTCCGCTACAATTATTTGAAAACTTTAGTTACTTTTCAGATATAAATTATGATATTATGAAACATGCATTAACCACTGTAGCCCTATTTTATACATAGGCTATTTGAAAATAGCCGATCTACAAGCTCGAAACGTGTCGTATCACGACGCGTTGTGAGCTTGTAGATCTGCTATTTTCAATAATTTTGGTACTTTTACTTTTAGTACTTTAAGTACATTTTGATGCCAATACCTTTGTACTTTAACTCAAGTAAATTTAGAATTCAGGACTTTCACTTGTAACAGAGTATTTCTACAGTATAGAGCGTGCCAAAAATCCTGAATGGGGCGTCAACAATTGTCTTTTGGTAGCGGCGGACATCTTTGAGGGGTAAAAACCAGGTTGACTTAACATTGCCCAATGCCACGCCCCCCGTGGTGACGACACGTTGGCACGCTCTATAGTGCAGTATTGATACTTTTACTTAAGTAAAAAATGTGAGTACTTTTTCCACCACTGGTCCACAGCAGGCTACTAATGTCATCATATAGACCTCAAGGGGCCCAGTATTCTTTTTTAGGACAATTACTTTATTTTTTCTTCCTTTTTCCTTCTTCCACCAATTTAGCCGTTCTGCCAATCCCCCGTTCCCCGTGCATGCTTAGTCCCTTATCACTGCTAAGTCCTACATTTGGTACGGGGCCCGGTATCAAATCTTTTCACAGAGCCCAGAATTCCTTGGCAACAGCCCCGGACAGCATGCAAATATGCCTCGGGCTGATGTGGTGTAATAACGTTACATGAATCTTACTAGAGGACACTGTTTTGTCAAGATTGGGACTGGATAACGCAGTGTTGTGTCTCAATGTGACAGCAGAGGTCTGAATAGGCTCTATGCAGAGCAGCCATATATTGGAAAGAAATTGGGCCTCTTCTTACTTCCTTCACAGGTGTTACCAATGATACTGATTAAGGCTCTGTTCTGTTCTTGTCAAACAGAGTCAGGGTGCTGACGTTGTGCATGCTGGCTCACTGGAAACACCAGTGAGTGGGTCTCAAAGTGTGGTCCAGGGACCCTCATGGTTCCTTGAGGGGGTTATAAATGGCACCTTACGGGTGTGAAACTCTGAGAGTGTACAAATGGAACCAAATGGACCCGTATGGGTCCATTTGGGATCCATGGGGGTCCTTGAAATTAAAAGTTTTGAGAACCACTGTGCTACACTAAATGGAACAGAGCCTTCATTAGTATCATTGGTAACACCTGTGAAGGAAATAAGAATAGGTTGTCCGTCATACAGTACACTGGACCTGAGTTGGCTCCACATTCGGACCGCTCCACCAAATCTCTTCGCCAAAAATAGCAGATCCACAAGCTCACGACGCATCTCAACGAGACGCGTTCTGAGCTTATAGATCTGACCAGGATACTGGGGTGCAAGTGGTTTTTAAAAAAGTGGCATTTTAAGAGTTTTAGGCATATCTCGATTAGCGCGACAATATCGTTAATCACAATTATTTTGGCCACAATAATCCTGACATGATATTTTCATTCCATCCCTCAGTTTGAATGTCTTTTAAAGCCCGCAAATCATAATAATGGGCCTAAATCAGACAGCTATGTAGATGTTTGTGTCAAAACATGTGTGGGCACATGCATAAAGCCTTGAGTTTGCATGTGTGTTATGTGTTCAAACACTCCACGGTAGGACCGAGGCAGTATGTGTGTGTGTTGTTCCGGGCCCTCAGAGGGGGGAGGGGGGGGACATCCAGTGAGCTCTATTGATACCCTGCCAAATATGCCTAACCTGTCTCTGTGCAAGCTTTCCCCACATTAACCCATTCAATCCGGGATGCCATTATTTCATACTTTGGCTATTCACAAATAGCAGATCTACAAGCTCGTAGCGTGGCACTCGGTGCCGCGCAATGAGCTTGTAGATCTGCTATTTGTGAAGAATCTTGAACATTTGTGCAAATCTTTGAATACATATATTTTATAAATGTTCGCTTTAAAACATATATACATATATTCAAAGACTTGGACACATTTTCACGATTTTTCCAAAAAATAGCAGATCTGCAAGCTTATAGCGCGGCACTCGTGCTATGAACTTGTATATCTGCTATTTTTTTAATAGCCCAAAGACATCTAAAATGACAGAGATGTGCACCCGGATTGAAGGGGTTAAAGACCCAAGCCGGGCTCATACCCACATGGCATTTTATGTTAATTCCCCCATTTTGATCCCCTTTTGGATGTAGGACAACAAAGCGAATGCTAGGTGCCACTGCACATGAAATAAACATCAAGGGATGAGAATGTGCCATTGATCAGCCAAAATGCTGACACCCCCCCTCCCCCCCCACCCCCCTCCTCTCCCCTTTCCCCTTCTTTCTGCAATATCGATAAATATGCATATTATGTTTACAGTCCAGCTTTACTTTCATGCACTCACTGTCCTCACCACCTGCTGTGCCTATTTTGGCCATGTTATTATATGCAAAAATGTAAAACAACAACAAAAGACATAACATAATATATTGTCGTTGTCTGGCGGAAACCTTAAAAAAAACAGTTTTTTTTTTCACCCAGTGCCGATTGTCTAAGTAATCCTGGGCGCTACACTCCCTCTGCCAGCCTAGGGAGATCCTAGAGCCGAGCTCATGCAAATAACATAATATATTGTCGTTGTCTGGCGGAAAAACCTTGTATGTTCAAAACCGTTCAGGAAATGGGACGAAAATTGTCAGAAATACTGAAAATAGACGATCTACAAGCTCACAACACGCTGTGATGCGTTGTGAGCTTGTAGATCAGATATTTTCACAAGTCTAGCTTGACACTCTTGTATAACTGAGTAGGACATGAAATGATGAAAAAACTTTTAAAAGCTGAAATAATATTTCTCTCCATATTATGGAGATAAGAGGTTTCTGCCCGAGAGAGACAATATATATATATATATTTTAAATAGCAAAAATGGCCGATCTATTAAGCTCACCACGTGTCGCCACGCAACATGTTCTGAGCTTGTGGATCGCCTATTTTCGCTATCCGTCAAACGATGGAATATATAGTCCGTTGAGTGGCTAAGCCGAGTAAATCTCACGGTTTCTCCGTCGGCGATGAATCCTTCAAGATCCTCCTGAAACGCAGCGTTGTTAACGGCAGACATTTTTACTTCCAGCTGTCCGTCACAAAGGCCATTAAGCACTATAACGGCTGAGAGAGGGCTAACAGGGCCTCAATGATTCAACAGGAATTAATACATCACTTTTGCCGCGAGGACACATCATTCAAATTATGGCTATTATTGATATAGGCTAAAGATAGCGAGGCTATGTCTCTATATATTCCCCATCTACTGCAGCGGGGGTCTATGGTTAAGGGTTTGACACGGCCTAGCTCCAGGCAAAGAGACACCTGGACACACACGCTGGAGAGAGAGAGAGAGAGAGAGAGAGAGAGAGAGAGAGAGAGAGAGAGAGAGATGGCTGCATGGTGGGGGCACACAGACAGCAGCTTGGACAGGTACAGACAGTGAAAGTGCATTAGCCTTGTCTAGATGCCTCAGAGACCACGGCGCACACGCTCCCCGGGGGGGAACCCACAACACTGTGACAAGTTCTCCCTGAAGCACATGACAGATCGTCTGCAAACGTGGGCCAATGCATAAGGACGAAGGAAGACTTCCGTATAGCCAGATAGGCAAAGTTTTCATGATGGATGACAGAGGGTCAAGTCAGAGATAGTTGGAAAGACCTGCTACGTTTGCCTTTGCATTTGAGCCATTACCTTACTCTATAATCCAGTTGTTCTCAAACTCTTTTTTTTTATTTCAAGGACTCTCAGAGTTACAGACCTGTAAAGGTTCATTTGGAACCCCTTCAAATCAGTGGTTTTCAACCTTTTTCATGCCAAGGACCCCTGAATTGATAAACATTTGGCAGCGGAGCCCCCCATCTGAAAATGCTTGTGCCAGGGACCCCCAGAAGCAAAGATAGAGTTAAAAATGTTTGCTTTAAAATATATATACTGTATATATATTCAAAGATATGCACACGTTTTGAAGAATTTTCTAAAATAGCAGATCTACAAGCTCATAGCGTGGCACCGCAAGTGCTGTGCTACGAGCTTGTAGATCTGCTATTTTTGATTAGCCAAAGCTAAGTAGTTAAAATGATTGTGACTCCCGAGGACCACTGGTGGTCCCCGGACCACTGGTTGAGAACCATTGCCCTCAATTAAACCTGAGGGTCTCTGGACCCTACTTTTTGAGAACCATTGCTGATGAATGACTGACGTTCAGGCACCGATTTATGTAACGTATCGGGCCATCGGCATTATCGGCGAATAAGATTAAATGTATTGATGCCAGTGAGCCTGTTTTCAAATTCAATCTGTTTGATTGAATTTGTTTTTTGATTTGATTCAATCTCTGTTTGATTTGTGCTCATTAAAAGATAGTGTGATAAAGGGCTGAAAGACTTTAAACCGTTTTAAACTGTTTAACTGACTTTAAACAGTTGTATTTTATAATGAATAACAGTTTCCCTGGCACAAAGAGGGGAAAGAATAACAAAGACATAACAAACAACCAAAGACATCATTATTGGTGCCGGCTATCAGCCAAATTGTTCTTTTAAACCATCAGTATCTGCCCAACATGTCCAAATGGGTTCATCCCTGCAGCTAAAGAGGCCACTTCAACAGTCCACGTGCCTCAAAACAGAACATTGTGTGGTGGTGGTTGACTCTGTGCCTGGACAAGCTCAAAAGCATGTTCTAACCACTAATTAATTCACTCGCTCCACACAGAAATTCAGTCATTTTCTACCCAAATAAACTGTCCTAGTTAAGCTGGAGGATGGCATTTGATGGTAGGGAGAAGAAAAAAAAGGTCCAGTGAGCTGGAACAGCTGGTGAATATACGGTTGGTTTTTTGAAGGTTAAGGGCATCTATAGCATGTCGGACGTACATCCATCCCAAGCAGCCATAGTTCTTCAAATCAACTGCTCCCCCCGCTATACGTCTGCTGACTTAAAGCTCCGTCTCCACCCGGCCATGAGCACTTCATTCATTCATCACCCAACACAATCAGGACCCCCCTGGCCAAAGGAGATGAAGTGGAATAGGGTCCCACGAGGTGTGTATATAGGAGAAACATACAGTACAGTGCAGTACAGTATAGTAGTAGGCTACCGGGCTACTGGAGTATACGGAAAAAAATAGGCCTACAGTATAGTTCAACAAAGTAGACTCTGGCTAAACCACTTTCAACCTGATGTCCCTATTCCAGGCCTGTGTCATTATGGGTGAATTCAAATACATCAGCCTAACACCACTCAGGACCATGGACAGCGTCGTCAAATCACCCTCTCTTGAAGAAAATAGCAGATCTACAAGCTCACAACGTTGCCAGCTTGTATTTTGAGTGCTATATTGTCACCGTTCATCATATAAAGAAGTATAGAGCCTATGTGCATAGGAATGTTCAAAATAATTCAACATTGCGAATCGAAGGTCAGTCGTACAGAATCACATGCATGCATGGTTGTGTGTGCGCGCCCGCCACACACGCACGCACACACGCACACACACACACACACACGCAGTCCCTTTAAACCGCCTCAGTCATCACTCGAGGTTAAAAAACAAGTTCATTCACCGTGTACTAATCAGCGCAGACAAGACTGAAATTCTTTCCATGTTTTTTCCTCTCCCTTTCATTTTTTTTCAAAGCGAGAATAGTCACCACAACACACTGAGCATGCAGGTCCTATATGGAGGGGGGCCACAGGGCTCTGGTGTCATCCATTCACCCCGTCTCATTATGCTCTTCCTACGAGGGCCCCCCCTCTTGTAGGCTACGACAGAGGCAACATGGTTGGCTTCAGGTATAGGACCACGTTTCTAACGTATAGCCCCATAGTAAACGGTTGCTGTGAAAATGATCCTTTTGTGGGTTTACCTCAAGATATGATACACCTTCAGTCATGTTTAGCCCTCTTAGACACGGGAACGCATCTGTGTCATTTTTTTTATTTATTTGGCTATTCAAAAATAGCAGATATACAAGCTCATAGCGCGGCACCGAGTGCCGCGCTATGAGCTTGTAAATCTGCTATTTTTGAGAAATCGTGAAAATGCGTGCACATCTTTGACAATATATTTGCAAAGTGAACATTTGTAAAATATTATGTTCTAGGGACCACCAGAAGCAAAGATTTGAGTTAAAATGTTTCAAAAAAATATATGTATTCAAAGATTTGCACAAATGCTCAATATTTTTCAAAAAATTTCAGATCTACAAGCTCGGTGCATAGCGCGGCACTCGGTGCCGCGCTATGCACGAGCTTGTAGATCTGAAATTTTTGAATATAATGACACAGATGCCTTCCCGGTTTTAAAGGGTTAAACCTTTACAATGTCTTGGAGTGATTCCATTTTTATATCAGCATGCTTCCAGCCAGCACAAACAGTAATACTATGGATTGGGTATATGATAAAACTACTAAATACTGGACACCACCCTTTGGAAAGTCGGTGGTAGTGCATGACACTTTCCAGTTAGTGATGTGCATTGTCAGGCAAAAATAAAGAATCAGTTGCATGGCCCTATATTAAAAAACAAAAATAAAATAAAAACAGATATGCTGAATAAGACCTGAATGACAAATTGAATACATCATAGAGCCCATACACATGGCCAACTGTTAAGGCCTACAAATTATGAACGGTCGCCACAGATCGAAAGCATCGATTATGCAATCAAACACCAGGGAAACTTCGTTATCACAAGTAAAAGGTTTTAGAACTCGTTCCCCTTACAGCGACAATTTACAACCCTGTCCACTCCGTTCTATCGGATGGAACATCTCTCACAACGAATGAAGGATGTGATCGATAGGCTGCCATAAATGTCATACTTCAGCAGCACATATTAATTACAGGCGACGACGACGTATTCAAGTGCGTCGCGACTATAAATAGCCCACCATTAATCCACAAGTTGAATTGAATAATTTGCCTGAGAAGACTGTGGGTGTTATTGTAGGCTACTGTAGGCCTACTTGTGCGTGGTAGGCTATACAGCGCAGGTTCACAAACTTTTTAGCTCGAGACCCATAAGAGAAATGTTATGTCTCCCCATAGGACCCAAGCTATAGTGAAAATAGCAGATCTACAAGCCCACAAGCCTCGCATTGCGAAGCGTTGTGAGCTTGTAGATCGGCTATTTTCACTACTTCACTACTGAAATTATTTGAGAAAGGTCATTCCAATCGTTCCGAATTCATGACAAAAAAATGCTTTTTTTTAATGTTTTGAAATAATAATTAAAAACAAAACGTAGGAAACCAAGGAAATAAAGAGATATTTACTTGTGACCCATACAAATGTGTCCGCGACCCACAAAAGGGGTCCCAACCCAGTCTTTGGGAAACAGTGGGCTATATGATACAGCCTATATGAATTAGTGGACTTTATCTTGATGATCAGAGCACAGAGCCATCATCAGCTCCGTGGATATGATGTGACATTTCAGGATGGAATTGCGTCTCTCTCCTTGTGGAGCGGAGCAGAGCGGAGCAGAGCTACATGCACCTGTTAACATCCAGACACACACTGCACTCTGCGCGTCAAGGACTTTACATAGGAGACACCCGCAACGACGGATGCCTTTACAGATACATGTTTAAAGCAGGGGTCTTCAACGTTTTTCAGCCACAAGGACCCCACCCCCCCCCCCCCCCCCCCCAATCTGAGAGAGAGATGAAGAAGGGATCCCCCCCACTATATATTGCTTAAAATTGTGTCGCAGATTAATATGTTGGATACATGTTAATGTGTATTTTTCAGAAATTTAACCACTTTCAACAGTCGATACTTATTAACTTGACCTTTCACTCTGTACTTAGTCTGCTCCCCCCCCCCCTCCGAAAATAGCCGATCTACAAGCTCACAGCCTCGTGCTGCAAGGCTTTGTGAGCTTGTAGATCTGCTATTTTCGGCTAGTGTTCCTCAAGAATAGAGATGCTAGGGTTCAAGTGGTTAATGTAAAAACAAAATCTTATCACAGAGATTTGGCGGACCCCCTGTACTAGATAACTCTGAGGACCCCCCTATATGGGGGGTCCCGGACCCCCCCTGTGTTGAAGACCCCTGGTTAAAGTTACAAGCTCATCAGACTGCAGAGCCCAAAAAAAACGAATAAAAAAGCTTGGACACTCACGCTGCTGTTCTGTCCGGACCAGTACACCACGGCGTGGTTGTGCGCAGAGTCCCCGCTCAGGGCGAAGGTGCTGCTGGTGAGCTTCATCATGGCCTGGTCGTCCTCCTGCCGGTTAGTATTCCCTCTCGTCCCTTCGTCCCTGTTGCCGTTCCACTTGGAGGAGTCGGAGGATCTCCCCACACGGCGCGGCGGTCCCCCATCCAAAGCCCCCACACCAACAACACCATCCAAACGCGCGCTCCATGCACCTCCTGACTCCGGAGCGCTTCTCCTCCGGAGCGCTGCGTCGTCCGTCCCCGGCTCACCGCCCTCCCTCCCCGGCTCTGCCTCGCTCGGATAGCCGCGGTAAGTTTCTCCATGATCGTCTCGGCCGCCGCTGCTGCTGGACCAAAGAAGAGCATCTTCCTCCTTTGCGCTAATCCCATCCAAACGGACATCCGTGGGGATAACATCACCATCATCATCATCCGCATCAGGAGGACCGCCTGCCTGTTGTTGGTCGTAGTTTACTCCAGATTTTTGCCCATCGATCGCTCCATCGAGTTGCCTGAACTCCAGCCGGACGGGGTTCAGGGGACTCATCGGTCCCGCGGCGGTGGTGCGCGTATCCTCCAGCTGTAATCCCTGCAGGTGAAGTTGGAGCGGCGAGGTGCACGACGGTGCGCAGCAGGCGATCTCCGCCTGGATGTGTTGCAGGGTCTGAGCGGCTATCAGGACCCAGACACCCAGAGAACAGTGCAGTAAGCCTGGGGACAGACCGGTCCAGGTCTCCATCGCTGACAGAGATGTGTTTTTTTTAGGGGGCGGGGGTGACCTGATGGCCGACGGTCCGTTGATCCTTAATTATATATCCCTTAGACTTTAGAACTCCCTTTCCGTTAAGTCGTGAGATTGTTGTTGTTGCCCCGGTGCTTCAGTCTGCCTCCTGTCTGGGTGTGTGGATGGAAAAGTGCTCTTCAGCTAAACTGTTCACGTCCAAGGATCTGCGTTTGGGAGAGAAGCACCACACAGTGAGAGAGGGAGAGAGAGAGAGAGAGAGAGAGAGAGAGAGAGAGAGAGAGAGAGAGAGAGAGAGAGAGAGAGAGAGAGAGAGAGAGAGAGAGAGAGAGAGAGAGAGAGAGGGACTGAGAGAGAGAGAGAGAGAGAGAGAGAGAGAGAGAGAGAGAGAGAGAGAGAGAGAGAGAGAGAGAGAGAGAGACAGACACTTTCACACAGAGAGAGAGAGGGACTGAGAGAGAGAGAGAGGGACTGAGAGAGAGAGAGAGGGACTGAGAGAGAGAGAGAGGGACTGAGAGAGAGAGAGAGAGAGAGAGAGAGAGAGAGAGAGAGAGAGAGAGAGAGAGAGAGAGAGAGAGGGAGGGAGGGAGAGAGAGAGGGGAGGAGCTGAGACTGAATCCAAGCCAAGCTGCCGAGTGCGCCCGGAAGAGAGGCAGAGAGAGACAGAGAGAGAGAACTGAAGCGAAGTGTGTGTGTGTGTGTGTGTGTGTGTGTGTGTGTGTGTGTGTGTGTGTGTGTGTGTGTGTGTGTGTGTGTGTGTGTGCGCGCGCGCGCGTCCCCATATACGCGCATAAGAGAGAAAGAAAGAAAGAAAGAAAGAAAGAGGGGGGTGTGTGGTTTGACGCTGTCCATGGTCCTGAGTCGTGTAGGCCTATACGCAGATAGACTTTGCACGACATTAGCTAAACAGGCTCTATATGCACAGCATTCACAGGTGTTGCCAATGATACTAATGAAGGCTCTGTTCCATTCTGGTCAAACAGAGTCAGGGTGCTGATATTGTGCATGTTGACTCACTGCAAACACTCTGCTACACCAGTGGGTCTCATTTGTGTCAAGGGACCCTCATGGTTCCTTAAGGGCTTTCCAAATGGCCCCTTACGGGTGTGTAACTCTGAGAGTGTACAAATGGAACCAAATGGACCCTTTACAGGTCCATTTGGTTCCATTCACTTGAGTAAAAGTACAAAATGTACTTAAAGTACCAAAAGTAAAAGTACTAAAATGTTTGAAAATAGCAGATCTACAAGCTCACAACATGTTGTGGGCTTGTAGACCGGCTATTGTCAAATAGCTTAGATATCAAATGGGCTAAAGTGGTTAATGTCTGTTTTATAATGTAGGCTAATAATTCATATCGGCAAAGTAACTAGTAACTAAAGTTTTCAAATAATTGTAGTGGAGTAAAAGTACGATATTTGCCTCTGAGGTGTAGTGGAGTAGAAGTACAGAAGTATAGACAATTGGAAATAGTAAAGTCAAAGTACCTCAACAGTGTACTTAAGTACAGTACTTGAGTAAATGTACTTAGTTACTTTACACCACTGCTAAATATAAGGAGACATGGGGAGGTTGTTGTGGCATCCAGGACAGAGCAGAGCAGAGCAGAGCGCATGGTGACGGCACCCTTCCCCAGCCCTGAGGGACACACTGCACCCAGAACACCCAGGACAGACACACCGGTCAGGTAGAGGGGCTTCACGTCTAAATTTGGATAGGAGTGCTTTCTGGTTGCATAGGTCAGTGTGGTTCTCAAAGTGGGGTCCGGGGACTCCCAGAGGCCCTTGAAGGGTAACCCTAGATTTACATTGTCTCTTTTTGATTTGTTTTTCTTTTGAAAAATCTTGATCAAATGTGAAAAATGTGAAATAATTTAGATTCGTTTTTAACACAAATATTCTCTTCTGGGGGGTCCCTGGATCCCCTGGCTCAGATGGTGGTCTGGGGCCAAACACCTATCAATTTAGGGGTTCTTGACATGAAAATGTTTGAGCATGACTGGCATCAGTGGTGTAAAGTAACTAAGCACATTTACTCAAGTACTGTACTTAAGTACAGTTTTGAGGCATGTTTACTTTAATGGAGTATTTCCAATGTTCAATACTTCTACTTCTACTCCACTACATCTCGGATCCAAATATTGTACTTTTACTCCACTACAATTATTTGAAAACTTTAGTTTCTAGTTACTTTGCAGATATACATTATTACATTATAAAACATACACTAACCACTTTAGCCCTATTTTATACCTAGGCCATTTGAAAATAGCCAATCTACAAGCTCACAACGCGTCACATCGCGACATGTTGTGAGCTTGTAGATCTGCTATTTTCAAACATTTTATTACTTTTGCTGTTGGTACTCCAAGTACATTTTGATACCAATACTGTTGTACTTTTACTCAAGTATGTTTTTAATTCCGGACTTTTACTTGTAACAGAGTACTTCTACATGGCAGTACATGATACTTTTACTTAAGTAAAACATTTGAGTACTTTTTCCACCACTGCTTGTACAGTATTATGCATCGTTTGTAGATATATGTGTGCTTGCTTATACATGCTACTGTCACAGCCCTTCGGCTTGTATAAGATATCCTGCTTGTTTGCCCCTCAACTTGACTGAGGCAATGAAGAACATAATGAAATCCCCGGGAGTTCATTATATTCCCAGTTAGATTAATCGGAAACAAAATGTGGATTGTAGAACTATAGCTGCGTTGAATCACTAAGGAGGCACATTAACAGCGGGTCACTTTCAGAGCACTCCATTACACACAATGTAATTAGAAGGTTACTTTGAATATGTGTTTTTTTTTTAAGAACACACGCAGTTCACCACATGGGTCAGAGTGCAAACAATTACCAAGTGAGGTGCCTTTTAATGTGTACTGTGTGTATATTATGTTATGTATCACTTTAAAAATAGGTTGCGGTCGGGTGGGGCAGTGGTAAAGTGCCTGCCCACCACCTCAAAGGTTGCGGGTTCAAATCCATCGTGGTGCATCCAGATTTGTCGAGCGTCTTCAATTAATACTAACACAATAGGGCACCGAAATCTGACGTAATTTACACATCCTACCTGGTTTGCGGTTTTCCACCCCCATTCTGAATTCCCATAGATGTCTTTAATATCGCATCAAATAAGAACTGTGTTCCAAAAATAAACAAATAATCTCTGCGGTTTGACTGACTATGGATATGAAGCATGAACTGACAGTGAGAAAACAATAATGTTACTTCCACCGAATTAGTTAAATTTTCGCCAGAAATAGACTGTATCAAATATGAGTGACTGACTATCATAAACGATACAGAGCCTCCTCCCTGACAATATCGCCAAGATAGTTTGTTTATTTTTGGACCACAATTCTTATATGAGACGATTCTAAGATGACCCAATGTTATTCTCCATAGAGAAATTACTTTACGAACCAGGGGATGAACGAGTGACGTCAGGACTTCTGTACTCTATAGGCTCTATGCACAGCAGCTATATTGGAAAGAAATTGGGCCTCTTCCTTACTTCTTTCACAGGTTTTACCAATGACACTAATTAAGGCTCTGTTCCATTTAGTGTAGCACAGTGGACCCCCATAACTCTGAGAGTGTACAAATGGTTCCATTTGTACACTCTCAGAGTTACACACCCGCAAGGGGCCATTTGGAACCCCCTCAAGGAACCATGAGGGTCCCTGGACCACACTTTGAGACCCACTGGTGTAGCAGACAGTTTCCAGTGAGTCAACATGTACAACATCAGCACACTGACTCTGTTTGACCAGAATGGAACAGAGCCTTCGTTAGTATCATTGGCAACACCTGTGAAGGAATGCTTACAGGTCCATTAGGTTCCATTTGCACACTGTCAGAGTTACAGACTTGTAGGGGTCCATTTAGAACCCCCTAAAGGAACCCAGAGAGTCCCTGGACCACACTTTGAGAACCACTGATTTAGACCCTTTGGTGGTCCCCAGACCGGATGTTGAAAACCAGCATACTAGCAAACAGCAAGCAATGCAACACTGTGGGTGCATCCACACATGAGATCCAAGTTGACGCTAGTTGTCGCAAGCCCTTGTTCGGGTTCCGGCCATTTCTGGCCGTTACTCAAGGAAGACCGGAACCCGGATATGCTCTTCAGACGCGCATCGGGACTTTCTGTTTTTTTCCCATAACATGGGAGTGGATGGGACTTCCGATGACTTGTATCTTATGGGTGCATCCACACATGAGATGCAAGTTGACGCTCGGAAGTCGGAAGTCCCACCCACTCCCATGTTATAGGAAAAACCGGAAGGACCGTCCCAATGCGTGTCTGAAGCGCATATCCGGGTTCCGCTTTTCATTGAGTAACGGCCAGAAATGGCCGGAACCGGAACAAGGGCTTGCGACCCATAGCGTCAACTTGCAGCTCATGTGTGAATGCACCCTGTGTGTGGCTGCAACCACTGTGAGCTTGTAGATCGGCTATTTTCGGGGGCGACACTGTCGTACAACGAAGCATAAATCAGGCGTCAGGGTCCAATGTCTTTCTCAAGGGCACTGCTAGTTCTATACGCAACTGAGGAATGGTAATGCACTATATTAAGTTTGAGACAGTGACTGTATGGCATGATTGAATTATTTCAGGGAGTACTGGCATTGTAATGAGATTTTAATGAAAGTGAATGTAAAATCCATCCCTCTTGTGATGCTGCCATCTATCAATTAGCATGGCTTGTTAATGGAGTGGAAATTATTAATCCTTTTTCGAAGATAAATCAGACCGAATGTTTCAAATCAATCAACATCCAAGTTTAAGTGTATTTATGACGTAAGTGGGCACTCCACCAAAAAGAGAGCTGATGGACTGTCTATTGTACATTGTGTTTCACATTATCACACAGTCAGTGGTGTAAAGTAACTAAGTATATGACATGTACAGTACTCAAGTACCGTACTTAAGTAAAATGTTGGGTTACTTTTACTTTACTGGAGTATTTCCAATTATCAATACTTTGACTTGTACTCCACTACATCTCAGAAGCAAATAAGTACATTTACTCCACCACAATTATTTGAAAACTTTAGTTACTTGTTACTTTGCAGATATAAATTATTATATTATAAAACATATACATTAACCACTTCAGCCCTATTTTATACCTAGGCTATTTGAAAATAGCCGATCTACAAGCTCACAACGCGTTGCGATGCGACAAGTTGTGAGCTTGTAGATCAGCTATTTTCAAACATTTTAGAACTTTTACTTTTGGTACTTTAAACACATTTTGATACCAATACTTTTGTACTTTAAACAAGTAATTTTTAATTCGGGACTTTTTACTTGTAACAGAGTACTTCTTCATTGCAGTATTGTTACTTTTACTTAAGTAAAACGTTTGAGTACTTTTTCCACCACTGCAAACAGTGTACTGTAACTCTAGCCAAGGCAATTCAAGCTGTAAGGTTTGAACAAAAACGTTCTCTATGCTCTATGTTCAAATCAGACTGTTTAGTAACAGGGTTCCCCCTGTATCTGCGGCTCGTTCACAAACAGAACATTAATTTTCAAGTTTGGACACAAGTTTCATTCAATGAGAGAGAGAACCAATTCATCAGCTTCAGTTTCATATTGTTCCAATTCCACTACTGCTACTTTTTTTCCAGGACAGTCTGTATCCTGTATGAGTTCTCTCAAATTAGTTTCCTATAGTACTATAGAGTACATCTGACTTCACAGGACTTTATGCTTTTAAACCACTTAACCCTTCAATCCGGGGACGCATCTGTGTCATTTTAGATTTCTTTGGGCTATTCAAAAATAGCAGATCTACATTTTTTTTTTAAATCGTGAACATTTGTGCAAATCTTTGAATATATCTTTTTTGAAGTGAACATTTTTGACTCAAATCTTTGCGTCTGGGGGGTCCCTGGAACATTGAGGTCCGGGGCCAATTACATATCATGTTGGGGGTCCTTGACAAAGTTTGCACTGATTATACCAACATAAAAAAAGAAGACATTTGTAGAAAAAAGTTTCCTTTAATTATATATATATATATATATATATATATATATATATATATATATATATATATATATATATATATGTATATATTCTCAAAGATTTGCACAAATTGTCACGATTTTTCAAAAAAATAGCAGATCTGCAAGCTCATAGCACGGCACTCGAACTTGTATAACTGCTATTTTTGAATAGCCAATGAAATCTAAAAATGACACAGATGCTTTCCCGGTCTATATGGGTTAAGCCCCATCTTATACTTTCAAAAATGTTTGCCCAAAATGACATGCCCAAAATAAGGGCCCTATAGGTTGAAAGTGGTTAAACACTGTAAAATATTAAGAGCTCCAGAGATTTACAGGTTGATTTCATTTTTCTTCATACATAGGCCTACTACAACATGGTTTCCAACCGACAGTGAGTGAACTGACCTTGATGATAAAGCTAATCAATCAGTAACGTATTGAGGAGACGACCGAGTATGACTGTTTTATATGCACAGTAGCTTGCCTTACTTATTAGTAAGATTAACCCTCGCCGTAACCCCATTAATCACCATACGTTTTTCGAAAGCCATATTGCCTCATGGATGTCTTACACCTGTATAATAACTGATGAGGTCCTTCATTTGATATTACTGAAATTAGCTTTTAGCCCCTCTAGCGGTGAGGCCGAACGGATGTCCGTCGGTGGGACTTTGGTCCCAAACAATATGTCAAAAATGATTGGCTCGATTGCCACGGAATTTTGCACTTCATGCTCCACAGAGGATGAACCTTACCGATCTTGGTGATCACATGGCCTGTGCCCTAGCGCCACCATTAGGCCATATATCGGAGATGCACAAAAGATATCTCAAGCTCTACTTAAGTTCATTATATACCGGAGGATGAACCCTTACCATTTGAGTGACCCTGTGAATTCTCCCTCTAGCACTACCCTCAGGCCAAAATATCAACCTTGCACAAACAAGACAGATAAGATAATCCAATAGTCAGATTGCAGGATGAACCCATACGGCTACAATATCTGCAGAGGGCACATGAAATCCCAGCCCGCTCATTAAGGAAAGTTGCTCACCCAGTGCATACAATTCAAATAATTCTCCGCCCTGATTTGCCATGGGCAGTGTTGCCAGATATTGCGAGAGAAAGAAGCCTAGGAAAACAAGCCCAAAAGAAGCAAAGTAGGCGGGGAAAAAAAACAGGGATTTTTTTTTCTTTTCTTTCACGCCCCATCAGTATTTTTAGTTTTAGTTCACGCCCCATCAGTATTGTTTTTTTTGTTCACGCCCCATCAGTATTTCTTATTGCCCCCCCAATTATAAATGTCTGTATCCGGGCCTGAGTTGGCCACTTGGACACTTTTCTTAAAAAAGCCCTCCTGGTCCTTGGGGGCTTGGATGAACCTCTCTGATTTTGATGACCCCATGACCTGTTCTCCAGTGCCACCTTTAGGCCAACATTTCATTGCACACAAACCATACCTCAAAAAGTAATGGCCGGTTTGCCATGAAACCTGCTGAGTACGTTCATGCTTCTGGGGAGGACGAGACCTTACCATTTGAGTGACCCTTTCCTCTAGTGCTACCCCCCCAGGCCAAAATGTCAACTTGCTTTATGTTTTAAAGGTACTTTGTAGAATTTTTAATTTTGGTTCTTCATTTAATTACATTTTTATTTGAAAGCTTTCACAGTTCTATACATTATGTTAATCGTTGATAGGAGCAGCACAGTCTCTATACTGGTATAAGGTCACTCATGAATCCCCAATAAGCAGAATATGACAGCCTACTCAGCATAAAATAAATGTGTCCAATGCTTACAGGAAAACCGATGAAGTTTCTTAAAAGCGGAAGGTTTCTCCACTCCACAGTTCAAAGAGACACAAATGAAAGTTTGCTCTACGGGGAGTACTATAAGGGATGCTTAGATGCTTTGAAGAACAACCATTCACAAAAGTGCATTATCTTCTAAAGATAAGAATCGCAATGTGCATTGGTTATTTCACAGGGACGCAGACAGAGGGTCATTGGGTTAAGGCTGTGTTGTACTCATAAAAGTGTCTGTCGACAGCGGCGGCCAACAAAAAAAAAATTGATGTGAAAAAGTTTAAAGAAAATCCGTGTCATCTGACAGTGTCTTGTACCTGTCAAAAGTTGTCTGGTTGCAGACACACATCATCGGTTGTGTCAAAGACTTCGGCATCAATCAGGATGTGGAGGCAACCGGAGTCGGAGACGCTTGAGTGTTTCTAAGATAGAAGTTTATTACATGAGACGTACATTAAACTAGAGCCCAACCGACGTCAGATTGGGTCTGAGCGATCCCAATTTTGGAGAGAGTGAGCTTGTAGATCATCATCTATTCTTTTTTATTTATTTTTATTTTGGACAACTCTTTAAAACGTTTAAAGTTTTTCACCTGTTCTAACCCTATAGCGAAGGCAAGTGTTTAAAAAAAATCGGGACACAATGGCTGCATAAGTGCGGATGCTGCACTCAATTAATGACCGATATATCTGTCTGGCTTACGTTAAGGACACAGGCCTGTGGTGGTTCTCTGGAGAAAGCAGGGAACATTGCATTATTATATGCTACAGAAAGATACAGTAACACAGATAAGAGCAGAGCTTGTGTCAGAGCCAAACTGTACTAAAAAATCACACCCTGTGTGAAGGAAGCGGTGCCTTTGGGGCGGGGCTTAACTCATTGCAGTTCGTCCCTATTGGTGGTCTGAGTCCACGTACCAAATTGTTACTTGGTAGCATGCAGCAAACTGGAATGATGGCTGTTTAAAGCCCAGCCAATGGGCAGACAGAGGGGGCGGGGCTTAAGTAATTACAGTGCGTCCCTATTGGTGGTTTGAGGCCATGTACAAAATTTGAACTCCGTAGCATGCTGCGGACTTGAGTTATGGCTGTTTGAAGGCCAGCCAATGGGAAGACAGAGGGGGCGGGGCTTCAGCAATTCATGCTGGTCCCTATTGGTGGTCTAAGTCCACATACCAAATGTGGACTTGGTGGCATGCTGCAAACTGGAGTTATAGCTGTTTAAAATCTCGTGCTCATCCCGTGCTCACACGGGCGCTGGGGGTCCCTGGACCCCTCTTTGATAACTTCAGCAATTCATCCTCGTCCCTATTGGTGGTCTAAGTCCACATACCAAATTTGGCCTTGGTGGCATGCTGCAAACTGGAGTTATAGCTGTTTAAAATCCCGTGCTCATCCCGTGCTTCCACGGACATAATGTGCTCATCCCGTGCTTCCACGGACATAACATACGCTGGGGCTCCCTGCACCCCTCTTTGGTAAGCAGTGGCACGTGTGGGCAATAAGAGGAGAGATGGCAGAGGCAAGCTCCATGTGTGTGTGTGGGTGTGTGTGTGTGTGTGCGTGTGTTTGTATGTGTTGCTTCTTTGCCGTGCTCATCCCGTGCTGATACGGACGGACGGACGGACGGACGGACATACGGACAAAGTCAAGTGTAGAGCGGTTGGCACCGCTAAAAATCACACCCTGTGTGAAGGAAGCGGTGCCTTTGGGGCGGGGCTTAACTCATTTCAGTTCGTCCCTATTGGTGGTCTGAGTCCACTTACCACATTTTTACTTGGTAGCATGCTGCAAACTGGAATGATGGCTGTTTAAAGCCCAGCCAATGGGCAGACAGAGGGGGCGGGGCTTAAGTAATGACAGTTCGTCCCTATTGGTGGTTTTAGTCCATGTACAAAATTTGTACTCCCTAGCATGCTGTGAACTTGAGTTATGCCTGTTTAAAGGCCAGCCAATGGGAAGACAGAGGGGGCGGGGCTTCAGCAATTCATGCTCGTCCCTATTGGTGGTCTAAGTCCACATACCAAATTTGGACTTGGTGGCATGCTGCAAACTGGAGTTATAGCTGTTTAAAATCCCGTGCTCATCCCGTGCTTGGGGGTCCCTGGACCCCTCTTTGATAACTTCAGCAATTCATGCTCGTCCCGATTGGTGGTCTAAGTCCATATGCCATATTTGGACTTGGTGGCATGCTGCAAACTTGAGTTATAGCTGTTTGAAATCCCGTGCTCATCCCGTGCTTCCACGGACGGACAAACATAACATACGCTGGGGGTCCCTGGACCCCTCTTTGCTAACTTCAGCAATTCATGCTCGTCCCTATTGGTGGTCTAAGTCCACATACCATATTTGGACTTGGTGGCATGCTGCAAACTGGAGTTATAGCTGTTTAAAATCCCGTGCTCATCCCGTGCTTGGGGGTCCCTGGACCCCTCTTTGATAACTTCAGCAATTCATGCTCGTCTCTATTGGTGGTGTAAGTCCACACACCATATTTGGACTTGGTGGCATGCTGCAAACTGGAGTTATAGCTGTTTGAAATCCCGTGCTCATCCCGTGCTTCCACGGACGGACGGACATAACATACGCTGGGGGTCCCTGGACTCCTCTTTGATAACTTCAGCAATGCATGCTCGTCCCTATTGGTGGTCTAAGTCCATATGCCATATTTGGACTTGGTGGCATGCTGCAAACTTCAGTTATAGCTGTTTGAAATCCCGTGCTCATCCCGTGCTTCCACGGACGGACAAACATAACATACGCTGGGGGTCCCTGGACCCCTCTTTGCTAACTTCAGCAATTCATGCTCGTCCCTATTGGTGGTCTAAGTCCACATACCATATTTTTACTTGGTGGCATGCTGCAAACTGGAGTTATAGCTGTGTAAAATCCCGTGCTCATCATCCCGTGCTGATACGGACGGACGGACGGACATACGGACAAAGTCAAGCTTAGAGCGGTTGGCACCGCTAAAAATATATATATTAGGCCTTGTCTTGTCATGTCTTGATTCTATTGTATTCAGTTTGTTAAAACACAAGGTATAAGGGTGAACTCATGTCAGTGTTTGTCCCAAGCCAGGTCAACACACAGCCTAAATCTCACAGTAAATATAATTAACACTTGTATATTATGTCTAACATTTAGTGGTGGAAAAAGTACTCAAATTCTTTACTTAAGTAAAAGTACCAATACTGCTACATAGAAATACTCTCTGTTACAAGTAAAAGTCCAGAATTCAAAATCTACTTCAGTAAAAGTACAAAAGTATTGGCATCAAAATGTACTTAAAGTACCAAAAGTAAAAGTACTAAAATATTTGAAAATAGCAGATCTACAAGCTCACAACGCGTCGCGATGCGACGCGTTGTGAGCTTGTAGATCGGCTATTTTCAAATAGCCTAGGTATAAAATAAGGCTATAGTGGTTAATGTATGTTTTATAATATCATAATTTATACATTAAAAGTAACTAAAGTTTTCAAATCATTGTAGTGGAGTAAAAGTACAATATTTGCCTCTGAGATGTAGTGGAGTAGAAGTAAAAGTATTGGAAATTGGAAATACTCAAGTAAAGTACAAATACCTCAAAATTGTACTCAAGTACAGTACTTAAGTAAATGTACTTTCCACCACTGCTAACATTGTCATTTGTTTGCCTCTGTTCTGTCATTGCCTGGTTGTTTCCATGCATGCCATGAAGTGGACATCTTTTCTTTGATGTAAACAAACTGCCCCAGAGGTGTTCATCTGGTTACTATTAGCGAAGACAACTGAGACAGCCAACAGCTGTGTTTTCTTGACACTTTTTTAACACTCGTTGTTAACACTTGTCTCACGAATAAGAAATAGCCTTTAGTCTGTTTTTGATAGATAATGAATTCATAAAGAAAATACAAAACTTTGTGTTGGTCGCTGAACTAGTGAGTCCTACGGCCTGTCAGTGGAGGTTGTTGAACAGGAGGATTAGAACCAGGCCCGGATTGGCCGTCGGGAGGACCGGGACTATTCCCGGTGGCCTGCCCTCTAGTGGCCTGCCTGAAAAAAAAAAAAAAAAAAAAAAAAAAAATTTTTTTTTTTCTTTTTGCATCAAAAAAAAATATCAGGTCAGGCCAGCCATCCACAGCCAGCGCGGCGCTTAAGTGATGCAGCAAAAAAAAATCTCTCCTAAGCTCAGGCCAGGCCAACCACAGTCAATTTCAATTCAATGCAGTCAGTGTTGCTTGCAGCTCAGTGCAGCTGCGGGCCTCCCCCCTACCTTTAACCCCCAAAAAGGCCCCCCTTTTGTAAGGCCCCCCAAAAAAAGGGCCCCCCAAAAAAATCGGCGCGCGCTGCGCGCGCGCAGGGTGGCCTGGGTGGCCGTGTATCTCCCGGCCAGATTTGGAGTCCCACTCCGGCCCTGATTAGAACACAGGTGCTATGTCCTCCCCGGTGGGCAGTGGTGTAAAGTAACTAAGTACATTTACTTAAGTACTCTACTTAAGCACAATTTTGAGTTTCTTTTTTTTAACTTTAGTGGAGTATTTCCAATTTTCAATACTTTTACTTCTACTCCACTACATCTCAAGAGGAAAATATTGTAATTTTACTCCACTACAATAATTTTGAAAACTTTAGTTACTAGTTACTTTGCAGATATAGATTATTATCGCACCGCGCTGTGATGCGACGCGACAACCAGGAATTCACTACCAGGTATTCATACATTTCACCGTTCTTTGTGAAAACGTCTCCGTGGGGAGACGAGTCTCTCCTCTTTCCACCGGAACAAAAACATTGTAACCGCGATCGTCCGTTCTGTTGTTAATATGGCTCGTTTTCACCAAAAAACGCAGTCTGGGAGAAGAAATCCGAGCTAGATGTGTTTTTCTAAATCGCATAACATTGGAGTGGACAGGGTTATTATTTTTTTGGATGACGTCATTTCTGGTTCTATCTTTCTCTCAGAGTCAAGGCATCATTCATAGGTTGGCGAAGAGCGCCCTCTAGCGTAATCACGAAAAACATATATTTTTTTAATTGACGGAGATCTCTGTCAATGGCAGGGAATCAAGTGTAAAGTTCGGCAAAAACCCATCCGAATAGAATGATTTGAATAGAGCCTAATTGCTTCTGACACCAGCAGGGATGAAACAGCGAGAATACAGGCTATTCATATGAACTGTCACTTCCCATATAGCCTCAATTTACAACCAGGATGCTAGCCCCTTGAACTCAACACATGCTAGTTTAGGGACATACTCCAGCCAGCATCCTTGCCAAGGCACTTGGCCTCCGAGCTGGAGCCGATCTCCGGGTGCAACTCAGTGGCCACTCACTGCTCTTAATAGTTAGGATGGGTCAATACAGAGGACACATTTCCTCACGGGGATCAATAAAGTATAACTTAACTTCATTTAGCACTTAACTCCCTGGATTAGACTAAATCTGCTCTTATGCCACCTAAATGCTGAATGTTTTTCTCTCTTGTGACGACAAAACATCTAATTCTCTCATGTTGGGATGGGCTGACAATCTAATTCCACATTCCACATACTGTATCTATTCCTGGATGTACTTTACATTAACCACATGAACCATATCTTCAACCCTGTTTTTTGGGCTTGTCCTAATAGTCAAACCTTCTGTGAAATTCGCCGATCTTCTGCTCACAATGCAAATGTGACACATTGTGAGCTTGTAGATTGGCTATTTTAAAACAAAAGGACCCCCCCGCCTCCCTTCGCCCTCCCCAGAAGTGCTGCCCCAAATTACGTGCGACACGGGTCATCCACAAGGGTTAGCCTAATTCAACCTTTAAGAAAGGAGACTAAAGGCTTCCAAATCTTTTAAAAATCTTTCAGTTTGTCTTTGAGTATAAGTAAATTGGCTATTTTAAAAGGCGGGGTAAAGATGCCCTGGGGGACACCGGTCAATAAAGTATAGGCCTATTGGTTAAGCGGTTAAAATTGACAGTATATTTTTTCACCATGTCGATTCAATTAGAACAGTTTGACAGTCTTATGACAGTTTATGGCAAACCAATCTGCGAACCCATAGTCAAAAAAAGGAAAGAACAGCGCCCTCTGCTCTTTTTTCCCTTCGAATTTGACTCTGGGAGGACCTCGCAATAGAATGTGGATAACAGGATGTTGGCCGTTAGGTCCACCCCCAGCCCGCCACTTCCGGTCCACGTGTCTTCTATATATACAATTTGAATCCTGCGCCATGTCGGTTGTCTGTATGTATGTATGTAGCCAGTGTGACGTCATATGACATCACGGTCGTGACATCACGATGAGACACGCCAGTGTGACGTAATCTCACGACAGCATGACATCACATCCTACCTATAAATAGGTAGGATGCACCAGTTCGACGGCTTCCATCCTCAACACAACCCACGCCGACGACCCTTTACACAAATAAACTGCTAACTTCATCTCCTGCGATTTCAACTATCTTTTCACATTGTACACCACTGCACACTCCCCACAGGTCTGCCATACCAGGTCTGAGTAATCACAAAGTGGGTTTTGGTCATTGGAGAGGTGATGCACGTCACCTCTTTCTGAAGTGGGTACTTTCAAAGCCTGCCGTGGATTTAGGAGAGCACAAAACTCTCTCTCACACTGTGAGGTGCCTGTAAGGTGGCACTGCAAAGTGAACGACGCGTCACGCTAGACGTTCGGGCCGCGTAGCGGCCCGAACTTCTAGTTGTTTACATTCCTAACATTCCCAACTATACACGTCACACCGACAGATTCAGCTGCTGAGCTCTGAATCTGTCTAGAGAGATTAACGACAAACTAATGCGATACGTAGAGGACAGATAATACTATCCTAATTGAACAAATGGAATACATGGTTACCGTACATGATAGGAACATTCATTGAGTCATAAAAAAAAAAACACCATTGAGTCATAACAAATATAGACACTTGAGAAATAAACTATAAACGTAACTTTTAGTTAAACCTTAGGTGAGTGCATTCACATAATCGGAAAACACTAATTATGCACGCTCCGCCGGACAGTTACACATGGACCGAATCAATACAAACAAAGGAACGCGGTAAATACTCCGATGCACGGGAACTCCGTGGAAACAAGCGCTGTCACGACCATGTGACATTTGGAGGTGGCTTCTTGTGAATTTACTGCGACGTCGAGCTGAAAGGTCACAGCGTGATAGAGAGTCCTTGGACATGAAACTCTAATTGACCTTTTCCTACGATAATGAGGCATGAATTGACATATGCTTCTATATATGAGCCTAATCCATTAAGACCGGGAACGCATCCGTTTCATTTTAGATTTATTTTGGCTATTCAAAAATAGCAGATATACAAGCTCATAGTGCAGCACTGAGCAAGTAGATCTGCTATTTTTGAGTGGTGCCAACCACTCCTACATTTGACCGCATGTTTGTGTCTGTCTGTCTGTCCGTCCGTCTGTCTGCCCGTATGTTTGCGGACGGCCTCAACATGTTTGTGTCTGGCCTCAACAGATGCAGCTGATTGAAACACAAAGATGCAACCAGTTACACTAATTGAACACAAACAGGTGTGCAACACATGCACATAATGAACTCATCAAAGGCACCACTCACATTTTTTTTAAATCACAAAAATGTGTGCAAATCTTAATATATATATATATATATATATATTTTTTTTTTAAGCGAACATTTGTAACTCAAGTCTTTGCTTCTGGGGGGTCCCTGGAACTAAATATTTTCCAAATGTTCGCTATAAAAGGTATTCAAAGATTTGCACGGATTTTCACGATTTTTTTTTAAATAGCCCAAAGAAATCTCAAAATGACACTGATGATGCTTTCCCAGTCTTAATGGGCTAATCTAATTCACTTCTGTTTTTTTAGGGAGCCATATTGTAACAGTATACGCGCTGGCTCGGTGGGGAGATAACCGTGAAGGCTGTACTGACATAATAAACGGGTATCTTTGGGTGTGTATATTAAGAGATACGGGGCGGCAGGTTCAGGAGGAGGAGTGGTGGCCACCTGGGAATTGGAAGGTTCCTGGTTTAATCACTGCATGGCTTGCCCTGCTCAAGTGTCCTTGAGCAAGACACCCCCCGAACTGCTACCCGATTAGCAGGTTGGAGACTCCAGCTTGGTGTGTGTGTGTGTGTGTGTGTGTGTGTGTGTGTGTGTGTGTGTGTGTGTGTGTGTGTGTGTGTGTGTGTGTGTGTGTGTGTGTGTGTGTGTGTGTGTGTGTGTGTGTGTGTGTGCGCGCGTGCGTGCGTGCGTGCAAGGGTAAATGTATGCTCATTGTAAAGCGATTTGAATAAAGGCGCTTTATGAATGCACTATTTACCATTTTCCTTAGTTAAATTCAAGCCATGGTCTCTCCAAATGCAATTTACATGCTAATGCCAAACACAGTCGATTTACCGCTTACCTCCTACATGGATATGGGGATGTTTTGGTATACATTTGCCAAAGAACATGTCATTACCAAACCAGAGTACAACGGAGCATAAATGAAACATATTACTGCTCTGTCTGCTATATGGATCAGCCGATTGGAAGCATAACGATGGGGAGAACATCCAGATTCAAGCATCAGTCTCTCTATACTCACTTTATCAGAATCGTGCGCTCTCTGAAAATCCATGCACTCCCCGTGGAGTGCAGGATGCAGCATCTAGTGAAAATTCTAGTAAAGCAACATCAACCGTTTTACAATCTGCACTAATGATGCCTCATCCCAGCCTTTTATGTGATCTAAGCTCCCAAAGGGGTTACTGATAATATTTGTCTAATATATAGGCCTATCTTGCGCGTGCATATCATTAACAATTCATGCCAATAAATGATAGGGGTAGATAGCAGAAGGCATACTGTAATCAGACTGCGCGTGTGTGTGTGTGTGTGTGTGTGTGTGTGTGTGTGTGTGTGTGTGTGTGTGTGTGTGTGTGTGTGTGTGTGTGTGTGTTTAATTATGGCATAACATCTGTCGATACATTGTAGCTGAACATGAAATGTATGAAATTCTGTAAGTAAAAACAGGCAATGTATGTTCATTGATGTATATTCGTATATTCGTATATTGATGTATATTCATATTTGTTTACCGATTTAAGTATGCACATTCTAAAGTATTTTCCTCTGAGATGTAGTGGAGTAGAAGTATAAAGCATTGAAAAATGGACATACTCAGGCAAAGTAATGGGACCTCAAAATTGTACGTACAGTCAGTGGTGGAAAAAGTACTCAAATGCTTTACTTAAGTAAAAGTACCAATACTGCAATATAGAAATACTTTGTTACAAGTAAAAGTCCAGAATTCAAAATGTACTTGAGTAAAAGTATTAGTATAAGTATTGGCATCAAAATGTACTTAAAGTACCAAAAGTAAAAGTACTAAAATGTTAGAAAATAGCAGATCTACAAACTCACAAGCTCACACGTTGTGAGCTTGTAGATCGGCTATTTTCAAATAGCCTAGGTTTAAAATATGGCTAAAGTGGTTAATGTATGTTTCATAATATCATCATTTATCTGAAAAGTAACTAGTAACTTTTCAAAGTAAGTTTTCAAATAATTGTAGTGGAGTAAAAGTACAATATTTGCCTCTGAGATGGTAGTGGAGTAGAAGTAAAAGTATTGGATATTGGAAAGGCTCAAGTAAAGTACAAATACCTCAATATTGTACTTAAGTACAGTACTTAAGTAAATGCACTTTGTTACTTTCCACCACTGTACTTGAGTAAATGGTACACCACTGAAATGCATGTCCATGATTTCACCAGCTGAGGAGATGTGTTTGAAATGTTAATCATCGAGCTGCTCTTACCGAGAGCGAATAACGACGCTAAAGAATTGTATTGCTTACTTGTTTATATTAGAATTGATTCTACTGATAACTTATAGAGAGTCCAGATGGGCTCCACTCCCAGTTATACATAACATACTGTTTGGATCCTGGAGCGAGGCTATATTCTGCACACTGGCAGATTTCCCAGGAAGTGCCGTCCCGCTGAATTCCACTGTTTAACATCCACGTCTGAAGTGATAGTCTTATATAAATACATAAATGCATATTATCCATGTTGTTTTGATGTGTGCGGTTGTCAGATTTCCATACAAACTCTTATCTTTAAAGTGTCTACCTCCTCGCCAAACATTTACAGTAAGTCCTCTTCCCGATCAACTAAGAGCGTCAACGATAATATTTCGAGGTAAACGTCATTCTGTCAACCGGTTGGAAAGATTATTTTAACCGCTTAAGCCAGGGGTCTTCAAACTTTTCAGGCCAAGGACCCCTTAGCTGAGAGAGAGATGAAGCAGGGACCCCCAACTACATGTTGTATAAAATCGCATATTTTGCATATCAAACATTTTCATAGATAGTTTCATAGACGTGTATGTGTATTTTCAGACAGTTAACCACTTAATCCCTGAATACTTAGAAAACTTGTACTTGGTATGCTCTTTTTTACCCCCTACCCCTTCTTGGCTGAAAATAGCAGATCTACAAGCTCACAACGCCTCGCAGCGCGAGGCGTTGTGAGCTTGTAGATCTGCTATTTTCAGCTACCGTTCCCCTCAGAATAAAGTGGTTAATGTAAAAAAAAAAAGTTCCTATCACACAAAGATTTGCCGGCCCCCCTGTAGTAACTCTGAGGACCCCCTAGGGGTCCCGGACCCCCTGTTGAAGAACCCTGGCTTAAGCTCTATTATATACGTATACTTTGTCGTACGACGACGAATAGTGAATGGCACATAACACGTAAGACTGAGTCTAAAACAGTGACTGCCAGGCTGACTGCAGCACCCTGAGATGCACATGCAAAAATAACAATATCGAGTGCACTCCGGCATGTGGACACTGCAGAGGGTCCAGCTGCACTAACTCAATTACATATGCACTGTGACGAGGATGAAGGTGACATTTTGTAGTGTGATATTGGGTGCGCATGATTTAATTGAGTTGTTTGATCCGTTGTGTGATGATGTGAGCATATTAAATTCTTGTCAATGATATTCTGTATGCGTGTTTTGCTACGAGGAACAAATACAGCATGTTCAAATCTAGCAGAAAGGGACAAAAAGCGTTTTTGGTAGGGTCATACACAAAGGCCATTTTCAAAACGTTCCCTTCATACCATTCCTTGCGACTTCTTTTCTGTTATTCAGGACGTATTGAGGATACAAAATCAGCTGAGTTTGGTTTTGTTGTAATTAATGGAAGGTTGGCCTCCATTTTTGCATAAAATGCCTGGACTAACTGGCTAAAGCTCCACTGTTTGGAATGAACTGACAAACTGACATTGCCATCTTTGAAGTCTGACTCTCTCACTAGCAGTGATACAGTACAAATGAAAGCAATAACAAGAATGAGAACAATATTAGTGCCAGAATGTGTATATTTATTATTTACGTATAGGATCAGCGCAACAGCAAGAGCTATATGAGGTGAAATGACATATCAGGCCATCATCTGGGGTGCATGAAGCCAGGTGCACTGCAGCAAAATCCATGCCAATCCCGCCAGTAGTTGTCTGACATATCTTATTTGGGACCGAAGTGTTGCGCTGACCGACAGACCGTCACGGCCCTCCTTAGAGCCTGCCGCTAGCAGGGCTAAAAACAACTGCAAACAAGACTACATGTTCTCATGCCTCTCTAACTTTCATCTGTTTCAACACCAGTGGTGGGAAAAAAAGTACTCGCATTTTGTACTTGTATTGTATCAATACTGCAATGTAGAAATACTCTGTTTCAAGAACAAGTCCGGAATTCAAAATTGACTTGAGTAAATGTACAAAAGTATTGGTATCAAAATGTACTTAGAGTATCAAAAGTAGAAAGTAGTCATTATGCAGAATGTCCCATTTGTCCCAAGTTTTCAAATGTATAACACACAATGTATAGCTCACAATGCGTCGCGATGCGACACATTGAGCTTGTTTTCATACAATTGTAGTGTAGCAAAAGTTTAATATTTGCCTTTGAAATGTAGTGGAGTAGAAGTAAAAGTATTGAAAATTGGAAATACTCCAGTAAAGTAAAAGTACCTCAAAATTGTACTTAAGTACTTACTTTCCACCACTGTTGAACACAACAGAGACGTTCTCGTTTCCACTGCCTCGGCTAGAGATTGTCAAAAAATTGCTAAAATAGCCGATCTACAAGCTCACAAAGCAAATAAGATATAAGCTATTTTTTGCTATTTGTCATAGGGACAAAGTACATCAGGCTTAAGTGGTTAAATACTTGTTATCATGCACAGCCTAACACAAAGTTCCGATCGTTCTCGCTGATAGTCACTCGTGTTCCTTTTTTTTGGGTCGTTTATTCCTCAAGGTGGAGCGTTGCTTACACAAACAAATCGATAACGCTTTGGAATTGTCATTCAAAGCGTGGGAATCGTCACTCCGGTGACAGTTTTATCGTGCATCACAAAGTGAGGCCATAATTACTGCCTTTTAGATGTCACACGGCCTTCCCCCGTGCTTTTGAAGGAGAGTTGCCACGTTGGGGGGCAAAGCGGAACGGCCGCTCTATCGATTACAGTATTCATCTGAAATGGAGACTGACAGCATGGAGCAGACACTGCATCCTCTAGCCCGTTAAGACCGGGAACGCATCTGTGTCATTTTTCAGATCTCTTTGGCTATTCCAAAAAAATAGCAGTGCCGCGCTACAAGCTTGTATATCTGCTATTTTTTGAAAAATCGTGAAAATGTGTGAATATATAGGTTTTTTAAAGCTAACATTTTTAACTCAAATCTTTGCTTCTGGGGGATTCTACAAAACAGTTCTTCTTTTTTTATGTTGCTATATCAGTGGTTCTCAAACTTTTTTAATGTCAAGGACCACCCAAAATGTTGTTCCAGGGACCCCCTAGAAGCAAAGATTTGAGTTAAAAATGTTCGCTACAAGCTCACAGTGCCGTGCTATGAGCTTGTAGATCTGCTATTTTTGAATAGCCCCATAGTCTAAAATAATGGTTTAAAGTGGTTATACACTAGATGTGTTTTCCCGGTTCCAATGGGCTAATAGCTGAGTCAGAACCTCATCGCTGTCACGGCTGTACTCGCCCGGTGGCAGGTTTGTTCCCCCTTTACAAGTGGATAAGAATATCCATCGTTTCTCTCACCTCAGGATCCACAGGGTGGGCAGCCAACCCCCCCAACCCCCCCACCAGCCCTGGCTGGCGGGCCGAGCGAGCTCTGCTGAGGCCGAGCGGGGGGCATTTCAGGTAAACCCACCACCACTCTCCTCTAGATGCATTATTTAGGCATACATCAGAGGGACATCTTTGGTAGGAGAAACTCAGGGGAGACATCTCTCTCTCTCTCTCTCTCTCTCTCTCTCTCTCTCTCTCTCTCTCTCTCTCTCTCTCTCTCTCTCTCTCTCTCTCTCTCTCTCTCTCTCTCTCTCTCTCTCTCTCTCTCTCTCTCTCTCTCTCTCTCTCTCTCCTCTCTCTCTCTCTCTCTCTCTCTCTCTCTCTCTCTCTCTCTCTCTCTCTCTCTCTCTCTCTCTCTCTCTCTCTCACACAAAAAAATAGCAGATATACAAGCTCACAATGCTTTTTTCAAATAGCCTAAAGAGGCCTATGCATAGGGCTTAAGTGGTTAATGTATGCTTTGTAAAACATTTCATCTACAAAGTAACTAGTAACTAAAGTTTTCAAATAAGTGTAGTGGGAGTAAAAGTACAATATTTGCCTCTGAGAAGTAAAAGTACCTCAAATTGTACTTAAGTACAATACTTGAGTACATGTACTTAGTTACTTTCCACCACACTCTCTCTCTCTCTCTCTCTCTCTCTCTCTCTCTTCTCTCTCTCTCTCTCTCTCTCTCTCTCTCTCTCTCTCTCTCTCTCTCTCTCTCTCTCTCTCTCTCTCTCTCTCCTCTCTCTCTCTCTCTCTCTCTCTCTCTCTCTCTCTCTCTCTCTCTCTCTCTCTCTCTCTCTCTCTCTCTCTCTCTCTCTCTCTCTCTCTCTCTCTCTCTCTCTCTCTCTCTCTCTCTCTCTCTCTCTCTCTGAAATGTTCTTGCTGAGTAACTGTCTTGTTACATATACACTCACGTGGGAGTATAGCCCAGCACTACAGTGGTGTGGTCTATCACCAGAAGAAAGTCGAGGCGCTTAAAAGCTTTGCTTGGCGTACTTTCAACCACAACTAAGTTGTTGAAAGCATTACTCTGATGCCTACAAAACCAGTGACCTCCCAGTCTCACAAGTTCAGGCTTCCCGCCATTTCCCCTCATCGTTGCCTACGCAACGCGTGGTTTTGGGACCTGCCTCTGCAGTGACTCAATTAATTGTTTCAATCATAAGAACAATGGATTGCCATTAGCATACGGTTTGGAAATGCCCATGAACGCCAGGCGTCTAATAAGGTTTTACAGAGATAAACTATGGACAGAATAAATAACTCCCCTGTGATTTTATGACATTCATGCACTAATTGTTTATCTCCAAGGCTATACGCTGTCACATGCTGAAGTAAAGGACTAGCCAAATCAGAGATAATTAAGACTTAGCCGCAGGGTAGTTTACATATCTCACTAATCACAGTGAAATGCATAGGCGGGAAAGTGCCATTATCAGTCAAAACTGTTGTCTTAATTAACCACTTTCAATCTGCCGTTCCCTATTTTGGGCATGTCGTTATGGGCTAAATGACATGTCGATGCAACGCATCGTGAGCTTGTAGAGAGGCTATTTTTGCCGCACGACACCATCATACGACAACGTTTAACCCATGGGAAATATTTTTTTTGTTTTTCTTTGGCTATTCAAAAATAGCAGATCTACAAGCTCATAGTGCGAAATAGCAGATATACAAGCTTGTAGATCTGCTATTTTTGAAAAATCATGAGCATTTGTGCAAATCTTTGAATATATACATATTTTTTAAAGCCAACATAACCCAATGCTTTGCTTCTGGGGATTCTACTAATGTCTTCTAAAACGTATGTTATCTATATCAGTGGTTCTCAAACTTTTTCATGTCAAGGCCCCAAAATGATATGTATTTGGCCGCGGACCCCCATCTCAAAATATGTAGTTCCAGGGACCCCATGAAGCAAAGATTTGAGTTAAAAATGTTCGCTTTAAAAATAAATATATTCAAAGATTTGCAAAAATGTTCATGATTTTTTTTTTAAACAGCAGATCTACGGCACTCGGTGCCGCGCTATAAGCTTGTAGATCTGCTGTTTTGAATAGCCAAAGAAATCTTAAGTGACAGAGATGCGTTCCCGGTCTTAATGGGTTGAAATAAGGGGCTTACGTAAACAAAGAAAATATTAAGCAAAAATTGCTAATCAGCATACAGAATACACATAATAATACATGAAGGCACAGTGTCCTTGTGTCCAATCAGGAGGATGATAGCGTCAGCCAATATAACTGTCAGCAGCACCATTTTTGTTTGTCTTCCAAGCTTTTAGTGTAATGGCCTTGGGACCTTGTAGTACTCCTGGGTTCTGACAGCAGTTTGTTGTAATGATGAGGACAGGTTAACAACTAAAAGAAACTCTCACTTCAGACACTTAACACGTGGCAATTCTCCTATTCTCATTCTGATCCATATCACAAAAGACAGATGACTGTCTATTTGACCTGCAGCAAAAAAATGTGTTTCCTTTGAGGTTGTTTTTGGTCGACTCGCACAAGCAGCAATATCATTGCTACTATTTGTGGACAGCCTTTTCATCTTTTTATGGCATCGCGCCTCAGGCGTCTAGCACAGCGTTTGCTCGTCCGTAGATGTACTGTATGTATGTATGTATATATGTCCTCTAAATTGTTGTGTCTGTCCTTGTCTGTCAAGGTCCAAGGTCAAGGTGTCTTTATTGCAGCGGTTCCCTACCCTTATACAGGCCTGCAACTCTGAGAGTGTAAATGGGACCAAATGGACCATTTGTACACTCTCAGAGTTATGGGTGTCCTTGAAATTAAGACGTTTGAGAACCACTGCTTTATAGTTATATATTGCACGGGTACATAAGAGTACATTTGTGTTTTTTTTCTGTTTCTCGGTTAATCTTGCAAACCATGACTACAGTACACTAATTGCTGTCATATTACGTGTGCAAGCTTCAGCTAAGTAAGTCAAGACCTGAATATTCTTTTCACTTTTAGTGAATTCATAATCTCAGATCCACCGTCATGCCTAAGTCCAAAATTGGGCAACGCTGGTGTATAGATAGATAAAGATAGATAATGTAGACCTCTATTGATCCCACAGGGGAAATTCAGTCGGCAGAGGCAGCACCTCAGTTAAGGTTCCCGATACCGAGTAAGCGAAGTGCTGTTAGATACAGCAAAGGTAGCAACACAAGACGAGGAGTGTAATGAAGAACGTCACAAAAACACCATCAACAATGAATGATATTACATTATGAAAGTATACCCAGGTAAAGTAACCTTTTTTTCATTTCATTTCAAACCTTTACTTATTCTCGAAAGACATTGAGGTTGCTCTCATTTGCAGTGCCGTCGAGATACATCACAGTACAATTACATTTTCACATCAATATTCATATCAAAAAACAAGACAAAACAGAAACAATAAAACAACCTTTCTCTATCGGGTGATACAACACAAATTTAAAAGCAATTGCAGACACTTGTGGGTAGGACTGCAATCAAGGATTTAAATTGACCGTATGTTATGGGAACAGATCTTAAATTGAAGCTGTAGGTCATTCCAGGTGGTTGGGGCACTAAAACAAAAGGCTGTTTTTTCACTATGCAGGAAAAAATCACAGCGTTATCACAGCATCCCACTCTATGCGTAAACAAGGCTCAAATGAACACAATCACGTTGTTGTTACGACATCAAGTATCAGGTACCGTATGTCCGAGTCATCCAGATCAGTGGTTTTCAACCCTTTTCATATATCAAGGTCCATTATTTATCCGCCATTTGAGCCACGGACCACCGTTTGATGAGATTTAAAACTTATATTAATATTATTATTGTAATCGTTGGATAAGATTTTGTCCACAATTCCATGCTGTATTGATGTTGTACCATAGGAGAGATAACAGGCAAACTTTGATCAAAATAATAATTCTTTAATTAAATAATGCAGATGTTTAACAATCATTTATGATGTCAGAGATTCACAGGGTAGCGATGCTGTTTCGTTATTATACCCTGTCTTGTTTCTCTTTATTCTTCATGCTTTATTCAGACCAGGGCGATGCCCACACAGTCACACACACACACACACACACACACACACACACACACACACACACACACACACACACACACACAAACACAAACACACAGTCACACACACACACACACACACACACACACACACACACACACACACACACACACACACACACACACACACACACACACACACACAGTCACAGACACACAGTCACACACACACACACAGTCACACACACACACAGTCTCACACACACACACACACACACACACACACACACACACACACACACACACACACACACACACACACACACACACACACACACACACACACAGTCCCATACACACAGTCACACATACAGTCAGACAGATACACAGAGATGTGTGGATTTATAGATATTTTGGGAGAGCCGCTGATCCGACCGACTTCCCACTGTGCAATGCACTCCCTTGAGTCCTCAGCCATACACACAAGTTGAAGTCGATCAGTCTGACTGTTCTCCAGATGTGTGTGTGGAAACACACACACATCACACACAGAGAGAGAGACAGAGAGAGAGAGCGAGAGAGAGAGAGAGAGAGAGAGAGAGAGAGAGAGAGAGAGAGAGAGAGAGAGAGAGAGAGAGAGAGTGACAGAGAGAGAGAGACAGAGAGAGAGAGAGAGAGAGAGAGACAGAGACAGAGAGAGAGAGAGAGAGAGAGAGAGAGAGAAAAGACGACAAGGGTCACATTAAAACCCGAGTCCTCTGCGGTCATGAGGAGCATATGGTCTGTGCTAGTGTGCTCTATAACTGGCTAATCCACCGGGAGGGAGGCCCCTGCCTTTTCATCTCTTTAAGCGATCGAAAAGAACAACTGTCTTATGTTGGTGAATAATTGATGGCATTCTGTGGCGCTGGAAGAACCACACACACACACACACACACACACACACACACACACACACACACACACACACACACACACACACACGGCACCTTTTCAAACAACCCTCTCCCAGAGAGAGAGAGAGAGAGAGAGAGAGAGAGAGAGAGACACACACACACACACACACACACACACACACACAGAGACAGCAGAGAGTGAGAGACATAGAGATGCGAGGGACCAAAACAAACAGTGACAAAGTGTGCCTGTGACCCAGCCACGGTGTCGCGCCGCAGGTTAGACACGAGTTACGACACACAAACAAAGACGGGGGACAACTTATTTCTTTCCACCTGAGTTCCTCCGAACACTAATTCATTTGTTTGGTCTGGGCCTCCTCTCCCTGGAGATGTTCCCTGTGTGTAGAATATAGTGCTTGTTGAGATGCTAGGGAGCACAAACCGCAAGCTGAAGGAAAGGGAAGCCCGAGAACCTAGAGGGAGATTAAAGTAGTAATCACTTCTGAGCTGAAGAAACCAGTGGACCTGTTGAGTAGGGAATTTCCATTTTTTTCAATTATTCAATGTGTTTCTCCGGCCAATTGATCTAAAAGCTCCCCCCCCCTCGCCCCCCCCCCCCCCCCCCCCACACACACACACACACACACACAAAACTGTATACTCCCATCTGAAAGAGGATTATTTTCGCTTTGTTGCTTTCAAAAGAATATTAGAGCATTTGTATTGTGTGCATCCACGAGCGTGCCAACAGGCTTGGGCAGTTATTTGGTTGAGTGTGTAAAATTGATCGATTGAAGCCGTTGCTCAAACTGTGCGGCCGTCTCTGGGGAATACAGCCTGGGAAGGAGAATAAGAAAAGCATCTCTCTGGGAAAACCCACTGATATTCAAGCTCAAGAATCAACAATCAAGAGTCAAGAGGGATTCAGTTAACAGCCACTTAACTCAGATAAGATACAGATGAGCTATAAGCAGCGAAATGTTGCGCCGAGACTGTGCTAACACAACAATAATGAGCGTAATACTAATTAAATGAAAGTAATAATACTGGATGTAATGAATGATGCGAAGCCTGCGGAGCTAGTTCAGCCAGACGACTCAAAGGAGCGCCAATTCCTGATCAGTCACATGCTCATTCCATCTGATTAGGAGTGATATTTAAGCCATTAAGACCGGGGAAAATATATTTTTTTAGATGGGGGTCCGCGGCCAAATACATATTATTTTGGGGGTCCTTGACATGAAAAAGTTTGAGCACCACTGATATATATATATTAGCAACAAGCTACAGTATATATATCAGCTGCTCACAGCTCATTCTTCTTGCTGCTGCTCTGCTGCTGCTTTGTGCTCTGCTCTATGAAGTTTTTTGATGCTCCTACCACCACCCCAGCATCCACCTGTGCGGGCTCTGTTTCTATGATTCTCTTACGGGGGTCGATTTCATTCCATTATTTAGTAATTCATGCTTACAGGCAATGAATGAAACGAGACAGAGCCGTGACGCCAAATATGATTCATGCTCAATATATTTACGCTCAATAAATATATTCAATCCAAGAGTTGTCCAAAAAGGTAGGCCTACAGGTAGAACGGCAGGTATGACAAACCTCTTCAGACAGGTAAATAAATATTTAGCAGTAGTGTCATAGGTGCAATAAGCACGAGAAACTTTTACAGGCTTATCACATACATAATCGTCTAATCACAATTATTTTATATAATCACAATTATGTTTGCATAATCGTCATAATCAATTCCATGTTAAAGTCTCGACGCGACGCGTTTTGAGCTTATAGATCGGCTATTTCCACTATTAATGTTGTAATATATTTTCAAGTATAACGTCATTAAATATGTGTTATTTGTCATATCTGCCCTGTGCAACTTTTGTTTACGAAAGCTAAAAGCCAAACAGAAATGTATTTTTTATTCATAATGTTCCATTAATTTTAAACAACAGAAACACATTTAAATCATTAATCACAATTATTTGAGTGGTAATTAATCGTCAACTTAAATTTGTAATCGTGACAGCCCTACTTTTACAATTAACATTTTGAAGATTCTTTATTTTTGCTACATTTGTGTTTGTTTTTTGACCACGTCCGTATCCAGGGCTCTGACAGCCGCAGGGGAACATCTCTTTTGGAGCCTCGGGCTGAGACCCCTCCAGCTCTCTCCATTTCACATAATCACGAAGGATGATGTTTTTATCCTTCATCATTCCCGTTTGCCCTGCTCAAGCACCTGCTGCTGTCCAATACAAACATTTTTCACAATATTTATCTGTGGAACCGAGTCAAACTAAATTGAATGCCTCCACTCATCATGCATTCCAAGTGCTTATCAGGGTGGGGGGGTCCCCAGTTCAAATATAATTATTTTGGGGGGCCACGGCCTGAAGAGGTTGAGAACCACTGGAATACACTATATTGTATGCCTTGGATGGGAGAGCCGACCTCGCCACCTTCCACAGCACTCACTGATCCTGGGAAGAGCTCTTTAACTTCTCAAGGTTCCAGGGGGTCCCCAGCTAAATTTGTTATGGCATCAGAATCAAGTTGAACCACTTTAACACTATTTTACACTTAAGCTATTCAAAAAATACATATCAATTTGGGGGTCCCTGATATGAGAATGATTGAGAACCACTGCCATAGAGATGGCCCCTGTCATTATGCTCAGGCTGTAGCAGACACAAAAACACTTCTTTGAGACTTTCTTGAATCTTGATCAAAATTCAAGATAACAAGATTTTTATTTATAACGGTCACATCATATACGAGTACACAATATGCTATTTATTTTGTTCCGGTTCCTCAATATTGAAGCAGCAATATATATTTTAGCGCACTTTTGAGTATAGCTTGAAGGCACTGTGTGCATGGGTCCTACTTCTAGATATTATATTTGGAAGATTGATTTATGCATGTGTTAGTGTATGTACATTTATGTGTGAATATGTCCATGTGTGCAGTCTTAATATGCAAAGTGCCAGGTCCGTGTGTGTGTGTGTGGGGGGGGGGGGGGGTTGAATAATATTATTATAGTAGGTGTATGAGGTATGTTCATGCACCGTAAAACTACTGGGCATTAATTTGACTCTGGGAGTGTAGAAGTGTTTTACATATCCTCAACACATTAAAGTGATGTGGCGGCCATATTGTAATGAACTGTTGGGTTCAATCAGGCACAGCAACTCCTGACAATAAATCTGTTTTATTTGCAACGCTGAGCTCGCGTTGCCAACAATTCAACTCCTGAACGCAGAGAGGAGGAGGAGGGGGCTATACTCTCTGCAACCAGCCCCATTACTCACTGTTTCACCCAAATTAACACGCATATATCGTCGCTGACGGGTGGAAACCTTGTATGTCCAAAATCGGTACTTTTCAGGAAATGGTAAAAAAGAAATGCTAATGTATCCGGTAGGAGACACAAAGTAGACTCTTTGTGTCTCCTACCGGATATACACCCAGTCATCAAATTATTGGCTTAGGAATGCGACAAAAACAAAACAAAATCCATGAATTCAAGGCTTCATGGGGTGTGTAATTGATAGAAAATAAGTATTTTTTTGGGTGAACTAATCCTTTAACCACTTCAACGTTCATTTTGAAAATGTTGTCGAAAATAGCCTACCTACAAGTTCACAACGTGTCACAATTGTGACGTTGGTAGGCTATGTTCACAACTTTTGTGCCCCACTGTTGTATGACGAAGTGGGACATTAATTTACAATAAAAAACGTAAAAATGTGAAATATGGAGATAGAGATACAAGGTTTCTGCCCGACAGCAGAGATATTATATATATAATGAATGGTTAAATGAGCATAAATCAACCACATTAATCACAATAAATGCATAAATCCCCCAACATGTTCCCCGTGGCAAATAGCAACACATAAACACAACAGTATAACAAAGAGGTGCCTTGCCTTGAGGCATGAAGAGTGCCCTCCTCAGCCATCTAACAGCCTGGGACACTACGGTATGTTGCTGATGTTGACAGAACAACTTTAATGAAGCGCCATCCATCCATTTATGAACCGTGAATTTGCCTTATAGGTAGTTAACCCGCATCGGTGTCATTTTCGAATTTAGCTACCATGATACTATAGCCATTGTTGTATACTTTGGCTATTCAAAAATAGCAGATCTACAAGCTCATAGCGCGGCACTCGGTGCCGCGCTATGAGCTTGTAGATCTGCTATTTTTTTTTAAATCATGAAAATGTGTCCAAATCTTTGAATATATATGTTTTTAAAGCAAGCATTTGTAGCTCAAATCTTTGCTTCTGGGGGGTCCCTGGAACAAAATATTGTGAGATGGGGGTCGGCGACCAAATACATATAATCTTGGGGGTCCTTGACATGAAAAAGTTTGAGAACCACTGATATTATAGCAACATACGGTTTTCAGAAAACTGTTAGGATTTAGAAGACATTTGTAGATGTGTTCTCGGATTGACTACGGTTAAACATTGCAGTTGGAGTAGAAGTATCAGTATATAGGGTAGTCTAGACTGGGATAGATTAAGACACTGTCTGAGCCTCGGGGCCCAAGAGTTCAGGGCAGGGGGGGCCCCTATGATAGTCATTTGCATGAATTGTCATGGTTATTAAATGTACAGTTCATATCAAAGGGCTTAGTCGTTCAAGTCAATAGCAAAGTATAAACACATTGTGTGCCAGAGGTTTATTAAAATAGGGTACGTTCAGTGCCTGCATATCTTCTATCCACTTACGATGTGTCGGAAATAGGTGATGTTCAAGCTCGTAACAAAAACTGTAGGCACAACACATTTTCTTATTTATTTATTCTTTGACAAAAATTACCTACTCTCAACTTAAGAATATAGGTCAGTATTGTGCGACTTTTAATTGTTTGTAATAACACTGTCCTAGCTTTTATAATATTCATTCTGCTCTACAATGAGTTACTGTATTGCCTCTTCAATTGTAAGAACAAACTGCAAGTCTGGCTTTGTGACACACTGACAGGTTGGTGATTCACACCAAAATTAGTTTTCATTTTGCTTCACACCTTTATTTTTGGACATTTTGCACGACTTCCTCATACATACAGTAGACATACAGTAGGCATGCCATAACATCTCTGGTCCAGTTCTCTCATACTGTATATCTCTGTGCTCATGTTCCCTATTCCAGTTGTTCCCAAAGTGGGGTCCAGGGACCCCCAGGGGTCCTTGAGGGGGTTCCAGTGGAGTCCCCATGCTAAATGATTAACAGTTACAAACCAAATGGACCCTGAAGGATCTGTAACTCTGAGAGTGTACAAATGGAACCGTTGTCATTTGGTTCCACTCTCAGAGTTAAATTAACACCGAGATAGATTGGGGTACCGGACCAGAGATATATTGTATCAAATTGGGTGTCTGTGGCCTACTAACGCATGTCAACCTGGAGGTCCTTGAAATTAATAAAAACATGAGAACGGCTGCTCTATTCACCACAGTCTGGTTGTGAGAATGAGCCATTTAGCGGCTGAAAGTATAGTACAGAGGCCTGAAGTTGGTTCAACCAAACAGCTGTATGTATTCACCGTGTAACATACAAAGATACAAAAACACAGCTAGGAGCTCCAACACTGGTGACATGCAGTGCCTATAGCTCTCATCACCACCAACTCAATCGCTTTGTTACTGGCAGCACTTTATACTCAGCTGGAGGCAATTAGTGTGGACTCCACCACGTCAAGGGGTAGATTAATGAATACAAATATAACATTAACTCTCATAAACATCTATTAAAACTCCATGAACTACAACACTAATTATTCTCATATAACATTTACATTACAACAATATCCTTAGCAATTCTAAATACAATTTTTTTTATGTCCAATGTATTTGAAGTTCATAAAGTTAACATAAGTATAACTAAATACATTTGAATTTAAATAAAAACGTTATTTTTCAGGATTCCAATTCAGGATTTTTTTTTTAAATACCAAACAATTATCACTATTCCAATTCAATTATAGTAAAATATCAGATCGGCTATTTTTGCTACTTTTGTGTGACATAGAATGGCCCGACAGTATATGCAATGTAGCCCTCTGGAGTGAGCGTGGAAATATAGTGGCCCTCTCCATCATCAAAGTTGCCCACCCCTGCTATAATGTAAAGTGCCACTGTGCTGTGCAAAAAATGTGAAGTGTCAACATGCTGTGCAAATATTCAATACTTCAAGTTACAAAACTTACAATGTGCAAAAAAATGTACCTGTTATTTTGTTCTCTGTTACACCGGTTTTAAAGCCGTACCTGTTAATTATCCTGTGGGTGAGGTATAGGAGTCAGACGGTGCAGAAGGCTTGGCATGGAAGGAACCCTCTGCACTCACCTCCGCCTGGCAGCTTCAGTAATTAATCTGATCTGTCTTTTGCTCGGTTTACTCTGGCCTCTGGCCTGCTGCGCGGAGCACTTCACACCGCCTATAACACCGCTCCGTTATTCAGCTGCCTCAGAAGAACCCCCCCCCCCCTTGATTCATGCATTGAGAGACCAAAACCCCTGGCTGGCTCGAGCTGCGCTTTGGAGCCGTTCCAAGAGAAGTATGTTCGCCTCAATCCCGGTTCCCACAGTGCTGCTCAACTTGGATTTGTATTTTCTTAAGACCACTTTGCACTCTCTGCACAACAACAGCTAGTCTTTCTCTGATTGTGAACACTCTATCAGCCATAGAATTGGTCTCACCAATCCCCTTACACAACAATGTAGGCGTAACGCCTGTCTGTCTGCATGTCTGTCTGCCTGTCTGTCTGTCTATCTGTCTCTAAATAAGGGTAAGAACAATATAGACATTTAGCAGACGCTAATACAATAAGCGTTAATAAACAAGGTAATCAAATAAATAGAATGCAGAGAGAACAGTGTAGTGTACCTCGAGATATTATAGATACCAGACAATAAACAATGAACCTATTATATATGTGCCATCTGGTGGTTCTCAAAGTTGGGTCCGGGGACCCCCAGGGGTCCGTGAGGGGGTTCCAGGGGGTCCCCAGCAAAATGTGTTATAGAAACCAAACACTTTAGACCTACTGTATATATCGGATATTTTAAAAATGTTTTAAAAATGTTTACATATACATTTTGGGGTCTTGACATGAAAAAGTTTGAGAACCACTGTCTACCGAGTTGAAGTCAGCTGTTAATAACACAGAGCTGGACCTGTGACAGAACACTGGAGGGATTTAATTTGGGTAGAAAAGTGAAGTGTCTTAATTATTGCAGGTGTGCGATGGCCTTTGATCTGAGCTGGCCCTTCCCACGTCTCCAGATGTCTCATTTAAGGAGCATAATTTAGATACAATTGTGCGTGTGTGTGTATGTGTGTGCGTTCATGCGTGCGTGCGAGTGTGTGTGGGTGGTGTACTTGTGTGTGTGTGTTTCTGTTGGAGCTGCATTCAAACCACGTTTATGACAGTGGTTCTCAAACATGTCCATGTATTCGGCCACGGACCCCCATCTGAAGAAATGTTGTGCCAGGACCACCATAATAAAACATTTCAAGATGTTTCTAAAAACATTTCAAATTACCAATTGTCCAAGCTCACGATGCAACAACGTTGTGAGCTTGTAGATGTGCTATTTTCGAATGGTTAAACAGATTTTGATACCATATTAACAAATCCTGCTGGGGACCCCCTGGAACCCCATCAAGGACCCCTGGGGGTCCCTGGACCCCAGTTTGAGAACCACATGTTTATGAAACTGCATGTGAACATTTGACTAATGGTTGGAATTGAATCAGAAACATATACTGTATTCGCTGTCACCCATTCAATTCTTATGTTAATGATCTCCAGGTCCATAATTCTGTCAACATGACTAATTAAGATAGTTATTTCTGTTCAACACAGCTTTCAAAGACAATTAAATGCAAATGAGCCTGAATGCATTGTTTATGTAGGTAGGCAATTTTTAAGTCTAGTCAGGATTTGAAGGCATACAAAAAAACGTCCGCTTCACTACTATGCCAGTGGTTCTCAAAGTGGGGTCCAGGGACCCTCAGGGTTCCTTGAGGGGGTTCCAAATGGGCCCTGCAGGTCTGTAATCCCAACCCTTACACGGGTCCATTTGGTTCCATTCGTACACTCTCTGTGGGTTAGCAGTGGCTCAGGAGGTAGAGTGGCCAATATGTGATCATTGGCTTCTGCTAAACGTGTGACAAGTGTCTTGTTCAAGTGCCCTTGAGCAAGACACTGAACCCCTGTTCACCCGATGAGCAGGAGCAGTTAGCATGGTTTCCTCTGCTGCATTGTGTGAATGGGTGAAACTAATGCACATTGCAAATCTCTTTGGATAAAACCTGATATAGAACAGTGATTCTGAACATTTTTAATTTAGTTTGATATCCATTTCAACAGGTTCTCAAACCTTTGTGTGCCAAGGACCCCCAAATTGATATGTATTTGGCCGCGGACCCCCATCTGAAAATGTGTTGTGCCAGGGACCCCCAGATGAGAAGATTTGTGTTAACAAAAATCTATATTATATTAGAAACACTTTTCAAGATCTTTCAAAACATTTTCTAAAATAGCAGATGTACAAGCTTGCAGTGAGCTAGTAAATAGCCACGGTAACTGATTTGGCTGGGGACCCCCGGGAACTCCTCCAAGGACCCCTGGGGGTCCCCGGACCCCACTTTGAGAACCAATGCATTAGAACACAGCTTCGATACCGTCTTTTTGTCTCTGGGACCCCTATACAATCCTGTGTTAACTTAACTATGAGTGTCTATGTAAACATGTGTACATTCTCATAGTTTCTAATCTCTCAAGACAGATTCAGCGAGCCGATGGGTTCCCAGATTGCATAGTTACAGACTTGTAAGGGTCCTTCTGGACCCCTGGTGGTCCCCGGACCTGATGTTGAGAACCCACGTGCTACAGAAATGCCGATCATTTAGCCTACCATTTACCACTCGGATGTGCCGGAGTGTGTGTCCTCAAAATTAATACTGTGACCGCTATGACTCGTCACACACACGGTCACAGCAACAAAAACAAAATAAATCACCAAAAACTGAAGCAACACAGGCAGTGCCTCAGTCACACGAACATGCCTCCATTGAGAATCAGATGACATTTTTTGGTCCCGGTTTGGATTTAAAGAAACGTCCCACAGTTCCCTGCAAATAATGGGATTTTAACCCGTTAAAACCGGGAAAGCATCTTTTATACGCATCTTTATACTTTGGCTATTCAAAAAATAGCAGATATACAAGCTCATAGCGCGGCACCGAGTGCCGCGCTATGAGCTTGTAGATCTGCTATTTTTTGAAAAATCTTGACCATTTGTGCAAATATTTGAATATCAAGTTTTTTAAAGGGAACATTTGTAACTCAAATCTTTGCTTCTGGGTCAAGGAAAATAAGTTTTTCAGAAAACTGTTAGGATTTAGAAGACATTTGTAGAGTCCCCCAGAAGAACAGATTTGAGTTACAAATGTTTGCTTTAAAAATAATATATTCAAAGATTTGCACAAATCCTCACAATTTTTCAAAAATAGCCAAAGAAATCTAAAAATGACACAGATTATCCCGGTCTAAATGGGTTAAGGCACACGCGTCATGACACGACATGAAGCCGGCACTAGCAGCAGGACCAAATGGGTTTTGGGTCGGGACGTCCACAGTCTAGACCATGAGCCTTATAGCACAGCAGGAACACCGTGTACCATAACACCTGATCCCGCTATAAGCCAAAGAATACATTCTCTTGACTCATTTTTTCCCATAACTTATTTTTAGTCTGACTTGTATTAGTGTTTTATCTTATTTGATTTATTTTGGTCGTAATCTCTTTTACCCACACTGCAGGAAAGCTTGGAATATAAGAATGTGATCGCCTGCAATGTTGCTATACCTGCTGTCAGTGGTGGAAAAAGTACTCAAATGGTTTACTTAAGTAAAAGTATCAATACTGCAATGTAGAAGTACTCTGCTACAAGTAAAAGTCCGGAATTCAAAATTTACTTGAGTATAAGTACAAAAGTATTGGTATCAAAATGTACTTAAAGTACCAAAAGTAAAAGTACTAAAATGTTTGAAAATAGCCGATATACAAGCTCACAACGCGCCGCGATGCAATGCATTGTGAGCTTGTAGATCTGCTATTTTCAAATAGCCATATGTATAAAATAGGGCTAAAGTGGTTGATGTTTTGTAATGTAATAATGTATATCTGCAAAGTAACTAAAGTTTTCAAATCATTGTTGTGGAGTAAAAGTACAATATTTGCCTCTGAGACCTGAGTTGGCTCTGTACTTGGTCCGCTCTTGTTTCCTCCTACACCGTCTTCGCCAGCAATAGCAGATCTACAAGCTATAGTTATAACAACATTACAACACTGCATGCCTATATCTCTCTTGTTCTGTCTTTCACACACACACACACACACACACCCGACACACACACACACACACACACACACGCACACACACGCACACGCACACGCACACGCACACGCACACGCACACGCACACACGGAGCCATGATGTGTTCTATAATCATAACACAACACATTTGTTGGGGGAAAAAACATGTATGGCTAATGAAAGCAATGTGTGTGTGTGTGTGTGTGTGTGTGTGTGTGTGTGTGTGTGTGTGTGTGTGTGTGTGTGTGTGTGTGTGTGTGTGTGTGTGTGTGTGTGTGTGTGTGTGTGTGTGTGTCTTTTTCTTCCCGATTTAGTCTTTATGCCAATTCATTCATTCCCACACACATTTATGTGTGTTGTCACTGTTGTTGCTGTTACCCTGCCAGCGAGGAGACCCACCGGGCGCCCAACTCTCCCTGCTGACAGGTGCCTCCCCAGCCCGTAAGTGTACGTGTAGTGACAAAGCACCCTCCCCACCTGACTTCCCTCCCCCGAACATAGGCCAACTGTGTTCGTATAGATAGACACTCGACAAAGCCAGATGCACCGCGATGGATTCGAACCCCCAGACCCCCAGAGGTGCAATAGGCTATTTCATCTTTCAAGCTGAACCCCAGTCCACACACTAAAAGGAAACCGCAGGCACTCTGGTATAGCAGAAAGCCTGGTAGACTGAGGTTAACTCTCAGACAATTGTTTTCCTTATAGTTTTTGCCACTGGGGGCACCACGTCCTATTTTTGTGTAGAAACAGGAACTCGGTTTGCCCCCTCCCCTTTCTTACTCTACTTCCCCCCGGGTGCTTCTGTGTTTATCCTACTATAATTCTAGTAACCTCTGTAGTGGTGAGTAGGTGAGTACGTGAAGACACCCCGTTCTCCTCACTGGCTGGACCAATTGCTCTGATTTTGCTCACAGCCATTGACCATTACCATCTGAACGCAACTGTGAAGCCCGTTTTTCAATTTCATCAAATCTTCAAAGCTTCTTATTAGCGTTTTTGTGTCAAACACTGTCGCCATGGTTACGGGGCTGCCCAGCTATGGGACGAACTGCCTCCCGGGTTGCCAGATCATGTGCGCATATCCCCCCACGGATGCGTCGACCGGGTATGGTCTAGTTCCTACTAACAACAACACTACATGTTTAGGGCAGAGGTGCTGACACCAGAATTTTATAATAACAGATTACGTTCGGTGCCAGAAATCTCAACGTCTGCAACGCTGCGCTGTTTAGAGCTGTGGAATCCACGGCGAGCGCTACTCTTTGAAAACACGTAATTTCCCGGTTTTGGCACCCGATGTGTTAAGAGAGATTACCTCATGCACATTGTGACAAAGTTGCTCTCTTGCAGCTCGGGGCAACTCTCTGTTGAGAGTCCATGGCCTCTGGCTCAGGTTACAGTATATAGCTCTCTCTTTGGTTTCCCTGCAATCATGTTTAAACAATGTCCACCGTCTTATAATGAAGCATGATGATGCCTAAGTAATGAGTTGGCAGTGTGTGGCCCAAGCAGTAGCTTTTTTCCCCCCCAGCCCTTTAACAAAGTGCCCTGACCTTTGTAACCAGGCGGAATTAATTGGGTCGCACTAACCTTTTAGAGACTATAGCTGTGAAATAAGACCATGAGGCTCTCCCGTGTGTGCCTCATTATACCAGACTAGCTTTGTGGAGTGCGAGTGCTCCTTCACCCCCCCCACCCCCCCCTCTGGTTTAGGGAAAGGCGGAGCGGGCCCGGTCCTTTGGCTCGGATGGGGAATACATTTTCAGGTCAGACCGATTCATCGCACTTTGAACGGGCGCCCGCTGCTCTGAGCTCGGTCTATTAAAGCATTCAATCCGGGGACGCATCGATGTCATTTTAGATTTAGTTGGCTATTCAAAAATAGCAGATATACAAGCTCATAGCGCGGCACCGAGTGCCGCGCTATGAGCTTGTAGATCTGCTATTTTTTTGAAAAATCGTGTAAATGTGTGCACCTCTTTGAATATAATATAAATTTTTAAAGCGGACATGTTTTACTCAAATCTTTGCTTCTGGGGATTCTACAAAATGTCTTCTAAATGCTAGCAGTTTTTTTTTAAACTTATGTTGCTATATCAGTTGTTCTCAAACTTTTTTTCATTTCATGGACCCCCAAAATTATTATTTGTCCGCCACAAAATATTTTGGTGCCACGCTATGAGCTTGTAGATCTGCTATTTTGAATAGCCCCATAGAAATCTTAAAAAATGACACACGGATGCGTTCCCGGTCTCAATGGGTTAAACGGGCCAGCCGATGGGGGTTGGCCACGGGCGCGTATACTCTTTGGGTATTATAGCGAGGAGGGCTCTGGTGAAGCTAAGCTGTGTACTGGTGGTGTGTTGTTCTGGTGGTGTGTTGTTGTCACCAGGCCCACAGAGAGCCTCTGAGTGGAGTTGAAGGCTGGTAAACAGCGGAACAACACACATTGAAATGGCCTCCTAATGGACCCAATTATCACAGCCTTAAAAGAGAGAGGGCCAAATGCATTGAAGGAGGAGGTCCAGCCACCCACATTTAACTGATTAAGCACTCTTCTGGTAGCGTAAGGACAACGATGGTATAATTTGTTTGGATCATAATCACTTTCAGTGGTGTAAAGTAACTAAGTATATTTACTCAAGTACTGTGCTTAAGTACAATTTTGAGGTACTTTTACTTTACTGGAGCATTTCCAATTGTCTATACTTATACGTCTACTCCACTACATCTCAGAGGCAAATATTGTACTTTTACTCCACTACAATTATTTGAAAACTTTAGTCACTAGTTACTTTGCAGATATATTATAAAACATACATTAACCACTTTAGCCCTATTTTAAACCTAGGCTATTTGAAAATATCTTATCTACAAGCTCTCTACAAGCTCTTCCACAAGCTCACAGAGCCAACAATTTTGAATTCCGGACATTTACTTGTAACAGAGTACTTCTACATTGCTGTATTGATACTTTTACTTAAGTAAAGTAAAACATTTGAGTACTTTTTCCACCACTGAAAGGAGAAGGAAGGAATTTGGAATGGATGCTCCAACTTCATCTATATAGGCAGTGAACATTTGCCCAAAATGGGCGATCTACAAGCTTTAGTGAAGAGATTTAGTGTCGAGAGGGGAAAAGGGTTTGGGGGGCCTAGTTTAGAGCCCTGGGTGACTGGGATCAAAGAAGAAGTGCATATGGGTTTAAGTGGTTAAACATCACCTGACCTTGAACCTCCTCTGTGATTCTTGTTAATACGTCCTCCTACTCCCCTGAGAACTTTGGCCCGCCTGTCAAACCAAAAGATGTGTTGCTTCTCTCTCTCTCTTTCTGTGCCTGTGTGTGTGTCTCTCTGTATCTGTATCTCTCTGTGTGTGTGTGTGTGTGTGTGTGTGTGTGTGTGTGTGTGTGTGTGTGTGTGTGTCTCTCTCTCTCTCTGTGTGTGTGTGTGTGTGTGTGTGTGTGTGTGTGTGTGTGTGTGTGTGTGTGTGTGTGTGTGTGTGTGTGTGTGTGTGTGTGTGTGTGTGTGTGTGTGTGTGTGTGTGTGTGTGTGTGTGTGTGTGTGTGTGTGTGTGTGTGTGTGTGTGTGTGTGTGTGTGTGTGTGTGCGCGTATCTCTGTCTCTGTGTGTCTCTGTGTGCGTGCGTGCGTGCGTGCGTATCTCTCTCTCTCTCTGTCTCTGTGTATGTGTCTTTCTCTCTCATCTTCATGTTGTCATAATCACCAGTCGGTGTAAATATGCTGCAATATGCTCCCTACACCATATTCATATTTCATGTAGCTGGTGTTGCCAAATTGAGGTGGTAAGAGTGTTGACTCTGAATCACACCAAAGTAGTAATGACCTCTTTCAGGCCAAGGCATTGCTTCAAGGCTCCCTCCCCCTCCCCGCTTCATCAAAGACGTACAGCTAAAGGGCAGCTCTCCAGTGTGGAAATGCAAGCTATATTGAGTGATTACATTTTAATTCAAGTGCTCTACAATTCTCCCGTTGATGAAAACATGCTGAATTTGAACAGCTTGTCAACATGGAGCAAGATTGCAGATGTTCACTGGCTCATTCCGTGTCATGATAAGTGCCATTATTGAAAATCATTGGGATTTCGAATGGTTTTCGTCCGGGAAAGAATCTATGATACTAACAGTGCCATGAAGCTGGAATCCGTATGTTTTATGTCCTACTACATATCAACCACTCATTCTCGACTTGCTGTCCGGCGGAGATATTGCGCTTCTGAGCTTCAGGCAGTACTACTTGTCAATTCAACAAAAGCGAGAACAAGTTAATTTGGTTATGTCTAGGGTTTGAATTTGAGTTGGGCGTATGTTGGTTTCATGTCAAAACTCTGGTTTGATCGGTCTGTGTTTGATGTGTACTGTACAATATCTAGTACTACCTATTAAAGGGGAATTTTGGACCACAGTTTTCTTACCTTTTCTATGATATCCTAGGACAGGGGTCTTCAACAGGGGGTCCGGGACCCCTAGGGGGTCCTCAGAGTTACTACAGGGGGTCCGCTAAATCTTTGTGTGATAGGATTTTTTTTTCACATTAACCACTTGAACCCTAGCATCCCTTTTTCTGAGGAAAACTTTAGCCAAAAAATAGCAGATCTACAAGCTCTCAACGCCTCGCGCTGCGAGGCGTTGAGAGCTTGTAGATCGGCTATTTTTTGGCAAAGAGGTTTGGTGTAGAGCGAAAAAAGAGCAGACCAAGTAAACGAACAAAGTTTAATCTGAAACACAATTTTATACAAAATAGAGGGGGTCCCTGCTTCATCTCTCTCTCAGCTAGGGGGTCCTTGGCCTGAAAACGTTGAAGACCCCTGTCCTAGGATGAATGGTAGCTACAGTAGAAAAATGTCATAACTCCATCCCGGGCTAAAAACGCACGCCAATAGCCTTGAGCTAGATCGCATATTTGGATAGCTTTATTTTTTTTGAGAGAGATCTGACGTTCATAGTGACAGAACACTATGCAATGTGATTGTCTTGAATGCGCCCCACCGGAAGTCTCGCTAGACGAGATTGAAATCTTCATCCCGCGGACCCGGGATGGCGTTATGACATTTTTCTACTGTACCATTCCTCCTAGGATAGTATATCATAAAAACAGTAAGACAAATGTGGTCCAAAATTCTCCTTTAAGTAGATATCTGCCCACTTTTTGGCTTGTGGCTTCAATGTTCATTTAAGCCAACTCTCATGGATAGAATAGGACAAAAAGGATCATGACATTCCTAAATGTGAGACAAAAACAAACAAACAAAGCGTAAAACAAAAAAATAGCAATTCATTCTATTCTAGCACAGGCTGTACTTTTAATGAAAATACCTACACGCAGTCCTTTTTTCCTGACCGTTTCACTCATGTCTGCATCCTTTGCAGCGTGTAAAACAGCAGTGTGCTTTAACAGTTTAATATTTAGTTCATGGGTATTAACCAGGCTTATCCCCGCTGAGTCTGATGAGCTCCTTATCCCTACTAGCCCGCCCAATGACTTTTTTATTTGGAGGGCAATTCCCGTATATCAAGAGCCGTGAAGAAGCCAAAACCAGAACCAACACTATCAAACACTAACAAATGGCTTTCGGCCGCAACGGAGATGGGAACTCAATACGGTTCGAGCTCCTGTGAAGGTGGGTAATACCTTATATGTTGGATATCGTTTCCAGTTCACCATGTGAGCATTCAAATGGCCTGAAAGGCCCCTCACTGCTAATGTTTACTGTATTAAGCAAAGATTTGAGTTAAAAATGTTCGCTTTGAATAATATATTAAAAGATGTGCACACATGTTCAAGATTTTTCAAACATAGAATATATAAAAGCTCATATCTACAACCTACAATGTTGTAGATCTGGTATTTTTTAATAGCCAAAGTATAAAATAAGACTTTGAGAACCAATGTGCTATATTATATATATATATATATATATATATATATATATATATATATATATATATATATATATATATATATATATATATATAGTAATGACACCAGATGCTTTTCAGATTTAATGGCCCCTCACTGCTACTGTTTACTGTATTAATCCCCATTTATAATTCTGCTCTCAATGTATAATTCAGCTCACTATGAGTCACATCTGTGACGCATTGTAAGTTTATACTGTAGATCTGCAATTTTTCTTTCGTGCAACACCGTCACACGACGGAGCGTAATTTGGGCATTATAGTCTACAGCAGAATTCACGCGTGACTCATCCTAGAACACTGGTATTTATGGACTGAAATTGAGGCTTCACGTGATTAGGTAATTGCACATTAGATGGGTCTCTTCCCCCAGAAGAGTACATTCTTGCATCCTATTTAATCCATTTCATCCGGGAACGCATCTGTGCGTCATTTTTTCTTATTTCTTTGGGCTATTCAAAAATAGCAGATATACAAGCTCATAGCGCGGCACCGAGTGCCGCGCTATGAGCTTGTAGATCTGCTATTTTTTTGAAAAATCGTGAAAATGTTTGCAAATCTTTGAATATATATACATAAATATATTTCAAAGCAAACATTTGTAACTCAAATCTTTGCTTCTGGGAGATTCTACAAATGTCTTCTAAATCCTGACAAGTCTTTTGAAAATCAGTGGTTTAATCAGTAGTTCTCAACCGTTTTCATATCAAGGACCTCCCAAAATGATATATATTTGGCCGTGGACCCCCATCTGAACATATTTTGTTCCAGGGACCCCCCAGAAGCAAAAAATTGAGTTACAAATGTTTGCTTTTAAAAAATATATATATTCAAAGATTTGCACAAAAGTGTCACGATTTTTCAAAAATAGCAGATCTACAAGCTCATAGCGCGGCACTCGGTGCCGCGCTATGAGCTTGTTCCCGGTCTTAATGGGTTAAGCCCTGATAAGTATTTGTCCAGTGTGATTATGTCTGTAAGTGGCACACTGACAATCTCACCTTCAACCAAATTTCCGAGTGCTACCCCAAAGTTTCACATCAATCCCCCTCTGAATAGCACGGTAGGGTTTTTCAATTGCACTCAGTTTCAAAAGAGAGAGAGAGAGAGAGAGAGAGAGAGAGAGAGAGAGAGAGAGAGAGAGAGAGAGAGAGAGAGAGAGAGAGAGAGAGAGAGAGAGAGAGACATTCTACTTTATATGCTAAACATTTAGTTTAGCTAGTAAGAATGCCTTATCTATATGCAAATGATAAGTTATCAACTTCAATAACTGTTGCATGCAGGTGTCTCTAAACATGCTATTGCCTTCATTTGTCAGCCTGCCACGCTGGCCCAGTTTTTAATGCTAAGCGCTCTATCTTGAGAGAGGTGCATGGCGGCAAATACAACAAATAGGTGGAAGAAAAGCGGGTATAGTTAAGAGCATTGCATTTTGGTGATGATAATGACTCTTGTTTGTGCTTCCCACTCCATCTTTGTAGAGAATGATGAAACAACTAGTCAATATCAACTGAAAAACACCCCTGTAAAGCTAATTGAAGCAATTTTCATGTTCTATAAAAGAGAATTATGCTGTCTTACAATGGAAGGAATGAAAGGCAGAAAATATCCTTGAGAAAACGGCGCATAGCCCACTGTTGTTTGGCGACAAATGACCAAAAAATAAAATGGCTAACATAATTTAATAATAATGGCTGACATTTTCTTTTCAGTGTTGTAGCCCCAACTCATCTTGTACAGACGTCATTATCTCCTAGGCTCCGGGACAAATCTCATCATAAGTGAATTTTTTACTCCAAATAGACATTGGCATCGCTGAGGCTGGGGGAAAATATCATTTCCATCTTATTTAGACTCAAATGGCATCGTCAAGTTGAAGAACTGGCAGACATCGGGGTGTCTGATTGAGACTTTGCCGATTGGAGAAGTGAGTTTGGAACCGGCGAGTTTCCTTAGAAAGAGAGAGGTGGTCGGGTGGCACAGTGGTAAAGTCAGTGGTGGAAAAAGTACTCACATTGATTACTTAAGTATCAATACTGCAATGCAGAAATACTCTGTTACAAGTGAAAGTACAAACGCATTGGTATCAAAATGTACTTAAAGTACAGTATCAAAAGTAAAAGCACTCATTATGCAGGGATATTGGCATAAGAACTAAATTGGGGGCACGCCAAAGGCCTAGTTGTTAAGGCACATACACATAGGCTCTAATGCAGCCTGACAGTGAGTCACAGGTTTGATTCCCGAGCCAGACGGCCTTTGCTGCGTGTCATTCCCCTCTCTCTACCAGTTTCCGTCTCTCTCTACCATACTATCTAAATAAAGGCAGAACAGCTCCAGAGTACACATCGAGGAGGACCTCAAATGGGAGACACACACCACACACGTGAAGAAAAAGGCTCAGCAGCGACTGTACTGGCTCTGGCACCTCAAGAAGTCCGGAGTAGGACATCGCATCCTCAGGCTGTATTACAACAGTTCGGTTGAAGGCTGTGTCACCGCCTGGTATGGGAACAGTACTGCCCGAGAAAAGATCAGCCTACAGCGAGTAGTACGATCGGCAGAGCGTATAATGGGAGGCGAGCTCCCAGCGCTCGAGGAACTGTACAAGAAGCGGTGTGTGTGGTCAAAGCCAAGCGCATCATCAAGGACAAGCACCACCCAAGTCACAAACTGTTCAAAACCCTACAAGGACTGCGACCGGGCTAGGGGCCCTACCGCAGTATCAAGAGTACCACCACCAGGTTCTGGTGCAGTTTTAATCCGGCTGCTGTCAGACCGCTGAATGAGGCATAAGCCTTGTTCAGCAGCCTGACAATAGGCGGTACTGTCCAGCTGGTCGCGGACCTTTTTTGCTCTTCTTGAACACACCTGTGGATTATACCAGGGACAAATGACTTGGACGTAGCTCTTCCTTGGACATACCTGTGGACTACACCAGGTACAAGTGACTCTTTTGTTTGCTCTCCCTCATGGAACTACTTGCGGATTATACCAGGGTCAGTCCACTTTATGTGGATTATGTGGTGGACACGCACTGACATTTTTGCACCTTAATCCCATGTAAAACGCACTGACTTTTTTTGTCTTCTATTGTGCTTTTCTTCCCCACCCCCCACTCCTCTTCTTCCTCCCCCTCTTCTTTCTATGGAAATATTGTTGCGATGGGAACGATGCATGAAAACGAATTTCACCCACTTCTTTACCGTGTGAACCTGTGATGTGACAATAAACCTCATTCTGATTCTGAAAATATTGTTTAAAAAAAAACAACTGCTAAATTGGGCATGGGGGTAAAAAGCTAAAAATAAAGAAAGAAAATGACTAAAACCACGCAAACTTTTAATGATATCAGACTACGGTAGGAATTCACTTGGATCCAAGATGTCTTCATATGAATCTGTCTTTTGTTCTTCCCTGTCGTTAACTTGCTTAAAACTTCAGTCACGTCATGTAGTTTGGAGTGGAGTGGAGTGGTCAGTCAGACTGAGAGCGGGGGAGTTGATCGCCTACATGCAGTACATCTGCTCTGCTGAGAAGAGAGTCTGCCTGCCTCTTCCTCCCTCTCCATCTGCCCAAAGAAAGCAAATCCATCAAGGCAAGTGTCATAATGATTCCAGGAGGGCATGGAGAGCCCCTCCGTGTGTGTCTCTCTCTCTCTCTCGCTCTCTTTGAATTTCTGGCATGAATCTAATACACTTTTAGGCAAAAGTGAGATCCAGCAAATCCAAAGAGGACGATTTCTGGTTCTCAGAAGCCCTCGGCGCTCTATCCCTTATCTGGTCCTCTCCCCCTTCGGCAGACGGGGAGCTGTCTGCTGCACGTCCCCTCTCATCCTCTGTGGCAAAAAAAAAACATGCTTATCTCTCGTTTCTGCATACCTTCCCTCTCCATTCAAATAATTGAGCCACTCTACACTTAACCGCCTATGAAGAGGTTTCTGAACAAAATATGTTTTTTGAAAAAAAAAAGGGAAAAAAAATCCCCCCAATAGTTCAATACTCTGAAGGACGGTGTCCTTAAAAGCTTCTAATTTCAAATAGTCAATAAATGCAACTACTTTGTCTTCAAATAGCTAATAAATAATTTAAGGCTCACGTTTGATGGGGTGCAATCATTTTATAAGCTTAGTCGGCAGTTTTCGACAGAGTTTTGCCAGAGAGAGGCTTGTAGAAAGGTAAAAGCGCCTCAAACCCCCCCCCCCCCCCAAAAACAAATGTATATATATAAATATATAATAATAAAAAAAATCAATAGTGCGAGAATTATGAATGCTTGTAAGAATCGCTGTGTACTTTCAACAATAATGTTGTTACAGTTGAACTGCGCCTCCTGCTATGTTTATTAGCAAAGCCAGCATTTATCATGGGATTGGGGAATTCCGACTCACAAAACAAAGGGAAAAATGTGTTTGTGGTTTGCTGCTGTGTAACGCACTACATCACTGTAATTGACTATGCAAGGAGCACCGGGGGAAGTTGGGGGAGTCGCCCGCACAGCAAGTCTTTGTGCAACAGTGTGGTGTGACGAAATATCCGATCTACAAGCTGCACGCATCGTCAGCTTGAAGATCGGATGTGTTCGTCATACGCAGTGGTGGATAAAGTACTCATATTTGAATTAAAGGGATTCTAGGCAACTTTAGAGATAAAAAAAAAGAAAAAAAACTGTTGTCAAACACCGCCCCTACATTTACGTCCCAGACAGAGCTGGATACCCGGATGTCAAAACATAAATAGTAGGGAAAATACGGATTTCAGAAAGAGGACTGTGTTTCAATGCAGGAAAACCAGCATTGTTATATAGTGGCTGATAGAGGGGAAAGAATGCAATATATATAAATATTTTAAAATTTAGGCTTAAAGTTACCTAGAATCCCTTTAAGTAAAAGTATCAATACTGCAATATACAGTAGAATATACTCCGTTACAAGTAAAAGTTCGGAATTCAAAACTTACTTGAGTAAAAGTACAAAAGTATTGGCATCAAAATGTAATGAAAGTACCAAAAGTAAAAGTACTAAAATGTTTGAAAATAGCAGATCCACAAGCTCAAAAGGCATCGCGATGCGACACGTTGTGAGCTTGTAAATCGGCTATTTTCAAATATCCTATGTATAAAATAGGGCTGAAGTCGTTAATGTACAGTATGTTTCATAAAATCATAATTTATATCTGCAAAGTAACTTGTAACTAAAGTTTTCAAATAATTGTAGTGGAGTAAAAGTAGGCCTACAATATTTTCCTCTGAGATGTAGTGGAGTAGAAGTAAAAGTATTGGAAATTGGAAAAAAGTAAAGTGCAAATACCTCAAAATTGTACTTAAGTACAGTATAAGTAAATGTACTAGTTACTTTCCAGCACTGGGCTTATGACGAAACATGAATCAGGCATAACCCATCTTCATCACAACAGGCGTGCACACGTGCAGGCTCGTGCGCGGCACACACACACGGTAGTTAATTTTGGCATTAGCGTCCATATGTCAAACGTTGTTGTGCAACGGAAATAGACAGCGTAAGCGTTATCTGGCCGACAAGAGGCCCTAAGGGAACAGAAGGAGTGGTGAATTATCTGTCGTGTTACAGCCTTTTTTTTTTACAAAAACTGAAGCCGCGATTGTGAGATAATAACAGGAACAGCTTTAGTACCGTATATGGAAGTGAGGAGCGCCACAGTAACACCTTGCTAATTAAACTCCCTGAGGAGCAGAAGTCATTTGAACTATAGTGTGAACTGGAGCGCGACGGGACCCGATCTGTCAGAGGATTCGGGGTCGTGTTCAGGTTCATTTTCTAAAAGAAGACGTCGGGTATTTCTTATAGGCTGATTAAATGTTAGGCTACGCATTTCTTTTTGACACCACATCCATAATACAATATTTGTCAAACTGCGCTGCGATTCAATATTCAATAACTTTTTTTCTTTTGCCAATGATGAGAATATCTTTCAGCCCCCTTTCACACACAGTCTAGATTAGAAAAATCATTCAACGCGTGTATGCGTGCCGTGTGTGTGTGTGTGTGTGTGTGTGTGTGTGTGTGTGTGTGTGTGTGTGTGTGTGTGTGTGTGTGTGTGTGTGTGTGTGTGTGTGTGTGTGTGTGTGTGTGTGTGTGTGTGTCTGCGTGTGTGTGTGTGTGTGTGTGTGTGAGTCAAAGGAGAAGTGAGAGGCAGGCTGCGTATTGTTATTTGCTTTTCTGATCTAAATAGCTGAATTGCAACCAAATAGGCTCAGGTAGGAACTTCTACTCAGGGATATTATTTCAGGCCCATGCATACCTGCAGAGCTCTATAATTTGAGGCAGTGAAAGTGTCCAAATGAGTGGTGTAGACTGGAGAAGAAGTATCGGAATCAGAATCAACTTTATTGCCACGTCACAGTGTAAAGAAGTGGGCGCTAAATCATTTTGTAGTTTTCGTGAGAAGACGGAGGATAGAGGTAGAGTGAGAGCAGGAGAGAAAAGAAAAACAGGATAGAAACAGACCCTGATGCTAGACGGAAGGGTGTGGAGAGGGCAGACAATTCAGGAGTCCTAAGTTGGTTATAGTCTGCACTCTGCACCAGTCGTCTTTTATGGTGAATCCTAGTTAGCATAATGATAGAATCCATTGTTCTCGCATTAATACAAAATATAATTGAAAACAAAAAAAAAAGAATCTTGTTTGAAATGACCAAACCCGCCTACCGAAGATATCACTGTTAGGCGGGTTTCTGAACAGTCCACAGCCCTCCTCTGAGACACAGACTGAGTAGAACAATGTTTTACCATATCATAATGAGCGTTAGTGCGGACCAATCGTATGAAGACATGTTGAAAATGGGTGAAGCCGCCCTTTAAGTCCAATACTTGAGTAAATGTACTTAGTCACTATCCACCACTGTCTTCATCACTCTGTCTCCTTGTTTCTACGTCTGTCTGACTGGGGGCGTCCGTCCGTCCGTCTGTCTGTCTGTCTGTCTGCACTATGACCATTAAGACTGGGCCAGTGGAGCCCGTCGTCCTGCTGCTACCCTGCCCGCCGTCTCCTCAGCGCACCGCAGTGAAAGCTCGCTGGCCTGGAGCCGTTAACAAGCTGTGCGTTCAGACAGTCCAACGCTACAAATGGAGCTGTAGCAGCGCGCCAACACACAGCTCAGCTGCCTGGCTGCCGGTGAATCATAGACGATGGAGGGAGGGGAAGGAGGGAGGGGGGGCACTACGCTGAAGCCAAGGTTGGCAGTGACTTCAGATTACTTACAGTACAGCGTTGCTGTCGGGCACAGGCCTTGTATCTCCGTATTTCAGCCTTTTATGTGTTATTTTTTTTGAGGGGGTGTTAATTAATGCCCTACTTTGTCATACAAGAGTGTTAGGCAAAAGTAGTAGCAAAAAGAATGCTGATCTACGAGCTCACAATGCATCGCATCGAACATTTTTGAAAGTCGAAAGTGTGTCTGTGGGTTTTATAAATATTGAACCAGTGAAAAGTATTAACAATTGAGCTTGTTTTACTCGTGAGCTTGTGGTTTTGTACATACACGGTTTCCACCCGATAGCGGCGATATAGGGCCAGACTATGAATGATTCAGTGAGAGAGATTCTATGCGTTTATTATATGTCATTAGCAATATAGTACTAATCTAATGTAAATAGTTATACAAATGAATGGTATTACTAATTAAATTGCCACGGCCCCCAATGTAATATTTCATTAATGCCTGTAATGCAAGTATGTATTTATGTGCTAATGAACTCAACTATATAAATCTACGCATGGACGCTTTTCAAGCAGCAAAAGCACTATATTTCACAGTTTCTCAACGTGTGGTCCAGGGCCCAACAGGGGTCCAAATGGACCCTTATGGGTCTGTAACTCTGAGAGTGTACAAATGGAACCAATTAATGGCCCAAATGGACCAAATAATAACTAGAAAATGTGCTCCTCGGAGCACAGGTCTCCGCCAGTACTGTTCCTGTTGGCGTTGCGCCTTTGCTTCTTCATCAGTTTGCAGACAATGATTAGCTTCTTCAGTTTGCATAATAAGAGTTAGTTGCACTGTGTCATCAACTGTGATCTCAGTTTGTACTGGAATGTACTGTTCTTGATTAATCCTGTCTAAGCTATTTATATTACGTATTGTGATGACACCAGTGTGTCTACATAATGTATTGCTCTGCCATTTCTCAGCCATTTCGTGATTATTCCTGTCTTACCTCACTTTGAAAGAGACCAAGACTCTTTCAAAGTGACATATCTATTTATAGGCCGCTATACGTCATGCGTCTCACTAGCCAAGCAGAGCACACTCTTTCAATGTATTGTCACGTGTCACGTGAGGCTTGACCAATGTTAGCTTGGCCGAGGGGGGGGGGGGACGGAAAGTGAAAACATAGTCTCCTGGCGGAGACAATAACACCTGGAATTTAGTACCCAAAGTCACTTTACATGTGTGTGAGGGGGCCAGGGGGAGAGGGTAAGTAACAACAACAACTGTATTAGGAATAAAAACTAAGATAAGCAAGTCATTTAAGAAATAAAAGCACACACTAAAACAGTTGATACAAAGTCAACTAGGAAAGGCAATTGTGAACAGGTGGGTCTTCGGGGCGATTTTGAAGGTAGGGAGGGAGGGGGCATCTCTGATGCGTTTGGGGAGTGCATTCCAGAGGGAGGGGGCAGCCACAGAGAAGGCCCTGTCACCCCAGCTTCGGCGCCTGGCCTTGGGGACCTCCACAAGGCCGGCATCACTGGACCTGAAGGAACGGGACGGCGCAAATGGGCCATATATAGTACTTCTTATGACAAATAGCAAAAATAGACAAAGCGTTGTGAGCTTGTAGATCGCACAACCCGCTGCCCTCCACACTCTCCTATCTAACAAGGGTCTTGAGTTCTACACTAGCCATGCTTTGTATGGAGAATATAGGTTGCTGCCTTCAGGAAGGAGATACAGTGTTCCTACATACAATAAGGTCAAACTGAAGAGGTCCTTTGTCCATCAGACGACATTGAGGCTTAATCAGGAGTTATAAGCCAGGGGTAGGCTGAGTGGTGGACATTGCTCTTGTCTTTGCATGTCTTTATGTATGTATTTGTATTTTGTTGTTTTCTTGTGTCATGTCAAATGTGTGTACTGTTATATGTTGCATACATGGCTGTTTCTGGGTCGCAAGACAAATTTCAGTGCAAACTGACAATAAAGTATTATCGTATCGTATCGTAGTGTTATTAGCTTTAGTTTTTGAGTTGGTTGATCCCCACCAATATATAATAATCTAATAAATAGATGTAATTTCACTATTGACTATCACAAACCTGGCAACCCGATGCAAAGTATTAACCAATCAAAGCTGCCCTGCACTGTATCGTGGAATTCAGTTGGCCAATCACGATCTTCGTACCACTAAAACCAGGAAATACTCAGACTGACTGATGTCAACAACAGAGGAAATATTTGTTTTGTGATGATCGTTTGATATATTCTTATTAAAATGTGATATAATGGATGCAGACTATAAAATGAGCCATGTTGATGACGGCACATTATTAATTAATAATAGTAAGCATCAATATTATATAATTCTAACATTAAGTTAGTGAAATGATAGATGTACAGGCAACAGTACCAGAGCTAAGGCAACAGCAGAATGGTGCACAGAAGATGCCAATTATTTTGCGTATTTAGCATTTTAACAACAGCTGCAAATGCTTAAGATACTATTAAGCAGTGACCAATCAATATGCACCCCTTTGGAGATATCGCTTGCTGTGATTAATTGGCTCTGCTTCGTTGTTTCATTGTTTTATTGATTCCAATCTTGTGTCATTTCTGTCCAGATCGCCGGTCAGTGCATCCGTTGCCACAAGTGAGTTTAATTTGGTGCTTAGATTGTGAAGTTACCGTTTGTGATTTGTTCTTTCGGCGAGTTGGGTAAGTTTCACTGCACAGTAAAATACTCTAGGTTTATTATATGGTTAACTTCTGTTTGTGTGCATGCACACACACACCCCAAGTTAATGACCATATTGTCGCTACACTGTTATACCAAGACCTTACACCAGACAAAAATGACTGGTATCCATAATCTATCTAATGTTAATGTGTAACTCCAGCTGGCTAGGTTACAGATGCTATTTAGTGAATCAAAACCAGACAAAATAACTTGAATATACTTAAAGGTAGGGTAAGTGATATTTTTTGGTTAAAACAAAAATGATTTTGTTAAAAGGTTAAAGCGCTATATTCTGATAGTAATCATTGCTATAGAGTGTTTGTTCAGTAACAGGAGTCTCCCCGTCTCTCCAGCTCTTTAATAAACAGAAAATACATTTTCTGGTAGGTGTCAAAATCTCAGCCAATCAGGAGAAAGTACCCATTTTTAAGCTTCATTTTTATAGTGTTCCAGTTCCAATTTTGCCTGCTCATTTCTTAATGTCATCACTTCCAATTTCACTTGTTTAATCTATATCCTGATTGAGTTCTCTATCCTGATTGGATAAAATTGGAAATGAAACTGAAACTGAAACGAAAACGCATTTTCTGTTTTATAAAGAGCTGGAGAGACAAGGAGACTCCTTTTACTGAACAAACACTCTATAGCAATGAGTACTATCAGAATATAGAGCTATTTAACACTTATTTTAACCAAAGAAAATCACTTACCCTACCTTTAACTTCATCAGTGTTGTGAAAGCTACATTTAGAATTATGCTCATCACAGAATCTGGCAGTGGTTCTTCTGAACATGACAATGGGAGTATGGGACACAGAAATGTATCGATACAGTATGAAAGGTTATTGCTTTTAATCTAGCTAGCACAGTTTTGACTTAAAACAATCTACGGAGCCTAAGTAATTGTACAGAACACCTGAGATTACATTCTATAACCCTAATTAGATGTGGTGATGTAATGTTTCGTCTTTGTGACTATTGATGTTTGTGCGTTGCAGGCTCCGTGGAATGGGCCAGTCGCAGAGGTTGCAGGAGGTGACACAAACGAGTGGATCTGCGAAATGATTGTGACATGGATGAAGAATAGATTGTGTGTCCCGTAATTCAGCCTATATAAACGATGGGTAAACATGATAATGAAGATCTATGTTTTAATGATTGCGCCCTTTTTTTAAATAATTGGTTTGAGAAAATAAAGATATATCACACTTTGTATTCTGTTCTCTTGTTTTTCTATGCATGCTATATAATTATTGTGCTATCTAAATAGCACAGTACGTTTCTGCCTGGGCTGTCTGGAAATCTGCTAGTAAATACTGCCCAGACAGAAACGTACTCTGCGCTCTTTAGACACGTCAATATAATTATAGAGTGTGCATCGAAAAACAACACATCAGCAAGCATATGCTGTCGTATTTATGTGAACCGATTCATAAGCTGATAGAAACCGCTCTCATGGAGCAGTGTGTCTATGACATGCTATGTTATAGAAAGTCTTTATAGGGGAAGTTCTAGCTGATCTGAGGGGGTCATCCCTATGTTCCCCGGGTTCTATGTTCCCCCACTAAGGTTAGGGTTAGGGTTAGGTTTGACATCCACTCACAAGTATTTTAATGTAGCTGGGCCACAGACACAAGGAAGTCATGGAAGTCATCAATTCCACAGTTTGCTGCTGCTATGTAATATCTCAACTTTGAATAAAGCACTCCAAAAAACAAATACTTTGTGGCTACTGGTTACCATTGCATACACTATTGCATCTATGCTTTTTGCTGCAGTTAAAGTCCTTATTTTTAATACAAATGTTGAGATACAAAGGGTTCAGAAATATATCCATAAAATTCACAATGTGTAATTCAGATTTACTGGTAGAGAGTAGGTTTATTTAACCTCAGTGTAATAGGCTGCATTTGATTTCAAACAATTGTATTTGGCTACCTTTTCTACTCCTACATGCTCTTGAAATGTGCTCTTTGTTGGTGAAGAGAATGTAACTGTAATTCTCAATCTGCAATATTCACATTGGTTGGTATATCTTGGTCTCTATAGTTGCATTTGTTAAATGCAACTGAACCAATCCATTGTGTGGACACTGGACATATGACAGAATCCCACCAGAGGTCAGAAGCCACCATTGAAAAAGATGGACTTCGGCGTGCTGGCTATTACTTTCTCACCACTGATGTTAAACAGCCAAATCGCCGCAGTGGCAGTGAACGAGACATAGCGAAAATAATCGGCTATAGAAAAGTAATCCAACACAGTTATGCATGAACTATTAGTAGCCTACGGTAGGCCTATATCTGTTGCAAGTTTGTCAGGAAAACGTATACACTATATTATGCTAATGTTAGTCTTTATGCACCAGAAGTTTTAGCGTTATCCCTGGTTGCCAAGGAGACGTCTTAGTAGCCAAATATACAATTTGCCTGTTTAAAGTGTTGTTTTTTTAAATCTGTCTTTTTCATTCTGGTGCACAAATCGAAGCTGGAAACATCCGTTACAACACTTTCTATATGTCTACTGTGAAAAAAGAATGCAGAGTGGGGATCAATGAAATTCACAATTTGAGGGCTTGGCCCACGGTCTAGTGGTGCGTCTCTTGCCTTTCCTGGCTTTGCCCTGGGTTGGCTGACTTGCCTCCCATAGCGTTAAGTTTGCTAGTTCCGGTTTCCTGACGCAGTGCCCTGCAAGCCTCTTCCTTCTCTCTCTAACTTATTTGTCTGTGACCCGTGGTAGGTCCCCGTAGAGGGACGCATTTCTGACGTGGTCCGTCCATGTGCCACCTAGTCCCATTCGTAGCATTCTTGAGTAGGCTCCATCCAGGGCCCTTTCCTATTGTGCTGTAAGGGTCCATGTCTCAGCCCTATACAGCAGTACTGACTCCACTGTAGCTACGATTCAACTTTTTACGTTTTGTTCTTAAATTAAAACCCTATCTCACCTGAAAGTGTTATGTTTTGGAGCGGAAATCCCTGCAGAGGGTGGGGAAAACTGCTCAGTGTACCATAAGCTCTTCATTCATTAAGTCTAACTACCGACAACACTGTCAGTCTAAGGCACAGAGTTATACTATATCTACTGTAGAGGGTGGACTGCCCCGCCCCCCCAGCTATTTCAATGAAAGTTGCTCACTGGCGTTTGAAGCACCCTGAAGAACGCTCTACTTCCACATTTGGGCACCAATTTTGGGAGCCCAAATGCGGAAGTCTTGGGCACCGAGCAGGTGCACTAGGGTTTCAGAACGCATTCCAAAGCTTATAAGTCACATCTGCGTTTCAAACGGTAGAAGCATGCGCAGTGGCGTTTTAAATGTGGAAGTGTTGCTATCCCAGATTTGACCACCAGGTGACGGTCGCTTCACTGTTCTAACGTGGCTCTGGGGGCTTGATCTATAAGGCCCTTAGCATTATCAAGGACACTTCCCACCCCAAAAATACACTGTTCCGCCCTCTCCACTCACAGAGGCGAAAGGGCTAACAGATGTCTCAAGACCTCATTCACCAGATCCAGGAACAGCTTTTTAACCCTCAGTTATTGTTTTGTTGAACTCTTAACACTAGAGATAGCACTCCCCACCATGTTTTTAAAATAATACAAAAAGGAACGAGGTTTCCACCCGACAGCGGTGTTATACTCTATACATACATAATACAGATAGCATGTGTAGTAGCAGGTATGCTCATGATGTATAGAGCATTTGCATCGTCACGAAAAAGTCAAAGTACCTCAAAATTGTACTTCCACCACCGTCTTATCGCTCTGTCTCTTGTGTCTACTTCATTTCATTTATTTAGTTTAGAACATATAAAAAATACAAATGAGAAAAAGACAAAGGACATTAAAGGAAAAATTAAAAAACAGCGCCAAAGTTATTTCAACATCCTTACATGATATTCCATGTTCGAACAAGGAGTAGGAAGAAGTTTTGTGAAAACTTATCAGGTCCTACCTCTTCTGTATGTATCTGGGATATCTCAAACCTTCAGAAATATATTAGTTTTTCCGCCCGAGTGTTTACACACTCACTTCTCACTACTTCTGACTGACTGGGGCGTCCCGTCCGTATATACTCTATATACATACATACAGCATAGCATGTGCAGTAGCTGGTATGCACATGATGTTTAGAGCATTTGCCCTCATCATCACGTATGCCTAAAGTAAAAGTACCTCAAAATTGTACTTAAGTCCAATACTTGAGTAAATGTACTTCCACCACCGTCTTATTGCTCCGTCTCTTGTTTCTACTCCTGACTGACTGGGGCGTGTCCCATCCGTCTGCCGGTGTGTACGATGTGGGTGTTAATAAAACACTGCATTGGAGTGCTATAGGACGCCATATCCACGGCGCTCCTCAGCTCAAGAGGCGTTCTCAGTTATAGGGTGTCATGGCACAAAGCTAAGGTAGACTTTCAGATGGGTGCACTTCCCATGAGCCCCCCACCCCCCCGGCCCCGCTATACCGAGCCACTATCCACTTTATTAAAGGCCATGGTGGATGTCTATCGGGAAAACACAGTTTGATCATTCCAATTACACAAGCCTCCATCGATGCGCCTGGAGGTGTGTATGAGAGGAGAGGAGGGGAGGAGAACAGACGGAGGAGTGGGGGGGGGGGCAAGCAGGAGCAGAGGTCAAGATTCAAGACTCTTTATTGATACATGCCATTATACCAGCGGTTCCCAACCTGTGGACCAGAGCCCCACTGGTGGGCCGCGAGCGTATCACAAATGCCCTCCCCCCCAAATAATTGACAGAACACTTTGCCCATAAAAAAAATTAAAACCTTGAAAGATTCATTTTAATTGTGATAACGATGAATGGGAACTTATTATGTTAGCTCCATTGATCCAAGCCGGAACACAAATCGATTGTGTGATCATTAAAATGAACGATGCACAATCTGAAAATGCACGCGGGAACAATTTTAAGATTTTCAAGTGGGCCCTGATCCAGAAAAGGGTTGTGAACCGCTGCGGTATGCACACCACACATAAGAGATACATTGTTGGGGTTCATCTCCTCAAACAGGAGAAAATAGTGACAAAAAGGAATGAAATAGTAGTGCTAAAACACAGTATAAGCTCCCCTGTGCACTCATCATGACTGATCTGAGCAGCCATCAGCTGGGTGAAAATTAAACACAATTCCCAACATTAACCCATTAAAACCGGAGCATAGATCTGTGCATAGATCTGTGTCATTTTAGATTTTAACCACTTTAACCATTATCTTATACTTTGGATATTCTAAAATAGCAGATCTACAAGCTCATAGCGTGGCACAAATGCCATTTTAGAGAAAATGGCAATAATTTGATGACCGGCGGACCGGTCCGGCAGGCAGCGGTTTCCGGTAGGAGACACAAAGGAGAGTCATTGTGTCTCCTACCGGAACCGCTGCCGGTCATCAAATTATTGGCTTAGGAATGTGACAAAAACTAAGACATATCTCCATGGGGTGACTAATCGATAGGAAAAAAAAAGTCATTTTGGGGGTTAACTATCCCTATAATAAACAACAATAGGCTCTATGCACAGCAGCCATATTGGGAATGAATTGGGCCCCATCCTTACTTCCTTCACAGGTGTTACCAATAATACTAATTAAGGCTCTGTTCCACTTAGTGTAGCACAGTGGTTGTCAAATGTCTTATTTTCAAGGACCACATAACTCTGAGAGTGTACAAATGGAACCAAATGGACCCGTAAGGGTCCATTTGGTTCCATTTGTACACTTCCAGAGTTACACACCCACCATAAGGAGCCATTTGGGAACCAACATCGAGTTTCCAGTGAGCCAGTATGCAGAATATCAGCACCCTGACCAGGATGGAACAGAACCTTCATTAGTATCATTGCTAACACATGTGAAGGAAGTAAGGAAGAGGCCCAATTTCTTCCCAAAATGGCTGATGTGCATAGAGCCTATTGCACAGCGTATAGGGTGCCTTCGTTAGGTGCCGTCTGCATGGGTCCACCCTCAGACGTTGCGAGCGTGTGCGGTGCTGACACCAGCGGTGGTTGGAGGTCTACTGCCCAAAAATACTGCAGCAGACAGCCAGGGACTCCCTCTCCCCCCCCTCACTTTCTTTATCTCTCTCCCCCTCTCCATTCATCACTCTTCCCCTCGTTGTTCCTTTCCACAGCTATTATCTGTACACATGAACAACTACCCTTTCTCTCTCTCTCTCTCACACACACACACACACACACACACACACACACACACACACACACACACACACACACACACACACACACACACACACACACACACACACACACACACACACACACACACACACACACACACACACACACACACACACACACACACACACACACACACAAGCAGAGAAAATGAGCATGGCCTGACCAGCGCTATGGGAGCATTTATAGGGACAGCGTCCCCGCAGGTGTCGTATACTATCAGCCTCTATAATCGATGGAGACATCAGGAGAGCACGAGGACCACATCTCCCCTGGGGGGGGGAAATAACGCCAGACACCTGCCCCACCACCAGCGCTAAATCCATACAACTAACCAGTTAATTGGAATGGCTTTGACAGGCGGCACGAGGGAAAGATATCAAGTTAAGAAATGCCATAAAGTACTGGGAGTCTCCACCTTTTTTCATTTCAAGGAATGATATGCATTATTAGGCCATGGAACCCCTGTTTGATACGATTATATTATTTTATGTCTGGGACTCCAATCATCGCTGTAAAATCCTCAGTGTTTATTTATCTGTCTTATTGCTGTGCCATAAACCCTTTGGAAATGAGCCGGTGGGGATGATCGCTTTGTCCATGCTGCAGAAGGGTGGAGTTATAGGCATGATTTACTATGTATATTGTTGCTGTCGGGCAGAACAGAAATCTCCCTCTTTTAACTTGTTGTGTTTTTTCGATAATTAACGCCCTACTTGATCATACTACGGCATCACATTAAAGCATCAAAAGTAGCATATTATCCACAAGCTTGAAACGCGGCGCAAAGATCTGCTTCCGTTTTAGAATTTTTGAATCCTGAAAAGTAACAGTTTTGGACATATAGGGTTTCCACCCGGAACCCGAATGAGTCTGTAACATGGGTTTATGGCAGTGGTCATTCTGTTGTGTAATAACCCCTTATAGTGCATAGTATACCTGCTTATCACCTCACTGACATGTAAGACCATGCCTATCTTAACTCAATGTGGCGTTTATAGACCGTGGACTGTTTTGTATATACATTTTATTGGAGATTTTACCTTGTGCATATTATTTATTTTTTTGTTGTTTTCTTTATGTTTCCTGTGAGTATGTAAAAAAAGAAAGAAAATTCAATCAATAAACAGAACAGAACATATTTTAGTGTACCGTTACAAAAGCTAACAATGAGATTGTGTATTACTTGGTCGCCATGGCAGTTACAGCAAGACAAAGAAAGTACTGCCCAATAAGGCACTGGGTCCCGGGGACCAATAGGGGTCCTAATGGACCCTTTCGGGTCCATTTGGTTCCATTTGTACACTCTCAGAGTTAATTGAACCTTGAGGAGTGTACAGGGGTCCCAGAGATTAAATCAAATGGTGGCTCTAATGCATATTAAACTGGGGGTCTTCGAAATAAATACAAAATATTGAGAATCATACGTTGAGAAAGCATACATAACTGAAATACAGCATACAGTACATGTGTGCTCTGGCCGGAACGTATAAGAGTCTTTAACGATGGGTCCGTCCTGCCGTGCACCGCAGTGCGATCTGCATCTACAGGATGTCCGTATTCACTAGGGAATTGGTATAGGCAGAGTCAGGTATATTTCATGCAGGGGGGGGGGGGACACTATAGTCCAGATTTATTTTTTTCTCATGATTTAGCATTTCAATGCTGGGCGAAGGCTAATGCAAAACTTTGCGCCTTGAATATTGCAATACCACCGAGAGTCATGAGAAACTGAGCAGTTTGATGGACATCACCTTGCTATGATATGCTGCATACTATGATCGCTCTAGTGTGTGTGTGTGTGTGTGTGTGTGTGGTGTGTGGTGTGTACGTGCGTGCGTGCGTGTGTGTGTGTGTCTTTACTTGTGAGGGCTAAATGTCCCCATAAGTATAGCAGAATTTGAGAAATAGACATTGTGAGTACAATTGACCTGGTCCTCCTCACAAGAAAAAAAAAGGTTGTGGTTATGGTTATTCATTTTTTTTAGAATTAGGAAAAGATTGGGATTAGGATTAGGCATTTAGAGGTTAGGTTTAGGGTTGGAGTTACAGTATGTCTGATTTATGCTTATAGTTGCTTGCCGGTGTCACATATCAAAAATAGCCGATCTACAAGCTCACAACGCATCACACGCGTGCCGTGTTGTGAGCTTGCAGAGCGTCAATTTTCATTGCATGACAATTTAGGCGTAGGTTTAAAAATGCCATTCATACAATTGCCATCTTTAACCTTTCATGTCCTCAAAAGTATAGTAATACAAACGTGTGTGTGTGTGTGTGTGTGTGTGTGTGTGTGTGTGTGTGTGTGTGTGTGTGTGTGTGTGTGTGTGTGTGTGTGTGTGTGTGTGTGTGTGTGTGTGTGTGTGTGTGTGTGTGTGTGTGTGTGTGTGTGTGTGTGTTATGTTGTACAGGGGGGAACGCACTCGCCAGGGGACCCGCCAAGCACATTTTTAATGTGTTTTAAATGTGCTGAAGCACCAATTGTGTGGGCCGGGGAACGGAGAGGAGTGTGTCTGAAAATAGCCTCATCTGCCATGACAGCAGCTATACCACACCGGTCGTTAGAATACCAATAAACAAATTGCCTGCTACGCGATGAATAGGGGCCAAAACCCAGTAGATTTGTCTCCCCGTCTTACCTTAATGATTTCTCTTGGTGATAGCGCGTAACCTTGAGGCCCTTAAGGAGAGGCCAGGGCGGACTGCTGGCAGGGGGGAAACCTTGTATGTCCAAAAACGGTCACTGTTCTGGGAATGGAAATAGAGAACCTGTGTTTAAATCATTTTCATTGGTTAAAACCCACAGACCACTTGAATCACTTTCACTTCCAAACATTTCCAAAAGTAGCTACAAATGCGTGACGCTATCGTACGACAAAGTAGGGCGTCCGTTTCAGGACAAACGTAACAAAGTTGAAATATGGAGATACAAGGTTTCTGACCGACGGCAACGGGGGCTTGTATCGGGTCAAACGAGCCCTTTTAGCTGGCATGGCAGTTATGTTGCCGTGAGCTGTGAGCGCGTCTTCAACAGAATCTCTCTGGACACGAGTTCTGCAGAGCCGTGAATATATGCCCACTCTCTGAACATTTAGCGAGGGGGATTACTATATGTCCTTGGCCTGTGTGTGTGTGTGTGTGTGTGTGTGTGTGTGTGTGTGTGTGTGTGTGTGTGTGTGTGTGTGTGTGTGTGTGTGTGTGTGTGTGTGTGTGTGTGTGTGTGTGTGTGAGAGAGAGAGAAATGGAGAGCGTGAGCATTATGATGTGCTTTTATCTTGTCTTGTGTTTTAATGGACAATACATCTCTTAAGAAAAGGTATTCTCATTGATTATTAAGGAGTCTGTAATAATACACTTGTGATGTACACAGATGCATCTCCATCTCAACACATGATGTGCGCGTGTGCACGTGACCCGCAATACAAATAGACAGAGACAGCAGCACAGCATGGGGGACGGACACACCTTCAGTTATATATGAGAGAGAGAGCGAGAGAGAGATAAACGCAATCCAGACAACAGCAAAAGTGAGTGAAGGTGAACTACAGCTGCACATGCCAGAAGTTTTACACTGTTGCGTACAGTATAGAGAATAGACGCTGTCCATTCCAATAAAAAAACTCAGGACCATAAATTGCATGGCCGATGTATATTAAACAGATAAAAGGTCCAGTAACTGCTTCAGTATTATATTTACTAATTAATCAGAATCAACTGTATTGTCACATCACAGGTTCACAGGTGTAAATAAGGTGAAATGTGTTTTTGTGCTAGCTGCATTGTTTTGGTCGTTTTCAGAAAGAGAAAAGAAAAGAAGAGGGGGGAGGGCAAGGAGAGACAAACACAAAGAGAGGCAAGCATCGAAGACCGGGGTCTTCAACAGCATGGAGGGATTAAAGCTATCCTTTGATGATGTGGTGAGCTTTGACTACACACACCTCTTCTTGTACAGTTCCTGGAGGGAGGGAGGGAATTAAAACCTGTATTGCAGACCAACATGAAAACACAACACTAAAATGAAAACACAACACTATATAACTCAAAAGTATCAAATGAATAAATCATTCAATTCACATAATCAGTGTGTTTATTTTCAATTCACAAATGAACACAAAAATAGCAACCGTAACCTTTTGTCCATTCTTCAGTTCATAAAATGTCTTGATGACCCTCTACATTTCCATGAATTATTCCAATATGAATAATTTTGTCTGGGCGGGTGGAGCCAAAAGTACACCCTGCGTATGTCACTGATCACATGACCTCAATCAATTATGCAGTACTAGCCAACATAGAAAGGGGGGGGGGGGGGGTTTCTTCCACACAACAGCTCTAAGGTGTATTAAAGACAAGTCATCAATGTTGACAATGAGTGGTATTCCCCTTTAACGTGGCAGTGCCACACATGCTGTACAGGTTCAAGTTGAATCAAGTAAGAAAGAACACGCAGTTAATTCATAAGCTTATTTTAAAAGCAAATTCTGGCAGAGTTTTGCACTCTAAAAAGTAATAATCCCTTGCCTTCGGCCTCTACGATCTGGCAAAAAAAAAAGAAGAGAAAAAGCTGCCATTATGTCACACTTTACCTTGAAACGCATCACTTTGCAACGTGTCCATCAGCTAGTGTGATCGTCAATATTTCCCAGTTTATTGCATGGCTGAAATAGTCTCTCTCTCGCCCTAACTCCCTCCCTCTCTCTCCCCCTCCCTCCCTCTATGTGTACATTGACCAGGTTATTGCGTGGGTGAAATAGCCTTTCCCTCACATCCTTTCTCACTCTCCCTCCCTACCCATCTCCCTCTTCCTCACTCTCTGTCTCTCTCTCTCTCAATTTGCACTGATTTGGGGACCTCCATAAATGGGCATATTTGTCCAGACACAGACGTGTCTGGACAAATATGGTTGCATTTGTAGAGTTACAGACCTGGGTCATTTGGACCCCTCATGGGCCCCGGACCAGATGTTGAGAAACAGCGATATTAGTGATGATTGGTCCATTCTCTACTAAGAAGAGGCATTTCTACTTAACCTAGTCAATTGTTATCAACTGTCTACACTTCATTATGTCTCCACCATGGTATCCATCCTGGCTAGGCTCAGAATATTTATGTTGGCCTCAAGCTGTACCCTGACACACGTGAACTCTAATCCACACAACACACTGGCAGAGTGCTATTGTTTATGAGCAAGACACCCACTGAGGATCAAACACACATTGTTCAACCAAATAAAAGAAATAATTGGTCAGACACGATTATGAGACGCAAAAATATTCCATGCATTGTTTTGTTTTTTTACAATTGCCTGAATTTCTGCGATGTGCAGCTTTTCAACTATGAATTATACTGTGCATCACATTAAAGGATAAGTTTACGGGCTTTTTATACATTTTACATTACATTACTTTTATCTTATTTTTACTTTTTTGGCTGCTTCTTCTTCATTAGCACAGTGGAGAGGAGAGAGCAGAAGGATAGAGAGCAAGATGACATAACAGACAATTAATTTAAATCCATAACGTCACAAATACAGAGTCTGTACAGTACATCGTCTCTGTCGGGTGGAAACCTCACGTGTCCAAAACTGTTACTTTTCAGGATTCAAATAACAAAAATTGCAAAAGTAACAAAAGTACCAGCTCAAAACGTGTTGCTTTGCGCCGTGTTTCAAGCTTGCAGATCTGCTACTTTTGATGCTTTTGTGTGACGCTCAGTGTTGCCAGGTCAGCTTATTATAGTTTACCCCCAAATTATGTTATTTGAAAAAAGCAGATCTACAAGCTCACAACACGTCGCATTTCTTTTGGGCTTGTTTTCCTAGACCTGGTTGCTTGTTTCTCTCACAGAATCTGGCAACGCTGGTGACGCTGTAGTATGAAAAAAACACAAAGAGTTAGAAAATGGAGATAAGAGGTTTCTGCCTGACAGCGAACAATATGCTTACAATACAACTTCATGGTCTCCTTCGTGGGGAACCAAACATCTACTGCTAGACCAAGAGGGAATCCCTCCTTGGCCAAGCTTTTGGGCTTCAGGCTGAGCTACTCTGCTACTGTACATGCACCCACTCAGTCATGATGTTACATCATTTAAGACTTTGTGCTGGGCCCTGGGCCTTCAATATGTGGTTTATCCGGCATAAAAGTTGCACTTTTTACTCCACAACATTCATTGAGCTTGAATTTATTCATTGAGCTATTTCATTGAGCCATTTTCAAATAGCCTATGCAATGTGGTTGAACTGGTCTCGCAGGTATTAACACATTTTGCTGGGGACCCTCTGGAACCCCTGAAGGATCCCTGGGGGTCCCTGGACCCCACTTTGAGAACCACTCAAGAACTCAATGATGATAATAATAATAAAATTCAAGCATTTTCAAAAATAGCAAAACAATGCCGATCTACATGCTCAGAATGCATCACGTTGCAATGGGTTATACGATTGTAGCTCTTTACACACAATGTTTTGACAATTTTTGAAAATTAGGCTTAAGTGGTTAAAACCAGGAAAATGCTTTTGCCATATCACGGTATTACGATATCCAGAATCCCAGACGATTATCTAGTCTCATATCACAATGTATCGTCACTGTCGGGCAGAAACCTCCAAACTCCATGCTTCTTCGTACATTATGTTCTTCAGTAATGTCAGCGTCTATCAAAAGTCTACCATTTGCAGGAGAGGACTGGGGAACTCTCAAAGGAGGTAGTAAAGGAATGCTGGAGGGCTAATAAAAAATAAATTAAAACAAGACTGGACTTTTCTTTTCTTTACTTAAGTCTTATTTTTTTTTGTTTTTGAAAAGCTTTTGAAATAATAACAATAATGTATTATGTAAGTAACGTAAAAAAAAGGGACGTTTACTTGCGTAAAAATAGAGTTGGAACTTGTGCACGGAGGGTGAAGTGAAAGGCGTCCCCCATTGCCTCCTCATTAGGATTCTGCATGGGACACACGTTGCACACGGCACACCGAGCATGCTTGAGATAGGGCATGACCCTGGGGTACACATGTGAGATCAAACAGTTAAAAGGCACGTGGGATTACGCCTTAAAAGCAGAACAATTGAACAACTCCGGAGGAAGCTGCTGTTTGAAATAGGGAGAATGTCTAAGTGTGTCCTCTCAAGTAGAAGGTGACGTAAAGAAGTGACATGCAATGTTTGGTAAGAAAGTGTCTGTGTCCAAAATACTAAATAAAACCATTCTCTTAAAAGTAAAATGAAATTACACTTTGCTAGGGTTACCTTGCGGTGATGGAACCGCAAATATTGGCAAGATATCTTCAATAGTGGTTCTAATGATTAGAAATTGACATTCCAAAATTGTCTACTGTGTGACTTAAAAGTTGTTTAGAAAAACTTTCGCAAACCTAGAATAAAATCTGTATGAGCAGGTACGTAGGCAAACAAGTGCACATCTAATAAAAAGAATACGCCCGCACACTGCCAAACTGCACGGTACAGGAGCATATTGATTTAAAGAAGTTTCGGTCACTGATGCCTGAAGAGGGTCATCAGTGGTTAAAAGTAAAGTGAAATGACACTGGCCGTGATGGAACCCCAAATATTGGCACGATATTTTCAATAGTGGCTCTAATTATTAGAAATTGATATTCCAAAATAGTCCTCTGTGACTTAAATTGCACAGTGGAAGAGGTCTCCAAGTCACTCTTTTAGCACCAACAAATGCAAACGAAGCAGACTCTGGCAATATATAACATTACAAAATATGACATGGCATTATTGTAAATATTATTATTTTAAACAAATATTATCTTCCTGTTAATTTTAGAATTTGAAGATCTGATGCCGGATCCTTAAATCCTGGGATCCAGTCAAGATCTTCTTTCTAATTCAAACTGTACAATCAATCAATCAATCAATCAATCAATCAATCAATCAATCAAGCAATCAATCTATAGTGTATAAAATACCAATGGCAGTTAAGCTCAGAGGAGTTCAATATTCTATTTGACATTTGTCACTCCTCATCGTCCATGTACAGTAAAGTTAAAGCTGCACTATTCAACTCTCCTCTTCTATCCCAACTGTTTTACCATTGAGCTAGTAGAGCCTGAATTTTGACCATCAGATAAAAAAGGTGTCAGATCCTGTGTCTAGGTGAGACATGACCTTTGACACGATCTAAATGTCTCAATAGAAGAGCAGGGAGACAAAATACAACCACCCAATTGTATAAGTTATAATATATTAACTACCATACAGATTGGAAAAAAATACATTTCATTCATTAAAAAAAAAAAAAGGTATGTTTATGTTCAGCTCAGTTTACACAATAGCTGAAGTATGCTTCAGGTGAATGAGCATTACATAAGGCACACTGTGTTTACAAATTGTATGAAGGCTCAGGGTGGCTTATTTTCTGCTTTCACAATGTACTCCAACATAGAATAGCAGTCAAGGATACCAGAGAGCTGAAGCACAGCATGTTGGAATGGGTAAATAAATGATTGAGTGTGCGTGCGTGCGTGCGTGCGTGCGTGCGTGCGTGCGGCCTGCACACATCACACAAACCTGATGCTATACTGTCACAGGTGGTGGACAAAGTGTGTGCTCAAGTAAATGCTCAAGTATTCAAAAAGTATAAATTACAATGTGCATTTTCATTTTAATATCAATGCATTGCTGTATTTAAATCTAAAATAAAAAAAAACATGTGAAAAGAAATGTAGCACATTTTCAGAGATTGAGCTTGTAGATCAGCTATTTTAACTAGATCGCTGTAGAGCCCGCCTACTCAGGGATGATGCAAGTTGTAAATGCATACGACACTTGATTATCTTATGCACTACCCGTTGTACCCATTATATATGTATACATGTAACACAGAACATAATAGCCAAACATGTCCTCTTGAAACAAAGTCACTCACAGCTATCTAAGGTAATACAGCAGACTTATTGTTCCATTGACTGCTAGTGTGATGTGGCTTATCTTGGCTTATTTTTCCTTATTTTACTTTGACTGTCTGAATTCTGGTTAACAGAAATGAACAGACTGTGTTCAATTAAAACAAAGTTTTTCTCTTAGCTGTGTTTCGAGCTTGCAGATCTGCTACTTTTGATGCTTTTGTGTGACGCTGTAGTATAATAGACAAAGAAAGAGTCTGTGTACCAAATACTAAATAAATCCATTCTCGTAAAAGTAAAATGAAATGACACTTTGCTAGAGTTACCTTGCGTTGATGGAACAGTAAATATTGGCAAGATATTTTCAATAGTGGTTCTAATGATTAGAAATTGATATTCTAAAATTAAACTGTGTGTTTGCACGCCTAGAATAAAATCTTTAAGACCAGGTACGTAGGCAAACAAGTAATAAAAAATAAAAAGAATACGCCCGCACACTGCCGAATTGCACGGTACAGGAGCATATTGATTTCAAGAAGAAGCAACGTTTCGGTCACTGATGCCTGAAGAAGGTCATCAGTGGTTAAAAGTAAAATGAAATGACACTGGCCGTGATGGAACCCCAAATATTGGCAGGATATCTTCAATAGTGGCTCTAATTATTAGAAATTGATATTCCAAAATAGTCCTCTGTGACTTAAATTGCACAGTAGAGGAGGTCTCCATGTCACTCTTTTAGCACCAACAAATGCAAACAAAGCAGATTCTGGCAATATATATATAACATTACAAAATATGACATGGCATTATTGTAAATATTATTATTTTAATCAAATATTATCTTCCTGTTAATCTTAGAATTTGAAGATCCGGATCCGGATCCTTGGATCTTGGAATCCAGTCAAGATCTTCTTTCTAATTCAAATTGTGCAATCAATCAATCAATCAAGCAAGCAATCAATCTCTATCTATAGTGTATAAAATACCAATGGCAGTTAAGCTCAGAGGAGTTCAATATTGTATTCGACATTTGTCACTCCTCATCATCCATGTACAGTAAAGTTAAAGCTGCACTATGTAACTCTCCTCTTCTATCCCAACTGTTTTACCATTGAGCTAATAGAGCCTGAATTTTGACCATCAGATCAAAATCTGTGTCTGATGCTGTGTCTACGTAGGTGAGACATCACCTTTGACATGATCTAAATGTCTCAATAGAAGAGCAGGGAGACAAAATACAACCGCCCCTATTGTATAAGTTATATTGTATTAACTACCATACAGATTGAAAAAAATATATATATATGTATATATACATTTCATTCATAAAAAAAAAGAAGGTATGTTTATGTTTAGCTCAGTTTACACAAGTTGATAGCTGAAGCATGCTTCAGGTGAATGAGCATTACATAAGGCACACATTGTATGTGGTGTTTACACATTATATGAAGGCTCAGGGTGGCTTATTTTCTTCTTTCACAATGTACTCCAGCATAGAATAGCAGTCAAGGATACCAGAGAGCTGAAGCACAGCATGTTGGAATGGGTAAATAAATGAGTGTGTGTGTGTGTGTGTGTGTGTGTGTGCGTGTGCATGCGTGCGTGTTGCCTGCACACATCACACAAACCTGATGCTGTCATACTTTCACAAGTGGTGGACAAAGTGTGTACTCAAGTAAATGCACAAGTATTCCAAAAAGTATACATTACAATGTGCATTTTCTTTTTAATATCAATGCATTGTTGTATTTAAATCTAAAATAAAAAACATGTGTAAAAAGAAATTCAGCAGTTTTCAGAAATTGAGCTTGTAGATCAGCTATTTTAACTACTAGATCACTGTAGAGCCCGCCTACTCAGGGATGATAAAAGTTGGAAATGCACCCCACCCCGTTATGCACTACCCGTTGTACCTGTTGTCAAAGTACCCATTAAGTCGCTTTGGATAAAAGCGTCTGCTAAATGACTGTAATGTAATGTAATGTAATGTAATGTACCCTTTATTTATTTATTGATTTATATATATATATGAGAATAATGTAACACAGCACATAATAGACAAACATGTCCTCTTGAAACAAATTACAGCAGACTAATTGTTCCATTGACTTGCTAGTGTGGCTTATCTTGGCTTATTTTTCCTTATATTACTTTGACTGTCTGATGTTCGCTAGAAATGAGCAGACTTTGTTCAACTAAAACAAAGTATTTCTCTTAGCTGCTATGTATTATGCAACAAGTGTGCTTGCCTCCAAAAGGGCAATGTTAGTCTTCAAAACTAAAATAATAAAAGTAAAACAAAAATTGTTATTGTCAGACACTCCATAGAAGCAGGCTTTGCAGGCTCTTCCTTTTGTTTTACAGCCCCCCCCCCTCCCTCTCCCCCCAGTTCACACCTGGCTTTGACACAAACTCCATTATTTGAAAGTAAATAAGAGTGATATAAACAACTTCTAATGTGACGTTAACATGGAAGTACAGAGTTGTCAGTGTTGTCAGCGAGTGGAAAAACTGTTAAACCGCAGTGTGACAGCTGAAATGGAAGTTAGCCTATTAATGACAAGCTGCAGACGTGTTGTTTTCTTTCCTGCTGAATAGATTCTCTTAGGTGAGTTAGCCACCTGCAGTTAGCTGCTTAGCATTTTGCATTTAGCATACATGCAATAGATGTCATAGAGCATTATTATTTTACTTGGTAAAACCAAAACTATAGTCAGGCTATATAAAGCACTGTTGTGTTGTTGTGTGGTGTGATGTGAAGTCACAACATTATTCACTTCACTTCAGTGAAGTGAAGTGAATAATGTTGTATTAGAGTTGTTTGATTGTGAAGCTGATGCAACCAGCCTAGTAAAACACATGGGGTGTGTGTGTGTGTGTGTGTGTGTGTGTGTGTGTGTGTGTGTGTGTGTGTGTGTGTGTGTGTGTGTGTGTGTGCGCGTGTGTGTGTGTGTGGTTAAGTCTGATGTGTCCAAATTGTCTGTCCACTGTACCTGGTTGTGTGACTGTATCAGCTGTGTATGTTGTGTTGTGTTGTGACAGGGTACACAGCATATGTGTATGTGTATGTGGCTCATGGTAACTTCAATTTCTTTCTTTCTTTCATTCAGAAACTCAAGGCTTATGGCGTCCCTCCCAACCCACTCTGGGTCATAGATAAGAGTCATGTACACAGGTAGCAGAGCTAAGGCGACTCCCAGACAGCAACATTGAGGAGGAGGGGGGACATGCTCATCCTAAAACACCCTCCATCCACCTCTAATGACAACAGGAGGCAATGCGATGAAATAAGTAATTGACTTTAAATACCTGGGCTCATGAATCAAAATGAGGAGTGAGGATCCAAGTGAAGATATCACTGGCATGGAGGGCTCTGAATGGCCTGGCCAGTGTGTGGAAGACTGGAAGTCCATCCTGCACCATGTCAAGCTCAGCTTGACTGCTAATTTTCCCAAGGAGTTTACTGGGAAAAGGTGGTGTGTCCATCTAGGCATCACTTCCTGTTGTCCAACATTCAATTCATCTGAGGGATAAAATCAGCCAACAATAATGTGGGAACAGAACCTATAATATAAATAAAAAAGGGCCACATTAGTCTGCCTAGTTACCCTACATGATTTCCCTCCACACTGATTCAAATCACTGAACAAGCACCATTTAATCCCCATGGCCATGCAGAGATTCAGGTGTCATAGCCAGTGTTGCCATGTCTGCTTATTATAAGCGACTAAAGTGCAGTTGCTTATTTGGGCTTGCCTCCTAATGTTGTTTAAACCAGTGGATGTGGTTTCCACATTTTTTTATGTCAAGGACCCTCAGATTAATATGTAATTGTCCACGGACCTCCATCTGAAAATATTTTGTGCCAGGGACCCCATACAAGATTTGTGTTGATAAATGTTTTTAAAATATTCAAAAAACTGCATTTTCTTCTCAATATTTTTGGAAAATAACAGATCTACAACCAACAACGTGTCGCTGTGAGCTTGTAGATCTTCTATTTTCCAATAGCTGTGTTAAGTGGTAAAACGCAGCCTAGTCGCTTCTTTTGGGCTTGTTTTCACAGACCTGGCCGCTCGTTTCTCTTGCCAAATCTGGCAACACTGGTCACAGCAGCAACAGCAGCCAGTCAGTCACAGTCAGTCAGAATGAAACACAGGACAGGAGTTAGGCTACAGCTAAGAGCAAACTGTGTCAAGATCCATTGATCATGGATCATTGATTCATTTGAATCAGCTCTGTGGAGGGAAGTAAGCAGACTAATATGTCCCTTTCTGATTTCTGTCAGGTTGTTTTGAATGAGTGACAACAGGAAGTGATGCCCAACATTCATGCAAGGGCTCATGGGACACTGGAAACTCATGGATACAGCTGTGAGTGCTGGACTCTAAAGCCTGCCTTGTCTGGAGGGCTACCAAGGTTGTGTGAGAAGATAGCAGCCAGGAGAATGAGGCTGGAGTGGTCAATCACTGCCATCGTAGTGGTGAAGCTATAGAGATTGGGGGACTCCACCTTTATCCATGGGTTCCAAAGTTTGACCCTAGCTGGCATCACTTACACAAGTCAAGTAGAAGACGGCTCAAGGTAGGAACCATGTTTTTTGTTTGCTGTATGCTAATGTGATTCAGACTGTTATGTCATATTGGGATCCAACGACTGAGTGGCAATGGAACATGTTCAGTGTGTTTCTGGCTCTGGAATTGAAGGCTGATGTCAAGCTACACTACAGTGTCTGTTGTGTTTTGGCTGCTAGCTGTATTGGTTCATTTATGATTGCCTTGGTGGCAACATATTATTACATACTTTTAAATGTCTGTTTGTCTGGCTGGCTGGCTGTTGACTGAACCTTGTTGTGTGACTATACCGGCTGTGTGTGTTGTTTTGTGTTGTGTTGTGTCTGCTGTTGAGGGCAGTGAGTTGTGTGTTAGTTGTGACAGTGTACATAATAGTAAACATACTAGGCTGTGTTGTCTCTCTCTCTCTCTCTCTCTCTCTCTCTCTCTCTCTCTCTCTCTCTCTCTCTCTCTCTCTCTCTCTGTCTCTCTCTCTTTATTTCTGTCTTTCTTTCTTTCTTAAAGCTGTGCTGTATTTGTGTGTTGTATGCTGTACTAATGAATCAAGCTGTTGCTCTATTATTGCCCAAGACTGGATCCGGAATTGAAGGCTAGCAGTAGGGTTGTATTGTTGTAGTAGTAGTTTGTTGTTGTTGTTGTTGTTGTGTCGTTGTTGTTGAAGTTAGTGAGTTGTAACAGGGTACAATATAGTATGTGTATGTGGCTCATGGTCACTTCAAGCCTATGTGTGAGTTTCAAAGCAGCTTCCAAAAATAAATGGTACTGAACTCTGTGTGTGCTGTCGTGCACTGCTGTGCATGGACACACTGTAGGGCATTTATTTTTCTTGTTTGTCTGTTTTAACTAATCAATCATCAAAATGAAATAAGATCAATACATAGACAAACCAAAATGGTCTAAATAGCATTTAACGTGGTGTGTTCTTGCAGTTATGCCCTGCAGTTATGCACGCATGCATGTTAATGTGTTTATTGTTAAGCAACGTGATGTCAAGCTCTGCTGGGTTATTAGCAGCACTATAACACAACCCTGCAGTTTTGTTTGTATCTGTGCAGCAAGTCTACATGCAGATAACAAGTGTACAGATCACAAATCTATCTCGGGAGGTTCTTGATTGATTTATGTTTATTCAACATGAACATCCCAATCACACTGGACCAGACCAGATGCATCTCTTAAGTGTTCTAGCACTTGTGCTAATTGTCAGCACCTGTCCACAGGAGGCATTTCTAAACTCTGAAAAAACAACTTTCTGAATAGATGTGTTGCCAAATGGCTAATTACCAGAAAGCTATTCAGTCGTACACAGTGAGATCCTCAGTGTTAACACTGAGTGTACAAATGCAAGCAAGTGGACAAATGGACTTGTAAGTGTCCATTTTGTTACATTTGTACACTCAGTCTCATGAGTCATTTGTACTCAAAGGCTCTTCAGAAGAGGGCACGACACTAGTGTTTTTCAACTTTTTTTTTTTACCATTCATCAGATGCGCTATTAACATGAGATACATTTTCTCAATGGGTACAAAAAACAACTAATATCAGAAAGACACCAAACAAAACCAACATTAACATCTGAAAGGGACAAAATGAATCACATGCATCATGGTGTATTAAGCATAATGACAGACCACCTGTAGAGGCAAGTATAGTTCAGAGCCAGGCAAACATTGTTTATGGTTCCCAGGTTTTGTTAAATATGTTGTGGAGCTGTTGAGGAAACATCTCGTTTTATGTTTTTATTGTCTCCACCAGGCCGGACGGCCGAAGGCCGGAGACTTTGTTTTTGCCCCTGTCTGTCCATGTGCGTGTCTGTCTATGAACAGCTAATCTCCGCCACCGTTGGACCAATAGACCAATTATTTGTTTACTAACATTGAGACTGGATGCACAGGTGATTGTTTCATGCAATCAATTCTCAACTTGTTGTTTTGGGGTGCGCTAGTTTCGCTGCACCCCAACCCCCTCTTGTGTGTTGGCTAGTGAGGCACGTCCTAGCGAGACCTGACATAATGGGTTTCATTTGGAGCCAGTATGACGTTTGGAGCCTGTTAAGGGGTCTATTGGTGCTGAAGCACATTTTTTTATTTCGCGCAAATCGGTACGCATTATCTCTGTAGTAATTTGATCAAGACATATTTGTCCCATTTTTCATACTAGGGTTACAATCACGGGTAGGACATGACTGTCATGGATTTCTCCAATTTGGCACAGTATTATGTTAAAGAAAAACTGAACTGACATTATGGAATTTGTTTGGTCAAAGGTCAGAGAAATGTATATGTGGTGAGTTGTGTACGTGATTGTGCAATGAAAGCGTTTTTAAGGCAGATACTACATGTATTTCAAGTGAACCACACAATATAAGTGATTTAAAAAAAAATAACATTGATTTTGATGTCGCAACACTTTTAAAGAATACGGTTTGACTGACCGCAGTGACCAGGGTTAGCACAGGGTGTGACTATGATCCATTTGCAGGTATGAATATAGGCATAAGTAGGTGCGATCTCTATCAGCAGTAAAATGGGCATAAAGTAGATAATAATAATAATGTATTTTATTTGTATTGCACTTTTCATTCACAGTGAATCTCAGAGTGCTACATATAGAACTTACAATCAGTCATAGAAGGTTAAAAGCAGGGTTTAAAAAATGGACAAAAGGATAATGCTGACAGTAGCTATACAGCAATTTCACACAAAAAGGCTCTCCTAAATAAAAAAGCTTTTTAGGTCTGTTTTAAAAGAGTCCAGGGTCTGTGGTACCCTGAAATCTCATGGAATGCTGTACATTCCACAGGCACGGTCAGTGTTGCCAGATTCTGTGAGAGAAACAAGCAACCAGGTCTAGGAAAACCAGCCCAAAAGAAGCGACTATGCGCCACATGAGTACTTTAACATGTACATCAGCTATTTGAAAATAGCAGATCTACAAGCTCACAACGCGTCGCGATGCGACCCGTTTTGAGCTTGTAGATCTGCTATTTTCAAATAAAATCTTGCAGGGAAATTATAATAAGCAGATCTGGCAACCCTGGGCACAGTGCTGCCAAGCAGAAGGCCTGGTCCCCAATGGTGTGGAACTTGGTACTGGGGACCAGAAGGAGGAAGCTGTTCCCAGATCTGAGAGTGTGGGGTGGAGGTTTGTGGAATAGGCTTAATGGTGTTTTTTGTAGGTAGGGAGGGGGCCATGTCCGATTATGCAGTTATTATGAGTAATTAGCAGGACCTTGTAGCCGATCCTGGCTGAAACAGGGAGCCAGTGCAATTAGAATAGGATGAGTGTTATGTGTTCACGCTTACGGACTCTCATTAGGATCCTGGCAGCGCTGTTCTGGATGTATTGCTCTTCTGAATACTCTTGCCAGGGATCCCATCTCAATAAGGCACTGACCTTCTGTAAGCGAGCAGGGAGTTCAGAACCATTTGGAACTGTGAATGTACCAAAAATAGCAAATGTAGGCGAAGGCATAGTATTACAGCCATAGGCCTAAAGTTTGAGTTATACTTATATGCATCATGTCTCTCACCAAATGTAGCAGATCTACAAGCACGCAAGGTGTTGCAAAACTGGACCCCTAGATCCTTGGTTCTCAAAGTGGGGTCCGGGGACCCCCAGGGGTACTTGAGGGGGTTCCAGGGGGTACCCAGCAAAATGTGTAAATATAGCATCAGAATAAATATGACCTTTTATACTTTGGCTATTCAAAAATAGCAGATATACAAGCTCATAGCGCGGCACCGAGTGCCGCGCTATGAGCTTGTAGATCTGCTATTTTTGAAAAATCTTGAAAATGTGTGCAAATCTTTGAATATATGTATTTTTAAAGCGAACATTTGTAACTCTAATCTTTGCTTCTGGGGGTCCCTGGAACAAAATATTTTTAGATGGGGGTCCGCAGCCAAATACATATCATTTTGGGGGTCCTTGACATGAAAAGGTTTGAGAACCACTGCCCTAGATCATCTTCCTAATGTTACAATTTAGTCATACATTTACAATTTAAGACGCTCTTACCCAGAGCGACTTACTAATACGCATTCCATCACATACATACACTGTAGGATGCAAAGAGACAGTGTAGTGCCTCAGGAAACGAAGTTCACAGGAAAACCTAGCATCAAAAGTACCTAGCATCAGTCTAAACTAATGTTTTTGAATATGAGATGGGGATTATACCTAGCATTCATGATATGAGTATAAACCATTGAGGCTGCGCCCTTATTTAGCATACTGACCACCATTAACAAGGAATCCAGGCAACCTAGCTGGAGAAGGGGGTGGGGGGTGTTATAGAGATAAAGAGAAAAAACAACGATAGTGTAAACACCATGTGTTAGCGGCGGAATATCGTATGACCCACTTGCAGGGGTCTCTCTTCTGCTCGCTCTCTACTTCAAAGATGCTCCCTCATTACTCCCATTCACCACGCAGCCTTCCACTGGCTCTCCGACGTCCACGCCATTATGTGTTCTGCCACCCGCCCACCCACCCACCCAGGCCAAGAAACATGGAGTATTAGCACTTCTGTACTGTACTATCGCCCAGCATTGTGTGCCTAAACATGCATCTGAGCACTCTTGAATGTCAGCGATGGACAGTAATGTACATTTTATATTTTGGGATTCTTTATGACTTTCAAAATGTACAATGTTGTACTTTGACTCCACTACATTTCTAGAAAAGGAAAAAGTAGATGAATTAATTACGTAAGCCCTATTTCCAATATAGTGAAAATACAATAGCAGATCTACAAGCTCACAACTCGCATCACATGGAACTGTTTTTCAGGGGGGGGGACACTGTGTTGAAGATGTGCACTTCCATATGATCACTGTTGTTCTCATTCCCTACAAAGCAGTACACCTTGTGTCTTACTGTGACAGCAGCATGGTCTTTCTTTGGTTCTACTCTCAGATGTACCGTCCAGCGTAACATTTCACACTCCAGCAACACCGTTAAACAGTGTCACAAACTACAATTATTACCCAGTGTCAATTGATACAATGGTATTTGTCACGCTAAATGCTGCTAAATGATGTTTTGTTTATTTGACATCTATTTTTAAAGAACAATTGCACGGCTGTGATGACAGTGTGATGTCATTGAATTATGACGTCATTATGTAGAATGAGCAGTGAGTTGTCAACGAGTAGCCTGGAATCCAGACTGATTGCTACGTTCTGCGTTTCCTTTTTCTCACTTTGATAATTAGACGTTTGTTTGTTGGTCGATTTATTTGTCAGTATGACGTCTAACCTGTGTGTCTACAAACAGTTGGACACGTGATCATAAGGGAGGTACATTTTCTGTGGCGAGCTGAAAAAGTAAGTGAACCGTGCCATTTTCACGATAAAGGGCGTGTTTACGCTGGGCTGCATGAGAAGGACTCCGAGCCGATCGGACTGTTTGTTTTCGATCATAATGAATATAACTTTTTTGTGACCTGTTGAAAGTTAGAAAAAATACGAAAATTGCTGGCAGTGGTCAAACACAGCCAGAAATACATCTGGCACTGAATGAGTTCAAAATAAAATGTACATTTGTTACAGATATACTTTGACCCGCGAGTACTGGAGTTTAGTACTTTGTCCACCACTGCCCATTGTACAGTTACAGTAAACGTGTATCTGAGCACTGGTGAAGGTTTAAGAGAGCTTTGACCCATAGAAAAAACGGGAAGCATCCGTGTCATTTTAGATTTTAGCGTTGGCTATTCAAAAACGGCAGATCTACAAGCTCACAGCTGCGAGCTTGTACATGCTGCTAGTTTTGAACATTTTAGAAAAATCTTGTTGAATCTCTTAACACAAATCTTCTCTTCTGGGAGGGTCCCTGGCACAAAGCATTTTCAGATGGGGGGCCCGTGGCCAAATACATAATCATTTTGGGGGTCCTTGGCACAAAAAAGTTTGAGAACTACTGATTTAGAAGGAATTTGTAGAATCGGCCTCAGGTCTTAATGGGTTAATTTAGAGTCAGCTTTCAGCAGCTCCGAGCCACACCAACCACACACACTCATCCACAACAAAGCTGTGAGCTGGAATCATATGTAGAGCAAGGATGGTGGAAAAACAATGTGTGATATGAACCAATTAGCAATTACACTGCACGGAGACCCAGCCGGGACAAAAGGTGCAGCCGCTCGGTGCCAAGTGGAAAATTGAAAAAACCACACACCTGAAAACGCCGCCGGCGTTCAGGTGGGGCCGTCGAAAACCCCAAACAAATTAAGTCCTATTTAAAGACTAGCCGGAATAGGTGACATGTCTGAGTTGGTGGTCTGATATTGCTGTTGAAATGAGAGAAATGATAGAGAGTCATGGGTAAAACATTAATGGAGGGGGGGGGGGGGGGGGGGGTTGTAAAATAGAGCAACATACTCCCTAGGGGCACAGGCATTCATATATTTGCAGAGAACAACAGAAACCTTAAGGGGGACTGTTGAAGAAATATAACGGCCATTAGCTGTGTGTGCAGAGAGTGGCTGCTAACAATTCTTTCAGCATACGATTGTCCATGAATAGCATATGGAATGTCACACAAGCAGTCAACAGTCATGCCAGTGCCAGAGGAGAAGGAATAAGTGGATGTGTGGGCAGTGATGGATAGTAACTAAGTAGATCTACTCAAGCACTAATACTTAAGTCCAATTTTGACTTGTACTTGTACTTACCTAAGTTTGTCCATTATTCAGTACTTGAAAAATAGCCTGGAGCTGTCAAGCTGGACGCTCCTGGTTCTCATAAGGTCCGCTGTTGTTAGGCTCCATGGTCGAACTACTCACTGAATCTGGAAAGACTGGTCATTCTGATGAAGCCATGACGTATCAACCGTATCCTTATATGGAGATCTACGCCTACATAATTATGGTGTATAATATGATGAGTCTGTTCATTACGCCAGTCTCGAATGAGTAGGAACCATGACTCCATGTCTCAAAGCCTCAGCCCATGACCATACAGTATATGGGTCACAATGGGCCAACCATGTCCAAATATGGAATCCAATAGTTTGTGTCAACATAACCTCTGGTGTTACCATGGCGATCTAATGTGGTCGATCTAGTGATGTGAAATCCTCTCTAACAGTAGCCTACTAATACTTCTACTCCACTTTATCTCAGAGGCAAATATTGTACCTTTTTAGTCTACTACTTTAGTTACTAGTTATTGTGCAGATTTAGATTATTATGCCATTATTATTAGAAAATATACATTAACCACTTAAGCCCTATTTTATACTTGGGCCATTTCAAAATGCACAGCATGTTGCATTTGTGCCGCAATATGAGTTTGTAGATGGGCTATTTTCAAAATAATTTCACAAATTACTTTTACTTTAGTTACTTATATAATAGTAAGTATAATAGTATATTTTGATGCCAATGTTTCTGTACTTTTACGTAGAAGTAGACCAGAAAAGAAGTAGACCAGAAAATTACACACACACACACACACACACACACACACACACACACACACACACACACACACACACACACACACACACACACACACACACACACACACGCGCGCGTTGCATTTGTAATTTCCTGGTCCTCAGCCCTGGTTAGTTTTTTTGGCTCTCTAAAATGATCTCCAGGCCTGCCATTCAAATTAAACAGAAACAATTAGGCAGCGGGGAACTTGCCAATTAAAATCGTTATTACAATTTCTAGTTCAGAAATTATTTTATGTCGTCTTACAGCATTTTAATCATGTTGTTTATTTTAGTCAGTCTCTCTTAACTTTTATTTTTACTGCCTTGCTTACATAATTGGTATTATTTGTTTTGCGCTTTTATGGATTATGATTTTTTATGGTTAAGCTTTTTGGTTCAGTCATCTGTCTCGACTGGAAAGCACTTTGGGTCAACTCCTGTTGTTATGCTAAAAAAAAAAAACCATCTATCTATCTATCTATCTAATTAATCAAAATTGACCAAATTGCTGTGCATAGAAGGCATCGACAGAACAGGCCTCCGCAACAACATAGTCACAGGACATATGAAACAAGATAAAAGACGACCACTCAAACAACATTAAAAGCGATAGAAAAGAAATTAGTCTCAAGGAGACATTTAAAAACCCCAAAAGTTGGAGCTCTTCTAATGGGAAGGGGTAGGCTGTTCCAGAGCGTGGGGACAGCAGCAGCAAAGGCACGGTCACCCCTGGTTTTCAGTCTCTTTTGGGAACCTCCAGGTGCAACTTGTCAGCAGACCTCCGAGCCCTAACTGGGGAGTAAGGTTTCACAAGTTCCACAAGAGGAAGGCGAAGGAGGAGGTTTGGTCCCCATGGCGGCCGGGGGTCCAGTGGGGTCGCGTCTCGCGGCCCCCCGGAGCTCCCGACACCTCCAGGGCTGCCTTTCGGCGCCACCTTTGCCTCCAGTTACCCATGTCTCTCTGCCTCTCTCCAACTTGTGCTGCCTCTGCCCCTCCCATTCCCCTCTACCACTCTCCCCTCACCAGTTGTGCGTGCTTGTGCTTTGTGTGCTTGTAAACTGTGTATGAGGGTGATGTTTTTTCGTATTGTTCAGTAAAATCTTCGTTAAATGCCATGTACGTCTCCTGAGTTTGGTTTTCCTGGTTTTTGAGTTCCTGCTTTTAGGACCTATTTAAGTTTAAGAGTCCATTCATGTTGACAATTCCACCAAAGCTTAGCTTTGTTGTGGTCTTAAAACAGTGCAGGTCAGAATCCTCCAGAATAGAAAACCTATAGAGGAAGTGAAGGAGCAGGGGGACTACAACTTTAGTTTTGTCATTTAAGTAAACCAAAAGTGCGTATAAAACTCAACGAAGCGAGCCACAGCTATAAATCCTGGTTGTGGGGGAGGCGATTGTCATTCCAGTCAAGAGTTCCAAGCATTATTTCTCGCAGGTTCCCTGTTCTATAGCTTCTCACGGCAGTCCTTGCTTGTCATCTCTGGTATGGTTGAGGGCAATCTCTCCTCCTCACTCTCTTGATCTCTGGATTGGAAGCAGGCAGGCAATTCTTTTGTGCTGACAGGTGCCTGCAGTCCCTCTGAGGAGGAAGAAATGCACTTTGTAATGGGCCTTCTTCCCCAAATAGGCACCAGGGGACAAATGCAGCAACACCCAGAGAAGACACTGTCTGGGGTATGACAAGAATTACAATAACCTGCAGAATCACACCGTACGTATCATAAATGAAATGTGTCAATGTATATATACATTGAAGATATTGCTAACATATTTGCCAGAGGTGGAAGGTATCTTAGTCCGTGTTGCCAGATTATGTGAGAGAAACAAGCAACCGGGTCTAGGAAAACGAGCCCAAAAGAAGCAACTGCATGGGCCACATGAGCACTTTAAACATATGCATCAGCTATTTGAAAATAGCCGATCTACAAGCTCACAACGCGTCATATCGCGACGCGTTGTGGGCTTGTAGATCTGCTATTTTCAAATAAAATCCTGGGGGGAAATTACAATAAGCAGATCTGGCAACACTTATCTTAGTACATTTACTCAAGTACTGTACTTGTAGATTTCCAAACTCTCCCTCATCTCATGCAGGAGATTCCAGGCAAGCTCACAGCTTGTAGCGAGCTTGTAGATCTGCTATATTCACTATTTTAGAAAAATGTTTGAAAACAATTTATACAAAATTCTTGAAAACATGGCCAAAATAGGGATGCCAGGCTGAAAATGGCCAAACTTGGCAGGTGTCTTGTAAAATACATTTCCAGAAAAAGAAAACACAAAATGAATGTTCACATCGTCTATGATTCAAAGAGGCAGAGATCCAAAATCCTTGTCCTGCCATCTGTTTTCAGGAGTTTGTTTTGTGACTCCTAATGCATTTATTGAATGAGCCACAGCCAAAATAGCCACATTCTAATTCAAATAGCATTGCGTCCCTCCTAATTATTTTGGTGTTCCTTCTGCTATTTAATTAACCAATTTCAGCGTCACTAAATTGAGCAATTAGTTTTTATTCTTGAGTTGTTTGAGGGCTCAAAATTCCACCAGTCCATTGCTCCTATTAAGCTCTGCTTCGGTTGCAGCTCGTGGTTGAAATAATTAGGACTTCATTCAACACACATTGCACTTAAGGCACAGGGCACTTTGCACCGCACCTTTAGGTAAACCTGGGCCTGTGTGCTTTGAGCATTTCACAGTTCCACTTTCCTCAGTCTGAGGGTTTTGTCAGCACTTTCAGTTGCCATAGGGCAATTCATTTAGTGTTTAATTGTCCAGTTTGAATAAGTGGGATGATTTATTTCACTGCTAATTGTTTTGTATCCCCGTGCAATGTGTTAGGCTATGCTACTTTAAACACAGTTGACTGACGCATATATTGTATTTTGGTAATATGGTCATATTTGTGCAAAGAGAAGCAGTATTGTATAATGAAAAGGCAAAAAGGATGACTGGTAGTTGCATAATCCAGTTCATAACAAGTATAAAGGCGGTATAAATCTGCATGCAAAATGCTCTTGAGACAATTTGATTAGACCACAACCCTTAGCAGAGTGTATGTTTGATAAAAAATATTATACAGGAGGGACAACTTAACACGTCACTAATTAATTGTAGGCAAACAATGTAAGGTCCTCTGGAGTGGCACTAAACAGAGGTTGAATATCATTCACTGCTTATGTATTTGTTTTCAGATACGCTGTTAGAGGATAAACTGTCATATTGTATGCAGTGGTGGACAGTAATTAAGTACATTTACTTAAGCCACTTAAACCACTTAAACCACTTCAGCCCTATTTTATACCTAGGCTATTTGAAAATACAAGCTCGCGTTGTGAGCTTGTACATCTGCTATTTTCAAACATTTAGTACTTTTACTTTTGGTACTTTAAGTACATTTTGATATCAATACTTTTGTACTTTTACTCAAGTAAATGTAACGGACTTCTACTTGTAACAGAGTACTTCTACATTGCAGTATTGATACTTTTACTTACTTTTTCCATGTCAAGGACCCCCAAAATTATATGCATTTGGTAGATCTACAAGTTCATAGCGTGGCACGATGTGACGCGCTATGAGCTTGTATATCTGCTATTTTTTTAATAGCCAACCAATGTGCTATATATAGTTAAAATCTGAAATGACACAGATGCTCTCTCGGTTTTAATCGGCTAAGCAAATTGATTGTGCTTATTGGGATATCCAGTGAACAAAACGTTTAAAAAAAAGAAGCTCATAATAAGATTCACGATATTGCATACAAATGAAATGACACCACCATGCTGAGTGCTGACACTGCAGGGGCGCGCTCCAAATTAAAATGCTGCAAAACTGCCTCAGTGATTTTATATATAGGCTATTATTCAACATGCTGCCATGTGTAGTCATATTGTATTATTTTTTTTCCTTCTGTGAAAATGCAGATGTAGTTAAAGTTTTACTGAGATCTCTTCACCAGTGGTGGAAGTACTCAAATAGTTTACTTAAAGCTGCAGTATTATGTGTAACTTTCCTCCTCTACCCTGGGGATGACATCTTTATTGAGCTAATAGAGCCTGCTTGCTTGCTCAGGGGATACGTTGAATCTGTGAACATGTGTGTCAAATCCTGTGTCTAGGCGAGACATGACCTTTGACAAGACTGAAATGTCTCAATAGAAGAGCAGGGAGACCAAATACAACCACCCCAATTGTATTAGTTATATTGTATTAACATAGTATGTTAGTACATAGTATGTTAATACCAGAGTAATAATTTATTACTCCACCATACAGATTGGACAGAATTACAGATTACATTTTATTCTTTAAAAAAAGTGTTTTAGTGCCGCTTTAAGAAAAAGTCCTGAATAAAAAATGACAACAGTATTGGAATCAAAATAGATCTTATACAGTAGGTCTAGTCAAGTACAGTGCTTGAGTACATGTATTTACTAAGTTACTATCCACCGCTGGTTAAAGTTTTTCTGAGATCCCGACAAGTTCTTAACAATATTAAGGGCACTTAATGGCGTCCCTTTAGCTGCAGCAGCAGGATTGAGATAATTTCTTCCATTAGGCTACGTTGGACGTGAAGGCCAGCCAACAGAGACACGGTTGTCCTGTGATGGACATACCGGATGGTGATTATGGGCACACTGTGTAGATAACGTCCTCTTGCTGTTAACGCACAAGGACAGAAAATCCCACAGGGAAACACCTACTTATCAACACATACTCAATCTCGCTCTGTTAATTAAGACAATCTAAGTTCTACACGTTAATTCCCTCAAATCATCAAGCAGGTAGCCTCATTACGTGCTAAATGATTATATCAAGCGCTTCACTAAGTGCACAGAATTTCAAAGGGTTTCCCTATAGCGTTATCTCGCGCAGTAGCTATTTTTTGCGAGCACACTTTTCTTTTTTTTTTCTCCAAGTGTGCTTGCATGCTGTTTGGGGGGAGGGTTCAAAGCACTTATTAAGATATGAGTTTTCTAAAAAGGAGAGAACAGGGGGAAAAAAAGCAATTATTCATCCTGATTTGAAGGCTCTGGGAAGTTCAGCCACAGAGGGCCAAAGACTTGGGAGGAATAATGATCAGGCCATGTTCTCTGTTCCGCCTGCTTTTGTACTTCTTCTCCTCCTCCTCCTCTGCTTTTTTGCTTTCATTGTTGTGTCTCTCACATTCCCCCCACCATATTTACAATGCTTTTTTACACGCACGCACGCACGCACGCACGCACGTTTATGTTGTGAATTAATTCACAACATAAACATTCTACAGTGCACAGCCTTGTTATTAAATCTTTCCATATTGTCAAGTGATCAACTTGACTATACAGTATATGGTGTGTATATACAATATACCATATGTAATAAGGAAGTGCATATATATATGTATGTATGTATGTGTTCTGCCCTCAGTTTGAGTTCATGTTTTTAGTTAATGTTAGAATCTCTGTATACATTGCTTGCTGGTAGTAAATGGATGACATGCTTTTATTTTGATATGCTAAGAATGGCAAACCCTTATTCTGAAATGTCAGCAATGCATTATGGGTAGAAGAAGCTCCATAACTAGTAGACTCCATTGGAGAACAAGCAGACAAACACATGCTGAACATGTCTTTTGTATCTTGACCTTTTTTCACACCCTCGAAAGCAATGGTTGTAAGTTTGAACAGAATTCACATTCTATGTACAGTTTTGATTTGTTTAAATGCAAATGTATATGGATACTAATTCATATTGGTTAAAAATGATGATGCTAATTGCAACTTTACATGTTTATGTATGACCAGCATATCATGTCATGTTATTGTGTTTATATTTCATATTAGCACTTATTTGCCAGCTTAAATTCATACTGTGATTTTTCCATGAAAGCTAAGAGATATCTTTGTCTTTTTTGTTTTCTCTTTAACACAGTTTTACACGTAACTTTCACCTGTCACTCTGAAGATTGTAATAAAAGGAGCAAGGCGCTCGCTTCCTGGCTTGTGAAAAACGAGTTTGGCTGTCTGTTTAACTTCGTTAACATACTGGTTGTATACAACACGTTGTGGGAACAGAACTGTATGTATGTATGTATGTATGTATGTATGTATGTATGTATGTATGTATGTATGTATGTATGTATGTATGTATGTATGTATGTATGTATGTATGTATGTATGTATGTATGTATGTACTGTATATATACTCAAAAAAGTTTGGAAATATTCTGGTTGATTATTTCTCCCCTTCAGTAATACCAATTGGTATTGTATTATATATTGTTGGAATCGTAGATTAGTCGTCTTTACAACAAGGTACAGTACAACTTGTATGGATTATGCATTTGTGGAATGAGCAACAGAGCTAACCGCGTGGGTAGCACCCCTATCACATTTTGCCAAAATCCCCTGCATAGAAGCATAACCTAATTTATCATCAATTAAAAAAATAATTGGACCATTATTTACATAATTCATGGTAATTGAAAGAAGAACTAGCGACTGAAAGCATAAAGTATTTATGTAGTGATTACTAAGGTAATAAAATCAAGTGTAAAGTCTGTTCAAATCCTCAATGTAATCAATGGCACAAGTAGATCTGCTATTTTCAGAGCGCAACCAACACCCGACCACAACCAAACATAAAATGACTTGTCTTTTAGTTCCACTGGATCTCTTTTCCACTAGTCCCTCACTAACATTGTTTAGCCTAGTTTGTATTTGTTGACAAAATTGTCAATATATTTAGTCTTAGTTTTAGTCATCGTAGCTTAGTTTGTATTTAGTTTTCGTCAGTGAAAAAAGGTAGTCGACAAACATTTTTCGTCATAGTTTTAGTAGACGAAATCGACACTGCAACCAAGATCTTTACAATTTAGACACAACATGCAAATCAGACCTATACAACATGCAGACGTGCTCACATACAGTACATAACTCCTGAGTGCTTCACCATGGAGATTGCCTCATACCCACTTAACCCCCGCCATCCGTATTGTGGGGAGCTTCGCCATTTGCTATTTTCAGGGAAGGTTTCCCCACAATACTAGAAAACAGAAAATACACTAGCGTAGAGCCCTGAGGGACTACACTCAACCATATGGGGTGTAAGTGGATACACAGACACATGATGTGTACATACAGTATACAACCATTGGTGGACAGTAACAAAGTACATTTACTTGAGGCTACTGTCCATTTTTGCGTATCTGTATTTTACTTTATCTGTATTTGTATTTTTTGGATTCCTTCACTCCACTACATTTCAAATTGAACTTTTGACTCCACTGCATTTCTAGAAAGGAACACATATCTTATGAATTAACCCACTTAAGCCCTGTTTCAAATAGTGAAACGCTAATCTACAAGCATGCTCACAAATTAATGCGTCACAATGGGACACATTGTGAGCTTGTAGATCTGCTATTTTCACCATTATCTGTATTTATCTGTGGAGAATCTTGCATTTTGGGGGAATTTTCAATACAGTAATGCATTGATATAGAAAAAAAGAGAAAATGTACATTGTCATTTGTACTTGAATACTGCAAACCTTGCCAGTCTGTACCGGTAAGACCACCTAAATGGACTGGAGGTGGTCTCTAGACCAGAGTCTTCAACAGGGGGTCCTCATAGTTACTACAGGGGGGTGCCAAATCTTTGTGTAATATGTATTTTTTAAAACCACTTCAACCCTAAATCCTTATTATTCGGGGAGGAACATTAGCCAAAAATAGCAGATCTACAAGCTCACAACGCCTCACAGGCGTTGTGAGCTTGTTTATTTTGCTTGTTTATTTTTGCTATTTTCGGCAAAGATGTTTTGTGTAGAGGGAACCAACGGTGAAGTTTACGAAGTATTGAGGGTTGGTTAAATGTCTGAAATAAACAAAATCCATGTATTCACACACCACTGATAGTCTACAGTATGAAGCTATATGAAATCTATGAAAAGGTTTAATCTGCAACACAATTGTATACAATATGTAGTGGGGGGGTCCCTGCTTCATCTCTCAATCAGCTAGGGGGTCCTTGGCCTGAAAACATTGAAGACCCCTGCTCTAGACCACCTCATTGAGAACCAGTAACTCTCATAGCAGCTGGTGCAGGCAGAGAGAACTCTTTCAACCTCTCTCCTCAGAGACAAGGAACGTCTCATTGTGAATTCCACAGGGCTTTTCAGAATGACCTCCACCATATCTATCCCCTGAAATTCGTCACACCCTTCAAACAACCAGCGGTGGAAAAAATACCCTTTACAGTAGTTCAGTAAAAGTAGCACTATACCGCAATGTAGAAATACTCTGTTACACAAGTCAAAGTCCGGTATTAAACATTTAGCTTGAGGTTACAGTAAGTGAAGTATTGTCATCAAAATATTATTGTAGTACCAAAGTAAAAGTACCATGCAAGCCTTTTTCAAAATGTTACTACTATGTTGCTACTTTCTAATAGCCAAAGTATAAAATAGGGCTTAATTGTAAAGAGATTTGATTATACAGTATCTGCCTTAAAAAGGTTTTGTATTTATCATACATGCCTTTCTTGCCTGTAAGTGACATCTTTTGGTATGTTTTGCTTTGTTGTTAAAAAGGTTAAAGTACTATATTCTGATAGTAATCATTGCTACAGAGCGTTTGTTCGGTCACAGGGGTCTCTTCAGCTATTTAGTAAACAGAATATAGCACATTTTCAGGTAGGTGACAACATTTAAGCCAATCAGGAGAGAGCACTGAAAATGCATTTTCTGTTTAATAAAGAGCTGGAGAGACATGGGAGACTCCTTTTACTGAACAAACACTCTATATCAATGAGTACGATCAGAATATAGAACTATTTAACAGTTATTTTAACCAAAATAAATCACTTACCCTACCTTTAACTTGATGTTTATCTTATCTACATTTTTCTTTTTCTTTGTTGCTTCATTACATCCGTTATTATTGTTGTTGTTGTTGTTGTTGTTGTTATTATTATATCCATACTATTATTATTATTATTATTATATTATGTTACATTGTATTGTTGCGTGTCTTTGTGGAACACGTCCACCAACATGTTGTTATGTGTACCTGTATGAGTGAGTGACAAATAAGTCCTCTTGATTATTGACTTGTGATTGTGAATTAAGCCCTATGTCATACTTCATCGTATGTCGGTGTCGCAGGTTGAAGGTGGTTAATATTATACACTGAAATAAAATGTCAAGTGTGTAATATTAACCATTTTAAACATGGGGCCATAATGATATCATGCACTGAAAAATACGATTTCAGTGCATGATATTACCACGGCCCCACGTTGGAACATGATCCAGGTGTCTTTCTATGGAGCCCTTGATCAAGCTTTGCGGTTTGTGAGACTTGGAACATAAGCGTGTGGTGTCTTTGCTAATGCCTTCTGACAAAGTAGGAGGAACTCGGGTGGTCATTACATTGCCAGGGATCTGCAAGGTGGAATTACGATGATACGCTTTGGCTGGAACAGAGTGTCATAACCCATTAACAGAGGCATCAAAGTTTCCTTGGGGGGAGGGATTATGAGACGGCCTCCTTCACATTTTTCATTTTTACGCCGTGGCTCTGCAGGAGTCTAGCTGTCTATAGCAGTGGTTCTCGAACATGTATTTGGCCGCCGACCCCCGTTTGACAAGCATTTGTCCCAGGGACCCTCAGAGGAGAGCATTTATTGTCTAAATTATTTCATTGTCTAAATTATTTTTTTCAAACACGTCACGATGCGACGCATTGTAAGCTTGTACCTTGTCTGCTGTTTTTGAATAGCTGAAGCATAAAATAGGGTTAAAGTAGTTGAACCGATGTGTGATGCTATATAACACATTTTGCTGGGGAGCCCCTGGAACCCCTTGAAGGACCCCCAAACCATGCCATTCCCATGTTTATCCAGAGATCCAAACTAGATTTTTACCACAAGGCCCCTCAAATGTACCTCTTTGAGAAATTGTGAAAATGCAATGTATTGTGATGAACTACTCCTCCTGTCTCCTGTTTGAGTTGGTCTTTGTTGTCTGCTCATAATGATTGCTGTTACTTAAAGGTGCAGTAAGTAATTCTTGTTGCTGTTGTTGTTAAAATAAGCGTTAAATAGCTCTATATTCTGATAACAATCATTGCCATAGAGTGTTTGTTCAGTAACAGCCGTCTCTCTGTCTCAATTGTGAGATAATTGTAAGAATGTATGAGATATTATGATACAATTAAACAACATCATGCAAATCGGCACAAAAGTGTGCTTCTGACACGTGCGTTTTGCTCGGTGGGGGGTGATTTTAATCACACACGCAATGCGTGATTACTCACGCTCGCTGAAGGACGTTTACACATGTTTAGCGCTGCTGTGAATGACATCCCATTGTGAGCGGAGAACGGAGTCTGTTTTTCATCTCATGGAAAAGTGGAGACATTTGACTAAATACACATTTGCTGCCAGGACATCCAAAGGGATTCAATAACTATTATGACAAGAGCTCACCCCCAAGTGTGACAAATTAGAATGTCACGAGATGAAACATGACATTGACTGATGTATGGCTGTATTGTTCATACATGTATAATATGCATGAAATATGATATCAGACATTCTAGGGCTACAGGCGTGCGTTCGTTCTCCTTTGCCCTTTGTGTTTGTCTAGTGTAGATGAAGATAGCAGCCGTTGCAGTCATGAGGACAGAAGAAGTGCAGACAGACAGACACAGAGAAGATAACAGACATATCGTTGCTGTCGGGCAGAAACCTCTGTCTTCTAAATCCTAGCAGGTTTCTGACAAACGTACGTCGCTATGTCAGTGGTGCTCAAACGTTTTCATGTCAAGGACCCCCCAAAATGATATGTATTTGGCTGCCGACCCCCATCTCAAAATATTTAGTTCCAGGGACCCCCAGAAGCACAGATTTGAGTTACAAATGTTCGCTTTAAAACATATATATATATATTCAAGATCTGCACATGTGTTCACGATTTTTCAAAACAATTGCAAATCTACAAGCTCATAGTGCCGCACTCTGCAGCAAATATGAGCTTGTAGATCTGCAGTAGATCTGCACTTTTGCAGTTTATTTTGAAAAATCACGAAAAAACGTGAAAATGTGTGCAAATCTTGTATATATATATACTGCTATACTGCTATTTTCGAATAGCCAAAGTATAAAATAATGGTTATAGCTAAGATCTAAAATGACACAGATGCTTTCCTGGATTGAATGGGTTAACTCCATATTTTAACTTTTTTAGTTTTTTTGTAAATGAACGCCCCATTTAATCATACTACAGTGTCACACAAAAGCATCAAAAGTAGGTCGGTCTGCTACTTTTGCTATTTTAGAATTTGAATCCTGAAAAGTTTTGGATGTATGAGGTTTCTACCCGACAGAGACGATAATATGTGACTGGCACTGCGCTGATGGGTAAAATAAATTCACATAATTACACACGGTTTACATAACAAAACAGTCGTTGTGTTTCTTTTACCTAATGTCAGACAGGTGACTTAATGAATACAAATTGAATTGAGTCTGGACTCTCAACGTGCTTTGTTGTTTATTTAATACAGAGTTTAATTACCGGAGGCCGTCCAGCGTTTCTGCCATTCATTCCCATCTGGTCACCCGAGCGCCGGGCCAAAAATGTCAACTTTGCACGCACAATATCTCATAATAAGATTAAAGAAGATTACAGGATGATCCCCACTGATGTTGGTAACCCCCGGGGAGGGGCCTTTCATCCTGTACGTCTCTTTCAGTGAATTATATCATACTGTATTATGCACCCACCCCCCCCCCCCCATTCTTCCACTGATAATAACTCAGATTTTCCCATTTTCTTTTCCATTTCATGCAGCTCTTTGATGGCGTTGTCGATCGATTCAAACCACTTGGATCGGTTGGGTGTATATACGGAGCAGCACAACCTGTGGGGCTGTTAGGGGGGGGCTTTTAGACTCTTTAATCTTGTAGAAAAGTAATGAAACATTAAGAGATCAGTCAATTGTTGTCTAGCAAATTATTTTTTATTACAATTGTAAATTAAATTTAGAATGCTGCATGGGTTCATGTTAGATGTGGGGCAAATGTAAATGTCACAGTCTAACTGAGAGAAGAAGGACATGGCAAATTACATTAAAGGGCATTTGCTGATATTTACTGTTCCGTGCTGTGAGCCCTATCTTTCTATTGTAAGGAGGAGTTGAAAATCTTGCACACTCTAACACACTGTTTCCCAAATAGTGGGTCAGGACCCAATTGTGGGCCGCGTACAGATTTTTGTAGGTCGCAAGTAAATATATTTTTTTTTAGTTTATTTGTTTCTCTTTTTTTTTTCAAAACATTTTCATACATTAAAAAGAAATTCAAACAATCTAAAAAATAATAATTTCATAAACAAAATTAAAACAAAGACATTTCATGAATTCCACAAATGTAACTTTTAAGTTCGTAGATCTGCTATTTTCACTAGTTCGGGTCCTGGGGAGACGGGATCTAATTTCCCTTTTGGGTCATGGGCTGAAAGGTTTGAGAACTATAGAGTACAGACGTACTGACGTCACTCGTTCATCCCCAGGTTCGTAAAGTAATTTCGCAATGGAGAATAACATTGGGTCATCATAGAATCGTCTCATATAAGAATTGTGGTCCAAAAATAAACAAACTGTCTTGGCGATATTGTCAGGGAGGAGGTTCTGTATCGTTTATGATGTCAGTCACATATATTATACAGCCTGTTTCTGGCGAAAATTTTACTAATTCGGTGGAAGTAACATTAGCGTTTTCTCACCGTCAGTTGATGCTTCATATCCATAAGAGTAAAACCGCCAGGGTCATTTGTTTATTTTTGGAACACAGTTCTTATTTGACGCGATATTAAATACGTCTATGGGGATTCAGAATGGGGGTGGAAAACCGCGAACCAGGTAGACAAACCTAGGATGTGTAAATTACGTCAGACGTCGGTGCTCTATAGCTCTCACACTTCCCAATGCTGCCATGTGTCACATAGCGGAGCAGGTAGTGTTCAAACCCCACAGCTGGGTGTTTTAACGCAGGTTAAACAAACATATATCAAACAGACTGACATGATGCAACACCAAACAATGACCCGACAAGGACTGACTGACTGGGGAACAAGACCAACGTACACATGAGGGCTGATTGCACATGAGATACAGCTGGGGAAGACGCAAACCCATAGAACCATGAAAACTAGAACATGAACATAACATAGAAGTACAAGACCTAGACAAGACAGCTAGCCGACAGCAGTGGTGGAAAAAGAACTCAAATATTTTACTTAAGTAAAAGTATCAATACTGCAATGTAGAAATACTGTACCTGAGTAAAAGTACAAAGGTATTGGCATCAACATTTACTTAAAGTACCAAAAGTAAAAGTACTCATTATGCAGAATGTCCCATTTCAAGTTTTCAAATGTATAACTTTTTTTTTTTTAAACAGCAGATCTACAAGCTTTGTGAGCTCGTAGATCGGCTATTTTCAAATGGCCGAAATGTATAGGCCTATAGGGCTTAAGTGGGTAATGTATGTGTTGTAATAATAATTAAAATCTACCAAGTAATAGTAACTAAAGTTTTCAAATAATTGTAGTGGAGTAAAAGTATAATATTTGCCTCTGAGATGTAGTGGAGTAGAAGTAAAAGTATTGAAAATTGGAAATACTCCACTAAAGTAAAAAATGCCTCAACACTTGAGTAAATGTACTTAGTTACTTTACACCACTGGCCGACAGTATGTGAATTGTTTCGGAACACATAACCTTACATAGACTAGCACCACATTTTCAACGCAGAGAAAGCGTCCTCTCGACATACAGAGCGCAGGATTCAAATTAAATATTGGGTGACGCTGCACTTCAAACTTCTTGTTTATTTTGTAGGTTGTACATTAAGGGCATTTACTGGAAGCCGTTAAATACACTTAATTATATCACAATAAAATTAACTGCTGAAATCGGCAGAGATCGTGTCTTTGATTAGCAAACAGGAGTTTCATTGCCTTGCTCTAATTAAGAAAATGATAAATGGAGCATGACAACTTGACGGCGACACTCACTATTACAGACAGTGAGCCCTCCTCGGAAGCCCTTTTCAAACTGCTTTTCCAGCAATGAATGACACACACACACACACACACACACACACACACACACACACACACACACACACACACACACACACGCACACAGCAGTGGCGTTACAGCTGACAATAAAACCACGGCTCATAAATCATTATGTCAAAACCGCAGCTGTTTTGCTGCGTGTCACGATAATGACTCAGATTGTGGCCGCGGAGAGAAGAAGAGAGGGAAAAAAAAGAAATAATGAGTGTTTACTGGGCTGATCATGAATGTGTCAAAACGCAGTCAACCTCCAGCAGTGCGTGTTCAAACAGATAAAACGCTCTGTCAGACCATGTTCTATCAAGGGAGATTGATGGAAGAAATAGAGGCCAAACATGACCGCATGGGATGCTCCCCGGACGACACACACACACACACACACACACACACACACACACACACACACACACACACACACACACACACACACACACACACACACACACACACACACACACACACACACACAGCCTCGCCGTGAGTAAATCATCGGCAACAGTTCTGTGGTGACAGCACCTGACACATGACGGGCAAAGGCCCTCTCTCCCCGTCGTTCGAACCCAGGGGAGCGTGTTTGACACAATGGAGTGGCACGCTGACTTACTGACTAACAGACTGCCGGCTGACTGACTGACTGACTGACTGACTGACTGGCGTCCACACGGATGACGAGCTGAGAGGCGATGAGTCACCACCGCGGGGCTGAAAACGAGGAGCGAAGAGTCGCAGAGTTTGGAATTTGCTCGGAATGCTAACAACGCGGGCACGGCTGCATGCCAAAAGAGCCGAGCCAGCTGTATGTGACCCAAGTGTCACCGTCCAATCAACCACTGCACCGCACCGCCCGCCATGCACTCCAATCCGAGAGAGAGAGACAGAGAGACAGAGAAAGAGAGAGAGAGAGAGAGACGTGCGGCACACAGTCTGTGCCAGCGTGTGCCACTGGTGCCACTGCGTTGGGTGCCACAGCTCGTCAAACCCGGGGCCGCCGTCCAAGCCCGTCCGTTGGCTGCCACTCTTTGTCACCTACGTATATAAGAGCCACTGTCACCGCTGTCTGCTCAGCGGGCCATAAAGCAATAGCACCTGCTATTATAACGTCCCCCCGTCTGCATTATAAAGACCTCTGTGGTGGAACAGAGAGCGGGCATATGCTGACAGGAGGGACGGGAAGATGGAATAGCAGTTAATACCCACTCAAAACCGTGATAATAAGGTTCCTTAGAAGTGTAATAGATTCGATATTCACCCGTTCAACTGTCTTTTCTTCCAAGTCAAAGTGGCTGTGATTTCCCCCATTGTTCAGAATGTAGCGGGGCTTGTTCTTTTTTTTTGTTTTTTTTCTACGTTGAGCTTCCTTCCTGATCCCATAAATTAGAGTGAGTGAGCACATGGCATAATGTGTTCCTTGATTGTAATGGCGCCGGCTCGCTCACGCACACGTATTGTTTGCAAGAATTGTATTTAATGGCAAAAAAGTACTTGACGCGACATAAAAGGTTTGCCTTTTCAGAAAAATTTACACATGTGCACATGTTTCCTTTAACACAGCTTTGGAATAATATATGCAAGTGCTTGGGGGGAGGGGTGGGGTGCGGGGGTCCGCACAGCCATGCCTGACAACGTATCTCATTGCCAAAGCAAGAGGGAATAATCAACATTTCGCGCACGTTAGCGGCCCCCGTCTGTCCACCCGCAGATAAATAAGAGAGATGTCAGAGAGAGATCATTATCGGAGAGGTCCCGAATCGATCGATGCTAATTAATTACCAGGCTGATGGAGAGCGGTTAAAAAAAAGGGCCGCCGTCACACCTCGACACTCCGCGGAGGCACCTATAACACAGTGTGGGTCTCAACCTGTGGGCCGGGGACCACTGGTGGGCCGCAAGTGGGGGACACTAAGATTTTAATGATATTATGATTTATTTATTTTTATATGTAATAAAAATAAAATTGTGATTTCGATACATAGCAACTTAAATTATCGGTTCCATTGCCAAAACGCAATCGAGTGACCGTTCATTAAAATAAACATGCTCTGAAAATACACATGGGCCACCCATCTGACCACTTAACAGCCAAATGGCTGCCATGTTAAGTGGTTAGATGGGTGGGCACCTTTTTTTTTTTTCAAGCGGGCCCTGATCCAGAAAAGGTTGAGAACCACTGACCACGAACACACTGCAGAGGCGCCTAACACACACACACACACACACACACACACACACACACACACACACACACACACACACACACACACACACACACTGTCACACGGTCACTGACAAACTGAAAACAGACACATAAAGACGCATAAAGGCTTCAGGCGCCTTCCGTTGACGGCGCAGGTCGGCGAATGAGGGGGGGGGGGGGATCGCTGGACGGACGCAAATCCCACCGGCGGGTTATGAGAGAACTCCCCTCCACAGCGGGTGTGAGCCGAGGATTCTACGACTTTTCCATTTTCCGGTTGAAAAGGGACTCCCGTTTTTTTTCTGCCAGATAATCCTGCATGTGTGCGGTGATCCCGATCCCTATACTCCCCCCCATACCCCCCCCCCCCCCCCCCACAGTTCCTTATCCAAGGACACGGGCGCCTGTAGAGGATCAGCGGGCTCATCTGCAAGCTATACGGACAACCAAGGTCGCATTAAAACCCCGTTAAGCTCTAATTACGTTGTGAGAAGCCGATCAAATACGACTGTGTGCTGCTATGTGGCGTCTGAGTCAGGCAGCTATGTAGCACCCCCCCCCTTTCCCCCTAAATAGAGTGCTGGACAGAAAACGTGACACATAAAAAAAGGCTCAAATGAGTTGTGGAAGGTGTAATTTATCTACTTGCTATCCCAGGTCCCTTTTTTTTGGTGTGCCATCTTGTGTGCAGTTCTCTCTCTGAGAGTCTCTCTGGTCCCTTTTATCGCCCTGCCATTATGTGCTCGATTTCTCCCAGGATTGCTCTTTTCCCTGCTTGCTTAGAGGTACAAAATAATAGTAATAATAAAAATGACCCACATTTAGCTCATGCTGGCACTATATTTGACTGTTTCTTGTATCTTATCTGTCGGCACGAAACCTAGTATCTCTACATATTTCAACTTTAAATGAATTCCCTCCTTTGTCACATTACATTACATTACATTACATTACATTACATTACATTACAGTCATTTAGCAGATGCTTTTATCCAAAGCGACTTACAATAAGTGCATTCAACATAGGTAGGGAACGAAAACTACTAATCACCAGAAGTATTAAGTGCATTCTCTTCTAAAACAAGCCACTAAGAGTATGCCTGGCGCTAAAGTAAAAGTGCAATATATCAGCTACCTACTTTCTTATACAGATGAGACAAAATAGCTAAATCAAATGAGCAATGAGCTAAAACAAATAAGTGTATCGAATAAACAAGAGTCAATAAAACAATAAAACATGAGTTTGTACAACTAGTTAACAACTAGGCAAGGCGAAGAGGAAAGGTAGTGTTTCCGGAAGATTTTTTGGTGTGCAAAAACAAGCAACAATAACCGATCTTTAAGCTCACTACATTGCGAGTTTATATGCTATAAAGAAATGTAACAATTTAAAGTAAAAGAGGTGTGTTAAGTGTGTCTGTAAATATTACACCATATTAACAAGAGCTTGTGACAAATAATAACTACACTGGGTCCTTTAGAACTCAGATTTTATTTTAGTTTTACATGAAAAGTAACAGTTGTGGACAAGGATTCCACCCGACAACAACGGTAATATGCAGCCGTCAAAAGTTTCTTTTCAGCTGCATATTGGCTCTTTGTAGCCGGCAGATACAAACCACACAGAAACCACCAGGACACAATTACCTCACCTGTGCATGTGTGTGTGTGTGTGTGTGTGTATACAGTATGTCAAAAGGGGCCAGGCATTGTTCTCATCCCTCTTTCCCAGCTGACATAGTGTTGTGGAAGGGGCCGGGCACTCCGTGGATGTGTGTGTGTGCGTGTGTGTGCGTGTGTGCGCGTGTGCGTGGGGTTAGACAGATAGATGAAGCATCCATGCAGAGGCGCTGCCGTGTGTCGGTGTGTGTAAGTCATGCTTGATCACCTCTTATTACAGCTGGGTGTGTGCATGGCAGGCCTCGTAAACATCGTTACGGCACGGTGTCACACAGACAAACACACACACACACACACACACACACACACACACACACACACACACACACACACACACACACACACACACACACAGACACACAGACACACACAGTCACACGCCAGCAGATGTAATAACCGGTAGCCTCATTTGCATACAATTTATTGCAAACTTGTCAGACTTCCTCCGACATCTCTCATCTCGGGGAGGCTCAGAGCGAGTGATTGTTCGGCCTCATCGTAAGTAGCACACGCGCATGCATGCACACACGCACGTCTCCACACACATAATCACCAAAGAAATCAGAAGAAATAAATAAGACTTTGGAGGAAAACGATGGCAAATTAAACTTTTGCTTTCAAGGATAAATGGGTAACAATAGAAGTACTTTTCTCCTCCCCCGCCATTTTTCAAGGCTGATTTATTTCAAAATGTCAATTTGCGATCCTTATCGAGATAAACAGAGTTAGCAGCGCCGTTAAATGATTTAATTTCAAGGTATGATCACGGCATTCGGCGTGGAATTCATCGGCACGCGGCGTGTCGAGATCTAAACACATCTTTTTATAGGTCCCTCTCCGTGTCAATAAATGCTGTTTGAATATTCTTAATTGCCATCGATTTTCCACTCGGCCATTACAGAGGGACAGCTTGACACACACAAACACTGGAAATGGATGACCTTCATTTGAAGGAAGAAAGAGCAGGATTTGAGAGAGCATAGTCCATTGAGATAAGCAGTGACCCACTGGCTATCTCCTCTTGCCAACAATCGATAAGAGTGAAGAAAGTGCTGGAAGCTTATTACTGACTAGCTACTCCACAGTTAAAGGGGAGAGAAATTGATGGGAACAAACCCCACTTGCAACTCCAGCAGCGATATGGCTTCTAAAAGCAGGGTTTCCTAAACCAGTGGTTCTCAAAGTGGGGTCCGGGGACCCCCACCTGGGGTCCTTGAGGGGGTACCAGGAGGTCCCCATCATAATGAGTTTATATAGCATCACAATCATTTTAACCACTTTAACCAGATTTTATTAGGGTTGTCCGATATTGGCTTTTTTACCGATAACCGATATACCGATATTGTCCAACTCTTAATTACCGATACCGATATCAACCGATACCGATATATGCGGGGATTATTGTGATTAGGGTAAGCTCAAATTTCATATCACACACACCATATACAGTAAGAACTCCTGTAACTTATTTATAAAGCCAAAAAAAAAAAAAAAAAAAAAAATTTTTTTTTTTTTTTTTCAAAAACCGATACCGATATTTTCCCGATATCAATTTTTATGCTAATATCGGCCGATAATATCGGGAGGCCGATAAAATCGGACATCCCTAGATTTTATACTTTGGCTATTCATAAATAGCAGATATGCAAGCTCATAGGGCGTCACTTCGTGCCGCCCTATGAGCTTGTAGATCTGCTATTTTTGAAAAATCGGTGAATATACATATATTTTTTATGCGAACATTTTTAACACAAGTCTTTGCTTCTGGGGGTGCCTTAGTTGCACAAAGCATTTCCAGATCGGCGTCTGCGGCCACAAATCAATTTGGGGGTCCTTGACACAAAAAAAAGTTTGAGAACCACTGTCCAACAATGGGTCGAGAACCCATTTTGGGGGTGTAGATTTTTAGACTTTAAATATAGTCTTATATTGCGCTGATCAGAGCAATGGTCAGAGTTATGGCCATGCATGTGAAGTGCTAAACATTGCTGCTCCATACAGTGATGTGTGCAGTAATGTGTGCAATGTTGCTTTGTTTTGTGTGACTATTCTCATGCGAGACCCCTGAACAGTGTGTGTGCCACCTGTTGTGTGGATTGGAGCATCTGTGCGCCCCTGGTTTGACTATTCTCATGGCAGACCCCTGAGCAGTGTTTGTGCCAAGCTTAGTGCGGATTGGAGCAACGTTGCCGCTGCATGCGGCCCCCGGGCTGGGGCCCACGCCGTGGCCCACGCCGTGGCCCGTGGTGTGACTACAAAAATCCTGTCTTTCTTTTTTCTCCATGCTTCACTCTGGCCTCTGTTGTAAACAGTTGTAAAGTAGCTGATATTCCTGCAAAGCATCGATGTTATCATGCATAACATAAAATACACAGTAAAACCTGCGGTGTACATTTAAGGTTGAGAATGGACCCATGTAAGGGTCCTTCTTTGAGACGACCCAGAGTTCTCCTGCTTGGTATGGACAGTACGGCCTCTCCTCCCAGGACTGATATTACCTTTTGTTCTCCTCCCCCCTCATGGCATTAACACAGCCTAACAGGTTCAGAGCTTCAGCTCTATCTCTTTTTGGACACAAAGCCAGGAGATGTCTTCGCCAATCCACTCCAACCCCTGCCACACGCGCACACACCCACCCACACACACACGCACACGCACAGCCCCATACACACACACACACACACACATACACGCACACACACACACACATGCACGCACGCGCACACATGCACGCACGCACACACAACTTCCTTAACCAATTCAATCCGGGATCTGCGTCACTTTAGATTTCTTTGGATATTCAAAAATAGCAGATCTACAAGCTCATAGCGCGGCACCGAGTGCCGCGCTATGAGCTTGTAGATCTGCTATTTTTGAATAGCCAAATAAATCTAAAATGACACCGATGCGTTCCCGATCTTAACGGGTTAACATCCCCCACACTCCCCTCGCTGTTGCCACCACCATGCGAGCCAGAATCCAGGCATCAGACCTGACGCAACAGTCCCTCCCCTTCCCAAAGGCAAAGACAAGGAGCTCCATGCCTCCTCCACAGGCAGGGATTGGAAGGATGGAGGGCAATACGGTGGAAGAAGTACAATGACATTTTACCTAGAAGTGAAAATAAGTTACAAATAAAAGTAAGGCATTCCTGATTTCACTTTGTAAAAGTACAGAAGTATTGTCATCAAAGTATACTTACAGCACCAAAGTAAAAGTACTCACATGTTTTAACCCATTAAGGCCTGAGGTTCCGATTCTACAAAATGTCTTCTAAATCAGTTTTTTGAAAAAACTTATGTTGCTATGTCAGTGGTTTTGAAACTTTTTAATGTCAAGGACCCCAAAATGTATATGCATTTGGCCGCGGAATATAATATCTCAAAATATTGTGTGTTCCAGGGACCCCCCCAGAAGCAAAACAATTGAGTTACAAATGTTGGCTTTAAACATATATATATTCAAAGATTTGCACAAACGAGTTTTCAAAAATAGCAGATCTACAAGCTCGTAGCGCGGCACTCGTGTTTTTTTCCAAGGGGAGAATTACAAAAATGCCTCTGGTGATAAACCCGCCCTATATTTGCATACTGGGCCCTGATTGGTCCCTCACTACTCAGAGGGAGTGAAATCAAATCACAATTGAGCAGTGCCAGACCAAATCTGCCGAGGGCAATTTATTTTTTTGCAATCACAGTTTCTTCTGGTTTCCAGGCTAATTCAGACTGATTTAAACAACGTCAAGAAATGTTTCCAATTAGGGGGCACGGTGGCACAGTTGGTAGCGCTGTCGCCTCACAGCTAGATGGTCCTGGGTTCAATTGCCGCCGGGGACGCTGTGGGTGCTGGGGGCGTGTTCTCTCCTCCACGTCATCAGTGCCCATATGCTAGGTGGGGTTGGTGAAAGGACCTACTCTCTGTGCATGTTCTCCCTGTGTCCCCTAGGGTAGGTACCCTCACAAAAACATGCAGTAATCCTGGTCTCTATACTGCCTTCCCCCTGGTCAGCCGGGGCGCCTGATGGAGGGGAAAGGAACTGGTTGGAATAACGTGTTCCTTGCACGCGCTACGTCTAACCAGGGAACCTCCCCCCTGTCACGTGAAAAGAAGTGGCTTGCTAGCTCTCATGCATTGAAGGAGGCATGAGCTCGGCTCTAGGCTCTCCCTAGGCTGGCAGAGGGAGTGTAGCGCCCAGGATTACTTAGACAATTTGCACTGGGTGAAAAAATGGGTTACAAGATCAGGGGATAACTAGAAAAAGTGCTCCTCGGAGCACAGGTCTCCGCCAGGTCAGGTACGTTATTGTGGCCTCCTGGTGGCGCTATAATAGGCCAATGTGAAAAGGGTGCCATTTATTCTTAGGTCGTTCACGGCAATCGGACACTGCATTCATGATTTGAAGCATTTTGTTCCAAAAATGTGTTTTGCTAGATTAGACCTGCTGATGGCGCTATAACAGGACAATGTGAAAAAGGGTGGCATTTCTTCCACCAGATCCGTGTTGATCACATGACTATAGAGATACTTTGTACCGATTTGCATAAAGTTTGGATAAAATCTGTAGGAGTAATGTCAAAAAAATTGTTTTGCACAAATCGGCCTCCTGGTGGCGCTATAACAGGCCCATGTGAAAAATTTGGGGCAGAGGTTCTGCTGTGGCATCGAGGGAGTGTGTGTGTGCAGTTTCACAGCGACCGGGGCAACGGTGGCGGAGATTAGCTGGTCGCAGACAGAAGGACGGACACACGGACACACGGACGGACGGACGGACGGAGGGTAAAACATACTCTCTCGCCATGCCTTTCGGCCTGGCGGAGACAAAAATGTATTATAAAAAAAGAAATGTTTCAAATAGTGGAGTGAGAAGTTCAATATCTGCCTCTGAGAGCGGAGTAGAAGTATAATATATTGAAAACCGGACATACTTACACAACATAAAGTACAATGAACTCAGTTACTTTCCACCACTAATGGAAAGGACACATTCATGGATGGAAGTGTTGAAGGAAAGGTAATAGATTGAAAAAGAAATGAAGGAGGATATAGTTTCTCACTATTACTGACCATGTCAATCAGTCTGGCAGAAAGACAGAGAGGAGAGAGAGAGAGAGAGCTGGGAAGGGGAATTACATGAAGTGATAGATATAGGTGGGTGTGGGTGGAGGGGCGAGCAAGGGGGCAATTGGGCTGACGGTATGAACGCCATGCCCTTCATCATCACATTATGAAAGCCACTCAGAGCGGAGGAGAGAAAAAGCGACGGGGTCTGTGTGAGGGGACGACACACTTGACACGCCATAGAATTTGTGTCAACGTGCTCTTGACAGAGGGAAGTGAGCAGGGTGGATAGAGAAAGGGCCAACCGTCTAAACCATTAGTTCTCAAAGTGGGGGTTGTTCCAGGGGGTCCCCAGCGAAATGTGTTAATACAGCATCACAGTCATGTGAATCCATATTCTATACGTTGGCTAAACAAAAATAGCAAATATACAAGCTCATAGCGCGGCACCGATAAAATACACACTTGATATGAGCTTGTAGATCTGCTATTTTTGAAAAATCCCTGGCACAAAATATTTCTGAGATGGGGACACAATTGGCCGGTGTTCGGGGGAGGGACGGGGGGTGCGGGGAGGGTGATATTTGTCACAGCACGTAATCCTACGGGATGGGCGCGGCACCTGTTGGGCGGGAGGGGACGAAGGCTCTATGTCCTCCCGGTGAGGGCTCCTTATTGGTAGGTGAGTCAGTAGCATACAGCACAGCAGTGACAACACAGAAATGTGGGGAGAAATTAATTGGCATGACTCAATTGGGGAGAAAAAAGGGGTAAAAAAGCTACAAAAGACCATGAAAGTTAGGCATAGTGCACATCAGCCAAACACATTTTTTATTCAAGCCATAAGCAATTAACGAGTTCCAAGGCTATCAAGAGTCCAGCTGTCAAACACAAAGTTTGACTTCAGTAGCAGTTTGAGATGTAAATATGTTTTATGTCTGCCACCGCGTCATTATTCCAAAATCTTCACTCCCAAACTTTCTCTGCCTTCTGTCTCCAGAGCCAAGTGTGTGTGTGTGTGTGTGTGTGTGTGCACTAGACAGACAGTGTATAATGTATAATTTAACCCATTCAAACCGGGAAAGCATGTGTGTCATTTTCAGATTTTTAGCTATGTAGCAACACATTATTGGGTTTTAGAACAGTGGTTGTCAAACATCGCAGATATACAAGCTCGTACTTGTACACGCTGCTATTTAAAATTATAATTACATCTTGAAAGTGTTTCAAAAAATAGCAGATCTACATCTTTACATGTTGAAAGTGTTTCAAGATGTAACGTGGCACTCGGTGCCGCGCTATGAGCTTGTAGATCTGCTATTTTTTGAAAAATCGTGAACATGTGCGCAAATCTTTGAATATATATTTTTAAAACGAACATTTGTAACTCAAATCTTTACTTCTGGGGGGTCCCTGGAACAACATATTTTGAGATGGGGGTCCGCGCCCAAATACATACCATTTTGGGGTCCTTGACATGAAAACGTTTGAGAATCACTGACATAGTAGCATACGTTTTTTTTTCAAAAAACAGTTTAGAAGATATTTTGAATGGGCCTCAGGTCTTCATGGGTTAAGGAGACTCCCCCATCCTTACGTTATGTAACTGCCACCTAACCCCTCTGTTCCTGGAATATAGGCCATCCCTCGTTTTTCATGTTTGAAACTTTTTATTATAATTTTTATTTCCTCTCAATTTAATCATTGCCAATTCCCCACTGTGTGTGCTGTGGTCCCTTTCTGTGCCAGACCCTCTGCTGTCCCCGGGAGGGTGTGGAGAGAGACCCCCATGTTGCCTATACGCCACAGTGACTCCACTTTCTCCATGCCAGTTATTCTCTACATGAAAGCACAATGTTGTGTTTGAAAATTTGGTCAACCAAATTAATAGAGAGAATAGATGAGATGAGGTTAGTTTAGTTGAGTTACTTCTTAAAATCAATTAAATTGGCTACGTACGATTTAACCAAAGTGTTCATCTACCACAATTTGTATTTTTTCTTCTTTTTTTTTTTTGTTTAGCTTTAACCCGTTTCTTTCTCCCTATGTCATCGTTCTGCCAAATTCCACTTTCCTCTTGGACTGTAGTGAAACCAAATGGACCCTTACGGGTACATTTGGTTTCACTACAGTCCAAGAGGTCATTTGACACTCTCAAGAGTTAAATTAGTGTTAAACATCTGCATTACTTAATGAAAGAATTGTTGATCAGCGTTTGCCTTTTATCTCTCCTATGGTACCACATCAATACAGCATGGAATTGTGGACAAAATCTTATCCAACGACAACAAAATATTCAAAGTTTTGGGTCTGAAAGGCTAAATCTCATCAAACAGTGGTCTGTGGCTCAAATGCCGAATAAATAATGGACCTTGGTATGAAAAGGGTTGAAAACCACTGGTCTAGACCATTGGTTCTCAAAGTGGGGTCCGGGGACCCCCAGGGGTCCTGGAGGGAGTTCCAGGGGGTCCCCAGCTAAATGATAAATAGTTAGGAACCAAATGAACCCTTAGTCTGTAACTATTAGTTAAACTAATTTTACAATATGAATTGGGGCCCAAGAGATAGAAATGCCATTAAATGACGGTCCGTAGCCTAATGCATGTCAAACTGGAGGTCCTTGAAATTAAAATGGTTGAGAATCACTGCTAGAGCCGTAAAAATCATCATGGGGGTCCCTGGCATATCTTTTCAAATGGGGGTCCGCGGGCTAATCAGTGTCAATTTTGGTGTCCTTGACATGACAAAGTTTGAGAACCACTGGTAGACAACCACATGGGAATACACGTGAAGTCACCAGCCACTTCTTTTCACCTGACAGCGAGGAGTTTCACTGGGAGGATGTGACACGCGTGTGGGGGAACACGCAGTTCCTCACAGCTCAACAGGAGACCAACGGTAGAGGATTCTAAACCCCCTCAATTTGTCTTTTGAAATAAGACGCTACATTTGAATAGTGTCAGAGGCCCATTTCTCTGTGGCTTTAAAATGAGCGAGGTGACAGCCGTGGGAGGTGTTCATCTTTATTTCACACGCTTCTTGTTTACAGGCGATAGCTCTTCGTTTATACGAGCTGATTTCACCATCTCTGTGGACGTCCTCCCTGGTGTGCGCACACTGAGTGAGCTACGCAACGATGGGAGAAGCCGCGTGTGTGCGTGTGTGTGCGTGTGTGTGCGTGTGTGCTTGTATTTCTTTCTATATTTGTGAGGTCCAAATGTCCCCACAAGTATAATATAATTTGAGAAATAGACATTGTTTTATGATTATAAAAAAAGAGATTCGGAACATATTCAGGGTTAGGGTTATGAATTATAATTAAGACATTTAGAGGTTAGGTTTAGGGATATGAGCTTGAAGTTGGCTATTTTCCCGCTATTTTCTATGCCGTGCTAAAATGTTGACGTCCTCACAAATATAGTAATTCATACTGTGTGTGTGTGTGTGTGTGTGTGTGTGTGTGTGTGTGTGTGTGTGTGTGTGTGTGTGTGTGTGTGTGTGCGTGCGTGTGTGTGTGTGTGTGTGTGTGTGTGTGTGTGCGCGCGGCGGCTCATAACGCGCACAGTTTGAGGTGATGTTATGTTTATTGGGCGTCAGCTCCCTTGCCTCACAACTCCCTTAGAGTCAATGGAGGTGAACAGGAAAGCAGGAACAAGAGAAAATGCTTTTCTTTCGCTGATGGAATGGGCGATACACTTCATGGGCACCACTCATGCGGGCGGAATGAAATAGAAGAAGGGGCGAAAAAAAACAATATGAGTCACTCTCTGAGAGACATAAATGAAATCTAGCCCATCCTTTCTTATTTAATCCATTCTATCCGGGAAGGCATCTATAGTGTCATTTTTTGATTTCTTTGGCTATTCAAAAACAGCAGATATACAAGCTCATAGCGTGGCACCGAGTGCCGCACTATGAGCTTGTAGATCTGCTATTTTTGTTTTAATCGTGAAAATGTGTGCAAGTCTTTACATATATGTTAGCCAACATCTTTAACTCAAATCTTTGCTTCTGGGCGGGAGAAACAAAATATTTTCAGATGGGGGTCTGCAGCCAAATACATATAATTTTGGGGGTTCTTGACATGAAAACGTTTTTAGAAGACAAATCCCCAGAATAGAAGCAAATGTTTGAGTTGCAAATGTTCGCTTTAAAAAGTATATCTTCAAAAATGTGCACACATTTTCACGATTTATCAAAAATGGCAGATCTACAAGCTCATAGCACGGCACTCGGTGCCGTGCTATGAGCTTGTGTATCTGCTATTTTTGAATAGCCAAAGAAATCTAAAAATGACACGGATGCTTTCCCGGTCTTAATGGGTTAAGACAAAGCATTATTTTGCCAAGGTGTGAGGATAAACAAAAAGCTTTTTTCCACATGAAAGCGTTGGCACTCTGTTTGTTTCTTCATTTCCTCTGCCCCCACTATCTAACATTTCAACTACAATCGCCCCGACGGTTCACATACATCTGTGTGGACAATTCACACACACGGAGTGGGATTGGGATCCAGTGCACTAGTGCCCAATCTATCTCAGTGTTTAGGTGCAGCAGGGTTTGATTTGAAAAACTAGGAAAAACGGAAGGGGGGGGCATTTTCTTTTCCACTTAAGCCCTTATATTGTCTTTATAGAGTACCGAAGTGATGACGTCACTCCCACTACCCCCGGGTCACGTCAAGCCAGGGATAATTTGCTTAACCCATTAAGACCTGAGGCCGATTAAAAAAATGTTTTCTAAACCCTAACGCTTTAAAAGAATATATATATTCAAAGATTTGCACAAATTTTCACGATAAAAAACATTAATAATTGCATCTACATGTACTGTATATCTACTATTCTTGAATAGCCAAATAAATCTAAAATGACACAGATGCGTTCCAGGTCTTAATGGTTAACGTATATATTTTCTTAATCACATATCAAACATTTCATCATGACAGACATTACATTTAATGCATGAACAGTATATAATTCACTCTGACCAGAAGCAGTTTTATCCCCACCGGCGATATCAAAAGTGAAAGCATGGTTTACCCCCTCATCCCCCTGAGCAGGCCTTCTCAGATGAATGGATGACATAATATACGCCCGGCTGGACTCCAGCATCAGACCTAGCCGCTGCAGTGATTGAGACCAGTGTTGCCATGTCCGCTTATTATAAGCGACTTTGGGCTACCTTTTCTGTAAAGTTGCTTATAAACATTGTGTTTTTTTTGGGGTTGCTTCCAAATGTTTTCATTATTATTTAAACAAGTGCTTCTCAAATATTGTCTTGTCATGGACCCCCAAATTAATATGTATTTGTCCCTAACCCCCCATCTGAACATCTTTTGTGCCAGGGAGCCCCGTACCAGATTTGTGGTGTTGTTAGAATGTTTAAAAATGTTTACAAATATTCCACATTTTATTCGAAGATGTTTTGAAAATAGCAGATCTACAAGCTACAAGCTCGATCGGCTATTTTCAAATAAGCCGATGAACAGTATATACAGGTTTAAAGTACTCACGTGGCCTATTATAGTCACTTCTTTTGGTCTTGTTTTCATAGACCTGGTTGCTTATATCTCTCTCTATAACGCTGCTCGGACCGAGCCGCTGCAGTGATTGAGACAGTGTCCTGGTCTGCATGCCAGGCCCAGGGAGGGACTCAGTGGAAAGAAAGCTGCTGCCTTTTGGATGCCATTAATTCACCCTGACAGGTTGGCTTTCCTTGGCCAGAGTGCTGCCTTACAGAGGTCGACCGCAACACCCGACCGCGCTATCCGTTTTTTTTTCTCCTGATCTAGAAAGGAGGAAGTGAAGGGAACAGTGTTCCGTTTCTTTACATACATTAGGTTAAACAGCGGCCCGACGGTCGGCCATAATTATACACCTAAGCCGTTGCATTATTTATGCCGCCTTTTAAAATTCATTAAAAGTCGTTTGGCGCCCTCTCAAACCTGTCATTATCGATTGACTTTACTGTAATTGCTGCTTTAAGCCCTCAAAGATTTTCTGCCGGGCGATTAAGGAGGTAGCCATCGGCGCGTGGGCCTGCAGCTGTAGCGGGCGCTAATCAAGCGACCATAAAAACTCGCCAGCCCAAGCAGTATTTTATCCGCTGGTCAGCGGCGGGGGCCAGGGGTTCACTCTGATAATGGTGGATGTACGGCGGCTTTTTTACAACCGTGATCCCTTGAACGTATTACTGGTTGTTATTTGTCTTGATGATTTGGTATGGCCGTAAGTTCAGTCGCGCGGCAATCCATCGTCCGCCTCGTACGAGGAAGAAAACGCTGACTCTTAGTACATATTGCTCATTTGCCGAAACAATACGAGGATGTTCCCATTAATGGATCCTCTCATTTCTCTCGTTCACATTTATGTGATTTGCAGAGAGCAGCAATGCAACAAAACAATCCCAGCAGTGTTATATAAGTACTCTGCCCCCCCCCCACCCCGAAGGCATTGCTGGCCCATTTGCGAAAGGTACGATCATTCTTTATTCAATTAGCACAATTAACAGCTCGAGTAGACCGTCGGTGCAGGGTTGTGTGGGGCTCTCCTCTCTGCCATCTATTAAGGACGGCCCTGAAGGAGTGTTGGAGTGAGAGGGGAGGAAATCAATACCAGACCCATTAGCATAGCCCCGCTAGAGAATCTGCTACTGTCTTTAACATTACAAGTGGGCCGGGGAGGGGAGGGGAGGAGGCCGGTGTTTTAAAATGTTCAATGGAAACGTCCCAGCGGGACTATTAATCCAAACATATTCGGTACGGCGAATTAACCCATACATCAGCTGAGTGGGCTCGCAGTGCTAAATGGGCTGTGATTTCCAAAAGTATGATTCTTAACAGCTGAGCGATAGTCGGGGGCCTGTGCTGAGCTTGGCGAAACTTGTGATTAGCCAGTTGATTTATAGGATGACATTATTACTTTGGTTTTTGTAGACTGAACCTTTCACTTTGGGAGTCACGGTTGAGAGGGCCAGATATGAATTTAAACGTGTCACTTTCAATGCCGCGCTACAACAACGTTCCCGTCCGTTTTGACCGACGGTCTGCCTTTAAACCATTAAGACCGGGAACGCATCTCTGTCATTTTAGATGTCTTTGGCTATTCAAAATTAGCAGATATACAAGCTCATAGTGCGGCACCGAGTGCCACGCTATGAGCTTGTAGATCTGCTATCTGAAAAAAAATGTATATGTTTTTTTAAAGCGAACATTTTAACTCAAATCTTTTTAGAAAAAAAAAGAAAGTATGTTGCTATAATATCAATGGTTCTCAAACTGTTTGCAATTATCATTCACAATGATATGTATTTTGCCGCCGACCCCCATCTGAAAATACGTTGTCCCAGGGACCCCCCAGAAGCAGAGATTTGCGTTAAAGATGTTAGAAAATATATATTAAAAGATTTGCAACAATGTTCAAGATTTTTCAAAAAATAGCAGATCCACAAGCTCATAGCGCGGCACTCGGTGCCGCGCTATGAGCTTGTAGATCTGCTATTTTTTGAATAGCCAAAGAAATCTCAAAATGACACACAGATGCGTTCCCGGTCATAAAGGGTTAATATCAGTTTCAATTCCAAGCTACAATACCCGTGTCTGTGAATCAACCTGTTTTTCTTTCATCAATGGACACACTGCGCGCGGAGGGACTCGCGTCACAGCGGTTGGCGTTGGTTCAGAGATAACAGCATATGTAGTAGCCACCTGAACGGGACCCAGGCCAGGGTGGGCCTCGGACAGACCCCGGCAGGGGGTCCATACGCTAGACTCCCATGGTACTATACCAGATGGCTGGAGAGGCTATGCGCCAGTATGGCCATCCCATCTGCTACTACTATCATTTGAGGTGAGCCAACCTCCCATCAACAGAAACCATGGGTCTCTGTTTTGCCCGTGCTCACTGCCCGCGCTCACTCAAACACAAACCGATGGCACTGGTCGTGATTTTATTGTTGTTATTGTCGTTTTATTAACCCATTAAAGCAGGGGTCTTCAACAGGGGGTCCGGGACCCCTAGGGGGTCCTCAGAGTTACTACAGGGGGTCCGTCAAAATCTTTGTTGGGGCGGTGTAGCCGCCCCCTATAACTGAGTTTTGGACACCGACCAAAAGATTTGTATACCCCCTAACCCTTCCATTGTTAATGCAAATCGATACTTTTGCAAAGTCAGCCAATCACATTACAGCTAGTGTCATCACCACTAACTGTAATGTGATTGGCTGACTTTGCAAATTCAGGACTGTGATTGGCTAGCGAAACACATGACACATGTGCAGCCCTATGAATAGCAGTATGGACTTTAAAAAAAGTCATCTATCCTTTTTTTTAAGTGAGTCATGTTGTGATGACCACACACCGCCCACTTCACACTGGGTGTGATTTTGTTATATATTATTTTGTTTCCTTAACTTGAACTCTAGCATCGCTATTCTGAAGAGAACTTTAGCCAAAAATAGCAGATCTACAAGCTCGTGCTGCGAGGCATTGTGAAAACGAGCGCACCTTTTTCAATATGACTGGTTTTCCAATCATACGGTGACACATCGAGCTTGTAGATCTGCTATTTTTGAAAAATCTTGAAAATGTGTGCAAATATTTGAGTGTATATATATTTTTAGCTCCCCCCTCAATATTTTGAGATGGGGTGGTCCGCGGCCAAATTCATATAATTTTGGGGGTCCTTGACATGAAAAAGTTTGAGCACCACTGATATAGCAACATACATTTTTCAGAATGAGCCCCAGGTCTTAATGGGTTAAAGATGCCTGGAGTCGTTGGTCACACTGTCTTAGGAGTAACAGTCCTATTGCATTGGATTGCACACACTGGCAAATAGAAACAAAGCTATCAGTGGATGTCTTGATTTGTAGGAGACACTTGGGAGCCTGGCAATGGGCAACGTGGGGCTTCCCAATTCCCCCAACAGATTTTCATATCTTTGTCTGAGAGGCGATGAATTTAAAATGCACAGAGGAGGAGTACATGTAAATCTCCCAAAATTGCATGTCAATGTGAATTGTGTCCGTGTGTGTCCACGTGTGTGTGTGTGTGTGCGCGCCTGCGTGTTTGTGTGAGTGCATGCATATGCGCGTGCAAAGCCATATGTATGTGTGTGCGTGAGAGAGTCTGTCTTAAATAGGACAAAAGTAACAGTAAAGCTTTTCAATTACTTTCCCCAAGACAAAAAAAAAGAACAGAATCTACCCCAGTGCACGGTATAAATCAATATTAAAGTAAACAAGTTCCCTTGCAAGTCCCTCTTGGCCAGTGGATGAGGAAATGGGGTTGGGGGGGGGGGGTAGGGGGGGGTAGGGGGGGCTACGCTAGATGGTTCGACCAGAACAGAGATTCCTCTATATGTGCAACAGATGATTCCCCTGTGCGGCAGTAGTTACTTAGACATGTTCAGTGGCACAATTTCCTTGCCCGGCGTCCGTAATGAGGGACTGACTGGTCATGTATTACCATTTAATCTCCCACATGCTCCAATCTTCCACGGTTTTTCCAGACCCAGACCAACGACCGACGACCGTTGGTAATAAAGAAAAGGTCAGCCAATTCTCTGGCTCATTGATTGGCTCTTGTTCCACACGCTGGCTGCCTTTTCACTGCACCGCTGCTGCTCGGTCCCCTACACTTTTGATTGGAGATATCATTGACCACATGTCAATGGCTCTCGCGCGCACCTGCTCGCTGACCGGGCTGAAGGTTATGATCTTCAATTATGATCAGACATGGATAAGGAAAACACACACACACACACACACACACACACACACACACACACACACACACACACACACACACACACACACACACACACACACACACACACACACACACACACACACACACACACACACACGCAGGCAGGCGTGCGCACCTAAGTGGCTTACTGCTCTGTGCCGTAACCACTTAAACCCCCTAGTCTTAGTGAAACAGACCTGAGTTGCAACTGTATTGATCTACGAGAAAATTGTAAAAATTGAAAAAGAAAAATTGTGTAGATCTGCAATTTTTGCCGAATGTTCAAGTGGTCAATGTTTCTGGCACAGTACTAAACTGGTTTGAATCCTAACTTGACCTTTTAAGTAGGATTATTTTGGTTGTGTCTACGTCATTACAGATAATCTTTTTATTTTATGCATTATTCCGTTAGTTAACCAGAATTTCCATCTCAAGGTAGACCTCGACGAGACTTGCAGCAGCATCAATTAAACACACAAAGTTACAGTCTAGACAGAATCCACTAAAGGAGACAAGCGACTAACATTTCAAAAGAGAAGTTTTGAGTTGTCATTTCCATAACCAGATACATTAAAAAAAACATTATTTTGTTTTACAAAACAAACAAACGTCATTTTACAAAAAATAATTCACGTATTTCCTGCCAAGGATACAGAATATACACAAAAGCCCTTTTTTTCACTCTTGTGTTGGCTCTTTAGACAGTAAGCATAAAGAAGTCCTGAGAACGCAAAGAGTATTGCCAGCACTTTTCTACGTGATAAAGACACAGAGATGTAGGAGCAGACCAACAATTGCCATCCTTACCCGAGAGTACAACTCACACAATGCTGAGGCAGAGTTTTACAATAGGTAATGAACCTCAAGGAAGCATGGTAAGCTGTGTCAACTGAAGACACTGAGCAGAGGTATGCATTATACTGTATCGTTGCTGTCGGGGCAGAAACCTCTTATCTCCATATTCTAACCTGTTTTTTTTTCTCGTAAATTAACGTCCTACTTGATAATAACTACAGCATCACTCAAAAGCATCAGAAGTAGCAGATCTGCAAGCTCGGAATTGAGCTTGTAGATCTGCGACTTTTGCTGTTTTTGAATTTGAATCCTGAAAAGTAACAGTTTTGGACTTTGGAGGTTTTCACCCGGCAGAGACGATATAGAAGATCAGCAAAAAAGAAAATGCAACTTATTTTGAAGGCTTACAAGTGAAAGAGTCCTCCATGAGCTCCATCCAGATATTTATAAGAGTTGACCTCTACAGTTCGCTTTCCTCAAAAGTTGTGATGGTTGTGAAAGATTTTAAGTAGGGTATTTTGGACAACAATAAAAGCATCTTGGAAGTATTCAGTGGCCTATAAGAGTTCACACACTGTGCCATCAGCATAAACATTTAAATTTACATCTGACATGTTTTGACCCAGATATCTTTTATAAATAGTGAATACAATTTTACCTAATGCAGAGCCCTGTGGTACACCCTTGTAGATACACCAGATAGATCATCATATCTAATGCACTGAAACCGTACTCCTGAGTTAAAATGTCTATGTTTTAAAACATCATGATCAATGGTGTTGTAAGCTTTGGACAGATCAATAAAGACAAAGATGTTGTTTTTTTCCCCGTGCAACAGAGACGCAATTTACCACCTTCAGTGCAGCTTTGTTTATACATTGATATTAATGCCATTGGTCTATTAAAAAAAACTATTCTCTGCCACACAAGACCTTCAAGAACTTTACTGCTGAATTAGACATTTGCCTATAGTTATTTAAAATAGCTGGGTCACCCCCTTTTAGTAAAGCGATATATTCTAGGAATTACCTTATTTTCTACTGTGAGGTTTAAAAGATATGCAGGAGAGCCTGCTGCAAAACCCACTGCCAATTTCAACTAGTAAGGATCAATAAGATCAGGTCCTTTGGGTTTTCTAGGATCTAAAGTTTTCTAGGCTTTCATGAACCTCCTGCACAGATAATGGTATGAAATTAACCACTTAAACCCTAAGTACAATATATACTTCATTGGACGTGGTTCTCCAGGGGTCTGTCCTTGTCCCCCTCCTGTTTTCCCTCTAACAAATCCCTTCGCAGAAAAAAGTAGTTGATACACACTCACACCGTGTCGAGTTGCAACATGTTGGGAGCTTGCGTGGGCAATTTTTACAGAATGGACGGTATTTCTTTTGCCAAATGTTCACATTTTATAACATACCCAGAATAGGGATGCTAGAGTTCATGTGGTTAACACTTTGGTTCCAGGGACCCCAGCAAATGTTAACAACTTTAACCATTTGTTTTACTTTGGCTATTCAAAAATAGCAGATATATAAGCTCATAGCGCGTCATTTCTTACCGTCAATCATACTGTGACAAAATATTTTTGAGATGGTACATTATCATTTTTGGGGCCCTTGACATGAAGAGGTTTGAGATCTACTGGGCTAAAAACTGACCTGTATACACTGGGACATCACTACAGGGCTTCATAGGCACACATCCGCACACAAATGCAGTGGAGGAAAGTAACTAAGTACATTTACTTAAGTAGTACTTAAGTACAATTCTGAGGTATTTGTACTTTACTTGAGTATTTCCAATTTCCAATACTTTTTCTTCTACTCCACTACGTCTCAGAGGCAAATATTGTACTTTTATTCCACTACATTTACTTGAAAACTTTAGTTACTAGTTACTTTTCAGATATTAACTATGATATAATAAAACATACATTAACCACTTTAGCCCTATTTTATACATAGGCTATTTGAAAATATAGCCTATATGTATCTACAAGCTCATCTACAAGCTCACAACGCGTCGCATCGCGACGCGTTGTGAGCTTGTAGATCTGCTATTTTCAAATATTGTATACTTTTACTTTTGGTACTTTAAGTACATTTTGATGCCAATACTTTTGTACTTTTACTCAAGTATTTGTTTTTATTCTGGACTTTTACTGGTAACAGAGTATTTTTATATTGCAGTATTGGAACTTTTACTTAAGTAAAGAAATTTGAGTACTTTTTCCACCACTGCACAAATGACATGCAGAAAGTTCCCCAAGGCTCCGTGCTGGGGCCTCATCTGTTCAACATCTACATGTACACGCTCCCCCTGGCTCAGATTATGGGAAACATCAAAACATGTTACCATAATTATGCACACGACACGCACATTTGAATAACCATATCAGGGGACTGCGGCCCGATACAAAGCGCTGAATAATTGCATGGAACAAATCAAATGATGGGATGTGCCAGAATGTTCCTCAATTAAAATAACTAAAACTATAATTGTTTTTTGGAGCCAAGCTAGAACAGTTCGGTAATTCAGTAATGTTAAAAACCACAACCCGAGCCGTCTGAATTTTAACATCCACATTAAGACAATTTCAAAGTCAGACTATTATCATCAAGAATATATTGTCTCTGTCGGGTGGAAACCTCATATGTCCAAAACTGTTACTTTTCAGGATTCAAATTCAAAAGTAGCAGTTCTACAAGCTCAAAACGATTAGCTTCGAGCCGCGTCTCAAGCTTGTGGATATGCTACTTTTAATAGTTCTGTGTGATGCTCAGGGGCGCCGATATTTATAAGCTCTAGCGGGTGCCCAACAAGGCGTGCATGTGCGCCCCGTTCGCGCACGCGCTTCACGCGCAAAAAAAAATTGCGGGTTTTGGTCGGTTAATTGACTTTTTTGGGGGGGTTTTGTAACTTTATTTCGGTTAATTCGGTTGTTCAGTGGCGATCTGAACCAGGCGATCTGATTTTGAAAAATTATTTTTAAAAAAAAGTTTTTTTTTTTTTTTTTTGACCAGCACCCAGTGGGTGCTCCTCACCCACAGTGGGTGCTTTAGCCCCCGGGCACCCACGTTATCGGCGCCCTTGGTGATGCTATACTATAGTATGATCAAGTAGGACATTAATGTACGGAAAAACACAAAAAGTTAGAATATGGTGATATGAGGTTTCTTTCCGACAGCAACTATATATAAATATATATATACACACACACGCACGCACATGCACACGCACACACACGCGCACCCCCCCCCCCAACCCCCACACACACACACACACACACACACACACACACACACACACACACACACACACACACACACACACACACACACACACACACACACACACACACACACAGCTCAGGTGGAATCACTGTCAAATCTGTCAAATAATGGATTTCAAAATACTATTGGGGTTTATTAAGCAATGAATGTTTTTTAGAGCCAACGTGTCAGATCTTCTGCTATACATTATGAACCATCCAGACCTCTGCTCCATGTCCGCAGAGTCAAAACAAATGTGATGTATCGGCAACAAACTCCTATAAAACGGCAGGTATGCTTCTCTGCTACAACTCTCATCTATTTTAAATCAAAGCTGAAGACATTTCTGTTCGCGCTTCCATATACTGAGGTTTTTGTCATATTTGTATTGTGTCTGTTTGATTTGAGATTATTCTTATTTTCTATTCTCCCAAGTGTTTAATTACTATTTTTAATTGTACACTTTATCTTAATGCTCTTAATGTTTTGTCATTTCACTCAATTTTCAAAATAAGAATCTCATTTAACCCACTCAATCCGGGAATGCATCTGTGTCATTTTAGATTTGAGCTATAACCATTGTTTAATACTTTGGCTATTAAAAAATAGCAGATCTACAAGCTCATAGCGTGGAACCGAATGCCACGCTACGAGCTTGTAGATCTGCTATTTTTGAAAAATTGTGAAAATGTGTGCAAATCTTTGAATACATATTTTTCTAATTGAACATTTGTAAAATATTTTGTTCCAGGGACCTCCAGAAGCAAAGATTTGAGTTACAAATAAATATATATAAATATATATATATATATATATATATATATATATATATATATATATATATATATATATATATATAAATATATATGTGTGTATATATATATATATATATATATATATATATATATGTGTATATATATATATATATATATATATATATATATATATATATATATATATATATATATATCACGATTTTTCAAAAATAGCCAAAGCTAAAATGTTCCCCTGTTTTAATGGGTTAATTAACACACATTTCAGACCAAATGAATGATTAAGTGCATCAAATCAAACCTATTGGTATGCTATCATTCATTTATTCCATTTAGTAGTAGTAGTAGTTAGTACTTTTACTTTTGGTACGTACTTTAAGTACATTTTGATACCATTACTTTTCAATTTTGAGTTCCAGACTTTTACTTGTACATTGCAGTATTGGTACTTGTACTTAAGTAAAACATTTGAGTACTTTTTCCACCACTGCTTGGGTCTTGTTGTTCTGTTAGTATCTGATGTTTTTCTTTCAGAAAAGTGCAAAATCCACCCCTCTCACATGCACACACACACACACACACACACACACACACACACACACACACACACACACACACACAGAGGACATAGAGCGTGTGGAGGAACACAGTTGAACACTCCTGCTGACTGGCACACTTCACTCGCTGGTGCAGCGACACAGAGACATGGCTTCCCTGTCTGGCTTCCCTCACGCAAACACATCCAATTGTGTTTGTAAGCCGAGGCAGTGGTGGGAACTAGGTACATTTACTCTTCAGTACTGTACTTAAGTACATTTTTTTAGGTATTTTTAGGTATATATTTACTTCCATACTTTACTTTTTCCTCATTACATCTCAGAGGCAAATATTGTACTATTTTATTCCACTACAATTTGAAAACTTAAGTTACAAGTTACTTGTAGATTTATATTATTATTACAAAACATTCTTTAACCAATTAAGCTCTATTTTATACTTTGGCCATTTGAAAATAGCCGATCTACGAGCTCACAATGCGCTTAGATTTGCTATTTTGGAAAGATGTTGACACACTTTTTTTTAAGTTGTGACATGGACATGGACCATTGACGCCAACACTTTTGTACTTTTACTGAAGTCACATTTTTAATACAGGGCTTTCAACTTGTAACAGTATTTCTACATTCAGTTTTACTTCACCCATTCTTTTGTTACCTTCATATAATTGGTCCTCACTAATGTGCATTATAATGGAGGGCTGTGGACAGTTCAGAAACCCGCCTACCAGTGACATCATCGATGGGGAATCCAAGCTAATAGAAACTGCAGGCTTTCTGTTCCTGGACAGTTAGCATGCTATAATGGAAGCCATTGTTCTCACCTTAATACAAATCTAAATAAATAATTTGAAGTCTAGTCTTTAAATAAAACCTGCCTAACAATGTCACTGGTAGACAGGTTCCTGAAGTGTCCAAATAGTGTAAAAGTGTAAAAATAATGGTACCATTTTATCTTGAGCATTAGTGAGGACCAATTATATGAAGATAGGTTGAAAATGGGTGAAGTCGTCCTTTAAGTAATAAAAAGTACTTGACTTCCACCATTAGCTGGCCAGAGGCACTGAGGAGGATTCAAACCCCTGTAGTCTCAGCGTTGGTGGACAAGAACTTTACCCCTGTGCCATTAATCTGTGCTCACTACATATTAGTATTGATATTATTTAGCTAAACCCTTGCCAAGAGTGCCTTGGGGTCCATGTCTTGCTAATAAATCATCAGCAGTTTAAGCTCAGAATGGCTCCACCAACGGGCATTAGCATGCTTATTATGTCACATGCCTATAAAGTTATATGCTGCAAACAGCAGTTATTCAAGAAGAACAGCCTGTTCTGCACAGGTAAGGCATTTCCATCTGCCTTTGAACATATAATATGACTCATTAAGAATATTTTAAAAACAGAAATAAAAACGTTCAGCGTCCTAGCTAGCCAGGTTATCTAAGGCATCATTGAACTAAAAGAAAATAGTCTTTTAAAATAACTTTTTTTCATCTTCTCCCCAAATACATATAATATACTGTATTTAGGCTCTATGCACAGCAGCCATATTGGAAAGAAATTGGGCCTCTTCTTACTGCCTTCACACGTGTTACCAATGATACTAATGACGGCTCATAATTCCATTCTGGTCAAACAAGGTCAGGGTGCTGATATTGTGCATGTTGGCTCACTGGAAACACTCTTGCTACACCAGTGGGTCTCAAAGTGTGGTCCAGGGACCCTCATGGTTCCATGAGGGGGTTCCAAATAGCCCCTTAGGGGTGTGTAACTCTTTACACACCCTAACGGGTCCATTTGGTTCCAATTGTACACTCTCAGAGTTAGGGGGTCCTTGAAATTAAAAGGTTTGAGAACCACTGGGCTACACCAAATGGAACAGAGCCTTCATTAGAATCATTGGTAAAACCTGTGAAGGAAGTGAGGTACAATTTCTTTCCAATATGGCTGCTGTGCATAGAGCCTACTTAAATGTGTATGAAAAAGAAAAGTAAAAGTGAGAGAGGAAGATGCAGTGTGGAGGGGGGGCATTTTCATGTTCTAATCCCAAATGTCAGTTGCTAACTTAGTCATGCTTACTTTGCTCTGATTTAGTTCTTAATTAGTTGGGTGGGGCGTCGGGGGTAATTATTCATTTAAAGCGAACTGGCCCCCGAAATTACCACTATGCTCTGGGAGGGAGAAATGATTTATGGGAGAGCCTGAAAAAGCCTGTCTGTCTGCTGGAGAAAGCAGAAGCAGTGTGAGATGCAAGAAACACCACTGGGAGAGGATGTGGTGAGGATAAGGACAGTGCATGTTGCCCGATCTTTGCGAGAGAAATAAGCAACCAGGTCAATGAAAAAACAAGCCCAATAGAAGCGACTATTAGGCCACATGAGCACTTTAAACCTAAATGCAGTGGCTATTTGAAAATAGACGATCTGCAAGCTCACAACGCGTTGCAATGCGTTGTGTGAGCTTGTAGATATTTTCAAAAGAATCCTGTCTTGGAAAAAAAGTGACACATTTTGAATATTTGTTTTACATCTTAACAACACAGATCTGGCAAGGGGATCCCTGGCACTTTATTTTTTTTTTTGCGTGGACAAATTACAATTTAGAAACAAGCTCCCCCAAAAAAACGCAAACCGCAACTACCGATATTTACAAGCGACTTTACAGAAAAACAAGCCCAAAGTCGCTTATAATGAGCAGACATGGCAACACTGATAAGGGAAGACATAAGGACAAGGACAGGAGGATTTGGTCTTGGGGGGGGGGGGGAGAGAGAGAACAAAACAACAGGCGCTCCGGGGCTGCTGGAGGATGAGGCTGCTGCTGTTTGAACGCAGCGGGCCTGCATGCATGTGTCCCAGCTCCTAGCAACACGTCTGTTCCACTGGACAGCTAGGAAATGTGGAAAAAAAGGCAAATGCATTGACTGACACAAACTCAAAATAATGATAATACCTCCGAGTGTTGAAAGTATGCCTTTACTGTATGCTTCGTTTGCAGCAGCAGCAGCACACAGACACATTGCTCAGACGAAATACAACCATAATACAGCAACCATTACATGTTAGGTTTATGGGTTTGGGTTGGAGTTATTTTAAACACGGTTCTCATTTTTATTTAGAGGAAGAGTCCGCTATTAACTGTCGAGCTGACAGTGACATGCAAATTATCCCATTAACTACAACAATGCCGCGTCTCTGGGCGGTCTGAGGTGTGAAGACAAACAAAACAAGATGATTTGGATTGAATATTTAGGAAAAGTCATGGCAGGGAAACCTTCTGACTGCTTCCTGCGCAAAAAAAAATAAATTCAAAATCGGTCAGGCTGACCGCTCCGACACGCGTGTGTTAAGGGCTGTCCACACCAAGCACGGTTTGAACCATACAGACCTCTCAAGAGCATCTGGGAAAGCTCTGATTTCCCAGTATCATAAATAAACATGCAGAGAGGCATGCATTCAGTGTTTTAATGCTCAGATTCTTAATATCTCTGTTTTAGGTCAACACAGTGCCTTTGTTATTGAAATGAGCTATAAAATAAACACATATATATATATATATATATATATATATATATATATATATATATATATATATATGCTTAAAATTTCATATCACTCCAGCTCCCAGATCTTAACGCTGGCAATCTGTCAAATCATTGATATCTAAATACTATCGGGTTTATAAAGCAATGAATGTTTTTTAGAGCCAACATACATGTCAGATCTTCTACTATACATTAATGTACAATGTACAACATACTTAACCCATTAAGACCTGAGGCGATTCTTAAAAATGTTTTCTAAATCCGAACCAAGTACAGGTGTTTTCAATGAATCTAACATGGTTAAACTGGAGTTTGAAATTACAATGGGTTTGCATAGGAAGGGGGCGTGTCTGATGAAATGAATATCAGATGTCTAAATACTGAATCAACTTAAAAACTGTCCGGGGTGCTCACCAAAGCCTGAGTAGACGATAAAATTAACTCAAACATGTTTGAAAGGGGTAAATATCCCTTTAAGTGGCCGTGTTAAGTGCCACATCCGTTTTCAGAGCACGTTTATTTTAATGATCAAGCGATCGATTGGTGTTACGGCTCGGATCAATGTAGCTAATGTAGAATACTTTTCCTATTTACCGGTATCACAATGAAAACACTCTTTTCACGGTTTTAAAGAAAACATACCATGACGTTAGTTTTTTTTACACAAATGTTTGAATACAAATGTTATAAATCTTTTTTTTTTATAAATGTTTTGCCAATCATTTTGCGGGCCTACTTGCAATATATCCAAATTTGGCACTTTTCAGGATTCAAATTCAAAAATGGCGAAAGTAGCAGATCTACCAGCTCAAAACGTGTCGCTTCGCGCTGCGTTTTGAGCTTGTAGATCTGCTACTTTTGATACTTCTGTGTGATGCTGTAGTATGATCAAGTAGGACGTTCATTTACCAAAAAAATCTAAAAGTTAATATGGAGATATGAGGTTTATTTCCGACAGCAACAATATAAATATATATATATATATGTATATGTATGAAATATATATATACATATATATATATATATATATATATATATATATATATATATATATATATATATATATATATATGTATATGTATGAAATATATATATATATATATATATATATATATATATATGTATGAAATATATATATATATATATATATGTATGAAATATGTATATAGAGACAGCTGAGGTGGAATCAGAACACTGCTGCTTAAAGTGTATCATATCACTCCAGCTCCCAGATCTTAACACTGACAATCTGTCAAATCATTGATTTCTAAATACTATCGGGGTTTATAAAGCGATGAATGTTTTTTTAGAGCCAACATACATGTCAGATCTTCTGCTATACATTATGAACCATCCAGACCTCTGCTCCATGTCCGCAGAGTCAAAGCAAATGTGAAGAAGCAGAATTTTGTGTATCTGCAACAAACTCCTGTAAAACTGCATGTCTGCCTCTCTGCTACAACAATCAGCTAGTTTAACCATTAAAGGAGTAGTTCACCCCAAAAGTGACACATTTTCTATCAATTACACACCCCATGAAGCCTTGAATTCATGGAGATTTTTTAGTTTTTGTCGCATTCCTGTGCCAATAATCTGATGACCAGCGGAGACTCAATTGAGTCTCCTACTGAGCAACCACCCGGTCATATCATCCAATTATTGGCTTAGGAATGCGACAAAAAAACTAAAAATCTCCATGGATGCAAGGCTTCATGGGGTGTGTAAATGATAGAAAATAAGTACTTTTTTTTGGGTGAACTATTCTCTAAGACCTGTGGCCGATTCTACAAATGCATGCTTGCAGATCTGCTATTTTTGATGCTTTGACGCTGTTGGACCTCCCCCCACAGGTTGTGAACGGCTGCCTTACACCCAGGCAGACAGACAGGCGACAGTCCCTATAGTGTCAGAAAACCTTCCTAACCTGTCTGTATGCCTGCCTGCCTGCCTGTCTGCCTGTCTGTCTGTCTGTCTGTCTGTCTGTCTGTCTGTCTGTCTGTCTGTCTGTCTGTCTGTCTGTCTGCATGCATGCATGCCTGCCTGCCTGCCTGCCTGTCTGTCTGGGGGAGTTAGTGTCTTCAGAGCTTACTGCTGTTGGACCTGGTCTTATCGTTCAAAAAATCGGACCGCCTGAATGAACAGTGAGAATGTTAGTGGACGGGACAGAGACAGTATGAGGCACTGTAGCACCCAAATAAAGATAAAGGTCAGAGACAAGGCGAGGAGAAGGGATAAAAGTTCTAACATACTGGAGGCACTTGTTGGTTGTTGTTGCCTCCGTGGCCGAGACTCTGTTTTTGTGTAATTTTTGTCTATTACTCCTACAGATTGTGTCCAAACATCACGCGAATCACACATTATCTCTATCGTCATGTGATCAAGATAAATCTGTCCGATTCTTTGTATTCCATCCTGATTGGCTAAGATTTACTTCTAAAGTTTGCAGGAGTGGTCAGTTTTGAACAAAATGCCTCAAATCATAAACGCAGCATGCGATTGCTGTGAAACTTTGCAGTTTGCATGCACATTCCCATTAGGCCAAGGAAGAAATAGCACTCTACATTTTTTAAATCAGCATTTTTTTGTCGGGCAGAAACCAGCTATCTCGATTTTTCAATTTAAAACATAAATAAATCTCCAAACAGATCTACAAGCTCACAACGTGTCGCATCGCGACGCGTTGTGAGCTTGTAGATTGGCTATTTTCAAATAGCCTAGGTATAAAATAGGGTTAAAGTGGTTAATGTATGTTTCATAATATCATAATTTATATCTGAAAAGTAACTAGTAACTAAAGTTTTCAAATAATTGTGGTGGAGTAAAAGCACAATATTTGCCTCTGAGATGTAGCGAAGTAGAAGTAAAAGTATTGGAAATTGGAAGTACTCAAGTAAAGTACAAATACCTCAAAATTGCACTTTATGTACAGTGCTTAAGTAAATGTACTTAGTTACTTTCCACCACTGCATACAGTGAAGCATAAATCAGGCTTTTAGGTGAGGTGTGAGAGTGAGAGAGAGGACACTGTTTTTCAAAACATGCCACACGCCCCGCTGGGTGTTTCATTACCTCTCCCACAGACCTGCAGGTTTTAGCCTATATCCCCCTTTAGATCTCGAGCATAGATGTTATTTTGCAACACAAAAAAAAACAGATCAGAGGCGCTCTGGGGGGGTGGGCCGTGAATGGATGTTGCAGTGGGTGACGGGGGCATTATCGCCAAGCCCACACGGGGGTTTCTACTAGATCAACTCTTCATCTTGGATCCTCGGCGTGTCGCGGCTCAGCCAGGCGGAGTGTGCCTTAGAAGAGGAGAAAAATCACTGGAGTTCCCTTGAGTATTCTGTGTCACAGTGGTGGAAGAAGTACTTTTTTATTCATGTAAAAGTAAGCAAGTAAGCCTTGCAGAACCTTGTGGCAGGTGGCTATCTCCTGTTTCTGTATACTGTAGCGTGAGGCGGCTTGATGTACAAGTGCACCCCCCCTGGACATGACACTAGTATGTCGCAGGAACTAACCCCTGATCAATCTCTTGATGCTGAGAGTGGCATTGGATCCCATAGTCCAGTGGTTTTCAACCTTTTTCATGCCAAGGACCCCTAAATTGCCGCGGACCACCATTTGAAATGTTTTGTGCCAGGGACCCCCCAGAAGCAAAGATATCAGTTAATTTTCGCTTTAAAAAATATGAATATTCAAAGATATGCAGACTTTTTCAAGATTTTTCTAAAATAGCAGATCTACAAGCTCACAGCGCGGCACTCGGTGCCGCGCTGTGAGCTTGTAGATCTGCTATTTTTGAATAGCCAAAGCTAAGCGGTTAAAATGATTGTGACGCTCTGTTAACTCATTTAGCTGGGGACCCCCTGGTACTCCCTCAAGGACCACTGGTGGTCCCCGGACCACTGGTTGAAAACCACTGCCATAGTCCATGGTATGACCGGTGATAGTAAGTAGGCTACAAGTAGTGATACCATCAGTGGTGGAAGAAGTACTCAGATATTTTACTTAAGTAAAAGTAACAATACCACAATATGAAAATACTCTGTTACAAGTAAAAGGCCTGTGTTCAAAATGTTACTTGAGTAAAAGTACAAACGTATTGGCATCAAAATATACTTAAAGTACCAAAAGTAAAAGTACTAAACTGTTTGAAAATAGCCTAGCATGTATAAAATCGGGCTAACGGTGTTAATGTATGTTTTATAATATAATCATTTATATCTGCAAAGTAGTAACTAAAGTTTTTAAATAATTGTGTTGAAGTAAAAGTATACTATTTGCCTCTGAGATGTAGTAGAGTAAAAGTAAAAGTATTGAAAACTGGAAATACTCCAGTAAAGTAAAAAATCACACCCAGTGTGAAGTGGGCGGTGTGTGGTCATCACAACATGACTCACTTAAATAAAAGATAAATGTCTTTTTGCCATAGTCCATACTGCTATAGGGCTGCAAATGTGTCATGTGTTTCGCTAGCCAATCACAGTCCTGAATTTGCAAAGTCAGCCAATCACATTACAGCTAGTGGTGATGACACTAGCTGTATGTGATTGGCTGACTTTGCAAAAGTATAGATTTGCATTGACTGTGGAAGGGTTAGGGTTGTAGACTGCGTTGTAGACTATTGGCCAATCACGGTGCAGGATTGGTCAGTGTCCAAACCTCACTTATAGGGGGCGGTTACACCGCCCCAAAAATACCCAAACATTGTACTTAAATACAGTACTTAAGTAGATGTACTTAGTTGCTTCCCAACACTGGATACCATAATGTAGAATTAGCTCTGTCATAATGAGTAAAAGGCCTGTATTCTAAATGTTCGACTTGAGTGAAAGTGCTAAAGTAGTGGCAGTTCTTTCGAAAATAGCAGATCTACAAGCTGACAACGCGTTGCGATGCGACACGTTGTGAGCTTGTACATCTGCTATTTTCAAATAGACAAAGTGCAAAATGGGGTTAAAGTTGCTGATGTATATATATGTTTTAATAATCTAAATCTGCAAAGCAACTAAAGCTGTCAAACGATCGTGGTGGAGTAAAAAGTACAATATTGTCCTCTGAGATGTATAGTAAACTAGAAGTTCAAAAGTACAACGTATCAAAAAAGTAAAAACGTACCTCAACAATTGTACTTGAGTACAGTACTTAGTGACTTTCCTCTGCTTGCTTGCACAGCAGCTCACATCACTACAACCCCTCCCACCAACCCCCCCCCCCCCCCCCCCCCCCCCCTCGGTCTCTGAGAGCATAATTACCAAATCGTCACTGTTGGGCAGAAACCTCTTATCTCCATATTCTAACTTTTTGTGTTTTTTTCCGTAAATGAACGCCCTATACTTGATCATACTACAGCGTCACACAAGAACATCAAAAGTAGCAGATCTACAAGGATCTGCTACTTTTGATGTTTTAGAATTTCATACTTACTAATTAATTTTCATACTTACTAATTAATATTTTCATACTTACTAATTAATTGTCATACTTACTAATTAATATTTTCATACTTACTAATTAATTTTCATACTTTCATACTTTTGATGTTTTAGAATTTCGTCACGTTGCTAAACTAATGGCCTAAGTCATTTTTTAAAAAGTTTTTCAGAGAAAATAAAAAACTGATCCAAATCAAAACTATATGATATTTCTTAATCATTTCACAATCATGTGACTTAGGCAAAAATATAATTTTCCTCAAAAAATGACTCAGGCCATTAGTTTAGCAAGGTGACAATTTGAATCGTGAAAAGTAACAGTTTTGGACGTATGAGGTTTCCACCCGACAGAGACGAAATAAAACATGTTTTTTTTTTTTTTTTTACAGACAATCCGTGGCAGGGACGGCATGCAAAATTCAAAAAACGGGGGAGCCGGCCGTAAATCACACAGTGTTGAATGGCTAATGAGCCAGAGTGCGGCGGGACCGCGGTCTCTTGGTTTGACCCCATCAAGTCCTAATGAAGTCCGCCGAGTCATTAAGTCTCACATTTAAATAACATACATCAATATTAATAGGTTATTAATGACACAAAGCAGTTAAGTATATAAAGTAGATGAGAGAGATGGAGCATTATTAAAAGAGAGAGGCAGGCTAGCATGGGAGCTTTTCATCCCCGCTTTTGTGTGTGTGTGTGTGTGTGTGTGTGTGTGTGTGTGTGTGTGTGTGTGTGTGTGTGTGTGTGTGTGTGTGTGTGTGTGTGTGTGTGTGTGTGTGTGTGTGTGTGTGTGTGTGTGTGTGTGTGTGTCAGGTGGTAACCTCATATGTACAAAACCGTTTCAGGAAATGTAAAAAAAAAAAAAGAACCTGTGTTCCAATGTTATTGGATGTTATTGGATTAGTTATTATAACTCTTGTTAATACTCTTCATGGCTTCAACATTTACCCACAGACCGATTTAACCACTTTTACTTTCACTTAATTTTTACCAGGTTGCAAAACCTGGTCTACATCTACACTCGCTAGTCCTGAATTTTGCGTCACTTTTTCCTCATTGGCTGGTCCTTCAGCCAATGAGGGCTCAATGTCCTCTCAGAATATGGGATCTAAAGACGACCCACAATGCTGTGTTTGGCCAATGTATCTAACTCTATGGTAAGTGGCGCTGTTGCTCAATGTCCTCTCAGAATATGGGATCTAAAAACATTGCCATGTTTAGTGAGAGAAATAAGCAACCTGGTATAATGACAATATGTCATATCTTGTTTTTAACATGCTTAAAAAAATAGTTTTTGCCTCTTTTGTGTGACACAGAAGTATGACGGCATTCATTTACGAGGAAAAACAACAACATAAAAAGTTGAAATTATTGAGATACTAGGTTTCTGCCTGACAGCGACGATATATCTGTGCGTTCTCCTGTGTCCTGACATTCATAAGCAGTCTGAACAGCATGCCAGGTGTGCGTGACAGTAGAGATATCGTAGATGACTTTGCTTGCGTGGGGGGTTATGCACGCATATATACATTCCAGTGGTGGTACATATCGTCTCCGTCGGCTTGGGAACCTCATATGTCCAAAACTGTGACTTTTCAGCATTCAAATGAAAAGACAGCAAAAGTAGCAGATCGACCAGCTCGAAATGCGACGCGTTTCAAGCTTGTAGATCTGCTACTTTTGATGCTTTTGTGTGACGCTGCAGTATGATCACGTAGGGCGTTAGTTAATTTACGACAAAACTCAAAAAGTCAGAATATGGAGATGAGAGGTTTCTGCCCGACGACAGCAGCGATATGCCAGACAGTGACCCCATTGTAAGGGGGTCTTCACGGCCCCGTAAATCTCATATTCTCGTGACTGGAGGGGCCAGCGGTATGCGAGGCCATCCATGTGTGTTGTACAGCCTTTCACGGACATAGCCGTCTAACAGCGGCAGTATGAAAATAGCTTTTGTGGCTGAGGCACGAATGTCCAAGTCTGAGTGTCTTTTCTCTGTGTGTGGATGTATAACACGGGAGGTACATGACAGGGGTGTCTTGTTCAGAGCTGTCCATGGCTCCCGAAGGTTCACGGTGAGGTGAACTACTCCCAAAGAGGGAGAGAAAATGGTGGTTGGGTGGGTATATGGGTGATTTATACCAGTAGTTCTCAAAACTCAACATTGGTTCTCAAAGTGGGGTCCGGGGACCCCCAGGGGTCCTTGGAGGGGTACCAGGGGGTCCCCAGCAAAATGTGTTGATATAGTATTTTTGTGCAAACCTTTGAATATATAATAATATTTTTTAAGCGAGCATTTATAACTCAAATCTTTGCTTCTGGGGGGTCCCTGGAACAACATATTTGAGATGGGGGTCCGCGGCCAAATACATATCATTTTGGGGGTCCGCGGCATGAAAAAGTTTGAGAACCACTGCCGTGCAAGATTTGTGTTGTTACATGTTTTCCAAAAACATTCCAAATATTCCAACATTTGTCGATCCGCTATTTTCAGCGAAAGCTATCCCCACAATAACAGAAAACAGAAAAGACTCTAGTACAGAGCCCTGAGGGACTAAGTGGATAAGCCACAGCTCAGTTAGCAAGTTGTCTAATGCCTGATGTAGGGGCCGTGTCCACAGCAAGCCTTTTATGAGCAGAGAAGTGCTTATATCATGCAATGTTTATTGACACCCACAACGTTCAAACATGTCAACCAGTGCTCAGACGTGCTGTCATCCGTGTTATCAGCACACATAGTCTATAGAAACAACGGTAAACATGGACTTCTCATGGCTGTGGTAAGGATGCAACGCCAGGTCGTAAAATTACCGGTTTTGTCAGACACAGCCATGGAGGATCAAATATACAACGTTGAGTTGAGGAACAAAATGAACCAAATAATTGCACTCGTATGTACTTGTATATATGCTGTAATAACAATAAAAAGTAGTCTAGATGACTTGAATTTTGAGAATCACTATTCCAGCACTGTATAGCCAATACAATTCTGAGTGGGTGCAGGCCAGGGTCTAACGTTCAGCCCTCAAAGCATTGCCGCAAAGAGTATAAAACAATTTCCTCGGCAGAGAACTACAAATTATTTTAACGTAGCACATGGCAAGTGTAAAAGTGTACATTAAATCATATAAGTGCATAGTAAGTAGCCTTTGGGAAACCAAGGGTACCCAAGCCACGTGGCCGGTAGGTCAGGAGCCCAATCTCCTGTTTCTGTAGCGTGAGGCAGCTTGATGAACAAGGACGCCCCCCGGACATGACGCTAAAGTACAGTATGTCGCAGAGACTTACCCCCAATCCACCCCTTGATGCTGAGTGCCAAGCATCGGGTTCCATTTTTTATAGTCTTTGGTATATGACCCGGCCCGGGATATCTTCAGGGACTCCGTAGCATTTGAATGTCAGCCCTCAGCCTGTGTATGCCGGATAAGGTTGGCTATCCGTCTATCCTAACTGTGTGTTATCTACGTCCATTTACAGTTTCAATGCAAAGCAAGGCCAGGTTATTTGTACGCACTTCTTACACAACAGGCAGTATAAGTACTTTACATAAGGCATAACGAGGCATTTAAGGAGAAATAAAGAATAGAATGAATAGAGTAATAAAAACAATGAAAATACAAATAAAAAGCGGCGTGAAAAATGATGGTTAAAGTGCGGTCGCGGTTTCACTTTTTCTCACACTGTCAGCAATAAAAACAAATTCATCAGAAGCATTGTGTTGTGCGAGAGCATTTATCCTTAAATTTAATGCACCGGGGCCACTCAGCTGTGACAACTTGAACATTACTCATCCAGACTACGACGAAACGACAGGCCCAAACCCTCTGTCGCTGTTATTTAGTACAGGCACCAACCTCTGTACCAGCGGTTCTCACACGTTTTCATGCCAAGGACCCCCACATTAATATGTATTTGGCAATGGATTTGTGTTGTTAAAATGTTTCGTAAAATATTCAACATTTCTGAAATCCTACAAGCTCACAACTCACATTCTGAGCTTATAGATTGGCTATTTTCAAATAGCCTTATGAATATAGGGTTAAAGTGGTTCAATTAATTTAGATGCTATATTGTTACGTTTTGTAGGGGACCCCCTGGAACACCCTCAAGGATCGCTGGGGGACCCCACTTCGAGAACCAGTGCTCTATAGTGCATAACCCAGGGGTTCTAGAGGGGGTACCAGCTAGGGGGTCCCCAGCTAAGTGATTAATAATTTTCACCATTACATTTGCAACTAAATACATGTAGAGAGCATACAAGAATGTCTATTTTTATCATACTGTTATTTCTCCACCTAGAGTACATACTGTAGACCAGTGGTTCCCAAACTTTTTAGAAATTTGGGACCCAAACTAGTGAAAAGATATAGCAGATATACAAGCTCACAACGCGTCGCTTCTCGCCGCGTTGCGAGCTTGTGGATCTGCTATTTTTATTTATTTATGGCAATTCATCTTTTTTTTTTATTCATGAATTACTTTTGAAACATTTTGGAATTGTTTTTAATTGATTGACTTTTTTCGTTTAAACTTTTCAAATCTTTTGAAATAAGTGTAGGTGTAGGTGTAGCTTAGTTAGTATAGGAAACAGAAAAAAAGGGTACGTTTACTCGCGACCCATAAAAATTGGTCCACATGGAAACATGGGTTCCGAGTTTCTGAAACACTGTTTGGGAAACAGTGCTGTAGACAGTAATGAAATTCTGAATGAAATTAAGTACCATATGGGGCCAAATCAAATCATGTCTAACAATAAATAAATAAATACATTCTCAGATTGGGGTCAATAAATAGATAAATAAACCTATAAAATAGGGGCCCGTGGTCTAATGCATATCAAATTGGGGTCCTTGACATGAAAAAGGTTGTGAATCATAATGCACTCAGAAAATTGTGTTAAGCTACTAACATAAAACATGTAGTCACAATCAAGGTGGCCAAATCAGCCACCAAACCATTGTTCTGGATTTCCTTCTCTATTAAAATGTACAATTAACAAACCTTAAAATTCACCATTTCACATCAGAGGAAGCTAGTGTCAAACAGTATTAGGGATATAGGCTATAGATTTCTTAAATAAACATTTCATGGATAATATTAACATATTTACCTTTTAAAAAAATATATAAATAAGAACAATAGAGAAAAAAGACCATATACATTGTAAATTACACATTCCCTTTTTTTATATCTGTTTGGTGCCTTTTTTCTTCCCCCCTACCCTCCTCTTCTCCCTCCCTCCCATCCTTCCCAAGGTCTGCCCACCAGTAGGCACAGAAAATATGAACACGTTTAGCCTGGATTTAAAAGTTCACGGTAAAATCCTGAGTGTTAGGCCTGCTTGAACTCTGAGAGTGTTCAAATGGAACCAAATGGACCCTCTCAGAGTTGTAACACTCCCAGAGTTCAGGGGTTTTAGTGGAGTCGGAGTTGCATTTGATGAAGGGATAAATCCAGGTGCTCCTCTGATGTGCCCAGATGTTGATTGTCAAAACAAGCCATCATTACTGTAAACAAATCCCACGTGTAAATAGACTGCTGCCTGCTCTTTTGTAGGCAGCCCACATCATCTAACAGTGGAGCCACAGCAAAACATTGGTATTGACGTGATTGTTGTGTCTGGCACGGACCTGTGTGGACCCCCTGCCCATACACACAACAATCAAGGATGTTGTCACTTACTCACACAGTTAAGCAGTGGTGTAAAGTAACTAAGTACATTTACTCAAGTACTGTACTTAAGTACAATTTTGATGTACTTTTACTTTACTGGAGTATTTCCAATTTTCAGTACTTTTACTTCTACTCCACTACATCTCAGAGGTAAATATTGTACTTTTACTCCACTGCAATTATTTGAAAACTTTAGTTACAAGCTCGCAACGCGTTGTGAGCTTGTAGATCTGCTATTTTCAAACATTTCAGTACTTTTACTTTTGGTACATTTTGATACCAATACTTTTGTACTTTTACTCAAGTGAATTTAGAATTCACTTGTAACAGAGTACTTCTACATTGCAGTATTGATACTTTTCCTTAAGTAAAACATGTGAGTACTTTTTTCACCACTGCAGTTAAGCAGAGAAATGTTGGTTTGGGCTAATGCAACAACATAAATACAATTATACACACAATAATACTGGACTTAAATGAAATAAAAAATACAAATGAGGATAAAAAGTACAGGCGAGGCCAACTCTTTAGATCAGGGTCCACTTGAAAGTCTTGAAAGCGTGAAACCCACCTGATGACTGAGTCAGATGGGTGCGCCACATGTATTTTCATATCAATAAAACGTATTCCGGCTTGAATCGATGAACCAACATAGGATGCATTAATTCCCATTCATCAGTATCACCATGAAAATACATTGTTCATGGTTTTAAAGAAAAATAATACCATTAATGTTATATTATCAATAAAACCTTAGTGTTTTGCCAATTTATTGTGGGCCCACTTGCAATATCCTCACAGCCCACCAGTGGCCCCCAGTCCACAGCTTGGGAATAGGCTCTATGCACAGGAGCCATATTGGAAAGAAATTGGGCCTCTTCCTTACTGCCTTCACAGGTGTTACCAATGATACTAATGAAGGCTCTGTTCCATTCAGGTCAAGTCAGGGTGCTGATATTGTACATGTTGGCTCACTGGAAACACTCTGCTACACCAGTGGGTCTCAACCAAGGGGCAAGGCTTGGATATTTACGATGAGGCCAACACGGAAGCTTATGAATGGCCAGAGTGGCGCTGTTTTACCCTGCGCCGACCTGAAGTGTCAGAAAGAATTTATTTTAGCGCAAGTGAATGGGTTTTTGACAAACTTTAGACTAGATTTTCTTACCGTAATAAAAAATGTCATAAATTCTATATGCTTCCAGTCGCTAGTTTAAAGTCTCCTTTCAATCATCATGATATGCGTTTTGCTAAATTATGGTCCCATTTATTCTAAAATTGACGATAAAGTAGGCTATGCTCCAGGAGAGGCGGGATGATTTGATTGACAACCTACACAACCAATAGCATTCATTCCCCGCCCCCGCTCTTGATTGACAAGCTACCCAACCAATAGCATTTTTGGGGGTGTTTTCCGGTTCGCTGGTCACGTGTCTGGTCTCAACCAATAGCGTTTGAGTTCCGGACGTGGCCAACTGTATATATTAACGATGGAGGAATGTTCCTGTTCCTTCCATGTTCCTGAACTATCGGCTTCATTTTCGTTCTGTAGAAAGCAGGGGAGTGGCTTTGTCCATTCTTTTTTACAGTATGGTCTCAACGTGTGGTCCAGGAACCCCCATGGTTCCTTGAGGGGGTTCCAAATGGCCTCTTACGGGTGTGTAACTCTGAGAGTGTACAAATGGAACCAAATGGACCCGTAAGGGTCCATTTGGTTCCATTTGTACACTCTCAGAGTTATGGGTCCTTGAAATTAAAATGTTTGAGAACCACTGTGCTCCACTAAATGGGACAGAGCCTTCATTAGTGTCATTGGTAACACCTGTGAAGGAAGTTTTTTCCAATATGGCTGCTGTGCATAGAGTCTATCGGTGATATGCTGATAGGTCCGAGTTGAGTTGTTTGGTTTGTTGTCAAACGAAAACATGACATGATGACAGTGAGCAGAAAATATATGGTTTTGCACTTTTCTCATTTCTCTAAAGTCTCTGTGTACTGGAAGTACACAGAGAGTTTTGCTGCTCTAACTCTGACGCCCACTCTCCTCGTTTAGATTGAGTCATCATCACAGAGCATGCAGGACAAAGCAATCTGTATGTGACTCACTTCACTTTCATACCTCCAAAACATGTGAGTGGAAAAAGGCTTTAAAAAAACAACCTAATGTTTATGTATATTGGGTTTAAAGTGCTCACGTGGCCTATAGTCGTCACTTCTTTTGGGCTTGTTTTCAAAGACCTGGTTGCTTTTTTTACTCTCGCATGATCGGGCAACGTCTGCTCAAAAGGACTGTGACATGCGTTGACGGATTGTACCTGCAGCGAGACGCGTGCACCGCAATGAAAGAGCATCAAGGCACTAAACAGAGTGACAAACGGCATCGTTGGAGTGATTTAGCCTGTATAATGCTCCTGTGCCATACATACAAAGTATAAATCGTGGCTTTTGGCGGCTAGGCAAATGGCGTCTGATTGACAGTGTGATCAAGCGTCATCAAAAGTGTGGGGGACCTAAGAATGGCGTCGCTCTACTTGCCAAGGTCGTGAATGAATTCCCAAAACAGTTATTCTCGGGCACAAATTATGGCCCCCCTTTATTGGAGGCTTGTGAAAATGTAAGCCATCAAACTGTCACAGGAGAGCATCACTCACTAATATCATGCTCCTAAACTGACTGTCTCCAATATACTAGAGAGAGAGAGAGAGAGAGACACACACACACACACACACACACACACACACACACACACACACACACACACACACACACACACACACACACACACACACACACACACACACACACACACACACACACACAGAGAGACACACAGAGAGACACACACACACACACACACACACACACACACACACACACACACACACACACACACACACACACACACACACAGAGAGAGAGAGACACACACAGACAGCGAGAGAGAGACACACAGAGAGAGAGAGACACACAGAGAGAGAGAGAGAGAGACACACAGAGAGAGAGAGAGAGAGACACACAGAGGGAGAGTGAGAAGAAACAGAGAAAAAGCGAGAGAGGGAGGGGGAGGGACAGACAGACACAGAGAGAGAGAGAGAGAGAGAGAGAGAGAGAGGGAGAGAGAGACACAGAGGGAGAGGGAGAAGAAACAGAGAAAAAGCGATAGAGGGAGGGGGAGAGAAAGACAGACAGACAGAGAGAGAGAGAGACGTCGAAGGAAGGAAGGAGAGAAAGAAAATAACATTCAAATTCCCTGAGAAAATGAAAGCGCTGCCAGGGTATTGACTGCCACTTAGGGAGAGAGGGGGAGGAAGGAAGGGAGAAAATTAAATGTTTTAAAAGGAAACAGATTTTTATGGTTGCATTGTAAATCAGCGGGACACAAACAAAATGCAAAGTAATCTGAGGAGAGAGAGGGAAAGGCTCTGCCTTGCCTGCCTGGCTGGTCCTGACCACATCCAGCAGTCACTCAGCACCGTGCATCAACATTTATAATCATCACAATGCATCCATAATAATAACACACCCATGTGCTGCACAGGAGGGCCGATGGGGAGCTAGCGCCATCTATAGGGCTCTGCGTTGATTGACACAATCGAGAGTGAGCTCCCATGTAACCGTGGCAACAGATGCAATACTGACGCTGTCGGGCAGAAACCTTGTATCTCCATATGTCAACCTTTTCATGTTTTTCGTTAATTAATGAATGCCCTATACTTCCTCATAAGGGTGTCACGCAAAATGAGCACTTTCTTTTCTTTTTTTTTGCCAATCTGCAAGTGAAATATAAAGTGGTTAAGTGTCTTATGTGGGTTTTATAAATATTGAACCAATGAAAAGTATTTACAAGAGCTGGTGCCTAGATAATAACTACATTCAATCCATTGGAACATTGGTTCTCAAAGTGGAGTCTGGGGACCCCTAGGGGTCCATGAGGGGGTCCCAGGGGGTCCCCAGCTAAATGTGTTAGTACAGCGTCACAATAATTTGAACCCCTTTATCCATATTCTGTACGTTGGCTATTCCAAAAAAAGCAGATGTACAAGCTCACAGGGTGCCACGTTGCAAGCTTGTACATCTGCTTTTATTGTTTTGAATCGTGTTGAAAGGTTGAATCATTTTGGATTTTTTTTAGGGGTCCCCTGGCACAAATACATATCATTTTGCGGGTCCTTGACATGAAAAGGTTAGAGAACCAGTGCGATGGAACACAGGTTCTAATTTATTTTGGTCCATTTCCTGAAAAGCAACAGTTTTGGACATGTGAGTTATCCACCACACAGCGAGGACATTATCATGCGCGATGCTCGAGTCCTCCTCAGTCATTTGAGCTAATAAATATAGCTCTGGGTTTCAGAGAGCAGAGGGACAACGCACACACACACATGCACACATGCACACGCACACGCACTTCTAACAATACTTCTAAGTCTGAGAGGGAGATGCAAATGGAAAAACGGAACGATGAACCATTTGTCATGCCGCATCTAAAAACATCATCATCCCTGTGACCAGAGCATGTCACCCTCCCAACCCCCCCAATTTCATTCTCTTCCTCTCCCTTTTGCTATGAGGAGAGTAACTTTTGTGTGTGGCAAGGACCCCCAAATTGATACCGTATATATTTGGCTGCGGACCCCCCATCTGAAAATGTTTTGTGCCAGGGACCCCCCAGAGGAGAAGATATGTGTTTAAAAAAATATTTTTTAACATTTTTCTAAAACGCTAAAAAATAGTAGATGTACAAGCGCTGCAAGCTTCCAACCAACGTATACAAATATGGATAAAGGGGTTAACATGATTGTGATGCTGTGTTACCACATTTAGCTGGGGACCCCCTGGAACCACCCCAAGGACCCCTGGGGGTCCCCTGACCCCACTTTGAGAACCAATGCATTAAAGTATCCCGTCAGGCATTCTCAACCTAGCTTCAACTAAGTGGTCCTCACTAATGCTCATTAAGATTGCATCATTTCTGTCTGCCAACCAATGACATCATATCGGTAGGCATTAGGCAGGTTTGGTCTTTTCAAACAAGATTTTTAAAACTGTTTTTATGCAAGAACGATGGCTCCTATTTCAGCATGCTACATTTACAGGACGATAAATTCTGTAGTTTCTATTGGCTTGGAATCCCCATCGATGATGTCATTGGTAGGAAGGTTTCTAAAGTGTCCCACCAATGAGACACAGTGCCCTCATTTATCAAAGTGGTGTAGACCAGATAAAGGGCGTACGCTGAGATCACCGCAATGTATTGATTTATTTATTGCATTTATTGATCTAACGTGACTTTGACTTCAGTGTACGGCCCTCTCAGATCTCACGTCAGGTCTGAGGCAGTTGTAGACTTTGGCTACACCCGTTTGTTCCATCGTAGTCGTAGACATGCGGAGCAGCATTGTCTGACCGTCTGACAGGCATCTGGAGACATGTATCCACTCCAAAATGTATATCTAACACACTAATAAGTAATCCCTGTGAAAATATAACATTTTATAAAAGGCATACATGCCTTTTTTATTTCCAAGTGACAATGACAAGCAATTCAAATCTAACATTGCCTTATTTGCAATGTTACAGGTTGGGTGCTTAATCCTTCACTCATTTAAAGAAACTGCTTTAACAGTCATTCAGATAAGATTGCAGATCTGGCTGCATTGGCTATTTGAAAATAGCCGATCTACAAGCTCACAATATGACGCGTTGTGAGCTTGTAGATCTGCTATTTTCAAAATATACGAGTGCTTATGCGAGAGCATTTTTGGGAGTCGGGACCGGTGCCACTGTAATCTTTTCATGGACAGTGATGAATACAATAGCGTGTGTGTGTCCTATGGAGTAATGTTTAACCTGCGTTAAGGATGAAAACCCGACGCTCCAAACCTGTGCCCAGCGCTGGTGATCTTCACGCTGTGAATTTATTTGGGCCACCGGGAGATCGGAGCTATAACCATTCCAGCACACAGCCTTCATCCATTAATGTTTATTCATTCATTCATCAATCACTCCACAAACGTTCAGATTATGACTGCCAGGCTATCTCTCTTTAACGCGGCGTCACAGCAGCCCGTGACTCACAGGGAATACATCATGATTGCTTTATTTTATTGCAACTAGAACGCCCACTGTGCACGTCGGTATGGGTTAAATTAATATGCAAACGCATTCCATTCATGATTGGTGTCATTCATGTAGGCTAGCCTACTTGATAAAGATTGTACCGTTACGGAATACGTGAAAGACTGCTGTTTCCAGTGTGTGCCAAAATGCTACACAGTTGGGCTTGCAAGTAGATAGGTGTGTGTGTGTGTGTGTGTGTGTGTGTGTGTGTGTGTGTGTGTGTGTGTGTGTGTGTGTGTGTGTGTGTGTGTGTGTGTGTGTGTGTGTGTGTGTGTGTGTGTGTGTGTGTGCGCGTGTGTGCGTGCGTGCGTGCGTGCGTGCGTGCGCGCGCGCGCGTGCGTGCGTGCGTGCAAGACATGACAGGCATCGAGGCAGGCAGGGGAAACTCTTCTTATTGGCTCCATACTTTTTTGGGTTGTATTTTGATTCGTCATATTTAAGGGCGTGTTTAAATGACGGTCGGTTTCAGCCATCAGATTCGCAGATTGCTTGATAAATCTCACTTGGACGTGAGTGTAAACTAATTCCTGGGCTCAAATATAAGCTGGTTTGTGCACTCCATTGATAAATGAGTGTGAGTAGACAGAAATGGTGCCATCTTATAATGAGCATTAGTGAGGACCAATTATATAGGAAGATAAGATAGAAAATGGGTTAAGTGCTCCTTTAACACTATTATAGGAGTGACAAGCTATGAACTAAAACACGGCAGAAAAGATTAGGTTGATTACATGTAACATAAGGTTTAGTTTTGCTTTTGCTTACCAATAGTCTCATGCAGTTTTTTCAGTATTGTACCTGTTGGATCGATTTTTACGTAGACTTAAGCCTGACACCATCATATTATGACAAAAATAGACGATCTACAAGCTCACGATATGTCGCACCGTATAGCGATTTGTGAGCTTGCAGATAATTTACATTGTTCATAAATCATGTGTATAAATTAAGTATTATTCTGTATGCCTATAATTTGTTTTGCCCATAATGACATGCCCAACATTGGCACAAAAACAAGATATAATGTGGTCATTTTCCATGTTTACTAAATCTACTTAAAAAAGTCCTTCGCTGCCGCATTCTTATTTTACCTGGCAACAGAGCTGTAGACTTGCCACTTGACACGTGTGGCCCTATTTTGAGGTTGCACCGCGTGAGGCATGCAGCAGATGGACAAATTGACAATGTCCCATGGCACACAGTGGCAAGTTTTCCGCCGCTTGTGTGTCTTTGGTATTTCGGGGACTCGCCGTGTGACGAATGCCGATGTGGGAGGAGAGGCACGGTGGAAGAACCATATTTTCTCCCGGGAGCAAACTGATGTCCTTGGGCAGAGGAGAGAATGCTACACGGCACCAGAAAAAGCTAAATGTAAAATTAGCTTGGTAGGAAGTGAGGAATGCATTTAAACCATACATCTGGCACCGGCGGTATGTCACGCGTACAAATGGTTCAATGATATCCGGCGATGAGCCAAACAGAATCTGGCAGTACAGTATGTGTAATAATCTATCTACAGTACGCTGACCATTCAAGCCTATGAAGGGGAAACATACACGGATATATGCCTTCTATGTTCTCTGTGCGTCATACATGACAGTTTTGTTACACAAGCATGCAGGGATAGCTTTTCATTTGGTGGGTTAGAATGCATAAAACATGTAGGCCACTAAATATTCCAGCTTGAGTGATTCATAATGAAGTGCAACAGACAAGCGTTAAGATACAGTATGAAAGCAGGTATTTGAGGCTTCAACGTGGGTTTGCCTCTCCCAAATTAACCGTTTATCTACACTATATATCTCTGCTGTCCGGCAGAAACCAGCTAACTCCAAAATGTTCATTTTTCAGGAAATGAAACTAAAAGTGGAGTTAGGAGGTTTTGTTCATCATTGATAAGAACAGCTGAATGGACCTCCAAGCTCACAATGAGGTTGGAGGTCAAAAGGGGGTGGAGCCTGTAGTCAGCAGAACCAGCTAATACCTGGGTTAGCAGTAAGTTTGAGGATCCAATGGAGTTAGCTGGTTTTGTCAGAAAGTTTGAGGATCCAATGGAGTTAGCTGGTTTTGTCAGAAGCGCTTTTTAATGCTTTTCATTGGTTCAATATTTGTTTTACCAACACACAGACGTAAAGGGTGTTCAATGGCCCTGATTTATGGAAAATAATGCAAAAGCGTCCAAATGGAGTTAGCTGGTTTCTGCCGCACAGCAACGAGTGTTATACATATAACACACTTCTTGGTTATTGATTGATTATTCAATTCATCAAAAAAGTAATTCAGAACAAAATAATGGACGGTTGCAGCCCTACTTTGTAAAACGTCCTCAAGGAACACACATCTCTGCTACAACCAAATAATCAATGCATCGATCAAATACAGTCGCATCCAAGCAATGAATATTAGGCTACAGCTAGGCTATGCAGAATTTCTACACTTTATTTCTGGAACACCGGTTCCACATAAGTACAGAAAAGGCATATTATTAATGCAGCGCATGTCTTATTTAAAGGACCACTTCACCCATTTTCAACCCGTCTTAATATAATTGGTCCTCACGAATGTTATAACGAATGTTATTATAAAATGGCACCATTTCTGTCTACTCACTCTGTGTTTCAGAGGAGGGCTGTGGACAGTTCAGAAACCTGCCTACCAGTGACATCAATTAAACAATGGCTTCTATTTCAACTCTCCAGTACGAGAAAGGCTGCTGTTTCTATTAGCTTGGAATCCCCATTGATGATGTCTTTCATTGGTATAGGCAGGCAGTACATAGTCCACCAATGAGACGCCGCAGAGTGAGTCAATGGAAATGGTGTCGTCTTATGAGCATTAGTGAGGACCAACTGTATGAAAATATGATTGAAAATGGGTAAAGTGCTCCTTTTAACCTGCAGTGCTTGACACATGTCCCCACATCTCGTGTTTTGCACTCGCTTAGCAGAGAGAGAGAGAGACTCAAAGTTGAGCTTTGCTTGGAGACCCGTAAAAGTCTGCTTCTGCTGAGTCACCACCGTTGAGTCAGAGTCAAGTCCACATTACCTGTGTGTCACAGTAATGTCACCTCTGTTCACATCCGAGTCCATTTCCGAGGCCGGGTACAAGTGCTCCAAATAGCCCAACACCTGAACTCGAGTGAAACTAAAGCACGTGGCCCACCCAACCAACCACTTCACACGGCAGCCGAATGGCTCGGTGGGCTGTGAACGCTTTTGATATTTTCAAGTTTCATATCACCAGTGGTGGAAAAAGTACTCAAATGTTTTACTTAAGTAAAAGTATCAATACTGCAATGTAGAAGTACTCTGTTACAAGTAAAAGTCCAGAATGTAAACATTTCTTGAGTAAAAGTACAAAAGTATTGGTATCAACATGTACGTAAGGTACCAAAAGTAGAAATACAAAAATGTTTGAAAATAGCAGATCTACAAGCTCACAACGCATCGCGACGCGTTGTGAACTTGTAGATCGGCTATTTTCAAATAGCCTAGGTATAAAATAGGGCTAAAGTGGTTAATGTATGTTGTATGATGTAATAATGTATATCTGCAAATGAACTAGTAACTAAAGTTTTCAAATAATTGAGTAAAAGTACAATATTTGCCTCTGAGATGTAGTGGAGTAGAAGTAAAAGTACTGAAAACTGGAAATACTCCAATAAAGTAAAAGTACCTCAAAATTGTACTTATTTTACACCACTGCATATCACTAATACCCTGATTTAAAAACGAGTCAAGAGGGCTTTTGTTTGTCACTCACCCACACAGGTACAAGCAGGTACAATCATCACTACAATGTACACACATGAATAATAAGAATGGGCTTATTAAAAATAATTAAAAAAAAAAAATATATATATATATATATATATATATATATATATATATATATATATATATATATATATATATATATATATATTACAGTAGGCTGCTGTATGAAATCTAATAAAATATGTATTAGATAAGAAATAAAAAAAACAAGACAGCAGCAGCAGGGAATGTGCATAGAATAAACATTAGAGTAATTGTAGTACAGTTATAGCTATGTGGGTGGAAGTTGGAACTCGTAAAGTATGAGATGGCTTTGTCTGTGGGGTCGTGGGTGTAGCATATTGCACTGGAGACCGCCTCATTCATGCAGATGATATATATACTATATATACTTAGAATACTAGGGTGCTGCTCCCTTAACCCGTTTAGACTGGGAACGCACCTGTGTGTCATTTTTAGATTAATTTGGCTATTCAAAAATAGCAGATCTACAAGCTCGTAGCGCAGCACTGAGTGCCGTGCTACGAGTGCCGCGCTACGAGCTTGTAGATCTGCTATTTTTGGAAAAGAATCGTGAAAATGTGAGCAAATCTTTTAATATATATATATATATATACATTTTTAACTCAAATCTTTGAATCTGGGGGGTCCCTGGAACAAAATATTTTGAGATGGGGGTCCGCAGCCAAATACATGACATTTTGGGGTTCCTTGACATGAAAAAAGTTTGAGAACCACTGATATTATAGCAACATAAATACAATCAAAAATAGCAGATCTACAAGCTCATAGCGCGGCACCGAGTGTCGCACTTTGAGCTTGTAGATCTGCTATTTTGGAAGAATCATGAACATGTGTGCAAATCTTTGAATATATATATATATATATATCATTATAAAGTGAACATTGTAACTCAAATCTTTGGGGTCCCTGGAACTAAATATTTTGAGATGGGGGCCCACGGCCAAATACATATAATTTTGGCGGTCCGGTCCTTGACATGAAAAATTTTGTGAACCACTGGTATTATAGCAAGTGTTTCAGAAGACATTTGTAGAATCAGTGTTACGACCTCTGTCTAGAGTAGGGAGTGTAACATAATAATGGAGGACGACAGCTTGTTTCAAAATGAATTGCTTTTATTATTGTTTTTAGCAGAGACTAAAAAGCTTTTTTTTCTTAGTTCTTTGTTTCAAGTGACAATACAATTCAGGGTGCTGGTTTACAATGAAGAAACCCCTAGCAAACCCCTGACCAAAAAGAAAGAAACAAAGAAACAATTTACTAACCTAAACTAATAAAAAAAAACAGGAACAAGGAACTGGATAAACCAAACAAACGTACCAAACACCCCTGCATAGTGATTAATCAAGTATGGACAAAGAATGAATTCAAAATATAAACACAACTGAAGGGCTCAAAGTTAACAAATGGCAAAACTAGTAAACCAAGCTAAACAAAAAGGTTACAAAAGGCTGGCGGACATGAGGGCTTGGGTCTCTGCTGCTGTCAAGCTTCCAGTCCCCAACGCTATCAAGGCAGAATGAAGGCTTTATTAGATGAGTACCCAAAACCACAGCCAATCACGGCTAGGGCTTGGAAGGAATCGACGAATGAGGAGTAGGGAACGATTCCCCATGGGCAGAGGCTGGACCAGCACAATCTGCAACACTGCCTGCTTTCAATCAGCCACTTCACACTCATACCAGCATATTTGCACTACACCCAACTCTCCACTATTCTCACAGCACACCATTCTCCACCTTATAAGGAACACAAGAAGAAACAATACAAATAATACAAACATATTCCAACCAAAATATTAAATATAACAAATTATAACCATATACAAATGTATAATAATTAATACAAATACAAAATACGGCCGTAACAGCTCTTAATCGGTTAAGTAGAGAGATGGTCGGCGGAGGCGAGTTCCTTCTGCATCCTGAGTTATGTCTCTCTTCAAAAAAATAACTCCAACTCTGTATAAAGTAACTCCCCAGCCGCTTTAGCAGAATGCAGTGGTATGCCCGCGGAGGAAAAAGGTTGTTGCCTGGGTTCTACGGCCTGACCATTAACGCTCTGCAAAACAACGCTTTTGCCTCGCGGCCGGCCTCCTGACCCCCTGCGAACACGAGTTGATCCGGAGGACTCGCTCTGTACAGAACCGCCTGATCTCTGAGATCTAAGATATCGTTGCTGTCGGGCAGAAACCTCTTATATCCATATTCTAACCGTTTTTGTCTTAATTAACGCCCTATACTTGATCCTCCTACAGGCGTCACACGAAAGCATCAAAAGTAGCAGATCCGCAAGCTTGTTTTGAGCTTGTAGATCTGCTACTTTTTATACTTTTGAATTTGGATCCTGAAGTGAAACGTAACCGTTTTGGACAAATGAGGTTTCCACCCGACAGAGACGATATAGAGGACAAAGAGCATTAATCACAGATAAACACTCCCACACGCACGTACACACACACGCAAGCACCCCCCCCCCCCCCAACAAACACACACACACGTTTTTATTACTATACTAGTGAGGACATCAACATTTTCGGACGGCAATTGTATGAATGCCATCTTCACGATGTCTTTGCTATTTTAAACCATAAACATTTCTCTCGTGAGGACCAGGAAAATTGTCCTCACAATTGTCCATTTCTGAAATTCTGTTGTACTTGTGGGGACATTTGGTACTCACACGTATAGTAATACAAGCGCACACACACACACACACACACACACACACACACACACACACACACACACACACACACACACACACACACACACACACACACACACACACACACACACACACACACACACACACGCACACACACACACACGCACACACACACTAGGCTTAGATTAATCTGTCTCAACCTATTGGCGCTACAATGCAGTGTGTCCCATGAGGATTGTGGTTGTAAAACACTACTGTATGGTAGGTCTGCTTCACCCAGCAACAAATCGATGGCAAAGCCTGCAGGGGGGGGGAGGGGGGGACTGAGAGAGTTGTATTTGATGCCTTGCACAGGGGTTATAACTTTTGTACTTTCAGAGCAGTGTTATTCCTGTGTTTTCATTTAGATAATTATATAAATCGTGTTTGTTGGTTTCTGTGATCGAGGGCAATAATTCCTCCAATTAGCGGAGATGCTAGAATCATCCATAACAACGTTCAACGTTCCTATTTTGGGGCATGTCATTCATTTTCAAAAAATTATAAAAAAACATTATAAAAAATGCATGAGCTTGTAGAGCTGTTATTTTCCCTATTTGTTGTACGATGAGGTGAATACAGGGTTCAAGTGGTAAACCACTAGGAGCGAAAACGAAACAAAAACATACACTAGTATAGAGCCCTGAGGGACTCCGGCTCAACAACGTATGGGGGTTAAAGTGCTTAAAGATACTACAGTAGCAGCTTTGCCCGTGTACCGTCTATCCCTGAAACAGAAGTGTGACCTCACAGCATCTTAGATATTAGTACATGGTGTCTCCATGGGCTATACTTGTGCTCTGGTGATGTATCTGTATCTGGTGAATATCGTCTCTGTCGGGTGGAAAACCTCATATGTCCAAAACTGTCAGTTTTCACGATTCAAATTCAAAAGCATCAAAAGTATCATATCTGTAAGCTCGAAACGCGTCGCTTCGCGCCGCGTTTCGAGCTTACAGATATGCTACTTTTGATGCTTTTGTGTGATGCTGATCACGAGTAGAGCGTTAATTTGCACAAAAAAAACACAGAAAGTAAAAAATATGGAGATAAGAGGTTTCTGCCCGACGGAGACGATAACAATGGAACCTTGCCAGAGAAATAAGGAGCATCTCCTCCTGAATGTTGCTACAAATCTTATGGCTCTTTTCCACTACCAAGAACTATAAGTGAACCGTGTTAGTGCCGTGTATAAAAAACAGTATTTCCCAGGGGTTCTGGGTTTGTTTCCATATGCTTTCAGATAACATAATTTGGGCCCAGGAACCCTGAGTTCTTTGAACCCACAAGATGTAATGGAGTAGAAGTAAAAGTATTAGAAATTGGAAATACTTAAGTAAAGTACAAATACCTCCAAATTGTACTTAAGTACAGTACTTAAGTAAATGTATACTTAGTTACTTTCCATCACTGTAAACTACGAATACAAAGCTCCACACACCATCTTCTAAGTTCCCTTATAACTCTACTAGACAGTGTACAGTCAGGACACATGGTGTCATGTGTCTAATAAAGTTACAAGGGAGCTTAGAGGACGGTGTATCAAACTTTGACTGAAATCAATGCATTTTCCTTGTTATTTATGACTTTTTCATTAAAACCCGGTGATCTCATAGCCAGAATCTGGCGCCCCAACCATTTAATGGTTAGGGCACATACTACCTGGGAAGAAACCTCTTATCTCTAAACTTTTTGTGTATTCTGCTACGTTCGTTATTTGTTTTATTTGAATCCTGAAAAGTAACAGTTTTGAACATAATGAGGTGTTTGCACCCGACAGAGACGATATGTGATTCTCAATTCTTATATAATGTTATATAAAATGTATAATTTTGGCGTTGGTCATCTTCCTTTGGGGCTAAAATTGCCACCCAAAAATCCCTCTATGCAGGAACATCCCTGTCATGGGGCTGCCAGACTTGCAGCCTGTTTCATCACCTTCCATCATGTCTACTCGTGTCTGTGTGCGTTCTTGTTTTGCCAGTTGTTGTTTTCACCGCCTGACATAAATACACCTACGTGTACCCTCCGTACAGATCTTGTACCAAAAGCGTTGTTCCGCAATGGCAGATGGATAGACTCTTGGACATATCGCCCCCCCCCCCCCCCCCCCCCCTCCCTGTTGAATTGACAGAGCCATGGCTCCATCCCTGTGCCTCCTCCGCCATATCCGATTTGCCTCAGTAATTTAATCATCTGTGTTCAGGGGGCCGAAGATTGGAAAAACACGGACTCACAATTTCCACAGTGCTTTCGGCCACGCAACCTCGAATTACTGAGATGATATAGTCTATATACGAGAGTCCGAAGAGAGAGAGAGGGGGAGAGAGAGAGGGGGCTGGAGAGTGAGAGAAGTAAGGGAGCAGTGAGGGGTGGAATTGGAGATGGAGAGAGGGGTGTGGGAGTGAGATGAGCTGTGTATATGTGTGAGCGGGGGGGGGGGGGGGGGGGGCAAGGGGGGCTAGCGCTATATGAGATCACATAGTATCTTGAACTTGTTGACAGGTTGCCGCGACGACGACGATCGGAGTGGAACCTTATTTTGACGACCCCCAGAGACGTAATGAAAAGGGAAAGATAGCAGACATGCAGCATGATGCCCTATTATCCTCCAACAACACCAGCGGCAGCACGCACACACACACACGCACACACACACACACACACGTGCACACACACCATCATTCCTCCGCATGCTTTGCTCTTGTTAGGATTGCATTATACGATGGATGCAAAGAACACAAAGTCCATCATACGGGATGGCTTAGATTCTATCTGAAACATATTGGAATGTAATTGGATGCCTCTCATATACTCTCCACTTGTTCATGTGAGTATTTTTCAAGAGAGCGGCCTTTTTACCCCCACCCCGATTGTGTCATTTCATAAAGGCTCAAGCGGGGAAAAAACAGACCCCCGGCGACGATAATAATGCCCCCATGTAGGCTATATGAATCAACAGACAGTGATAATGTCTGCGGTGGTTCAGCAGATAATGTTAACTTGGCAGTTTGGCCGTTTTGCCGCTTTTCCAGTGGCCCGCTCAGGGGACGGCAGTTGCCACCGCCTAGTATTCACATTTAACCTCAAATTCAGTTATTTTCTGCATTATTTTTATTTTCTCTACTTCTGAATCTCATTTTACATGAGCGCTGCATCCCAGTCCTCGCCCGTCCTCCTACATGTTACACGCATGTTGCGTCTTCGTTGCCTCGAAGAAAACATTATTATGTTATGCCACCAGAATGCCATCAAAAAGTGTGACTTCCTACCCTTACCCTCCTTCAAATCCACCATGCATAAAAGAGCACCGTACCTGTCTACAATTTGCAACTGGACCTAGACATGTCTTCTAGCATGCCAAAAGTAATTACCGTACCCTCCGCAGTTTTTCTGTAAACATACTTGTACTGCTCCTAGTGTTGATGATTTCTTGTATAGTGTTGTATGTTTTTTAAATGTCCTCATGAATTGAATACACAGGACCGCAATCGAAACAAGCCCTCAGGGCTTTTTGTGTTATCCTTTTAGCATTATTGTATAACTGTACCTCTGTACTTTTTGCAAACTGTTGTAACCCAGCTGTCCAGCGCGAACCTGCTAACTCCAAAATGAAAATGGAGTTGGTTCCTATTTTAGACATGTCAGTGAAGGTCGCTAGATATACACGCAGATCGCAGATATACAAGCTCATAGCGATGCACGAGTGCCGCGCTATGAGCTTGTAGATCTGCATTTTTTTTGAAAAGACGTGGAAAGTTTGTTCAAATCTTTGAATGTATATATTTTTTAACATTTAACTCAAATCTTTGCTTTTGGTGGGGCGGTACCTGGAACAAAATATTTCAAGATGGGGGTCCGCGGCCAAATACATATAATTTTGGGAGTCCTTGTAAAAGTTTGAGAACCACTGATATAACAACATTTTTTTAACTGTTAGGATTTAGAAGACATTTTGTAGAATCGGCCTCAGGTCTTAATGGGTTAAACCGTTTCCGCTGCATTCAGCCTCATTCCTTCCGTATACTATGCTGACAGTTGCACATAAATGGCACTCAGTGAAATCTTCAGAGCTCATTTGGGGCCATTTGGGTCATTTGTTTTTTAGACTCCATTTGGGACAAATGAACACTATGGATTTTACTGTGCAGCTGCAAAAATGTGGTAATAAACCGCGGGTAACGGGTAAGCGCCGCAGTGGGGAATAAACAAGCGTGAAATGTCCCCAGAATCCCTTTCTATACTGGCGGTGGCACATTCATATCACTGCTGAGAAAATATCTCATCCTTTTGAAAAAAGTTCACTTTTCAGGAGTTTGCGCATCATTTAGGTGTAAAAACATCATCGATGTTAGAGTCACAAGGCTTTTTTGAGACTGCAGCAATGCTTCATGTTCCAGTAAAGCCTAAAATATAAATACATAAATAAAATATTTAGTCTAAATTAGCAGATCTACAAAATAGCCTATCTTTGTACGTGACACCAGCACGCAACTAAGCAAATGATCGGCATTATAGAATAGAAAATAGCTGCTCTCACTCAGAGGCAGTGTTACGATTTGCTGTCTTTTTAGCAGCTCATAAAACCAAATTAAGCTTCCCAGAAAATCAAAGAAGTATCAGGTTGAGATTTAACCTAGTCATTTGGGTATACTCAATATCCACAGATCATGATATGAAACTTTGATTTCCCTGGCTGAATCTCAGTTTAGGAGCACCTGTACTCCTTGGAGAAACAAAAGGCATCCGTCACTGGCAAGCTTTAGTTATTATTGCATTTTCTTTTGAAACTAGATTGAGATGGAATTTCATCATCATCATCACACGGAAGAATGGGGTGGGTAGTGCATAGACGTTAGCTGTGCATTTCAAGTGTTATTTTATATGGAATGTGTAGGATTATTTAAATTGATACCACTTTATAATCTCAAAGACAGAAAAACAAGCGCTAAAAAACAAACAAACACGGCACTGAGCACAACAACACAGGTTGTTGTGTGTGTGTTGGGTGGAGACCAACACGTTCCATTCCCCCTTTTGATCACTTGTTGATGACTTACGTTTGATGATTATACGGGTATATGATTTATTTACCACGTGGGGCATGGGAGCGACTGTGGAGAGTGGAGAGATAAATCAGTGAATATTAGCTCATCCTTCAGCTGTGTGTGTGTGTGTGTGTGTGTGTGTGTGTGTGTGTGTGTGTGTGTGTGTGTGTGTGTGTGTGTGTGTGTGTGTGTGTGTGTGTGTGTGTGTGTGTGTGTGTGTGTGTGTGCGTGCGTGCGTGCGTGCGTGCGTGCGTGCGTGCGTGTGTTGGGGGGCTGGGCACATGCTGTGCTCGACCGTTATATTGCCTTTGACATAAACCTAGCATTCATCTGTTCCAGGCAAATGAAATAGGCCACTGGGGGGGAGAGAGAGAGAGAGAGAGAGAGAGAGAGAGAGAGAGAGAGAGAAATAGTCGCTATCTACAGGTCGGGAATCCCCCACCTCCTCTTAATCCTTGCTTCCTCCCCCGCTGCACTGACCTGTGGGGTGGGTTATCTTTCTGGGTTTTTCTGTAGTTTCTTCTCCAGCCCTGGACCATGGTAGCACTTTTTTAGAGGCTTAAGAAGTTACCCAATCTGCTGTGGCCATGCTGGTGCCCTCACTTTAAGGATTTTTAAGGTCTGTCTCTCTTGCACTGTCTGCTGCTCCCATCATGTGTCTGTCTGTGCACACCAGTGGTGGAAGAATTACTCACATGAACCCCAGCATGCCTATATTCTGGGGGGGAACATTGGCCCAAAATAGCAGATCTACAAGCTCACACGACGTTGCAAGGCGACACGTTGTGACCTTGCAGATCAGATGACGGTTGTATGGTAAAATGGTTTCAAACTTTGAAAGTCAATCGTACCGAAATGAATAGTTATTATTGGTTATCATGTTTTACCTGCATGTTCGAAATAAAGATCAAAATCAAATTATGCAAAGACCACCCTGTGACTCAGACATGAACACTGCGGATATAAAAGCTTGACTTGCTGACAGGCTGTCCTGATGACCCTGCTAGAAGTACTGTATGAGTGTCTGTACTGTGACTCCTAGTACAAGGTACCTTGCTTCTACAATACCCCCAGATGGTCCACGGTGAGGTTGGGGGCGGGTCACTTTATATGTCGTCTCCAAGACCCTTCAATGGCTGTATACCACCAGAGCCATTTAAAGGAGAGTTCCGTTCATCGGGCAGTTCTTCTACATAGTTATTAGTTAGGAACCAAATGGACCCTTATGTATCTGTAACTCTTAGAGTGTACAAATGGAACCAAATGGACCCTAACGGGTCCATTTGGTTCCGTTTGTATGCTCTCAGAGTTAAATCCACGCCAATGATGATACTACAGTGTAGATTGGGTCCCCCAAGAAACTAAAATGGTTGAGTCCCTGGCATATATCTTTTCAAATGGGGGTCCGTGGGCTAATGTGTGTCAATGTAGGGGGTCCTTGGTGCGAAGAAGTTTGAGAACCACTGCCCTACTTGATCATCCTACAGCGTCACACAAAAACATCAAAAGTAGCAGATCTGCAAGCTGTCGATCTGCTACTTTTGCTATTTTCTTTTATTTCAATCCTGAAAAGTAGCCGTTTTGGACATTATGAGGTTCCCACGGGACAGAGACGATATGAACAATAAGCCCTGCATCGTAGCAGCGATGGCCTAAAGATAAGATAAAGCCTTTATTGATCCCTGTGAGGAAGTTCAGGTGTCCTCACAGCAACGGCGAGAAAGAGTGAAACAGGATAGGAACAGGTAAGAGTATAGAGTCAAGAGCCAAATAGATAAGAATAGAATAAGATAAGAATGAAAACAAAATCAAATCAAATGGGAAAGCAAAGGATGCATCTGGCAGACTTATTGTGTTAAGGTACAAGGGGTACTGGGACAAGAGAAAGCCCTCAGGTGGGGGTTGTGTAGCTTCCCAGGCTGAGGAGGGATTTCCCAGCACGCTGGGAAATCTGTTTGTTTTTTATTGTGCTTATTATTTAGTTACAGTAGTGTTTCTCAACCTTTTCAGGCCTTGACTTTTTTGTGTGTGCATATATAGTAAGTCAAAACCCTTCACCTATTCACCTGTTTCCTAGGCTGTGTTTTCCACTTCCTGTCGATTTCATTGGATATCATTGGTCATTTGACCAGTTTCATTGGATTGCATTGGATCAAATCGACAGGAAGTGGAAAACACACAGCCTAGGAAACAGGTGAATACAAAAAAGGGGATAAAATAAACTAAATTAATTTAGGAATGTAGGAGTTGAGGCATTACATTTAGTTTGACTGAGTTCGACAGACACATATTGTGAAAATAGCAGATCTACAAGCTTGTAGGCTATTTTTACACATTTTGCTGACACAACGCATCGCAAAGTGATTTGGTGTAGAGTGAAAACATACTGTAGCATATCGTAGTGTTGCAACTCAAGAATAGAGTCATGTGGTTATTGTGTTTAATAAATGTGTACATATGTCGCATCACTACAATAGGAGGGGTAGTTGTGCTCAGAGCCTTTTATTAGAGAGTTATGTCAATTAGGGGGCAGAAACAGCGCCGGTCACGTGGTTCATGTGAACTGGAATATAGTTACAAACGCTCATAGACTTCAGTGCATTCCATAAACCTCCGGTTCAGGGCTTTGTCACTATTCGCCAATAGAAGGCTCTGTAGAAGACCTGGCCCGAAGAAGTGAACGGAGGTGACGCAACTCTCCTTGTTTTTATGGGGCCAGGCTTCCAGCATGGACCCATATTGTTATTCGCATTATTCCATTTCTTCTTCTGCCACTTTTGGCAGTTCTGGCTGAACCGTGCAGTCGCTTTTTATGAAACTCGGCCATATGATAGATGGTCATGAAAAACGATCAAGAAATAATTCTCACAATCTTTCGTCAAAAGGTGGCGCTATAGCACTCAATTGAAAAATGCCAACTTTGAACAGGTACAACTCATGCCGTGTTTGACCTACAGCCATGAAACTTCGATGCACACATGCGTCTCCTCATGCTGAACAACTTTCACACTCTGACTTTTGACCTCTGACCTTTAGATCTCCCACCATTTGGAATTATATGAAAAACAGTTAAAACCTATCTCCTCCTGGGATTTTTGAGTAATCTGCACGAAACTTTTTCCACATGAACTTTGGACCTATACCAAAAAACGTTTGCAAAATATCTTCCATAAGTGAAAAAATGAAGCTTTAATGAGCCAATGAATATTGCAGTTTTATGACAATTATTCATCTGCCCCTAACACATACATGCAGACTTACCATTCTTTGAAACTTTGCAGAAATGTAAAGGGCCATTCCAAATATCACTGAAACCAATCTTACTCCAATTGGTCAAACGGGGGCGCTATAGCAATTTTTTGAAAATTGAAACTTTAAACAGGCAAAAGTCATGCCTCGTTTGGCCGACAGCCATTAGACCTGCTTACACATGTGCCTTGACTAATGAGGAACACATCTATCACGTTGACCAGTAAGCACCGCCCTTAGATTGTCCGCAATCTTGAGCAGTTTGAAAAACACTTAAACCCAGGATTTTTCAGCTATTTGCGTGAAACTGTATGATCTGTGTGATCTCCTTTTTCACAGGTTCTTGTCTGTTGGTGGCTTCTCGCTTAAATGTGTGCCCCACAACCTGAAGGTCACCAGTTCAAGCCTCACTTGGTGCAGACTTCATCTGAGTTGCATTTCACACAACATGACTATCAATGAATACATCTGCAATTGTTAAAGATAACATGAAATACTTAATTGAGTGTTTTTTACATACAGCTGATCTACAATCTCACAACTTTTCAGATAGCAATGAGAGTATGTTTTTTCAATGTATAACATACTTCATTGTGAAAATAGCCAATGTACAATCTGACAACTTTTAATGGGTTGTGAGCTTGTAGATCGGCTACTTTCACTAATTTTGGTTCTGAGGAGATGTACAATTTCTTCATTGGTAAATGGTTTGTGAACGAGTGATCTTAGTGTTAGTGAAACAGGGGCTTGGGTCATGACAGAAGGCAAGAGTTTGTGATCCTCAACAGACAATATCAGCCTGGACAAAGATATAGCACTATAGGTAGTGTTGCAGCTACCTAAGAGTGCTTCATGACCGTAAGGTTGCCGGTTCAAGCCTCACTTGATGCAGACTCATTTAAGTTGAAATGCAAAAAACATGACTCAATCTATTCCGTTTCCATGGCGCTCTCTCTCTCTCTCTTCAATCTATTCCATTTCCATGTCTTTCTCTTCAATCTATTCCGTTTCCATGTCTCTCTCTCTGTCTCTTCAATCTATTCCATTTGTCTCTCTCTATGTCTCTTCAATCTATTCCGTCTCTCTCTCTCTCTCTCTCTCTCTCTCTCTCTCTCTCTCTCTCTCTCTCTCTCTCTCTCTCTCTCTCTCTCTCTCTCTCTCTCTCTCTCTCTCTCTCTCTCTCTCTCTCTCTCTCTCTCTCTCTCTCTCTCTCTCTCTCTCTCTCTCTCTCTGAGGGGTGGCCATAGCTGAGTGGTTAGTGAGCCCGCCTAGGGAGCCAGAGACTCTGGTTGCCCCAGGTACGATTCCAGGCCAGGTCAGCAAATGTGTCGATGAAATGAAATTTGTCCCTGAGCAAGACTCTTAACCCCTAATTGCTCACAGGCACTCATTGGAAACAAGACCGCAAGGACTTTCATGAACTGACCTGTTAAAGGAATTATCATTTCTCTCTCCTGGCCCCATATTATCGCTGCTTGCAGCTATATTCTCTGTTTGTTTTTTATTGTGCTTATTATTTAGTTACAGTAGTGTTCTCAACCTTTTCAGGCCTTGACTTTTTGTGTGTGCTTATATAGTAAGTAAAAACCCTTCACCTATTCACCTGTTTCCTAGGCTGTGTTTTCCACTTCCTGTCGATTTCATTGGATATCATTGGATCAAATCGACAGGAAGTGGAAAACACACAGCCTAGGAAACAGGTGAATACAAAAAAAGAGGATAAACTAAAATAAACTAAATTAATTTAGGAATGTAGGAGTTGAGGCATTACATTTAGTTTGACTGGGTTCGACAGACACATATTGTGAAAATAGCAGATCTACAAGCTTGTAGGCTATTTTTACAAATGTTTCTGACACAACGCATCGCAAAGTCATTTGGTGTCACTTTGAGTGAAAAAATAGCATATTGTAGTGTTGCAACTCAAGAATAGAGGGTTTAAAGTGGTTAAAGCGTCATGTGGTTCATGTGTTTAATGTGTATATATGTCGCATCACTACAATAGGGAGGGGTAGTTGTGTTCATAGCCTTCTATTAGAGAGTTCCGCCAATGAGGGGGCAGAAACAGCACCGGTCACATGGTTCATGGAAACTGGAAATAGTGACAAACGCTCATAGACTCTAGTGCATTCCGTAAACCTCCGGATCAGGGCTTTGTCACTATTCGCCAATGGCTATGTAGGCTATGTAGAAGACCTGGCCCGATGAAGTGAACGGAGGTGACGCAACTCTCCTTGAATTGTTGAGCCCCCCCTCTCCAGTTGTCTCATTTACTGTAATTGAATCGGTTGGACAGTAATACAATAAAAGAGATTACTATCACCTGAAGATGTCAGTGTTGATTCATTCCACTGGTCGTTACAATATGTTTGAGGATCTATGTTTATATAAAAAAAAATATATATAAATAAGAAAAGAAAAGAAATTGAACACTCCTGTGGTAGATGCCAACTGAATTTAATAGACCAACATTTTTGAAACGGTGGTCTATTAAATTCAGTTGGCATCTAGCAATGGAGTGTGTGATATCCGTTATGTCCTTATCTAGAATGCTTCACCTCACTATGAACAGGGTGTGCGTTACCTTCTACCTGAATATATATATTTGTTTATCTATTTGTTGTGGTAATACAACAAAAAAAGATGTTGAAATATCAATTACTTTAGTCTTTTCCAGGGCCCAAGATACACACGTGTCACGATGCCTCATCTGACAGTGTGTTTATGGAGATTACACCTGCTGTTACTGTCAAGCAAAATAGTGCTTATAAAAGCATTTGACAGTGTAATAACACTGAAGCTGAAACAATAAAAAATGGAATCTGTCTCTATTCCCCCGGTGTTCCAGTGCAAGTCACCAACAGCCACATGAATAGCAGCTATTTTCAGCTAAACACACAATAACAGAAAACAGAAAATATCCTAGTATAGAGCCCTGAGGTACTCCGGTCAACCACTTGGGGTTTAAGCAGTGGTGTGTTTTATTTGTATTTTGAGGTATTTGTACTTTACTTGAGTATTTCCAATTTTCAGTATATTTACTTCACTACATATATTTACTCCACTACATCTCAGAGGCAACTATTGTACTTTTACTCCACTACAATTATTTGAAAACTTTACTTACTAGTTACTTTGCAGATATTAATTATTACATTATAAAACATACATCAACCACTTTAGTCCTATTTTATACATAGGCTTTTTGAAAATTGCCGATCTACAAGGTCACAATGTGTCGCATCGCGACGCGTTGTGAGCTTGTAGATCTGCTATTTTCAAATATGTTAGTACTTTTACTATTGGTACTTTAAGTACATTTTGATATTTGTACCTTTAGTCAAGTACATTTTGAATTCCAGATTTTTACTTGTAAAAGAGTACTTCTACATTGCAGTATTGATACTTTTACTTCAGTAAAACACTTTTTCCACCACTGGGTTTAAGCGGTTAAAGATATTATGGTCAACGGCTGAGCTGAGGTCAAGGAGAATTCAAAAGGAGTACAGGCCCGTGTCAGCAGCAAGCAGTAAGTCAATGGCGACCTTGAACAAAGCAGTCTGCTCTGAATTCAGTGTTAAATCTCCACTTATAAAAGTTATTAAGAAGTTCTTCACGTCTCTAACAGAATCTCAAATGTCTGCGCTGGAGCTGTTAAAAAACCCTGACGGGCTGCCCTGTGGTTATAAATGTGTTTGAGGCCGTAAAAGACTGACAGAAGAAAGGAACAGGGAGGGAATTTATAGGGTCAGGCATCGGCTCAAGAGGTATAGAGCGGCCGCTTGGGGGAAACCGAAGGCTCCCGGTTCGATCGCCGGCCCGATCCCTTCAGGCTCCCCTGCCTGGGTCACTGTCGAACTGTCCCCCGGGCGAGACACTTGACCCCTAACTGCTCCCGGGGCACCGGCTTCGAATGCTATCAATGCATTGAATGGGAGATTATCACGTTTTATCAGACCATTGAATGGGCGAAGTAGGCGAGCTACCGTCTACCCCGCGATTTGTCAGACCATTCATTGGGCGTAATCAGGAGCTACTGACCTACCGACGGAGGCGGAGCAGTCCCCACAACAATATTTACGATTCTGTCCATATCGGTACATAACTCGAACGGCGCTGAGTAGGCACAGGCGAGGGTCGCACCGCTCCGGACGGCAACTCAGTCGCCTTAGCTCCTTCGGTGGCCCGTCGCGGGGCTCCACCTCGCCTGAGACTGCGCGCCTCCGTCATGGTCCGAAACCGAAACAACCAAAACCAAAACCGAAACTAAAGTATTTAAGTCATCTCCGTCGGTAGGTCAGTAGCTCCTGATTACGCCCACTGAATGGTCTGATAAATCGCGGGGTAGACGGTAGGTCGCCTACTTCGCCCATTCAATGGTCTGATAGAACGTGATAATCTCCCATTCTATGCATTGATAGCATCCGAATCAGGTGCCCGGGGAGCAGGTTGGCGCTTTGCATGGTTTCCTGCCTCGTCGGTGCGTGAAAGTGTGTGTTTGTGTCCGAGTCGACTGTCCGCATCCGAGTCGATATCCAAGCTGAGTTCCACACCGCTAGTCCAAGCCCTGGAGTAAAGTAAAACAAAAAAAACAAAAAAAAAACAACAACACTGACAAATAGTGTCTTTAAAACTTGAACTCGAGCAACGTTCAGCTAAAATAGCCGATCTACAAGCTCCCAACGCGTCGCAAAAGCAACGCGTTGGGAGCTTGTCGATTGGCTATTTGCGGCGAAAATATTAGTGTAGAGCCCTTGGGAATTTGGTCAAGTAAGGATGGGGTTTAACCCAATCAATCCGAGAACGCATCTGTGTCATTTTCGATTTTAGCTATAACGATTATTTTATACTTTGGCTATTCAAAAATAGCAGATATACAAGCTTTGTGCAAATCTTTGAAATATTGTTTTGGAAACAATTTTTTTTACTCAAATCTTTGCTTCTGGGGGTCCCTGGAACAACATATTTTGATGGGTAAAACCATCATACCAAAAATGATATGTATTTGGCCACCGACCCCCATCTCAAAATATTTTGTACCAGGGACCCCCAGAAGCAAAGATTTTAGTTAAAATGTTGTTTAAAAAATGTACATACATATTCAAAGACTTACACAAATTTTCCAAAGAATTGGCTATTTGGCCCAATGGTGGCCTTCATCATACAGACAAAAGATGAATCTTCCATTATGAACTAGCCTGACATTAAAGCTTTTTAACTTTAATGAAGAGGGCCTTGGACTCATTTTTGTTCTTGGAACCAAAGAGCACATTCAAATTATTCACAAGCCGTGAACGCTGTAGCTCTCACATTCTCCATTTTGTTTCTGAACATTAATACTGTATAAGCTAAACATGAAGAAAAAAACACTCACAGAAAAGGAATAGGCAATTTCTATAACAGGCACATTCTATGAGCATATCTTAAATGTTGTTTATGGTTGGGTTTCCAGAAAAGTCTGCCTTAGTGGGCTGCATGTGAGGAGAGTGAATACTTTTTAATTAATACTAGTCCATATGCCCGTGGATGTGCGCACCGAAAATACGCTATGCAGACTTTTTGGCAGCATAACTGCCACTACAACTTGCACAGTTATGGTGAGGAGCACTGCTCTTTTGATCCTATCCTGGCTGTGGTCTGACAACTCTGTCATTTACGACCTGACGTTGAATGCTTACCACAACCATGAGAGGTCTGTGTTGACGTTGTTTCAGCTAGGCCATTGCTTCTCAAAGTAGGGTCCAAGGGGTCCCCAGCAAAAGTAGTTAACACCACTGTATCCATTTATATGTTGGCTATTCAGAAATGTTGGCTATTCAGAAAAAGTGACTTTTAAATATCGAAAATGTTTAGAACATTTAGAATAACTTCTTTTGACATAAATCTTCTCTTCTGGAGATTCCCTGGCACAAAACCTAGGGTGTCAGTAAACGCTCTGTTCGAGCAAAATGGACATATTCATCCAAAGCCCTCCTCCACTCACAAAGCTCTTTGTGTTGCCGTTCTGTCTAGTGTTGTGTGTTTGTATACTGCATTCCCAAAGCTACAGTACAGTACCCACCCACTGCCCAGCTGGGTTACGGAACCATGACCCATGATGCTAGCTACAGGGGGGGACCACAATACAGAGCTTATGTTAGCCCATGGCAAAAAAAAGAGCAAATAAACAGCTTAAATTAGGGGAAAGTGGAAAAATAGGTTCCTCACTAGTCTTTATATTTACAGTCACTAATATTCATACATTCAGTGTTACAAGCTGAGACAACCTTCATGCTGGAGGTGTTGTATTGTATTTTTGTGAGGGAATCTTTGTCCCTTCCACCAAAGAGGACAGCCATTACTTGGCACTCAAGGTCATCATTCCCCTCTGTAGTCTGGTTTTGGGACAGTGGCGCAAGGGGAAAGGGGGGAGACCTGTGTAATCCCACAGGGGACATTGTAGTTTTCAGCTTCACCCAGCTGATTGCTGCTCAGATGTTCGATGCCCGTGTGCAAGCTCAGATCGATTGGTCACCCCATTGAGGAGAAACATGGATGCAGACTGGACGGACGGACAGACAGACAGACAGACAGACATGATCGGTTTCCTCATTTCATTGTACGATAGCAACGGGAAAATTGAGTTAACCTCGGACCACTTCTGAGGAAGCACAGGCATTACGGTTACCGCGTCGTTTTTTTTACATGATTCGAAATGAAGCACAACATATTTAAGGGTGAACATGGCAGAAGGAAATGATAAGCTTAGCTCAGTCAAGTGGTTTCTAGGAAGGACGGGGAGGTGGGAGGTGTAAATAGGCCTGCTGGAGAGAAGGGAAGATGGGAAAATGTGATTAGAAAGCCATAGCTCCTCTCCAATTGTTGCATTTCTTCATCATGCGGGGCCCCAGGCTATATACGAGAGAAGTAAATAGATGAAATTGCGGTTCAAGCTGCCGCAGTGGCCCCCCAGATCAATTCCTCATTCAGTCTCCATGCGGCGGCATTACCGCCCAGCAATGTTAAATACTTCACGTCTGTCTCTGTCTGTGTCAGTGGTGTGAGGTAACTAAGTATTACGTCAAAAAGAATCTGTGTACTTTTCCCACCACTGGTGTCTATAGCATTACCGCTGGTAGAAATTGCACAATTTAAAATACCCTGTTAAAAGTCCTGCACTTTTGTTAATACTTCACGTCTGTCTCTGTCTGTATCACTGGTGTAAAGTAACTAAGTACATTTACTCCAGTACTATGCATATGTACAATTTTGAGGTACTTTCACTTTAGCCTACTTGAGTATTTATTCTTCTACTTTTTTTTTTACTCCACTACAATTGTCTGACAGCTTTAGTTACTAGTTACATTAACCACTTAAGACCGGTTTAGACCAATTAAGACCTGTTTAGAGAATAGCATGATTTAGCAGATTACTTTTACTTTGGCACTGTAAGTATATGTTAATGGCAATTACTTTTGTACTTTCACTGAGCAAAATTTTGAATACAGGATTTTTAGTGAAACAATCTGTGTACTTCTTCCATTACTGCTCTCCAGGCAGCATTACCGGCGTTCAGGCATGTTAAATCCTTTAAGTCTGTCTCTGTCTCTGTGTTCCCTTCCATACGAGACTGTTCTCCCACATGATGCATAGACTGCGTCAGAGCAGCCATATGCTAACCAATTGACTGGCAAAGCGGGGAAGCATAATCTCGCACTTAAGCTCAGAACGCGCCACAGACTTTACGCTTATATCGCAGGTTCGGTGCAGACAAATGGTGATAATGCACAGCTCATTAGCCAAATACAGAGAGAGTGTTGCGTGTAAAAATACGGCCATTAAGCTTACTCAAAATGAGCATATTTCTCTGTCGGATGGAAACCTCATTATGTCCGAAACTGTTACTTTTCAAGATTCAAATAAAAAAACAGGAAAAGTAGCAGGTCCACAAGCTCAAAACGCGTCGCTTTGCGCCGTGTTTTGAACTTGTAGATCTGCTTCTTTTGATGCTTTTGTGTGACGCTGTATTATGATAAAGTGGGGCGTTCATTTACAAAAAAAACACAAAAACTTAAAAATATGGAGATAAGAGGTTTCTGCCCGTTTCTTCAGCTTCGATCAGGGTATTTTTTTGTCATTTTGTCCTTGCGTGGAAACTTTAGTTTCCCTACTTTGGCATACTTCAGTATCTCATGTAAGATATTTCTAGTGCCTTTTTTCAAACAGTTGTACAAAATGCATTACATTTATCCATTCATATCAGGGAGTTATACATATAGTTAACTAAAAACGAACGATAACGAAAACTAGAATTTTGCAAAACATGTCATTGGTTTTAGTCGTTCCACTGTTTTTCTTAGCTTTTTCAGTCTTGCCCCACATTACAATAAAAACACCAAAACTAACATAAATAAAACTTAAGCCTTGAAGCCATGAAATAAAAACTAAACTCGAATTGAAAAGATGAGGTCAAAAGGAAATACAAATTTAAATACAATGAAATATTCAAAACTATGATACAGTGACCTTGATTCGCACGCACGCACGCATGCACGCACACACGCGTTCATGTGCCTATACAGCGAAAGGCAACCGTGGGAGGTACAGCATATGAACCTTACTCCTCAGGAGCAGCTACTGTAGGTGTTCAGTGGTTTTGCTCAAGGACATGCGCTCTCTACCTCCAGAGCCACTGCCACCCCTGTTCCACATGCTCTACATGTTAAACAGCTTTCACAGCAGGCGGTACATGTAATAAACGGTTATATCAACATGCAGTAGCTGTCACGACCCACATCGCACCTTTCACCGCAACACTGGCCTCATTTTTTTGTGTCCTGCCCTGCAATGGCTGCAGCCCGTGATCTTGTCGTTCAGGTGGTACTAGAGTTGTCAGAACCAAATGGAGCTAAATCCGCAGAAATACATCAAAATCCCCCAAAAGACACAGAAACACATCGTTCAGTGCCTGTCGATGATGAACTGCATTATCTCACCTGCGTCTATGGGATATATACCATGGTGTTCAGTGGGTTGACCAATCGATCAGATTTGTACCAGGTTGCCAAACCTGGTCTATATCTACACTCGCAAGTGGTCACTTTTTCCCCATTGGCTGGTCCTTTTGCGTGACTTTTTCTTCATTGGCTGGTCATTTAGCCAATGAGGACTCAATGTCCTCTCAGAATATGGGATCTAAAGATGACCCGCAATACTGTGTTCGGCCACTGTATGTATCTGCAACCTGGTATAATAGACCAATTATTTGTTTACAAACATTGAGACTGGACGCACAGGTGACTGTTTCATGTCATCAATTCCCAACAGATCCCCAAACCTGCTGTTTTAGGGTGAGCTTGTTTCAGTTCATTCAACCACCTCTGTGTGTAGGCTAGTGGGGTGCGCCCTAGCGACACATATATACTTCATCGTGCAACGGTATTGCGCACAGAGAACAGCTGACATACAAGCTCACAATCGCGTCGCGGATGCGACCGCTGTGAGCTTGGAGATCTGCTATTCTCGGCCGTTCTCTGCGCGCGACACCTTCGCGGGACGGAGCATTACTTAGTCTTGACGGGCTGCAGCTGCGCGAGCCAAGCAGGTTCTGGTGCCATGATCATAGAGCGCTCCCTCCGTTCTTATGACAGTCACTGGAGGTGGAGTTTTGAGGACAACTGCTTTGAATTGTTATTATTGTTTACACACAACAGAAACCAAGGATTATATATTTCAAGAGCGAGAGATCACAGTAAAAATCCTAAGCATTCTTCCTCCACACTGGGAGAAAAACAGCATCTGAAAGTTTGATGGGATGCATTTTTACACGTGAGACTGTGACCACTTTTACATTGCATCTTATGAGAGGTGGGGTTCTTTTGCTGCCGACCTGCGCGCGCATACTGTTTCATATCAGTGTGACGTCGTCTGTTAAGGCGTCTATATGACTGTGTCATATTTCTCTTGTTTTCCTTCCAAATAGCTCACAATGCGTGACGATGTGGCTGGTCCTTTTGCGTGACTTTTTCTTCATTGGCTGGTCATTTAGCCAATGAGGACTCAATGTCCTCTCAGAATATGGGATCTAAAGATGACCCGCAATACTGTGTTCGGCCACTGTATGTATCTGCAACCTGGTATAATATGACTGTGTCATATTTCTCTTGTTTTCCTTCCAAATAGCTCACAATGCGTGACGATGCGACACATTGTGAGCTTTTAGTACTAGTCTATTTTAGGGTTACATGGCGGCTTTCCGACATGTCGCCTTTCCGACGAACCCTATACCTAACCCTAACCCTAACCTTAACCGCACGCGGAAGCCACTAGTCGGAGTGGCGAGATGTCGGCATGGAAGGCGGTTACCCTATTTTAGCTCATTTTGTGTAACGCCTTAGTACGATTAAGTAAAGGCATTAACTCATTCACTGCCAGGAATTCATTAATTAATTCATCCGTCTACCGTCCCCTTGCCAGCGAAAACGGCGATTTTACTGTACCTTTGAAAAATCGTGGAATATTCTCCGTGACCTCCTTCCTCACAGACATCGTCTCGTTACACGCACGGGGGTCCGGTAGCGTCAGGGGAAACAAAATTGGCTGGCCCACGATTCCTCCATTCCAGAGCTATGGCCGTTTGAATGTATTTAAAAAAATATATATATATTTTTTGAAAAAAACAAGCAATAAATTACTTTTGTGAAAGCTTTAACATGGAAGGAGGCGATATTTAAAAAAAGGATTTTGTTGTTGTGATCATGTGATTTCTGGGTGTACTCTTCTTCCGTGGTGCTTGGATCATTCACAGGCTGCGGAGCCACGACACCCTCCCCCCCCCCCCCCCCCCCCCCACCAAAAAAAACGAAATTACGTCTTTTACGTCTTTGGCAGCCTGGGCGTTTGGACGTAAACCACGTCCATTACGTCCTTGGCAGTGAATTTAATTTACAAAAAAGAATAAAAGATGATATGCAGGGAGTGAGTGAGGAAGCCAACACTTTACCCAAATTTAAGCAGTGTATTAGCATTTCTATGAACTCTCGCTCAATTTAGACTCTGCCTTTGGGAGGAGTGGGCGTGACTCATGCGATCAGTGCCAGGGTTAATTGATTTGGCGTGTGTGTGTTTGCAATTGTCTAATTACTCTCCTCTATAGAAGCGTGCTGATGCTGGGCTCGGGGCTCCAGTATACAGACACCCACAACAGCCAGACTGACAAAAGCTGATTTATAACGTTTATTAACATTTTTTTTTGCCACGGGCTATGAGATATGTAGTCGTGGTTGTTGGTCCCATACTGTACGTCTGCACGTAGTTTGTGTGTATAATATATCGAGATAAGAAACCTCTTATCTCCATATTTTAACTTTGTGCATTTTTTCGTAAATGACAACTTGATTATACTACAGCGTGTAGGCTACTTACTGTACTTAAGTAAAATTTTGAGGTATTTTTTACTAAACTTGAGTATTTCCAATTTTCAGTACTTTTACTCTTACTCCACTACATCTCGGAGGCAAATATTGCACTTTTACTCCACTACAATTATTTGAAAACTTTAGTTGCTAGTTACTTTGCAGATATAAATTATGATATTATGAAACATACGTTAACCACTTTAGCCCTATTTTATACATAGGCTATTTGAAAATAGCAGATCTACAGGCTCACAACGCGTCGCATCGTGACGCGTTGTGAGCTTGTAGATCGGCTATTTTCAAACATTTTACTACTTTTGGTACTTTAAGTACATTTTGATACCAATACTTTTGTACTTTTACTCAAGTTACTCAAGATTTGAACTCGTAACAGTATTTCTACATTGCAGCATTGATACTTTTACTTAAGTAAAACAGCATCAAAAGTAGCAGATGTACAAGTTTTCAAGCTTGTCGATCAGCTGCTTTCGCTATTTTTGCATTTGAATCCTGAAAAGTAACAGTTTTGGATCGTATGAGGTTTACGCCCGACAGAGACGATAGGCATCCCCGGGTGTATGGAATGGAATTCCATGTACCTCTAATTCTTTCCTTTCGCGCCTCACAAAGGCGTCTGCATTGAGATGCAAGCGGCGCGGCACAGGGAATTGGTGCTGATGCTTGGGAATGTGTGTGTGAGTGAGTTTACTGGGTAGCAGAGCGCACTGTGCATGTATGCGTAAGAGTGCATGTCCTTGATTGATTGATTCGGGTTGGCAGGGCTTGCGGTGGTGCTGCAATCCGTCCGTCTTATAGTTTAATCAACACCTAAGTCCGGGGAGCCCGCAAAGGCTGCTGCAGCTTTCAGCCAGCACCCTGACATTCCTATGCATTCCTTTATCGATTCTGTGTGTGTGTGTGTGTGTGTGTGTGTGTGTGTGTGTGTGTGTGTGTGTGTGTGTGTGTGTGTGTGTGTGTGTGTGTGTGTGTGTGTGTGTGTGTGTGTGTGTGTGTGTGTGTGTGTGTGTGTGTGTGTGTGTGTGTGTGTGAGCTTGCATTCAATCCCGTCCTTGCTTCCATGTAAGGCTTGAGCACGTTCAACCTGAGGTCCCTGTTTTTCAAAAAATGGTCCAAAAACGGTTGAGGATTTTCAAATATTTCAAAAGTAGCTAGCTTGTAGATTGGCACATATCGTACAATGTATAAGTATGAAATAGGGCTTAAGTGGTTGATTTATCTCCTTCACAAAATGGTGTTTCTTGCTGTGCACGACCTGATTTTCTTTCTACAAGTGTCACTGCCGTACTATGAAGTATCAATTAGGTTTGTGTCTAATACAGGTCCATGTAAACGTGTATGTTCCTGCATAATTGTTTCCACGTGAGCATCTGCTCACAAATCTTTCTCAGAATTGTCCCTGACCTTAACGTGATCCTTCCATCAGAACCCGGAGCGGGGGAGAGAGATTTGCACAGACATAAACTGGACATTCTACTATGGTAACATCACCTGACTCAGAGGCAAGATGGACGAAAATTCTATCCTCAATTAGAAAGACTGCAGTTCTTTGTCTCGGGCAGCGAGGAAAAAGTTCAATTGAATTCAGCCACTTGTTTTGAATTTATCATGATAATTAGGTTTCTCACAGGTAAACAATATAAAACCCCCACATGGCTCCTAGCAAAGATGGCATGGATGAATATGGAAAGGGGGGCAGTGGTGTAAAGTAACTAAGTACGTTTACTCAAGTACTGTACTTAAGGACAATCATGAGGTTCTTTTACTTTACTGGAGTATTTCCAATTGTCTATACTTTTACTTTTACTTCATTACATCTCAGAGGCAAATATTGTACTTTTACCCCACTACAATTATTTGACAACTTTAGTTACTTTGCAGATATAAATTATTACATTATAAGACATACATTTACTACTTTAGCCCTATTTTATACCTAGGCTATTTGCAAACATTTAGTACTTTTGATACCAATACTTTTGTACTTTTACTCAAGTAAATTTGGAATTCCAGACTTTTACTTGTAACAGAGTACTTCTACATTGCAGTATTGATACTTTTACTTAACACTTTTTCCACCACTGAAAGGGGGGCAGAGGATGTTGGAGCCGGATTAAATAAATCAGCGCTTTAGAGCAGCGATTCTCAAAGTGGGCTCTGGGGTCCATGAGGGGGTTCCAGGGGGAGTGGGGAGGGTTCCAGGGGGTCCCCAGATAAATGATTGATAATTAGGAACCAATTGGACCCTCACAGGTGTGTAACTCTGAAAGCGTACGCATGGAACCAAATGGACCCTCATAGGTATGCAACTCTGAAAGCGTACGAATAGAACCACATGGATTTGGTTACATTTGTACACTCTCAGAGTTACGGGGGTCTGTGGCCATTTTAAACCGTATACCAAACTGGCGTTCGTTGCAATTAAAAAAAAAACTTTGAGAACACCCCCGTTTTAGAGGAACATCAGCAGCCGTGATGCATTGGCACTGCGGAGCTCCTGGGGTGAAGTGGCTGCAGGATGAGGCTATCGTATAGCTGCCCCCGGGGCCAGGCTTTGTGAGAGCTATGGGTGCCTACACACCCGCTTTGATGGCACCATAGATTTTAACAGCAGTCACCGGTGAGCAAGATGAAGAGACAACAAATCTCTTGACAACTTGGCAGAGGGCTTTACGTCGTTCTCTCCGGGATGAATGTCCTCCTCTCCACCTCTCTATCTCACCCCAATGGTGACCGACGGACTGCCCCCGTAGAGGAGAGGTGCAGCCTGGAGCCTGCAGTGGGACAGCTAGGGGTGTCATTTGCGGTACCAGGGGATGGCAATTGCCACCCACTAGTGCAGTTTTTTTTGTAGATGTGATTTTAGATTGGTGAGTGCATGTCAATCCACATCTGTCCGTCTACATGTGACACACGTTCATACATGTGGTTTCACCTCTCCAACCTTACCTTACACTCACCCCTGCATGCATACCTATTTTGGGCAAGTCATAGTTAAAGCTCAACTATGCAAGATGTCTGGTCATTGTGTGTACAAACAGGGAAGGTGTGTTGTTAAACACCCCCCTCTTTCTGAGAGAGTCTTTGATGCATTCATTGATTTGAGAGAGCACAAACGAGCACATAACGGGTTTGACACTTTCATGGCCCAATCAATCAACTCAGCTTTTATATATACATACATGTAAAAATAAGGTTATAAATTACACAGTTGACCATTAAAATAGCCGATCTATAAGCTCACAACGCGCCACGGCGGCTTTGGCTATTTTTTACATTTTTATAACGCTTCAGTCGTACAAAATTACCGTCTCCTATTTTTTTTTCTGAAATGACGCCTCTGTCGCACAACTATTTCGCCGGCAAAAATTGCTTTGCTGTTTTCACTGCCGACACGGAGGAGTTGGAGGGGTGTGAGAGAGCGAGCCATCATTTCAGCCACCATGGACAGAACAAGAGGCACCGCTCCGGTCAGAGGAACCGCCCGCCGGCGAGGCTTAAAGAGGGGGAGGTCCGTGACCAGACTACAATTAATTTCATGACTTCTACTTTAGATGTTATGCTATCATGTGACGCATGTATGGTCGGTCCTCTAGTGCTATTGTAAAGTTATTATTGAACAGTAACATTGGGGACATTCACAGCACGCAACACAATCTGTGATGTTTCAATGGCCGGGGAAATATATGTTTAATATGATCTGTATTGGATCTTTATCTGGCAGATTAAAGCATTAAATTGTAAATCTTGCAGAAGGAGAGAGAGCAATTCCCTGGTATTCTATATCCCTCGTAGTCTATATCGTCTCTGTCGGGTGGAAACCTCATATATGTCTAAAACTGTTACTTTTCAGGATTCAAATTACAGTACCAAGTAGCAAAAGTAGCAGATCCGCAAGCTCAAAAGACGCGTCTTTAGCTTGTCGATCAATCAACAATTTAGTACTTTTACTTTTGGTACTTTAAGTACATTTTGATACCAATACTTTTGTACTTTTACTCAAGTAAATTTAGAATTCCGGACTTTTACTTGTAACTGAGTACTTCTACAATGCAGGATTGATACTTTTACTTAAGTAAAACATTTGAGTACTTTTTCCACCACTGCTTCTGTGTGACGCTGTAGTATGATCAAGTAGGGTGTTAATTTAAGGGAAAAAAACACCACAAATTTAAATATGGAGATAAGAGGTTTCTGCCCGACATCAACAATATGACTCTAGTGATGCTGACAGCACACGTGCAATACACGTACAATCGGCAGGGGTTTCATAAAAATAAACACGTGAGCCACTGCATAATGCCTGTGTCCACATTCACAACATACATGTGCGCGTGCACATGAACCCACCCACCCACGCACACACATTTGTATTACTATACTTGTGAGGAGGGATATCTGGGACAATATTAAAATTACATGTCACAATTTTTGTGGCAAAAGTAATTGCGATTAACGATATTATCGCGATAATCACAATATGCTTAAAACTTAAAATGCCACTTTTGTTTGTCAGCATCCCTATTCTGGGGGGAATATGTTCGCCGAATATAGCCGATCTACAAGCTCACAATGCTCACAACTCATTTCACTCTACGATTTGTGTAGAGTGAAATGAGATTGATTGATTGATTGAAAAATGTATTAGCAGTTTGCAAAAAAAACACAGTACAGTTCAATACAAGGTCTGTTAAGAGGATTTTAAACCCAATAAAGCCTATGGCTTGTTTCCATTGGGGTCCTTTGTACTCAACTCATCGAAATAGAGCATACCAAATGCGCTCTTTAAAGGGCTGTTTTATCAAGTATAGAGGGGTTTAAGTGGTACTGAATTTGCAGCTCAACAAAAGCTAATTCATCCTGTATGACGGAAGACAATTTCACCCTAATTTAAATCTCTGCGATACGATTATTGAGTGTTTTTTTTTTTATCACGATACAACATAATAACGACCATTTTGAACCCTACAGTAAGCCTTAAGCCAAAATATGTGCATCTACAAGCTCACAACCATATTGTATTTGTTGTTTTAGTGTGTAACAGTGGCGCACAGTGAAGTATAAATCAGGTATAACTCAGGGCTGCCAACACTCCTGGATCCCGCATGAGTCTCCTGGTTTTTGATCACGTCTCCTGACACTCTCCTGGATCGTCATTTCTTCTGGTTTTCTCCTGGATTTGGTATCAAACTCCCCAAATTCACCAGAACACAGGAAATGACATCTACTATGTTCAAACGTTTCTGGGGGAGGACCCCTATGACCCCCCCGGTTCGGGGGGTGTGGTCAGTGCATGCCATCATACAGAGATATTAACTTTTAAGTAATGAATGGTTATTATTACAGATGGGTCTTACATTGCTTCAGTCATCAAATCAATTTCTGTAGGCCTACTTCTTTAATGGATGAAATTGTACCCATTATTTTCCAATGCTAGTAAAGCAAGTCTGATAAGAGTATCAAACTCACAAAATTCACCAAAACACATCTACTCTGTTAAAAGAAATCGGGGGGAGGACCCCCAGAGCCCCCGCTAGCCACGCCCCCAACCAATCTCCTGGATTCTGACAGTCCAACGTTGGCAGCCCTGCATGGCGTATAACAAGCCTATAGCCCCCAAACCTAACGTGTAAATGCCTAATCCTCTTGTGAGGAGTCTAGTTTTACTATGTTTGTGTGGAAATGTGGCTCTCTCACACACATGCACACGAACGCACGCACACAGCCTCCCAGACAGATAATTTGCCCCAAAGCCTTTTGAAAGATTTGACTCATGTGGATAATATGCACAATGGTACAAGCTATCAATAGAAGGGCAAGGCCTTAACTAACATATACCCACGTAAGCACTCTGGGGAATGGAGCCGTGAGAATAGAGAGAAGCAGCTAAGTAATATGATAATTCTGTTATGAGACCTGGCCAGACTTAATGTGTGTGTGTGTGTGTGTGTGTGTGTGTGTGTGTGTGTGTGTGTGTGTGTGTGTGTGTGTGTGTGTGTGTGTGTGTGTGTGTGTGTGTGTGTGTGTGTGTGTGTGTGTGTGTGTGTGTGTGTGTGTGTGTGTGTGTGTGTGTGTGTGTGTGTGTGCGTGCGTGCGTGCGTGCGTGCGTGCGTGCGTGCGTGCGTGCACTATACTTGTGGGGACCAAAACTCAGCAATTTTCTGCAACTTTCAATGATCCTGGAATCCTAAAATTCTGATGTCCTCGCAAGTATAGTAATACTTAATTGCGTGTGTGTGTGTGTGTGTGTGTGTGTGTGTGTGTATGTGTGTGTGTTCATACGCGCTTACGTACATATGCAAATATACATTACCGTAGATGTATGCACTCTTATGCGTGAGGTTGCAAGCTGTGGTGTGTGTGTGTGTGTGTGTGTGTGTGTGTGTGTGTGTGTGTGTGTGTGTGTGTGTGTGTGTGTGTGTGTGTGTGTGTGTGTGTGTGTGTGTGTGTGTGTGTGTGTGTGTGTGTGTGTGTGTGTGTGTGTGTGTGTATGTGTGTGCCTGCGTGCGTGCGTGCGTGTGTGCGCGCGCATGCAAATATGCAAATATGTACGTCACCGTATGCACTCGTATCATATGCGAGGTTGCAAGCGATGCAGCCACCCGCTGTGTGCAGAGTTCTAGATCTCAATTCAGGAAGTCAGTCAGTGAGTAGGTTCATGGCAACCTAACGAGGCAGTTAGCAGGAATATAGCATCATGCTCTGTTCTGCACAGTGTTCCTGGACCCATCATTAGTGCCAATATGAGTCCAAGTCCAAATGCGGACGTCCAAGCAAGGGCCCTAAATCTTAGGGCTGGGCAATTAACCGAAAATATGTCAAAACCGATATTTGGAACCTGACTAAATGTTGGAGGTTAATCAAATAGGCTTTTTTTTATGTCAATGAATCAAATGAAACTAATTAGTCTGATTAACCCTGAATTGTATTTCATTTTACAATGGTGGTGTGCAAAAATAGCCGATCTACGAGCTCATAACATGTGGCATCGCAGCAAGTTGTTTTCACAATTAATTTTAATAATCGTTTATTAATCGGAATTGAGGCAAAAAAATATATAATAATCCTGATTTTATTTGAAGTAAAATCGCCCAGCCCAACTAAATCTAAATCATTACTTATATATATATATATATATATATATATATATATATATATATATATATATATATATATATGTTTTTTATTATTAGCTGTGTCTTTTTTTCTGTATCTGTCCTGTGTTTCATACTGTGGCACTGCCATGACAACTGAATTTCCCTATTAAACATAGCTATTTTCCCTATTTAAAGGTAGGGTAAGTGAATATTTTTTTCATTTTCATTTTTTTAAGGTTGAAGTATTATATTCTGAGATCATTGCTACAGAGTGTTTGTTCGGTCACAGGGGTCTCTCCAGCTCTTTAGTAAACAGAATAGAGTGTATTTTCAGGTAGGTGACAAAACTTAAGCCAGTCAGGAGAGAGCACTGAAAATGCATTTTATGTTTAAAAAAGAGCTGGAGAGACATGGAGACTCCTTTTACTGAACAAACACTCTATAGCAATGAGTACTATCAGAATATAGAGCTATTTAACACTTATGTTAACCAAAGTAAATCACTTACCCTACCTTTAATTTGATTAATGTATTTCAAAGTATACATTCTGGGTTCCCAGTTCCACTTCCTGAGCAAATGAGGTTCTTGAGAACCTTATCTGAAACCCAGCCGTGGGCAGTAGGCTAGTGTACCGAAACCAATCCAGAACCATGTGAGATACTTTGAACACAACACGACACGGTTCACTTGGTTCTCGTAGTGGAAAAAAAGAGGCTTTTGGAAACGTATGAGGCGTTCTGTAGTCCCAGCCTCTTCGGGGGGGGGTTGAATGTACTAGCAGACAGGAGGAGCGGAGAGAGGTCCAGCTTGGGGAGGGGGCGGGGGGAGTGGGAAATATTCCATTCTAGCAGTCCCATCCATTTCATCTCATGAAAAGCTCATTACAACGTTCCTTGTGAAACGAGACATTTCTGGAGTGAACAGTGGGTGGGAGGGGGGGAAGGGGGGCTAGACCCAATAACCGTACATTCACGTCGTTTGACATGTCTTCGCCGTCTCGTGGAAACCTTGTATCTCCATATTTATAAATGAATGCCCTACTTCAGGGGTCTTCAACGTTTTCAGGCCAAGGACCCCCTAACTGAGAGAGAGATGAAGCAGGGACCTCCTCTATATTGTATGAAATTGTGTTTCAGATTCAACTTTTTTTTGTTTACGTGGTCTGCTCTTGTTTCCCTCTACACCGATAGCTCTTTGCCAAAAATAACCGATCTACAAGCTCACAACACCTTGCAGCGCGAGGCTGTAGATCTGCTATTTTTGGCTAAAGTTTTCCTCAGAAAAGGGATGCTAGGGTTCAAGTGGTTAAGGTAAAAAAAAAAATCATATCACACAAAGATTTGGCGGACCCCGTGCAGTAACTCTGAGGACCCCCTAGGGGTCCCGGACCCCCTGTTGAAGACCCCTGCCCTACTTCATCGTTCTGAAGTGTCACAAAAAAAGTAGCAAAAATAGCCAATCTACAAGCTTGCGTAGTGAGCTTGTAGATCTGCTATTATTGCTATGTTTTTGGCTATTTGCTATATATATCCTAAATATGACAAGCTTTGAAAGTGAAAGTGGTTAAGCGTGTCTGTCGCTTTTTATAAATATTGAACCAATGTAAAGTATTAACAAGAGCTTGTGACTAAATAATAATCTTCTTTTTCCCCCATTTCCTGAAAAGTAATATTTTTGGACATACAAGGTTTCCACCCGACAGCGCTGATGTGCTACAGCTAAAAGCGTGTCGCGTTTGCGGCGTTAAATCTTTAATTAATGAGGGAAGGCATCAGGCGAGAGTGTTGTGGATTGATGCATATGTTCAGGCTGGAGGAAAAAAGAAAGAAAAAGGAAAAGGATAAAACGCGTTGCGGCCGACTTTCTCTGCTTTTGATATGGTTTCAATTAGAGGGTCCGGCTCATTAAAAGTGACAAACATGGACTGTGACATTTTTTTCCTTCAAAGACAGCTGCCACAACAGCCTACTCACTCCCACTAAAAGCCACACATGCAATTATCCGTATGCCCTTACAGTACCTGAATGCAATACATTACCAAAGAAATGAATATGTTTACAGTATTTTGTTATTGTATACTTTTAAAATGCAATTTTGTGCACATGGACCACTTTAACCCCGGGTCCCATATTGTTGGCATGTAATTATAGAAAAACATATTTTAAAGGTTTAAACAAGTACATATATAATGTTATTCAAAAATTGTGAAAATAGCAGATCTGTCTACAAGATGTGCTATGTTTTTGCTTTTTAGCTAAAATAGGGCTTAAGGGCTTAATATTGGAAGCATGTTACAGTACTTCCTTTATTAACCCATTAAGACCTGAGACCGATTCTACAAAATGTCTTCTAAATCCTAACAGTTTTTTTTTTTTAACTATGTTGCTGTCAGTGGTTCTCAAACCTTTTCATGTCAAGGACCCCCAACATATATGTATTTGGCCACGGACCCCCATGAAAAAATATTTTTTTTCCAGTGACCCCCCAGAAGCAAAGATTTGAGTTACAAATGTTCGCTTTAAAAATATTTATATTCAAATATTTGCACACATTTTCACGATTTTTCAAAAATAGCATATCTACAAGCTCGTAGAGCTGCACTCGGTGCCACGCTATGAGCTTGTATATCTGCTATTTTTGAATAGACAAAGCAATCTAAAATGACACGGATGCGTTCCAGGTCTTATATGACACTACCATTTAAAATTGGGAAATGTATGCAAACCGGACACAGGTAAAACGCTGTCACCTGTTACCTAGGGAGGTCATATCATCTACACAGCACTCTAGGAAACCTATAACCTACATCTACACCGTATCCAACATTAATAACACAATCCCAAATAAGAGTTCCATTTTGTTACATTAGTGCATAATTTAGGCTCATTGTTTATTTATTGAAGTGCATGGGGGACCGGCTGCTCTCTCTATGAAAGTTAATGTAGCAAAGCATCTTGCAGCAGAAATAACTCACAACATATTCTGATATGAATGAATTCACCATGTCGACGCTGTCGGGGGAAAACCTTGAATGTCCAAAGCTGTTTTTGTCAGACTCATTTCCGTTGACGAAAATGTATTTTGAATAATCTTTAAAATACAGTTTTGAATTTCCATTTCTGCTAAGCGCCAAGCTATGCTTCGACTAATTTGATTTACTGTGGGAAAAATGGATGTGACTGCAAAGACTAGATGGAAGTGGGGGGAGGTGGGGCATCCGCTTTAGTCCCCAATCATTTCCAGCGCTTCCGTAGCACAGATTGCATGACGGAAGCGTTTGAAAATTGCGAGAGTCCGAGAACAGTCTGGCTCGAAAGACTAGTGGTTAAAGCAGCACTATGTGACTTTCCTCTTCTACCCCGGATTTGAACCCGGTTTCCTGCACAAGTGCTGACATTTTTTACCATTGAGCTAATAGAGCCGGCCTGCTTGCTCAGGGGATAAATTGAATCTTGACCATCAGGTCAAAATCCGTGTCAGATCCTGTGTCTAGGTGAGACATGACCTTTGACACGATCTAAATGTCTCAATAGAAGAGCAGGGACGACAAAATACAAACCACCGCAATTGTATAAGTTATATTGTATCAACATACCAAACAGATTGGACAACATTTCTTTTTTTCATAAAAAAAGTAGGCTGCCCTAGCGCAGCCTTCTGATATCTGGTCTAGAGGGGCGGGTTCAAAATCTCCGGAGAGAGAATCCGTGGGCTCCCATTGGTTCACCGATCTGTGCGCCCGTCCCCACGGCCCTCCTCCTCCCCCAATGTGCAGTATTGAGAGCCCTGACGTCACAACATTTGGAGCTACGCCCACTGCACTCTGGTTGGTTGGAGAAATGAAAGGTTGACTCCCACTTCCTATGCCAGGAACGTCAACAGGCTGGTCCTGGCTCTTATTTTTGAGCAAAACGCCATAGTGAGGCTTTAAGTGGTTAAACAAGGCCAGCGTGACGCCACAGTTTCCCTTCTCTCCAGGAAGTCTGCATTGCCGATCGTTCCTAGCGGTTTGTCGACCATTTCACTGCTAGTTGTGACTCTGCTTGTCTTCTGCCTGTGTGAGGAGTCAGGAGTCGTTACCCCATTAAACGCTGATTCACCCCTGAGGAGGCACAAATGGATAGCCTCATCATTTCTGATGGAAATGTCTTTGTCGATATCAGGGACAGAGACACACACACGGTACCAGGCTTGTACAACTGCGGTTCTCAAACATTTTCATGTCAAGGACCTCTAAATTCACATTAATCTGGCCACGGACCTCCCAATATTATGTTGTGCCAGTTACCTGCATAAGCGAAGACTTATGTAAAAAGAAAAATTAAATGATTCCATACTTCGAATAGCCTAAGTATTAAATAGGATTGAAAAGGTTAGAAGAACCACTGCCGTACTAGACATATGCAGTAGCTGGCCCCATATACTGTAGGACCCACGTGGCTGCATCTACACGTATTTCTGTAGTCAGAAGCATCATCTCACACCTTGTGGTTCTCTCAAAAAGTATAGAGTATTTCCAATTTTCAATATTTTTACTTCTACTCCACTACATCTCAAAAGGCAAATGTTATACTTTTACTCCACCACAATTATTTGAAAACTTTAGTTACTAGTTACTTTGTAGATTTTGATTATTATTACAAAACATGCATTTACCACTTCAGCCCTATGTACATTTCAGCCATTTGAAAATAGCAGATCTACAAGCTCACAATGTGACGCATTGTGAGCTTGTAGATCTGCTATTTTCAAAAGATTTTTTTTTACATTTTATATATTTGAAAACTTGTGAAACGGGACATTCTGCATAATGAGTACTTTCAACTTTTGGTACTTTATGTACATTTTGATACCAATACTTTTATACTTTTACTCAAGTCAATTTAGAATTATTTTACTTAAAAAATCAGATGTGAGTACTTTTTCCCACCACTGATATCAAACACTAATGCTGACACACGTCCAGTCAGGAGAGTATGTAGCGCCCAGACAGCTGCGTTTGACTTGGCATGAGGTCGTCGGTGAGGTCACTGGGGGCTTTAAGCTTCAGTGGGAGAGGCTGATCCTGGGCTTTAATGAGCTTGGAGAGGACCCATGCAGGCTTCACTCCGTCCTTTTCATCCACTCACACACACACACAGCGGTAAGGGCAGTCTTCGAGGCAAAGGAAAAGACCCCCTTTACACAGCCTCTCTCCTTTTCTTATATAGCCCTCCTTTCTGTCAGCGTTTCTTTGTGCTTTCCTCTCTCTCTCTCTCTCTCTCTCTCTCTCTCTCTCTCTCTCTCTCTCTCTCTCTCTCTCTCTCTCTCTCTCTCAACAACAGGATCCACAACAGGATCGTGTCAAAGGTTGTGTCCAACCTAGACACAGGATCTAAATGTCTCAATAGAAGAGCAGGGAGACCAAATACAACCACCCCAATTGTATAAAAACAAATAACATTTTGTTCACACAAAAAAATACATACGTGTTAGTATGCAAACTTTGGTTACACGACATATCGCCTTTCCGACGTTAACTAACCCTAACCCTAACCGCACACGGAAGCCACTAGTCGGAGTAGTGAGATGTCGGAATGCAGACATTACCCCGCAAACTTTATATATATATATATATGTTTAAGATCTACCATGTCTAGTTTAGGATATTCATTGTCCATTTAATTGCATAGAATGTTTAGACACTACTATAGAGCCCTGAGGTACTCAACCACAATATGGGGTTTAAGTGGTTAAGATCTCAGACATGCAAACCAGGACGCAGGTAGCCGAGAGGCGGGAGAGAAGTGGGCAATTGCGTGGGGAAAATGGGAGTTCAAAGTGAATGAGTCACGCTCTCTCCTCTCAGCAGCTGCAATCAAGGTGCTTTTGAGAAAAGGCACTTAGCCACCAGCGGCGCTGTTATAGGGGTCTGTTCTGTTCAGAGGAAGACTGTTACAGCTGCATTGGACAGCTCCTCCCAGCTAAGCCTGGTGATCCTCAACCATTTTCATGTCAAGGACCCCCCAAATTGACCCCCATCTGAAAATATTCTCCCAGTAGAGAAATTTTAAAAATAATTATAATCTCCAAACTCTTTCAAGATTCTTTGAAAATTAGCAGATGTACAAGCTTGTATATCTGCTATTTTTTAATAGCCAACGTATAACATATGGATGAAGTGGTTAAAATGATTGTGATGATGTATTAACACATTTAGCTGGGGACCCCCTGGGACCCTCCCCCCCATAGGGACCCCACTTTGAGAACCACTGGTGTAAACAAACCAATACGAAGCATGACGGACAACGCCGACAAAGAGCACGCATGCTCAGCAGAACAATTCCCAGGACACTAAAACAACAAGGTCAAAACAACTTACGGTACAAGCGATCTCCACTGCACCCTATAGCGCGTTCCATTTAGCATGGAACGCTAGCTCAGATTTACGCCTGGCAACGGCCTATGGAAAAGTAATGAAGGATGCAGCGTGTGACGGCGAGAGAGCGAAGGAGACGGCACACAGAGAAAAGGCGAGAAACGTGAGGTAATTTAATTTGATCTCATAAGTCTAATAATCCCCCTTTGCTCGCTCCGCTCTCGCGGCTCAAAGAGACAGAACAGAACAGAACGGGGCCTGTGGAGAGAGGCTGCCGCTACACTGAAGCCGCGTGGAAGAGCTAAAGATCTTCATTAGCGCCCAGCTCAGGTGTCCGCTGGGGCTGGCAACACTCCCAGAATGTGTTCCCCGCCGGACCCTGGTGGTGGTGGTGGTGTCCCAACAAACTTTGCTGACATTTGAACCCATTGAGACCTGAGACCGATTCTAAAAAATGTCTTCTAAATCCTAACAGTTTTTTGAAAAAAACCTATGTTGGTGTCAGTGGTTCTCAAACTTCTTCATGTCAAGGACCCCCAAAATGATACGCAGGCCCCCATCTCAAAATGCTTTGTTCCAGAGACCCCCGGAAACAAAGATTTGAGTTACAATTGTTCGCTTTAAAAAAAAAAATATATATATTCAAAGATTTGCACAAATTTAATCGATTAAAAAAAATAGCAGATCTACAAGCTCGTAGCGCGGCACTAAGATTTGCACAAATTTAACCGATTTAAAAAAAAATAGCAGATCTACGAGCTTGTAGATCTGCTATTTTTGAATAGCCAAAATAAAATGACACAGATGCGTTCCCGGTCTTAATGGGCTAAAGGAAGTTAAGTACTGGCCACAGTACCGTGTACAATGAAACGGAGAACTCTTCATTTCACTGGTTCTCAAACCTTTTCATGTCAAGGACCCTCAAAATTATATGTATTTGGCCGCAGATCCCCATCTGAAAATATTTTGTGCCAGGGACCCCCAGAATAGAAGATTTGTGTTAAAAAAAAAAGAAATTCAACATTTTGAAAATAACAGATGTACAAGCTGTACAAGCTTGTAGATACTGCTGTCTGTATGGCACTGCTGGAGGCTGGTTGTGTGCACTTGTAGAAGGCAGTTAACCACCCACTGTCTGCCCATGGGGAGGCCCAAGAAAACAGAACATTTTCAATGTGGTGTTTGTCATGGACACCGTCTCCACACGCTCCTCTGTGACGGTCACAGATTCATCAACACCACCAATTCTTCTTCTTCCACAAATTGAGCTCCACCATGCCACATCGATGCTCTCATCAATGGCAATAGAGAAGGCAATGAATGACTTCGCTCGCACTTTTATAGTGGTTCAAAATGTGTTTTTCCTTGAAGCCCCCTCTTCTTACATCTCACACAAGCTGAGCACCCCCCCACCCCCACAAACACGTGCATTCACACGAGTGAGTGCGCGCACACACGCACACGCACACGCACACACACAGTCTTGTGTTTTTCAAACATGTCAACCACTTAAGCCCTATACAGTGTACTTCTTGTCTGATGAATAGTGAAAATAACTGATCTACAAGCGATGCGAACTTGTGAACATGTTTAACACATTGTGTGCCAGAGGTATATTAAAATAGGGTACGTTCAGTGCCTGCATATCTTCCATCCACTTACGTTGATATGTTTCGTGCTGTAGAAGCCCCGACGCAGAAGTGCATGTATACACAAAGCCTGCGTGCGAGACGGCGGAGGGTCCCGACTAACACCTCGAACAATAATATTTCTAACGCAATCCTCCATTGCAGAGTGATCGCCGAACGAAAACGGCTCACTTCCACCACGTTAAAAAGAAATGGAGATATTAAGCTTTTAGTCACAACATTGGAGTGGCCGACCGGAAGGATCCACATCAGGCCTCTCTTTCTCAGAAACTCCTTGGATGATCCCAAAGTTTCGTTAGAGCGCCCCACATGGGGCCCACGTATAAAAAAGAAAATGGGCCAAAAACGGTCCGGACCGTTTATGGCACATGACGCATGGATTCTCAAAAACGGTCCGGACCATTTATGGCACTCAATGTGTTAATGGAGACTCAATTGAGTCTCCTACTGAAAAGCCACCCAGTCATCAAATTATTGGCTCGACAAAAAACAAGGTTTTTATTACACACCCCTTCACAGGGTGTGTAATTGATAGAAAATAAGTTAGTTTTTTTGGACAAACTACCCCTTTAACAATTTGGACTACCTCCAAACAGACAAGGCCTGTAATCTGTGGCACCCACCCCCCAAGGGGGACCCAGGCCTCAGGTTGGGAAACAGTGTTAACCGACTATTATTCAAATCTCCTTCAAGTTCTCTAATAGTATACGCAGAGAGGCCACATGATCATAGCAGGAGCTGAAAATGAACAGCTCAATCTGCAACCTTCTGTGCTTGTAGATCAGCTATTTTAGCTATTCGTCATTTGACAAATGATCCTGATGTTACAATAGTGATATGGAATACTACGACAACATTTGTGCTTTTCAAATGAAATTAGGCCTGTTGGCGATGCAACTACCCCGCAGCGACCAAACACATTGCCTGTCGATCATGGGAGTAATTACAACATTGTACAAGGACAACATATCACAGCTGACGAGTGAGTTTCAGAATCGTTCTCCACGTCTTCACTCAATTCGAGGAGGAATTCTCACTCTCTCGCTCGCCGTTTGCCATCAGCGCGGCATCAGGAGCTCCAAATGAAACTAATTGATGTTCAGTGTAACTCGGCTTTGAAAAGTACATTTGAGACTGTGGGCCTGGACTCATTCTATCAACACCCGGGACAGATCTGTACCCCAGGATGACAGACTTTGAATCAGAGATCCTTTGCATGTTCGAGACAGGACTCTGTGAGCAGCAGGCTCTCCTCATAATGAATCAAACTGCACTCCTAATTTGATCCCTGCTCAGAAGGTAAGTACTAAGTACTAATCTAAGTCTGTGTCATAATGATGATAATGTGATTCATGAATAATGTGACACATATTCCATTACTGTCTCCACCAGGCCGAAAGCATGGCGAGAGAGTATGTTTTACCCCCTGTCTGTCCGTCCGTCCGTCTTTCCGTGTGTCCGCGTGTCCATATGTCTGCGAGCAGCTAAGCCCGGTCGCTACAAAACTGTGCACGCACACAGGCCTATATGAAATCCCCAAATTTCATATAGGCCTGTAATAGCGCCACCAGGAGGCCGATTTGTGAAAAACGTTTTATTTTACATTACTCCTACAGATTTTAGCCAAACATCACACAAATCGGTACACAGTATCTCTATAGTCATGTTATCAACACGGATCTGTCCGATTTTCCATATTGCATCCTGACTGGCTAAGATTGGCTTCCAAAGTTTGCGGGATTGGTTCGTTTTGAACAAAATGCCTCAAATCATGAACGCACCATGCGATCTCTGTGAAATTGTGCACGCACATTCCCACTAGGCCAAGGAAGAAATGCCACATAAAACTTAAAAATCAGCCTCATGGTGGCGCCATAACATGCCGATTCACGTTTTTACCTATAACTGGACCGATCTGTGTGAAACTTTGCACGCATACTCCCTGGAGGCTAAGAAAAACCTCTGCCCTGTATTTTTCACATCTTCCTTTTGTAGCACCACCAGGAGGCCAACTTATGTAGAACAAATGTTTTGATATTACCCCTTCAGATCTTATCCAAATGTCATGCAAATCGGTACACATGATCTCCATAGTCATGTGATCAAGATGGATCTGTTTGACTTTTCATATTCCATCCAGATTGGCCAAGATTGACATCTAAAGTTTGAAGGAGTGGCCCGCTTTGAACGAAATGCCTCAAATCATGAACGCAGTGTGAAACTTTGCACACACATTTGTGGTACGTTGAGGAACAAATGCCAACCTTTCAACATTGCTTTATTATAGCACCACCAGGAGGCAGATTAATGCCCAAAAAAAAGATATTTCTCCTACAGATAGTGTCCAAACATCACGCAAAGCAGTGCTGAGTTTAGTTCAGTCAGGTTTGTGTTTTCCACACTGAGAGTTAAGTTTTGGCTCCATTGTATTCGAGTACTTTTAAATCTCTCATACTTTGAAATCTGAGTTGTTGTCTGTCTCATTATTGTATTCTTAGATGTTCTGAGTACCCCGCTATAGATTTCCAGCACACTGTTTACAGTAGAAAGGTTTTTTTCTCCAGTGTGGACAAGCTGGTGACTTTTCAGAGTACCTAACTGAAACTCTTGTCACAGTGTTTACAATAGAAAGGTTTTTATCCAGTGTGAATACGCTGGTGTCTCTGTAGGCTGCCTAACTCACTGAAACTCTTGTCACACAGTTTACAATAGAAAGGTTTTTCTCCCGTGTGGACACGCTGGTGACCTTTCAGGCTGCCTAACTGACTGAAACTCTTGCCACACTGTTTACAGTGGAAAGGTTTTTCTCCCGTGTGGACACGCTGGTGACATTTCAGGTTGCTTAACTGACTGAAACTCTTGCCACACTGTTTACAGTGGAAAGGTTTTTCTCCCGTGTGGACACGCTGGTGACCTTTCAGGCTGCTTAACTGACTGAAACTCTTGCCACAATGTTCACAGTGGAAAGGTTTTTCCCCTGTGTGGACTTGCCGGTGTATCTTCAAGTGGGAAATGCGACTGAAACTCTTGTCACACTGTTTACAGTGGAAAGGTTTTTCTCCAGTGTGGATAAGCTGGTGTGTCTTCAGGTTACCTAACAGACTGAAACTCTTGTCACACTGTTTACAATAAAAAGGTTTTTCTCCAGTGTGGATCAGCTGGTGTGTCTTCAGGTTACCTAACAGACTGAAACTCTTGTCACACTGATTACAGATGTGAGTGTTCTTTCCTGTGTCAGTCAGAAGATGTCTCTTTACTTGCGTTAAAGTCTTGGTAGACTGTTGACTGCTGTAAGGACTGGATTCTTCTGAGTTTTCTTGCTGCTGGCTCGTTGTCGGGAACAGTCGGTGCATCGTCGATGCTGCTGCTATGCATGGGCTGTAATGGTCCAAGAATGTAACTAATGAAGTGTGACCTTAAGAACCAGGATTGGTTACAGGGAAATCACCTGGATCTCTGCTGGAATTGTTCCTCTTGTACAGTAAGTGATGAAGGCCTCTCCTCGATGTCTCTCTCCATGTGTGTCATTCACACTGTGCGGTCTGGTTTTAAGCCGAGCTGATTCAAAGCTCACGTCATCATTATGATGTCACTGTGGTGTCAGCCATGCCCAAATATGGAGTTCAATGTCATTTACTGAGATGAAGTGTCAGCCCAGTCAAACCTCATTTGTCATCTTCCAGTATGAAATGAAGTTAAAAGAGTGTGCTCCTAGGGGCGCAGCTTGCGTGCAAACTTCACGAGGCAGAGTCATAGCCAATTAGAATGGAATCTGGAAGATCTGAGTGATACATCTTGATCAAATGATCCCAGATAGGCGCTCAGGTGGCACAGTGGTAAAGTCTCTGCCCACCACCGCTGAGGTTGTGGGTTTGAATCCATCCGGCATAGTCGAGCGTTTACACAAACGCAATTGGCCCGTTTGGACAAGATCGGTAGTAGTAGCAAAAGGTTTGTTTTGAAGCAAACGCAAAAGCCGTAAAATCAGACATTTAGGATGCTCTCAGTGGTACCTCTTAGGGTTGGGTATTGCCTACAACCTCATCATAATACAATACGTATCACAAAAAAGAGGTCACAATATGATATGTATTACGATACACTTTGATTTCGAATAATAACCATGTCCTACATCATTTTCTACAACAGCTCACACTTACGTCGCACTGCCTATCCGACCAATACGTCTGAGTTAGAGTGTAGGGGGCTTTGTCAGAGCATCCTTTGGACCGTCTGTCTACCTGTGTCCCTTTTATGCCCATATGTGGAGATATCTGTATCTGTCAGTCCTTGTCCCTTTTATGCCCATATATGGAGATCCCTGATTTCAGTATCAGTATATGGCCATATATTGGATACCCATATGAGCATATTGGTTGGATTGGCGGTTCTGGTCAACTGTATCTGAACTACTCCACGGCGGGCACCGCACTCCCTCCCATGTTTGAAATATGTTAACAACACAAATCTTGTATGGGGGGAGTCCCTGTTACAAGATCAGATGGGGGTCGGTGGCCATAAACATTTATGGGTTCTAAAAGTTTGAGAATCCAGCTGTGTTAACCCATTAAGACCGGGAAAGAATCCGTGTCATTTTACAGTTCAACCACTTTAACCATATTTATATATCCCACAACATACTTTCAAATGGGATGCAACATACTTTTCACAGTATCTCTATAGTCATTAAACAAAACCGGTCTTTCAGATTTTTCATATTCCATACTGATTGGCTAAGATTGGCTTCCAAAGTTTGCAGGAGTGCTCCGTTTTGAAAAAAAAAAAACGCCTCAAATAATGAACGCAGCGTGCGATTTTCGTGAAACTTTGCACACACATTCCCACTAGGCCAGGTAAGATATGCCACTTGAATTATTTCTAATCAGCCTCATGGTGGCACTATAACAGGTTGATCGGAACTGCACCGATCAGCGTAAAACCTTGTATGCGGACTCCCTACAGGCCAAGGAAAAACCTCTGCCCTGCATTTTTCACATCTGCCTTTTATAGCGCCACCAGAAAGCCGATTTATGTAGAACACATTTTTTTTATATTACCCCTTCAGATCTTATCCAAATTTCACGCAAATTGGTACACATGATCTCTATAGTCATGTGATCAAGATGGATCTGTTTGACTTTTCTTATTCCATCCTGATTGGCTAAGATTGACATCGAAAGTTTGAAGGAGTGGCCCGTTTTGAATAAAATGCCTCAAATCATGAACACAGCGTCCGATTGTGATGAAACTTTGCACACATATTTTTGGTACGTTGAGGAACAAATGCCACCCTTTAGACATTGCTTTATTATAGCGCCACCAGGAGGCAGAATTTTGGGGGAAAAATGATATTACTCCTACAGATAGTGTCCAAACATCACGCAAATTGCTACACATTATCTCTATAGTCATGTGATCAAGATGGATCTGTCCGATTCTTCATATTCCCGAGTTTAGTTGAGTCAGGTTTGTGTTGTCCCATTGAGACACATTAAGTTTTGGCTCCATTGTATTCGAGTACTTTTAAGTCTCTCATACTTTGAAATCTGAGTTGTTGTCTGTCTCATTATTGTGTTCTTAGATGTTCTGAGTACCCCGCTATAGATTTCAAGCACACTGTTTACAATAGAAAGGTTTTTATCCAGTGTGAATATGCTGGTGTCTCTGTAGTTTTCCTAACTCACTGAAACTCTTGTCACACAGTTTACAGTGGAAAGGTTTTTCTCCCGTGTGGACACGCTGGTGAATTATCAGATTGCCTAACTGACTGAAACTCTTGCCACACTGTTTACAGTGGAAAGGTTTTTCCCCTGTGTGAACACGCTGGTGTTTTTTAAGGCTACCTAACTCACTGAAACTCTTGTCACACAGTTTACAGTGGAAAGGTTTTTCTCCTGTGTGGACACGCTGGTGAATTATCAGGCTGCCTAACTGACTGAAACTCTTGCAACACTGTTTACAGTGGAAAGGTTTTTCCCCTGTGTGAACACGCTGGTGTTTTTTAAGGCTACCTAACTCACTGAAACTCTTGTCACACAGTTTACAGTGGAAAGGTTTTTCCCCTGTGTGAACACGCTGGTGTTTTTTAAGGCTACCTAACTCACTGAAACTCTTGTCACACAGTTTACAGTGGAAAGGTTTTTCTCCTGTGTGGACACGCTGGTGAATTTTCAGGCTGCCTAACTGACTGAAACTCTTGCCACACTGTTTACAGTGGAAAGGTTTTTCCCCTGTGTGGACTTGCAGGTGTATCTTCAAGAGGGAAATGCGACTGAAACTCTTGTCACAATGTTTACAGTGGAAAGGTTTTTCTCCATTATGGATAAGCTGGTGCGTCTTCAGGTTACTTAACTGACTGAAACTCTTGTCACACTGTTTACAATAGAAAGGTTTCTCTCCAGTGTGGATAAGCTGGTGTGTCTTCAGGTTACCTAACAGACTAAAACTCTTGTCACACTGTTTACATATGTGAGTTTTCTTTCCTGTGTCAGTCAGACGATGTCTCTTTACTTCCGATTGCGTTAAAGTCTTGGTAGACTGTTGACTGCTGTAAGGACTGGATTCTTCTGGGCTTTCTTGCTGCTGGCTCGTTGTCGGGAACAGTGGGTTCATCGTCGATGCTGCTGCTATGCATGGGCTGTAATGGTCCAAGAATGTAACTAATGATGTGTGACCTTAAGATCCAGGATTGGTTACAGGGAAATCACCTGGATCTCTGCTGGAATAGTTCCTCTTGTACAGTAGGTGATGAAGGCCTCCTCGATGTCTCTCCCCATGTGTGTCATTCACACTGTGCGGTCTGGTTTAAAGCCAAGCTGCTTCAAAGCTCACGCCATCATTATGATGTCACTGTGGTGTCAGCCATGCCCAAATATGGAGTTCAATGTCATTTACTGAGATGAAGTTTCAGCCCTGTCAAACTTCAATTGTCGTCTTCCAGTATGAAATGAAGTTAAACTAGAAAATGTGCTCCTCGGAGCACAGGTCTCCGCCAGTACTGTTCCTGATTAATCCTGTCTTACCTATTTATATTACATATTGTCACGTTTCACTTGACCAATGTTAGCTTGGCTGATGGAAGCTCACTTAAAAAAATATAAATGATTTTTGGAAGTGACACAGGGATTTATAGGTTTTTATTTCGTCATGCGTCTCGCTAGCCAATCAAAAGCATTGGTGACAACATATTGTCATGTGTCACGTGAAGCTTGACCAATGTTAGCTTGGCTGAGACGGACGGACACACGGAAGGACAAGAACGAAAACATACTCTCCACCTCTGGCGGAGACAAAGAGTGTTCTCCTAGGGGCGCAGGTTGCGTGCAAACTTCAGAAGGCAGAGTCATAGCCAATTAGAATGGAATCTGGAAAATCTGAGTGATACATCTTGATCAAATGATCCCAGATAGGCGGTCGGGTGGCACAGTGGTAAAGTCTCTGCCCACCACCGCGGAGGTTGTGGGTTTGAATCCATCCGGCATAGTCGAGCGTTTACACAAACACAATTGGCCCGTTTGGACAAGATCGGTAGTAGTAGCAAAAGGTTTGTTTTGAAGAAAACGCAAAAGCCTTAAAATCAGACATTTAGGATGCTCTCAGTGGTACCTCTTAGGGTTGGGTATTGCCTACAACCTCATCATAATACAATATGTATCACAAAAGAGGTCACAATATGATATGTAATACGATACACTTTGATTTTGAATAATAACCATGTCCTACATCATTTTCTACAACAGCTCACACCTACGTCGCACTGCCTATCCGAACAATATGTCTGAGTTAGAGTGTAGGGGGCTTTGTCAGAGCATCCGTTTGACCCGTCTGTCTACCTGTGTCCCTTTTATGCCCATATGTGGAGATATATGTATCTGTCAGTCCTTGTCCCTTTTATGCCCATATATGGAGATCCCTGATGTCATCAGTATATGGCCATATATTGGATACCCATATGAGCATATTGGTTGAATCGGCGGTTCTGCTTAACTGTATATCCGAACTACTCAACGGCGGGCACCGCACTCCCTCCCTTGTTTGAAATATGTTAACAACACAAATCTTGTATGAGGGGAGTCCCTGTTACAAGATCAGATGGGGGTCCGTGGCCATAAACATTTTTGGGTTCTAAAAGTTTGAGAATCCAGCTGTGTTATCCCATTAAAACCGGGAAAGAATCCGTGTCATTTTACAGTTCAACCACTTTAACCATATTTATATATCCCACAACATACTTTCAAATGGGATGAAACATACTTGCCAGACCCAGGGGGTCGGCCTACATGAGGCTTTGTCTGTCCCTCTTTCGTCCCTCTTGTGTCCCTCTTTTCCTCTTTTCCTCTGCACACACGTCATGCGAAGTCCGGCCATTCAGATTTCAACCACTAGGGGTCTGGCAGTACCAGGTCTCCTGGTCCTAGTTTTCACAGTATTTCTATTGTCATTAAACAAAACGCGTCTTTCATATTTTTCATATTCCATCCTGATTGGCTAAGATTGGCTTCCAAAGTTTGCAGGAGTGCTCCGTTTAAAAAAAAAAAAAAGCCTCAAATAATGAACGCAGCGTGCGATTCTCGTGAAACTTTGCACACACATTCCCACTAGGCCGCCGGGTAAGATATGCCACTTGAATTTTTTCAAATCAGCCTCATGGTGGCACCTGTTGATCGGAACTGCACCGATCAGCGTAAAACCTTGTATGCAGACTCCCTACAGGCCAAGGAAAAACCTCTGCCCTGCATTTTTCACATCTGCCTTTTATAGCGCCACCAGGAAGCCGACTTATGTACAGTGGAACACATTTTTTGATATTACCCCTTCAGATCTTATCCAAATTTCACGCAAATCGGTACACATGATCTCTATAGTCATGTGATCAAGATGGATCTGTTTGACTTTTCATATTCCTTCCTGTTTGGCTAAGATTGACATCTAAAGTTTGAAGGAGTGGCCCGTTTTGAACAAAATGCCTGAAATCATGAACACAGCGTCCGATTGTGATGAAACTTTGCACAGATATTTTTAGTACGTTGAGGAACAAATGCCACCCTTTAGACATACTTTATTATAGCGCCACCAGGAGGCAGAATTTTGGGGGGGGAAATTATATTACTCCTACAGATAGTATCCAAACATCACGCAAATCGCTACACATTATCTCTATAGTCATGTGATCAAGATGGATCTGTCCGATTCTTCATATTCCTGAGTTTAGTTAGTCACGTTTGTGTTGTCCCATTGAGACACATTAAGTTTTGACTCCATTGTATTCGAGTACTTTTAAGTCTCTCATACTTTGAAATCTGAGTTGTTGTCTATCTCATTATTGTGTTCTTAGATGTTCTGAGTACCCCGCTATAGATTTCAAGCACACTGTTTAAAATAGAAAGGTTTTTATCCAGTGTGAATATGCTGGTGTCTCTGTAGATTGCCTAACTGACTGAAACTCTTGTCACACAGTTTACAGTAGAAAGGTTTTTCTCCCGTGTGGACACGCTGGTGAATTATCAAGCTGCCTAACTGACTGAAACTCTTGCCACACTGTTTACAGTGGAAAGGTGTTTCCCCTGTGTGGACACGCTGGTGTTTTTTAAGGCTACCTAACTCACTGAAACTCATGTCACACAGTTTACAGTGGAAAGGTTTTTCTCCTGTGTGGACACGCTGGTGAATTTTCAGGCTGCCTAACTGACTGAAACTCTTGCCACACTGTTTACAGTGGAAAGGTTTTTCCCCTGTGTGGACTCGCAGGTGTATGTTCAAGTGGTAAATGTGACTGAAACTCTTGTCACAATGTTTACAGAGGAAAGGTTTTTCTCCAGTGTGGATACGCTGGTGTGTCTTCAGGCTATCTAACACACTGAAACTCTTGTCACACTGTTTACAATAGAAAGGTTTTTCTCCAGTGTGAATACGCTGGTGTCTCTGTAGGCTACGTAACTCACTGAAACTCTTGTCACACAGTTTACAGTGGAAAGGTTTTTCTCCCGTGTGGACACGCTGGTGACTTTTCAGGTGACTTATCCGACCGAAACTCTTCTCACACTGTTTACAGTGGAAAGGTTTTTCCCCTGTGTGGACTTGCAGGTGTATCTTCAAGTGGGAAATGCGACTGAAACTATTATCACACTGTTTACACTGGAAAGGTCTTTCTCCCGTGTGGACACGCTGGTGACTTTTCAGGTGACATAACTGATTGAAACTCTTGCCACACTGTTTACAGTGGAAAGGTTTTTCCCCTGTGTGAATACGCTGGTGTCTTTTCAGGTGACATAACTGACTGAAACTCTTGTCACACTGTTTACAATAAAAAGGTTTTTCTCCAGTGTGGATGAGCTGGTGTGTCTTCAGGTTACCTAACAGACTGAAACTCTGGTCACAATTCTTACAGATGTGAGTGCTCTTTCCTGTGTCAGTCAGAAGATGTCTCTTTACTTCCGCTTGCGTTAAAGTCTTGGCAGACTGTTGACTGCTGTAAGGACTTGATTCTTCTGAGTTTTCTTGCTGCTGGCTCGTTGTCGGGAACAGTCGGTTCATCGTCGATGCTGCTGCTACTATGCATGGGCTGTAATGGTCCAAGAATGTAATAACTAATGAAGTGTGACCTTAAGAACCAGGATTGGTTACAGGGAAATCACCTGGATCTCTGCTGGAATTGTTTCTCTTGTACAGTAAGTGATGAAGGCCTTCTCGATGTCTCTCTCCATGTGTGTCATTCACACTGTGTGGTCTGGTTTTAAGCCGAGCTGATTCAAAGCTCACGTCATCATTATGATGTCACTGTGGTGTCAGCCATGCCCAAATATGGAGTTCAATGTCATTTACTGAGATGAAGTGTCAGCCCAGTCAAACATTTCATATTCCTTCCTGATTGGCTAAGATTGACATATAAAGTTTGAAGGAGTGGCCCGTTTTGAACAAAATGCCTCAAATCATGAACACAGCGTCCGATTGTGATGAAACTTTGCACACATATTTTTGGTACGTTGAGGAACAAATGCCACCCTTTAGAGTCTAAAGGGTAAAGTTTAGACATTGCTTTATTATAGCGCCACCAGGAGGCATAATTTGGGGGGGAAAAAATATATTACTCCTACAGATAGTGTCCAAACATCACGCAAATCGCTACACATTATCTCTATAGTCATGTGATCAAGATGGATCTGTCCGATTCTTCATATTCCTGAGTTTAGTTGAGTCAGGTTTGTGTTGTCCCATTGAGACACATTAAGTTTTGGCTCCATTGTATTCGAGTACTTTTAAGTCTCTCATACTTTGAAATCTGAGTTGTTGTCTGTCTCATTATTGTGTTCTTAGATGTTCTGAGTACCCCGCTATAGATTTCAAGCACACTGTTTAGTGTTTACAACAGAAAGGTTTTTATCCAGTGTGAATATGCTGGTGTCTCTGTAGTTTGCCTAACTGACTGAAACTCTTGTCACACAGTTTACAGTGGAAAGGTTTTTCTCCCGTGTGGACACGCTGGTGAATTATCAGGCTGCCTAAATGACTGAAACTCTTGCCACACTGTTTACAGTGGAAAGGTTTTTCCCCTGTGTGGACACGCTGGTGTTTTTTAAGGCTACCTAACTCACTGAAACTCTTGTCACACAGTTTACAGTAGAAAGGTTTTTCTCCCGTGTGGACACGCTGATGACCTCTCAGGCTGCCTAACTGACTGAAACTCTTGTCACACAGTTTACAGAGGAAAGGTTTTTCTCCCGTGTGGACACGCTGGTGAATTATCAGGCTGCCTAACTGACTGAAACTCTTGCCACACAGTTTACAGAGGAAAGGTTTTTCTCCCGTGTGGACACGCTGGTGACCTTTCAGGTGACCTATCTGACCGAAACTCTTGCCACACTGTTTACAGTGGAAATGTTTTTCCCCTCTGTGGACTTGCAGGTGTATCTTCAAGTGGGAAATGCGACTGAAACTCTTATCACACTGTTTACAATAGAAAGGTTTTTCTCCTCTGTGGACACGCTGGTGACTTTTCAGGTGACATAACTGACTGAAACTCTTGCCACACTGTTTACAGTGGAAAGGTTTTTCCCCTGTGTGAATACGCTGGTGTCTCTTCAGGTGACATAACTGACTGAAACCCTTGTCACACTGCTTACAATAAAAAGCTTTTTCTCCAGTGTGAATGCGCTGGTGTGTCTTCAGGTTACCTAACAGACTGAAACTCTGGTCACAATGTTTACAGATGTGAGTTGGTCACAATGTTTACAGATGTGAGTTCTCTTTCCTATGTCAGTCAGGCGATGTCTCTTTACTTCCGCTTGCGTTAAAGTCTTGGCAGACTGTTGACTGCTGTAAGGACTTGATTCTTCTGAGTTTTCTTGCTGCTGGCTCGTTGTCGGGAACAGTGGGTTCATCGTCGATGCTGCTGCTATGCATGGGCTGTAATGGTCCAAGAATGTAACTAATGATGTGTGGCCGTAAGATCCAGGATTGGTTACAGGGAAACCACCTGGATCTCTTCTGGAATAGTTTCTCTTGCAGTTGATGAAGTTCTCCTCGATGTCTCTCTCCATGTGTGTCATTCACACTGCGCAGTCTGGTTTTAAGCTGAGCTGATTCAAAGCTCACGTCGTCATCATTATGTTGTCACTATGGTGTCAGCCATGCCCAAATATGGAGTTCCATGACATTTACTGAGATAAAGATTCAGCCCAGTCAAACCTCTTCTGTCGTCTTCCAGTATGAAATTAAGTTCTAAAAAGTGTGCTCCTAGGAGCGCAGGTCTCAGCCAGGCCGGGTTGCCTACCAAGGGCAGAGTCATAGCCCACCACCCCGGCGGATATGGGTTTGAATCCACCGTGGTGAATCCGAGCTTTGTCGAGTGTCTATATGCGAACACGATTGGCCTGTGTTTGTGGGAGGGACGCTGAGCAAGTAGGATGATATTTGTCAATGCACATACTACTATGGGATGGGGCGGCACCTGTCAGTAGGGAGTGTTGCGCGGGGCAGAGTAGGACGAAGGCTCTACTTCTTCCCGGTGGGGGCTCCTCACTTGCAGATGAGTCAGTAGGATGCAACAGCAGAGACAACTCAAAAATGTGTGTGGGGATGAATCAATTGGCATAACGACTAAATTGGGGAGAAAAATGGGTAGAAAGCAAAATAAATGACGGCAGATCCTGTAACAATTTGTGTGAGTTTTGGACAAGATCGATAGTAGTAGCAAAAACTATATTTTTAAGAAAACTGTCGTAAAATCAGCCTGTTAGGAGGTTCCTCTTTGGGTTGGGTATTGCCTACAACCTCATAATACAATACGTCTCACAATAAAGATGTATTACGATACATGTTGATTTAGAATAATAACCATGTCCGGGGGGCACGGTGGCGCAGTCGGTAGCGCTGTCGCCTCACAGCTAGAAGGTCCTGGGTTCCATTCCCGCCGGGGACGCTGTGGGCGCTGGGGGCGTGTTGTCTCCTCCGCATCATCAGTGCCCATACCCTAGGTGGGGTTGGCGAAAGGGCCTACTCTGTGTGGAGTTTGCATGTTCTCCCCGTGTCTCCTAGGGTAGTTAATACCCCCCACTGCAGTAATCCTGGTCTATATACTGCCTCCCCCTGGTCAGCCGGAGCGCCTGATGGAGGGGAAAGGAACTGGTTGGAATAACGTGTTCCCCCCTGTCGGGTGATAAGAAGCGGCTTGCTAGCTCTCATGCATTGAAGGAGGCATGAGCTCGGAATAGGCTCTCCCTAGGCTGGCAGAGGGAGTTGCGCGCCCAGGATTACATAGACAATTGGCACTGGGTGAAAAAATGGGTTACAAAAATCGTGGGATAAAAAATATATATATAAAAAAAAGATAATAACCATGTCCTACATAATATTCAGCTCACACCTACGTCGCACTGCCGATCCGACTAATATGTCTGAGTCATAGTGTTAGGGGCTTTGTCAGAGTACCTGTTGTACCCGTCTGTCCCGACTCTGTGTCCCTTTTGTGCCCATATGATATGTGTTTCTGTCTGTTTACCTGTGTCCCTTTTATGCCCATATATGAGGATGTGTGTTTCTGTCTGTCTACCTGTGTCCCTTTTATGCCCATATGGAAATATTTGTATGAAGATCCCTGATGTTGATACTACTTTTAATACTGTTTACTTTTAATGTGTTGTAAAACTGAATGTAATGAAACCTTTAAGCATGTAAGTTTAGTTTTCCTTTTTTGAATTACTGTACCTTTTTGAAACATTATGGAATGTCTTGCCAGAAGAAAAATAAATCTGCATAATTGCAATCATTGGTTTATCCATTCTGCTCACCTAGCCCTCATCAGAAATAGCTATTTTGCAGCATTGTAATTTTTTTTAAATCTCATCATAACTTTTTTTGTATCCTATGACCCATGACAACTGATCATAAAAGTAGTACTTAAAGTGAAGAGTGATTTTTTTTTTTGTAGTTATAGCAGAGATCGAGACACCTGAGAAGAAGTTGAAAGTGCTGGGAGCACACATTTTATAATGTAATTTACTTGCGTGCAAAAATTGGTATACCAATCTGAAAATGTAGCTATTTTCGGTATAATAGTGAGCTAGAGAGACCCCTGTTGCTGAACAACTATAAGTAAGCCCTTATCTTGAGGCAGACCGACCTTAGCATACTGCCCTGTCACTATAGGGCTGTCAATGATCATGACATTTTGGTTGACGATTAATTGTCATAATAATAATTGTGATTAAACAATAAAATGTTGTTTTTGGCACTGAACATTGATACATAATATACACTGTAATTCTCGGAGGGGTGCACGACAGCTACGGCCAACTCTGTGGCTTCCCCAAGGATTGTATTTTGTAGATAAGCAGGACTTATGGTATACTGTATCTACAGTATAATATATGACCGAGCCTTTTCAGTAGTAGCCTCCAAATTATGGAATACGCTCCCCTCCCATATCAAACTGGCCCCCACCATCGAGACTTTAAAACTCGCTTTAAATCCCACTTTTATACCTTGGCTTTTGATCCCGTTTGAGAGTTCTGTGGTCTTTGCTTTTGTTTCACTGTCTGCTGACGCTGCTGCGTCTTGTATTCTATAGTGATGTCTCCTTTTGTTGTTGTTTATTGTTGTCTCTTATTTTACTGTGTTTTGCTGTTGTTTTTCTGTATTTTAGCTTATAGTGTATTCAGCTTTTTTTGATTTTCTGTGCAGCACTTTGCGCAGACATTTTCACTTGCGTTGTAAAATGCGCTATAGAAATAAAAACTGGATTGTATTGGATATATACTATAATATTCCTTTGCACAAACTTGTGCAGAGCATATCAGACACATATGGGCTTGCCTTGACACTCACAGGAGAAAAAGTGGTCTCTCCAAGTAGCGTTGAATGCACGGCCTTCGTCGACAAGCTTTCTTTTGTTGGACAGCGTTTTGAAAAACAGCAGCAGCGTCTCTTCTCCTCAGCTTTCAGGTGAATGCTGATACTTTACGTACCTGAGACTGACTCAGAGGCTCTATTCATGCTGTCAATGACAACGTACGAAAGAGAGGCCATGGTCAGCTAGTATGCCATTGACCATGGCCATGGCTTATCTATTGTTCTCACAGAACAAGTTTGGCATCCATAGACTTTTACAGGTACAGCGAGTGGCGAGGAGGGGTGGGGGGACAACTGCCTCTATTGTTGGAACAAGCTGCCGGCGACGCCAAGCAAAGGCATCTTTAGAGGTAGTATGATTATTATTGATTTTTTTTTTTTTCATTTTGCGGGCTGCACTGGACCCCTCCGCGGGCCGCAAAATGCCTGCGGCCACAAGTTTGACACCCCTGATCTGATCTACATATCATTGGGCAGAAACATCTTATCTCCATATTCTAACTTTTTGTGTCTTTTCGTAAATTAACGCTGTATACTTGATCATACTACAGCGTCACATAAAAGTAAAAGTTTGTTTTAATTAATAGATGAGATGTATTGGCAGTACCAAAACAAAAATAAAAGTACCTCAACATTTGACTTACTGTAGTCCTTGAGTAAATGTACTTAGTTACTGTCCACCACAGACGATGGGAGAGCAGATTTCATTCAAATCACAAACACAGTGTGACCTAAAATAGTATCCTAGCACCTACTAAAACTAAACCTTGAATATTAATATGACCCTATGCCTGGGGCATGAGGACCCAGCCAGCAAACAGCTGGTGGGAAGGGATTGGTCATGAAATAAACAACAAACAAATACAAATGTATGTATGTATGTATGTATGTATGTATGTATGTATGTATGTATGTATGTATGTATGTATGTATGTATGTATGTATGTATGTATGTATGTATGTATGTATGTATGTATGTATGTATGTGTATTAGATCAATCAAATAATGGAGAAGCACTTTTTGGATAATTTGTTGTATTAACAAATCAATGTTCAAACATTTATTAACATTTACATAACATTTAACATTGTTTTTTTTAATGATTGACTAATTGATTACTTATCACTCAGCCTTATTTAAACAGTGTCACACGAAACTAGCAAAAATAACACATCTACAAGCTCACAACGGGTCACATTGCGACGTATTGTGAGCTTGTAGATCTGCTATTTTCACTGTTACGTATTTAGCATGGAGAGTCAGTGCATGAAGCTTAATGAATCTCTGCTGAGGCGGAACGCCTGCATGAGTCAACACGAGGCGCAGGGCCCACACACAAAGGTTCTGGTTATCTATGACTGTGTTTAGCATGGTTGGAATTGGTTGTGTCTCATTCATTAAAATGTTAATCAATGTTAATTTGGTTTTTCTAATGTATTTATTATTATTATTTTAGTAGAAGTGGGAGGGAGTGTAAGCCAAGGGCAATGGAGCATAGTGAATAGGCATTAAAGGACATTGGAAGAAGACACCTGTATTACCTGTAGAAGTGAGGTACTGGTCAAACCAAGAAGCATGTGTGGCACTGCTTAAAACACCCAGATATGCAGGAAAATAATCAACACTGGCAAAGAATAAATCAATATAACATCATCACAGCAAAAGAGAAATTATATGTTCTGTCCATTTTGCACTCCATGGTAGCCTACCAGCTCAACCCAACTCCACTTTACTCCATTCTACACGCTTTACTCTCATCTGTTCCCCACCTGCAGTTGTGACCCGATCAATGGCGGGATTTCGATTTCATCCAATAAGGAGAAAGAACTCATACAGGATTCAAGATAAACAAGTGAAATTGGAAAAAATAAAAAATAAATAAAAGCATGCAGACAATATTGGAACGGTCTGGAACACTACTTTACTGTTTATTAAAGAGCTGGAGAGACGGTGAAACCCCTGTTATGATTACTAGCAGAATAATAGAGCTGTAATGTAGAAGTCACAGCACCTTTAAGCAGAAACAAGACATTTCACAATAGCGCTTCACCTGGATCTATGGATCACCCCTTCGGAACTCCTACTCAAGGCTAATCAGCAGTGGTGGAAAAAGTACTCAAATTATTTACTTCAGTAAAAGTATCAATACTACCATGTAGGAATACTCTGTTACAAGTAAAAGTCCGGTATTCAAAATGTACTTGAGTAAAAGTACAAAAGTATTGGCAACAAAATATACTTAAGTACTAAAAGAAAAAGTACTCATTATGCACAATATCGCATTTCACATGTTTCTCAATGTATAAACATCCTTTGTAAGCTTGTAGATCGGCTATTTTCAAATAGCCATGGCTAAAGTGGTTAATATATGTTTTTAAAAGTAATTAATACAGTTTTCAAATAATTGTAGTGGAGTAAAAGTACAATATTTGCCTCTGAGATGTAGTGGAGTAGAGTAAAAGTAGTGACAACTGGAAATGCTCCAGTAAAGTAAAAATACCTCAACATTTTACTTAAGTACAGTACTTGAGTAAATGTACTTAGTTACTTTACACCACTGCTAATCAGACAAAGGCTCACACTTCAAAGAGCACAAGCTGAATAGCCACTCAATGAGGTGCTCGGTGCATTGAGAGTGCACCGAGTCCCATCGCACAACGCACAGCGAAATCACCAGAGGGTGATTGAGAGATCTTAAAATATCTCTTGAAATGATGCAATAGAGACCGTGACGACGCAACGCGGTAAAATCGTCAGCGTTAATTTAACTCTGGAAGTGTACAATTTGTATTCAAATGGACATGGCTACCTACATTGTGTTACATTTTGTACACTTCCAGACTTACAAATGGATGAATTAAGTGAGTATTTTACCGTGAACCCTCAATATGAAAGACTGCATCATATTGAATAGTAGACACGCAGCTGTGCACAATCCAATTTCGTTTATACCCTGGAAAGCAGTCAAATGGCATATCAGGGGAACTACAAATCAATAAAGGAGTGCATTTCACGCTGAATTAATAGGATGAAGGGGATTTTTTAAGGAAGGCTATGTCGATCGGTCTGTCCAACACCTTGCTCCCAAACAAGACATCCTGAAAAACTTTGCACCGCGAATTGCTCTTCAACAGGTCACAACAAGTAGTACTGTAGGGCTGCATGATATTAGGAAAACGTGCGATTTGCGATAACATTGTTAGATATTGCAACAAATTGAATTGAATTTCTGCCTATCCTTCCCCAGAACATGGGTCAATTGTGTCCTTATAGACACTCGACAAAGTCAGATGCACCCCTAGTCTCTGTGGTGGTGGGCAGGCACTTTACCACTGTGCCACCAGAGCACCCTCCCTGAAGTACTATGCTTATGAAAGAGGAACAAAACCTTGTGTTTCCTTTGGCCTGCAGCCATGCAAAGGTCAAGAGTCATCCAAAGTGCCAGGATGACCCGATAGGTGCACCGCCATGCCAGCAATGGAAGTTCACCAAAGGGTAGCACTGTTGTCAGTGCCTGCTCCAGTAACATAATAATAATAAGGGTAATAATAATAATAATAATAATAAGGATAATAATGATAATACAACTTTATTTGTATAGCACCTTTCATGACATGAAATGCAGCTCAAAGTGCTTTACAGAGCAAGAATAAAGCACAAGTGCAAAAACATAGCAGAAAAGGCAAAATCAGTCAAAACAGTGAGGACATGAATAACAACACAGAGATTTAAAAATCAACTAAAAGCAAGAGTGAAGAAATAGGTCTTGAGCTGTGCTTTAAAGCTATCCACAGAGGCCACCTGTCTTAGGTGTCATTGTAGGCACTTGGAGCAGGTCAGCACTAGAAGACCTGAGGCTGGCGGTTTGGAACATATCTAGGCAGGCGGTCATAGAGGTACAGGGTGCCTGACCATTGAGAGCTTTATAACCTAAAGTAAAATAATTTTTAAATCGATTCTAAAAACAACCAGGAGCCAATGTAGTGAAGTTGAAACTGGATCAGACCCAAATCCAACACCTCCGCCATTACTCCTACCAGCCACAGCAGCACTGTCCACATCAAAGTGCACCAAGACCAAGAAGTTATTTCATCAGTTTATTATATTATTATATTTTTGCCTTTTTCTTTCCATTTGTTTAATTTGTATTACTTTATAGTGAAGTTTTTCATTAGTTCTAGTGTTAGTTTTAGTTTTTCATTGTAATATGCAGTAGTCAGGGGCGAGATTCATCAAGATCAGAAAAATAGCAAAAATAGCGTTGTGAGCTTGTAGATTCGCTATTTCTGAAGATTCTTTTTTTGGCAGAGACTAAAACCAAGGACATGCTCTATTCTTTCAGTTAGTTTAAGTTTTGTAAATACACGAAACAGTTTCAGTTATTTTTTGTAAAGCCTAATTTTTCTTTTTATTTCAGTTAAACAATTATAATTTTTTGGTTCCATTTCTAGTTTGTTTTATTTCGTTTTCATTTTAGTCAACGGTCCCAAAAACCTAGATGGCAACACAAACCCGCTAAAGCAACAGAGGGCCCCGCTCTCCCCCAGTGGAGCAGGAGCTGGCGGTGAATACATTCAGTTGGATGTGCTCTTTACATATTACAAGAAGGAGCTTTACGATATTTTGTAGCACAGCCTTTCATAAAGTAGGCTATTTAATCTTTTTCCAATTTTAAGAAGCAGAGAACATCCCGGACCTCCAGTGTGTAAAAGCTAGGTGGATTAAAGTCTTTCCATTTGAGCATTAATATTAAGCCACTTGCAAGAAGAGTGAGAAAGGGCTACACAGTCAGACGGAAGTTTAGTTAAGTGATACAAATCAGGGACAGTGCCAAAGATGGCTAGCACTGGGCTATAGGGTAAATTGACTGGCCTAAAGAGCCAGATATGGGGGGGGGAAATGTCTTCTATTTGGTCCAATGTGTGCAATGGACTATTTTGCATTGTACGTATTAAAAGTAAGGCTTTCAGGCTAATTCAACCTCCACGGGCCTCCATTATAACATTAGAGTTAACTATTTGAAAAGAATATATGAAACTTCACACAGTGGCCGTCCAAAATGTCACATTTATGTCATGCTCAAATAAGAGCAAGAATGGCTGCAGTGTGAGTACGGTCAATAATTGAGTGAGCAGAGCAGTGAAGCGCTGTGTCTTAACCCATTCAATCCGGGAACGCATCTGTGTCATTTTAAGATTTTTTTTTTGGCTATTCAAAAATAGCAGATATACAAGCTCATAGCACGGCACCGAGTGCCGCGCTATGAGCTTGTAGATCTGCTATTTTTGAAAAATCGAGAACATTTGTGAAAATCTTCGAATATGTATATTTTTTTAAAGCGAACATTTTAACTCAAATCTTTGCTTCTGGGAGTCACTGGAACAAAACATTTTGAGATGCGGGTCCACGGCCAAATACATACTGTATCTAAAAATGTTTTCTAAATCCTAACAGTATAGCTATATCAGGATAGTGCTCCAACTTTTCCATGTGAAGGACCCCCAAAATGATATGTATTTGGCCGCGGACCCCCATCTCAAAATATTTTGTACCAGGGACCCCACCAGAAGCAAAGATTTGAGTTACAAATGTTCGCTTTAAAGATATATATATTCAAAGATTTGCAAAAATGTTCACACATTTTTTAAATAGCAGATCTACAAGCTCATAGCGAGGCACTCGGTGCCGCGCTATGAGCTTGTAGAGCTGCTATTTTTGAATAGCCAAAGGAATCTTAAAATGACACAGATGCGTTCCCGGTCTTAAGGAGTTAACTAGAGCCCCTGTGAGGCAGAGGAAATATGATGGCGTTGACACTTTTTAACATGAATAGAACTAGTGGTAGCTGAGATAATAGGATCAGGGAGCAGAACAGTGGTTCTCAACCTGTGCGCCGGGGACCACTGGTGGGCCGCGAGGGTATTGCAAGCGGCCCACAATAATTGGCAAAACACTACTATCTTAGTGATAATATAGCATGAATAAAAATGGATGAATAAATACATACATTAATGAATGTGCGTGACTGTGTGTGTGGAATATGGTGTTGTTTTATCTTTGAAACCTTGAAAAGTGAGTATACCACGCTATAGTTCAATTTATCCAAGCCGGAACACAATCAATTGATTGATCATAACGTGTTCTGAAAATACACCCTGTCCACCTATCGGACCACTATCAGCTGCCGCGTCAAGTGGTCAGATATGGGTGGGCCGCGAACGCTTTGGAGATTTTTAAGTGGGCGATGTGGTTGAGAACCCACTGGAGTAGAAGATGAAACGTGTTTTTCATCCTTTTCATCTGGGTTTGCGAGTTCGAGGCTGATTTTGTTACCCTCTATAGGAAGAGGTATTGATGTTGTGTCATAGCATGCCGATATTATAAAGAAATAACATTTGAAAAGACAAGAACAGGGATTGACGCGTAAGGGCTTGAGATGGAAACCTGTCTTCCTGTGTTTTGACAACCTTTTAAGCACATGAATAGACAGCACTGCAGAGTGATTAACACGGTCATGTCATTCAGGCAGTAGCGCATCTCCTTGCTGTCAGTCCTATGTTCTTAACTCTGGGGAATGTGAGTAAGGGAGTGATGCAACATGTTGCAAAAGACATTAGTTTTGCAACAGTAACTCGCAGTGCACAGTGCAGTAACTGATACCATCAGGGAAAAAAAGATGTTAAGATGTTGGCCAAGGACCCCTCCAGCATTGTCAGCTCTCTTGTGATCAGTGGAAAGTAACTAAGTACATTTACTCAGGTACTGTACTTGTGAAATTAATACTTTTACGTTTGGTACTTTAAGTATATTTTTATTTCCTTTTGTGTTAAAGTGCTTTTGTACAGTACTTCAACTCAATTTTCACTATTACTGACTTTTTCCTATCTGTATAGTAGACAGAGTATGTTAATATAACTTAACTTAACTAGAGGTTCGGGTCGCTACGCGGCCCTCACATCTAGAGTTCGGGTCAATATGCCCATTTATGGAGATCTCTGTATCTGTCAGTCCTTGTCCCATGCCCATATATGGACCGGACTGATTTTTTTGCGCCTGATTCCATCAAGACACATTTAGGTTAGACAACACACTCCATATTTGGGTGTAGCTGCATTGGGAACTCCTTATAAGGATGAATGTGATGACGTGGTTCGTCCGGCCGGTATTAGCCAATTTTAACATAGGTACTATTGGGGTGGTTGCATTTTGTGGATCATGGACAATCAAACATGTGATTTTAAATAGCCTATGACGGTGTAGGGTTTTCTAGTTTTCTTGAGTGTCTTGTATTTTAGGTGAAAACTAGGCCTTTTTTACTGTTGTTTTTTCTCTTCTGTTTGTACCCTTTTAGTAATGTTTATATGTGCTCTTTTTTTGGGGCGGTGTAGCCGCCCCCTATAAGTGAGTTTTGGACACCGACCAAAAAATGTGCGTACCCCCTAACCCTTCCATTGTTAATGCAAATCGATACTTTTTTCATATCAGCCAATCACATTACAGCTAGTGTCATCACCACTAACTGTAATGTGATTGGCTGACTTTGCAAATTCAGGACTGTGATTATAGCGAAACACATGACACATGTGCAGCCCTATGAATAGCAGTATGGACTTTAAAAAAAGTAATTTATCCTTTTTTTAAAGTGAGTCATGTTGTGATGACCGCACACCGCCCACTTCACACTGGGTGTGATTTTTGTAATGTTGCTTGTTTTCTGTATGGGGACTACGGATAGAAAGATAGAAAGCATTCATAGCATTCTTGCTAAATCCGTTTTATTTACACGGCATTTTATGTGTGGTGTTCATTAATATGCCCTGTCCCGTCCAAATAAACGTATTAATAAATGAATTGTCCCCATGCTCTTCTATTGAAATATTTAGATACTGTGTCTAGGTTGGTCACAACCTTTAACATGATCCTGTTTCTGGTTTGACACAGAGTTTGACCTCTACAAATTTCAGTGGTACACATTTCAGCACTTACGCAAGAGCACCGCGGGTTCAAATCCGGGGTAGAACGTGAAAGTTACGTAGTGGAGCTTTAAGTATAAACTAAATTGAGTACTTCCTCCACCACTTTCTTTCTGTAATACCGTGATAGAAAGAAAGAATGGACTGACAGACTAAAAGCTAAACGTGTCAGTTATAATAGAGAGGGTTGTGAGAGAGCGATGCGAGACAGAGAATGACAGAGACGTAATGATGGAATACGATGGAAAAAAGGTGAAACGCATGCTCAGGGGCAGTAGTCAGACACTTTGAAAGTCGAGCTTAAAGGTCTTGAAGCTCTGACATCAAAATCTGATCAAAACTGAGGAATGAATAATACAATAAAAGCTGTCATGGAAGTGTCATGGTTATGCAACACAGAGAGCTTTCTCTGTTCTCTTTTGATTGAGTGTCTGCTGCATTGTATCCCCGAGCGACTTCAAACTTCTAACATGTGAAGATAATATTATTATATTGTACCTATGAGTATGACCTATTTTAAACATTTTCTGTTTCTATTTCTCCCTCTGTCTACAAATGACACCTGGACAATTTGCCGTTCATAATCCTTTAACCCATTAAGACCTGAAGCCGATTCTACAAATGTCTTCTAAATCAAAACAGTTTTCTGAAAAACGTATGTTTCTATATCAGTGGTAAACCACTCAACCACTCAAACCTTTTCATGTCAAGGACCCCCAAAATGATATGTATATGGCCGCCGACCCCATCTCAAAACATTTTGTTCCAGGGACCCCCAGAAGCAAAGATTTGAGTTAAAAATGTTTGCTTTAAAATAATATATATTCAAAGATTTGCACACATTTTCACGATTTTTCAAAAATAGCAGATATACAAGCTCATAAAGCGGCACCAAGTGCCGCCAAAGTAGCCAAAGTGTAAAATAATGCTTTTTAGGTCAAATCTAAAAATGACACATATTCTCCTGGTCTTAATGGGTTAATAATTTTTTTATTGTTTTATTCACTATTTAAAAAATGATTGTTCATTAATCGTAATTGAGGTAAAAGTTGGAAATAATCGTGGTATTGCTTAGAAGTCATATTACCCAGCGAGTTACTTTGACTTTAATCTTCTGAAAACTAAAGCTGAGCTATTGTAACTGCAGCTCCTTATGAGGCATGAAAAACAAAATGAAAAAAACATTCAAATTTAAATGCAATTAAAAACAATCGTGCTGTATTATCTAGTAGGAGTCCCACTCACCCCATCTGTTTGAAAGAATCTTACACTGCTTGCCACCTGTATTTATTTTACAACTTTGTAATGAATAATAAAAGAAATATCAGAATATCAGTGCATCTCTTTACCAATTATAATTTTAATTGGACGAGCAGAATTCAGGCCTGCTGGTATTATGGGCAGGTGACAGGGGAAATAACTCTTTAAAAATGAATACAGCGACGAATAAAAAAGTTGTAATTCCAGAGCACACGCTTCACTGTTATGGCACATAATGTCATGGAGGTAGCATACAATGTAATCCCCCCTCTGTGCTCTGCGGTGCTCACTGACAGTCATGGAGTGTGACAAATTGTATGATTTTTCTAGCATACCTTTTGAACTTGTCATCTATATGTCCAATTGCGAGCAGAGAGATGCGGCTGATCTTTCCACTCGGCTCGGCAGCCGTTCCCTTCCCTACTTCAAGCTCGACTCCCTCGTTAATTGCCTCGCTCATCAACTTGAAGCTCACAAGGTTGGGGGTTCTTAAGGTAAAACTTAACCACTTGAAACCCCTATCATGCCTATGCTGGGGTTCATTGTGAGCTTGAAGGTGGACTACTTTTTGGCGAACAGATATTGTGTAGACGAGGGGAAAAAAGCCTCTGAATACAGATATAACTCGGGTCCGTTTTTACTCAGAATATATATAGGGTTGAGGCTGGTGGATGATGGTGGTGGGGGGAAAGAAAGGGGGCTCAAGGTTGGCTCCCCTGCTGCCATTAAGTCTGCTTCTACCGAGCAGTTGGACAGATAATAGCACAGTGGCAAGCCAAAGAATCAGCGGCAAAAGGTCAGCGACGGTCCCAGGGGGGTCTGCAACAGCCATCAGCTGCCTGGAGACCTGAGCGTGATGGACATGAGCGCTGCTGCATTGGCCCATGGCTGAAGGGTGCATTTGGAACTCAGGAAGAGAGTTCAAATCACACAGAAGGGGGTAGTTGGGCTTGGCAAGATTGAGTGGTATAGTTCAGGGTGCAATTGACTACATTCCCCCCCACCCCCCCGATTCCGACCTTGACCAGCTTGACTCTAGATGTTTTTTTTTGCCATGCCGGTGTGGGATAAGTTATAGTTGTTCCATATGAGCCTGTTGTTGACGTGATCCCAATGTTGTTCTAGTGCAGCTTGCGGACTTGAACAATGCAACGTTAGGAGACTTGGTTATTTTCCTAAACACATGGTTTGGGTCAAATTGGGTGACACTGAGCAAATCATTAAAGGAGTAGTTCACCCCAAAAACACTTATTTTCTATCAATTACACACCCCATGAAGCCTTGAATTCATGAAGATTTCTTTGTTTTTGCCGCATTCCTAAGCCAATAATTTGATTACCAGAGGAAAGATGCTAATGTATCCGGTAGGAGACTCAGAGGAGTCTCTTTGAGTCTCCTACCAGAAATGCACCCGGTCAACAAATTATCGTCTCAGGAATGCATCAAAAACAAAGGCTTCACGGGGTGAGTAATCGATAGGAAAAAAAGTAATTTTGGGGGTGAACTATCCCTTTAATCACGTTCATATTCATTTCTCATTGTCTCTATATTGGAGGTACTGTAGTTTGCTTGCTTTGGTGCCTGACCACAGCATGAGGAAAGATGAATGTAGAAGGGGAAAAAAGCAGGGAATGAATATCAATTTTCCATTCTCACAATGACTGGGTTTCAATTCCTTGGTTCCTTCATGGTAGCTTAATGTGTTTTTTTTTCTTTCTTCCAGATTGTTAAGACTCTGAAAACAAGGCAAATACATAAATATTTTTACTCTATAACCACTGAAACCCTATGTATTTCATTGACCGGGGTTGCCTCCCTCCTTTTTTCCCCTCTACACAAAATATCTTGTAGATCGGCTATTTTCACCGAAAGTGCATCATTTTATTACATGCCCAGAATAGGGGCGATATGGCTCACGTGGCTAAAACAAACACACACACACACACACACACACACACACACACACACACACACGCAGCTTGAGCTAAAAAGCATTATTTTACATTTTGGCTATTAAAAAATTAGCAGATATACAAGCTCATAGCGTGGCACCGAGTGCCATGCTACGAGCTTGTAAGCTTGTAGATCAGCTATTTGTTTTTTATCGTGAAAATATGTGCAAATCTTTGAATATATATTGTTTAAAGTGAACATTTTTAACTCTATTCTTTGCTTCTTGGGGTCCCTGGAACTAAACATTTTGAGATGGGGGTCGGCGGCCAAATACATATAATTTTGGGGGTCCTTGACATGAAAACGTTTGTAGAATCGGCTTCAGGTCTCAATGGGTTAAGTCTCAGTCTCTGTCTAGTCTCGGACCCCCCAGTGGTTGAGTCAGCTAGCCGTGAACATCAGGAGTGATCTTGCCCCGACGACCTTCCGGTGCTCCCCACCACATCCATCTGCTTAGAGAGCTGTGGCTGCTGGACGGTTTCCTCCTGACCATCAGGGACACATACTGGACACATACTGTACTGTACTGTAGCCCTTCACCTTTGGCCGATCTGTCTCTCACTGCCTCCCTCGCTCGCTCATCCTGCTTCGTGTCCAACAGCCCCTGACTCCTGTTAAAAGGACCATATCGGTGCTGTCGGGCAGAAACCTCTTATCTCCATATATGGACTTTTTGGGGGGTAAATTAACGCTCTACATACCACAGCGTCACGCAAAAGCAGCAAAAGTAACATATTATGATACCAATCACATTGCCATGAATGTGGTTTGTATATTAATTTATTTAACCCATACCGAGCAGTGCACAAGCAGTCATGTAGGATATTCCATGCTGCCACGTTAATAAGAGATTCGACAGTCGGGTTTATATCCTTAACCCAGCCAGGTTGTGTAGCCTACATAACTCTCTATGACATAACTCCATAACATGGGACAAGCTACTGTAAGTTTGTAGACCTCACTGTCCATGAAAAGATGGTCGGGGCTCCCGAAAATGCTCTCGCAGAAGCGCTCGTATATTTTGAAAATAGCAGATCTACAAGTTCACAATGCGTCGGGATGGGACCTGTTGTGAGCTTGTAGATCTGCTACTTTCAAATAGCCAATGCAGCCAGATCTGCAAGCTTAACCGAATTACTGTTAAAGCAGTTTCTTTAAATTACTTTATAAAATGTTATATTTTCACAGGGATTATTTATTAGAGTAGATATACATTTAGGAATGGATTATGTGTCCATATGCCTGTCAGACAATGCTGCTCCGCAGGTCTAGAATTGAATAAACGGGCGCAGCCAAAGTCAACAACTGCTATCGACCAAACGTGAGATCTCAGCGTACGGTAGGATGAATCCAACGTCAGGATATATTGATAAATGCCGAAAGTTGCGGTGATCTACGCCCATTATTTGGTCTGCGCCGCGTTGATAAATGAGGGCCACTGTGTTTCCACCCGACAGAGACGCTGTGATACTGTGTAGTGTCCACATAAGGGTTATCAGAAATGTTTAACCAGTTAAGCCCTGTATACTGTGTGGTATGACAAATAGCTAAAATAGCCAATTAACAAGCTTGTAGATCTGTTATTTATATTGTTGCTATTTTGTAAAAGACAAGAAAAAAAAAAGACAAGAAAGAAATATATATTTTTGGGAATGTTTTAAAAATGTTCGCCTAAAAGTAGTTAAACAATGATTTGGGGTACTCTTCTCTACTACCATGAATTCCCAGGTAACTTCATGAAAAGCAAGTGAAACCAGCTCAACTCAAATGTCATATTTATTAAAATATGTTCACAAGTATTACCATATAGTATTTTGTGTCACTGTCAAACATGCAATAAATAATAAGGTAGTTACAGTACATTAGAGTTCTTTGAGGCCTAGTAGATTTTCTTAAAGCATTGAACATGACAGCTTTAGGCATACAGGAAAGTGGATATAAAGCAATGCAAATCTGTCATACAATATGAAAAGTTAACCAATAAAGCAGCCTTATATTGTGCAGCTCAGAGGAAGCTCATCTTAAATGATGATTCACAAGCAGAAACATTTATTTAGAGACAAGTGTAGCGCAAACCAAGTTTATTATTGCTTCATTTGTCCTGTAAAAGCTGTAGTAAAAAAAAAAAAAGAACTATGGCTGAAACGTAACTATTTTCATAATTGATTATAATCTACTGATATTTTTTTTGGGCTGCGGCCCACAAAGTAGATATCACATTGGCCCACTGGCTTGTCTATCATCTGAATATCGGCCTAGTGCCCCAATCACAACACACACGCGGGCCGCCAGTTTGACAACGCTGTTTTAATAGGATACATAAGACACCTTTAAGTGCAATCAGCAGGTTGAAGACACTGAACTACTAGACTGATTTACAGGTTGAAGACACACTGAACTATTAGACTTTTATAAAAAGAAAATAACGCATGAATTATTCACAAATGAATGATTTAACTTCAGCTTTTAACTGCAATAGAAATCATCCTATGAGCCTTTTATTACAATGTATATAGGGCTAGATAAATGAGTGATACAATTCATGGTTAAAAGGGGAAATATATGAAATGGTGTGAAAATAGCCGATCTACAAGCTCACAATGTGATTGAAGACGTCAGAATCATAAATAGGTCTAAGAGAGTTGTATACTACAGCTACCTGTAGCCTATAATACATGCAACAATTCAATGTGGGAGTTCAAATATAAATGCCAACACAATAAGTAGGGCACAGCAGGGAATCGAACCCCAATCCCAGTAAAACCAGGAGCTCCATGCCTGCGCCTTTGTTTTGTGTTTTTTTTTTTTTTTACGCGATCGACGCGGCGCAAATGAAACGCGACGCAAAAGGAATAAAAACATGGTTCTTACCTTGAACACCAATCTTCACTGCATAGAGGCAGCTCTTCACTGCAGCAGCAGCATAAGAGTTCTTACCTTGAACACCAATCTTCACTGCATAGAGGCAGCTCTTCACTGAACAAGCAGCATAGAGATCCTACCTTATGTCTTCTTCTGGTGACTTTTCTTCTTTGACTTCATATCCTGAAAAGACAGAAGCAAAGTGTTGAGTTGTGCATGCCTACATGACCATGTAGTCGACCACATCGAGGAAAACATCTATGGGCCCTTGTGGATGTAGCTTTGCCAGCCCCACCCACACTTCTAATTACCAGTGGTGGAAAAATAACTAAAATGTTTTACTTAAGTAAAAGTATCAATTCTGCAATATAGAAATGCTCTTTTATAAGCAAGTCTGGAACTCAAAATGTACTTGAGTAAAAGTACAAAAGTATTGGCATCAAAATGTAAAAGTACTCATTATGCAGAATATCCCATTTCAGTTTTCAAATGTATAAAAATCTTTAGAAAATAGCTGATCTACAAACATTTATTGGCCATTGTGAATGTAGCTTTGTCACACACCGCCCCCCCCCCCCCCCCGCCAAATTGTAACCAGATGGACCCATACAGGTCTAACTCTTGAGAGTGTACACATTGTAACCAAATGGACCCTTACCGTCCAACTCTGAGAGTGTACACATTGCACGGGTCTAACCTTTTAGACCCGTGCACTGGTCTAAAAGGAACCAAATGGACCCTAACAGGTGCATTTGGTTCCAGTTACACTGTCAGAGTTGAAATGTAAAAGTTTAAGAGCCATTGGTTTAGATGACACTATGAGCCATTGGAACAGAGTGTAGATTGAAAGACTTTCCTTCACTCTGTTATAAAATATAAAGCCTCATTGTGTCCATTCCAATGTCATTAATTCACAGACTAGTTACCCAAACTGAATTCTTTTAAACGTTGGTGGTTTATAATAATGTTTAGTTACCTGCTTGCAAGTGTGGAGAGCTGCTGGAGTTCCATCTGAACTGAACCAAACCGAGAACTGGAGTCCCACACCTGAGCTCTATTTATACCTAATTAATCACTGCTCACCACGCCTAGAGCCACACACACACACACACACACACACACACACACACACACACACACACACACACACACACACACACACACACACACACACACACACACACACACACACACACACACACACACACACACACAGACATCAGACATCAGTTTTATGTCTGTTTACATTTAGAATGTGCAGTTTGTCTCCATCACTGAAAATCACAGTCACTGTACTTTAGTACATTTTCTGAACTTATGACTCTGAGTATAGTATAGTCTGACTTAAGAAATAATAACATTATCAGTGTAGTCTGACTTTTTTAATTTTTTTACGTCATATAGTCTGTCTAATTTTTTTTTTACAACTTACATTTTGTAAAACTTGACTCTGACTTAGTGTGCCCTTTTTTTTCTCTCCTTTTTTCCCCACAATTTATTATAGTTTGCCTTGATCGAGAGATTAATGAGACAGCCGTAGGTGAATGTTTGTATCTAAACATCACGCAAATCGGTACACAGTATCTCTATAGTCATTAAACAAAACAGGTCTTTCAGATTTTTCATATTCCATCCTGATTGGCTAAGAATGGCTTACAAAGTTTGCAGGGGTGCTCCGTTTTGAGCAAAATGCCTCAAATCATGAACACGGCATGCAATTTCCGTGATATTTTGTATGCATATTCTCACTAGGCCGAAGAAGAAATGCCACGTGAACATTTTCAACCGATCTGTGTAAAACTTTGTATGTGCACTCGCTAGAGGCCAAGGAAAAACCTTTGCCCTGCATCGTTCTGCCTTTTATAACGCCACCAGGAGGCTGAACACATTTTTGGATATTACTCCTTCAGATTTTGTCCTGTTTGATTTTTCATATTCCAACCTGATTGGCCAAGATTGATCTAAAGTTTTAGGAGTGGCCGCGGAGAAACTTTGCATGCACATTCGCACTATGTTGAGGAACAAATGGCACCCTTTCAACCTTGCCCTATTAGCCTATAGCACCACCAGGAGGCCGATTTTTGTGAAACATTATTTTTTTATATTACTCCTACAAATGTTGTCCAAACATCACGCAAATCAGGACATATTATCTCTTTAGTCCGGTTTTCACAATCCATCCCGATTGGTGAATTCTGAAGACTAGAAGTTCGGCCGGCTGCGCCGGCCTCACATCTAGCGCCCACGCCCACGTAGCGTCCACGCCCACGTAGCGCCCACGCCCACGTAGAGACCACTTGGCAGCGCCGATCACTGGCGTAGCGTCATGAGGGCTAGTGGGGCCATGGCCCGGTCAGTGAAGATTTGCCAGGAAAATGAATTCTGCTCCGACAACAATAGACACAGCCGCCGGCCGCCAGTGACGTTACTGAAGTGATACATTGGCTGGCCCATTCACACCTTTTACAAAGCTAAACCTGCCTACTCCTGCCTATCAATGGTCCAAGTGTGACCTGTAAAGTAGCCTATCGTAGTCTGTAGGAGACATAAGCATGTCCTAAGAGGAGTCCAAAAGAGAATGGATCCTGGGAGTCATGAATTAAATTACAGAGGTGAGTAAATAACTACATGTGCTCAAGTACTGCACTTTACTGGATATCTATCTATCTATCTATCTATCTATCTATCTATCTATCTATCTATCTATCTATCTATCTATCTATCTATCTGTCTATCTCTCTATCTCTATCTCTATCTCTATCTATCTCTCTCTCTATATATATATACACTAGAGTTTCGGGGGGCTACGCCCCCCTCAACCCCAGCCGCGCACGGGGCCCAGCGTGGCCGCGTGTATATTGGGGTACTGAAATTGCTGGAGTAAAACTGTGGAAAAGTTAAAAAAAAAAAAAAAAGAAAATTGAAAAAAATATATTTTTGATGTTTGAGGGGGACCCCCGCGGACCCCCTGCTGGTCGACGGACCCTCTGTGGAGTGTTGGGACGCGCGGGGACCCCCCTGGAACATGGCGGACCCCTTCGGTGTGTTTTTTTTTTTCATGAAGGTGGTTGCTTGTTTCTGGCGCTTGTTTTTAGAGAACCTGGCATGCCAACCTGAACTTGGCAACCCGACTGACATCAGTGACGTGTCCTTGGTATTTGTACTTCCGGGTTGCATAATGATGACATCACCCCAGCGCATGCTGGCGGTGGCGTTACACCAGAAATGGTTCCTGGAGAAAATGGTGACCAAAAAAATGTTTTGGAAAAAAAGGAAAAAACCCCCGCATCGGCTGCCTGCTGTTGTGGTGATTAGGTCGTGCGCACGGTAAACGGTACGAAGCTGCCTCCCCTTCCGTTTTGTCCGACATTTGGTGAGTAGAATTAATTATGTTGCGCGGTGGAAAAGGTGTAGTGAGCAATGAGATGTCCCCTACGCGACGCGTAAATTCAGCGCGGCCGCCGTGGCGAGTCAGTTGGCGACATGTGGTCTGGCGTTGCGTTGTTTATTCGATAACAGAGCTGTGGGGTGTCCGCACCGAGGGTGCGGAAGTCGGTCGCCATTTATATAGTTAGATATCTAAATGGCGAAATGGCTGGGGGGAAATGGGCAATATATTGTTATTTAATATTGTTATTTTATTATGAGTATTAATAAGTTATGATGATTAATTATATCATATGATTAGAATTTTTGATTAAGATATATGATCTTATAATAATCATGGGCATCTAATAATCAAATAATAATACAATGAGTCATCATACATCTTTTCGGTGGCGGGTGTTATACGGAAATGTGTGACCCTGTACAATCTGGTCAAAATGGCGGCCGTTTGTGTGTTGTTTCGCGCGTACACACACACACACACACACACACACACACACACACACACAAGGAATGTGTGTGGAGATGGCGGCTGTTTTTGTGTGTTTGCACAACAGTGCATGTGGACACACGAATGGTGAGTTGGATGCGTCTTTTAATAATCAGAAGACGCACAGTACTGCACACACACACACACACACACACACACACACACACACACACACACACACACACACACACACACACACACACACACACACACACAACAAACTATACTATAAAACATTGGGCACATTGTCAAATAATATAAGAAAGAGGCAAACATGTTGAAAATAGCCGATCTGCAAGCTCACAACGCCTCTCAACGTGAGGGTTGTGAGCTTGTAGATCTGCTATTTTCACAATATTGACTTGTGGAACGGAGTCAAACAAAATGGGGGGGTCCCCAGTTCAAATATGATGTAGGGGGGGGCGGGGGATAGCCACTGCCCTAATCGGACTGAATCTACAACATAATGCAGCCTAAACGTGCGTTGCACGGGGCGGTCCTGCCATTACGTTACATACCACAACATACATCATCTACAATGGACTAACGGAGCAGCAATAATAACATTCACCACACGAATATTGTTGACAAAGTGATTGCACAGCCGCTGCAGTGTCAGATATATGTAAACACTACAGCAAGCTCTCTGCGATGCCATTGTCTGGAAACTGCTCGTAGCGTGACAGGACCAATGAGAGTGAGCGCTTTCGTTGTTGCTAAGATACGGTGCATGGCACACGGCGTCTCTACCCCATAGCTTGTAGATCTCTCACACATGATTGGCGTAGGCTGCGTTGCCAGGTCTGACTTTGTGTCTAAGCAATGGTCGGCTTATTTTTGCGCGCCTTTGGGCTTGTTCGCATAGTGCGCACGGCAGCGCTTGTTTAGCGTACGTCAGCGCGACGTGGCAACGGACGTGGCAACGTGAAAGGGAAGGTGCATGATGATTGGCTGGTGAAAAGAAACACCCGGACGTGAATTTTGAGTGGGCGAAGTGATTTGCATAAGTATTGGAGCATAATGCGTTTGATATTAATTGTACATCCTGCAAGTACAGTGATGGGATGCGAAGCAGCTGGTTTGACAGGCAGAATATTGAGGAATTTTGGGGGAAAATGTGGAGTTAGTTGGGCCATGTGTCTGCTTGGCCATTGAGGTCATACACTCGTGTACACTCCATGAGTGTGGCCGTCAATTATGGTAGCAAGATTGCTGACCTACCTGACCTGGCGGAGACTTGTGCACTATTGTGCACTATGAGCACTATTTCCAGTTGTATTGTACAGTATTACAGCTATACTGTTTTGTATTGGCTTGGGAGGCTCAAGTCAGAGTTCTGTTGTCTGGCCAACCAGAGGAAGAGATTTAAGTTGCCCTATTAGATGTCATACACTCATTCACTTGCTGGTGATGACCGGTGGTCTGCACTTTTTATTTGCTTATATTTTCATCGGACTGTTGTTGATTATACTGTATTAAAAATACAGTATCTGTATCTGAGTGTGCACAGTGAATGTATGTGATTATGTATGTGATTTTACATATAGATTTTTCCATGATTGTCTGCACCACGTGGTTAGCTATAATTCCTGGATTTTGCTTCCTGAGCTACAAAAAAAAACCTTTGCATTGTTGTAAAACAATGCAGCACTGTCTTCTGTTGTGAAAAGTAGTTCACATTTTGGTACAGAAGTTAGCAGTAGTTGTTGGCAATACAGTGTGAATGTCACCTAGGCTAGGTCTTGTTTTGATTCAATGCAATGGTAACATGCTTATACAAAGTTATGAGGCAGGTGTCAACATGACATCCTAAAGTGCCTTGATGGTCTACAACATCATCAGACTCTCTCCTAGGACATGGCACCAGGAGTCAAACCTCTCTGGGTTGTCAGGAAGCTGCTGTTCATCTCCACATCTCACACTGGTCAGATCATCAGATAGGATGCGGTCAGGATGGGCAGTGTTAGGGTCCAGAGTCACTGGAGTGTAGGAGACAATGTCCTTCATCTTGTCCCAGACTCTGAAGGTCAGGTTGCACAGGTGTTTGGCCTCATCTATCAGTGCTCCTGAGACAGGCTGGGGGTCCGGCATTGTGAGCTTGACTCTCTCCATTGTGGTCTTGTAGTTCTTCAGGAATGAGATGTGCTCAGCTCTGAGCTCCTCCTCAATGGATCTAATTGTGTGTGAAAGGGTTGACATATCTCTGTTCAGACCCTCAATCTTCTCCTTCATCAGCTGACTCTTCTGCTGTTCTTCCTCCCTCAGTGCAGCAACCCGGGCCTCCTCTTCCTCTTGTAGAAAATGATGAAGCTTCTTAAACTGCTCCTGAATCTGCATTTCTGTGTGCCAGGTCTGGGCCTTAACGTGTTCTTCTGTTTGGGTGTAGTCTGTTTCAAATTCGTTAAAGACCTTCAGTTTGTCCTGTAAAGGTTCACACAGGTTCCTCAGGACCAAGTTACAGGGTAGATCATTCATTGAATGTGTTTTCTTACAAACTGGACATTCCTTTATGTCCTTCTCTCTCCACCATTTCTACAGACAGGCTTTACAGAAGCTGTATGGCTACACGCCAGGACAACAGGGTCTTTAAAGACGTCACAACACACGGGACAGGAAAAGTCCTCTTCTGAAAGAGACAACTTGGAAGCCATTGTGTCTCTGAGTGAAGCTCCAGAACAGCCAGTCAGTCGCGGTACAGTGCCACACCGAGAATGTTCCCCAGAGATTACTACCCTTTCAGCTGATAGTCAGCAGCAAGTTCCAGTCATGTGGGTCAGTATTCCCTCCTGGGGAAAGACGTTCAGTCCTCCCTCAGTGGAAGTTGTAGTGTCTGAAGGCAAATAGTATTTTCCGTCTCTCTCGCGCACGCGTGTGTGTGTGTGGGTGTCGTTGTCTCGTCAGGGTTAGAAGTGGTTGAGAAGTGTAATAATAACAGCCTGTTTGTTTCACTGCGTTCTCTTAGGTGAGGCAGGTAAGGGCGGGGCTTTACTGTAAATACATTGTCATTCAAGGGCCAAGGTTCAAAGTGTTGTATTGACACATGCTCTTACAACAGCTGTGTCAACATCGCAGGTGGGGAAATCCTTGCTCTTAGAGCCTCAGCTATGTGACAACAATAAAATGCATCAGGATGAAATAGCAAAAAAATTATAACAAATAGACTATGTGGCTTCAAAAATACAATATAAAGTCAAATAAACCGTAGATTGTGAAGTCCTAGGTAGGTATAGGCAGGCAGGCAGGCATGTAGGTATATAGGTAGGTAGGTAGTAGGTAGGTAGGTACAGTAGGTAGGTACAGTAGGTAGGTAGGTAGAGTATAGGTTGTTAGGTAGGATAACATCCATTCCTCTTCTATATGAAGGAGACATGCCATAATTCAATTGAAATAGTTCATTGACAACACTGGCCCAAGACTCCACTGTCAAACAGTCCTGGACCTTACATGTGACCATTGCAAATGTATTGGGTCTCAAACTTTCAACGTTCAATATTTGACACACTTTCAAGAGTTCACAGAAACATCTTTGAGGACCATCTTTGTCCTACATAGAGGAAATGGAATCCAGAGGGTTATTTTTCTGACTAGCATGATGACCAACCTCACGGGGCGCCTTCCTTGTGACAGAGGCGGCCAAAGCAACCATCACTGCAACAACACAGGGGTGACACGGCAGCGCTGTAGAAGTTAATATGCGCCGGTGGTGGTTATACAGAACGGTTGTCTTGTATTCTACTGTAGTGGATAACAACATGTCTGGTTAAATAATGTATTGATTTCTCTGCGTTAGATCAATGGCTTTCACAATGCAGTCACCTCATCTAGAGTATCTCTATCCTTGGATTCAGAGCTGCCTCAATCAGCAGGTATATGTTCATATGCAGTTGCTGTATCTGAAGATTTTGTACTCCACGTGAAGTACTGCCCATGAAACAACTATTTGTCACGGTAATTCTAGGCCCCAAGACAGTTTGACACTTTGTTTGGGTTAAGGAAGGCCCATACTGTACTGATCAACTGTGCAAGCGTGACAATTAGTGTTTAACACCGGGATTCCCGGGATGCGGGAATCCCGGGAATTCAGGGTTTTTTACCATCCCGGGAATTCACTTTGGTTCCCGGGCTTCCCGTTTTTTTTTTTCTTGTTAGAAATGAATACTAATTAGTAGAAAGGCCTATCTACAGCGTGGAGGAATTACTATTATAATTAGGCAAGTTACTTGCCGCGTTGCCGACCAGGGCAGGGTCCCATCGTCCCGTTGTGAACCAATATGGGACGCACTGAATGTAACAGTAATGATAAAACAAAATAAAACACAAGTGGCCGTGATGCCCCATGCCTGCCCTGCGCACGCTGATTTCACTGTTTCCTCTGCTGTCAATATGGTAGACACCAGTTGACTAGTTCAGATTCAACATCATCAAGTGAAACGCTGCATAAACAGTAGGTAGGTTTGATCGAGCCTATATTCCAGCTTAAAATGCGCGCAAGCCAAGCAATGCTTTTGATAGAGAGAGAGGACAGACCGGAGAGCTGGAGAGAGAGAGAGCAAGAGAGAGCGAGAGAGAGCGAGCGAGCGAGAGAGAGAGAGAGATGTGGTCCGATTTTTTTATCATCATTAATGTAGCCTACCCTACCTACACTTGCATTTTAGAACGTTCAAACTACCATTTTACTAGAACTACCCAGTAGAACAAGTGAACTGCACAACAGCTGTCTGTCTCATTGATTATCAGTGCTGGCAGCGCATGCATGTGCACATCAAAATCACACTACAAAACCCCACATTTGATCAACAACAAAATATAGATTAATAGACAACATACAGCCAACATCCCAAAATGGAGTCTTATAATATCCAGCAAGTAGCCTAATATAAATTAATAACTGCAAACAAATGACAAGTTTAGGCTATCAAATCAATATCCTACAAAAGTAGAGATAAGCTGTGACCTCACCGGCGCTCTGATGGACAAAATCCTTTTGCAAATTCTCTTGTCAATAATGATACAAATGGAACGTTTATTTCAGCAGCTAGAGTTTGACATTGTTTGAGTGCGTTTTGAGCGCAGCTCCTCGTTAAGTTAATTGTCTTCACCCGCTGCTGCGCAACAGCGCAGATCTCCGCCAGGGCAGGGCACTATAGGCTATTATATTTATATATTATATTTATATGATTTTAAAAAATCAACTTAAGTCATTATTAGTGCAAGTTCATAGGTGGACACAATAGGGACATTTGGGCACCTCGGTGTAAAATTGGCTATTTAAGTATCTACATATAAATGCATTTTAGTGGGCACTTTTTTTTTTTTTTACCCTTTAACGGGAATTCCCGGGAAGCCCGGGAAAAGGTCTGAAAATTCCCGGGAATTAAAATGAGCTATTTCCCGGAAAATGTTAAACCCTAGTGACAATGACGTTTACAATTTGAGGTAAAAGTCATAAATGGGACTTTGAATATTCTCAGTGAGGAGGTCGACATTTTTTAAAGTTAGATTTTATTTTAAGATGGGTAAACTGCACGCTTCATAATAACATAGATGTATTTCAGTATTTATGTAAGACTGCTTACATTTTTTATTTCAAACAGCAGAATGAGTAGAATCATGGCACTTCCTGGGCAATCTGTTAGTGGGAGAATATTATTTGCTCCAGGACCCAAACAGTAAACCTTTTCAAACTCTGTTAGAGTCTCCAGGGCTACGCTAATTTCTGCCCTTCATGCTGTCTGAGCAACTAGTTTTAGTCAACAATAATCGTGCTGCAGTTTTTAATTTTGATTTAATAGACCTGTTAGTTTTTATCAAAACGCCTTTCTGCCCCTCTCTCTCTCTCTCTCTCTCTGTCTCTCTGTCTCTCTCTCTCTCTCTCTCTCTCTCTCTCTCTCTCTCTCTCTCTCTCTCTCTCTCTCTCTCTCCTCTCTCACTCTCTCCTCTCTCTCTCTCTCTCTCTCTCTCTCTCTCTCTCTCTCTCTCTCTCTCTCTCTCTCTCTCTCTGTCTAGTTCTTTGGCCCCCTTAATTATAAAATAATTGGGAAATCCCGGGTAAATTGCCTGTTCATCAGGAATATTCCTGATAGGCAGTCCATATGCCTACATTCATTAGTGCACATTAATACATTGTGAATAAACACAGCAAAGGTCTCACTTCACTGATGCACACTGCTCTGGGAAAAATGTTATAAATATATCATTTATAAATAAATAATGAATAAATAAATGTGCCAGTTGAAAATACTTGAAGTTTGACAGTTTGGGAATATTTACTTTTACTTTATTTGTTTATTTGGACAGGACAATGCATATTAATGGACGTCACACGGACGTAAATACACCGGATTTAGCAAAGATGCTAATTTTCATCCGCAGACATCACAAAAACATAAAATCAGAAAACAGACAGACAAACGGTGGAATACATTTACATAACATTACATAAGGAACACAGCATAAAAATAAACCTAAAACATGATCTCAAATGGTTGCAGCTTTGGTTCAAGCAACCATCTTTTCAGATTGAATTTAAAAGATGGAAATGTAGCACAATCCCTTATACGCAGAGGAAGGCCATTCCATGCTACACAACCCTGTACTGAGAGGACATTTTGACCGAATGTTGTACAAGGATTCAATACAGTTAGAATTAATAAAACTTTAAACTGGATGTTACAACAGATATTTTGGACCTTTGATTTAAGACTGCACAGCAAGATATGTACAGACATATTCTCCCTAGAGGAAGCCAACTCAGGCCAAAACTTACCAGAGCTGTTATATCTGCGGCGGCAGTGTTGATTATACACAGCAAATTCAGATTTAGTTCCAGTCAGTCTTTTGAATAAAATTGCATTTTAATTTGAGTCATATTTTTCTAATCTGAAACGTGTTTGTTTTTGTTTAGTTTTAGTTGACTAAATATCACAAGATTTTAGTCAACTAAATCTACTGTTGATTTTTTTTTTAACCCACAATTTTGTAACCCTTTTTTTCACCCGTTGACAATTTTCTAAGTGATCCTGGGCGCTGCACTCCCCCCACAGCCTAGGGAGCCCAGGGCCGAGCTCATGCCTCCTTCAATGCATGAGAGCTAACTGACCTTCTTGTCACCTGACAGGGGGGAGTTTCCCCGGTAGGACTTGGAAGGAACACGTTATTCCAACCAGTTCCCTTCTCCTCCATCAGGCGCCCCGGCTGTCATGGGGAGGCGGTATAGCGACCAAGATTACTACATGTTTTTGTGAAGGTATTAACTACCCTATAGGAGACACGGGGAGAACATGCAAACTCCACAAAGAGAGGCCCTTTTGCCAACCCCACCCAGGGTATGGGCGCTGATGACGCGGAGGAGAAGACACGCCCCCCCAGCGCCCCCTGGCGAACCCAGGATCTTCTAGCTGTGATGCGACAGCGTTACCGACTGTGCCACCGTGCCCCAATTTACTGTTGATTTGGCTGTCTGTGGTTTGCTGGCTGTGTGTGATGGTCCTGTCAGCGGAGGTTAACTGAGCTGAGAAGTGAGCTGTGATCCAGTGAGTGGCTCACTGAGGGGCACCTTCCAGGGGCAGACGGAGCTGTGTTCCTGGTTAACGTGTCTCCAGCCAAAGGCCCTTGGCCTCAGATGCAGCGGGATAACTGCTGACGTTGCTGGCCTGAATCCTCCTTGTCCCCGGCCCTCCTAGGCATCTACCGTTAAGGCTCTCTCTTCCCCCTCTACAACCCATTTGGTTTCGGCGGTGATGCCATCCCACTCACTAACGTCATCGTCTGGCTGAGCTTTCCCCCACAGCCTGTCCCCTGGATCGTTGTCCCCGGTTTCATCAGGCTCCCCCAGGTGCAAACGTCCCTGTTTGTCACTCACTGCAGTGGGAGCCTGACAGCCTGTTCCACTTGGTGTCATTTCCAGTGACTTCATCTCAACCACAGCCACCTGTTAACTATCTCAATGCCCCCCCGCATCCCCCCTCCCCCCTCTTCGCAAGCATCAGGCGGGCCAGGTAATCAATCACTCAGCTCACCTGCACTCAGCCAGGTCGCTAAACGATTGGCCTTAATCTCAAATCAAAGCTTTCCAATTTACAAAGGCGACCCTGAAACTAGCAGCAATCTGAGGTTTTAATTGTTGGAGACTCTATCATCAGATTTGTAAAGCTTCCTGGTGCGATTAGATGCCGTCTCTCAAGAGGCAAGACAGCTCATTTTATAGCACCAAAGCACGGTGGTAATGCAAACAGCCGAAAACAGTCCATCTGAAAGCTCACAAATCGACGCGTTGTGAGCTTGTAGATTTGCTATGTTTTGGCACATAACAGTATAAATCAGGCTTAATTCCAATCCCTCTATCTGCCACACTTTGACAGTGTACGCTGGCACTAATGGGGTTAAAAGATCTGTGATGCAGGAAGGGGATAGAACCAGCTGTGCCTTGAAGGTAATCAATAAAATCTTATTTTGAAAATCATGACAATCTACACACACAGAGACCACACAGAAACAATCTCATCACAGTTAAAACCCACTTTTGCAATCTCTGCTGTTCAATCAGCCATTTTCTGTTTGCTCTGTAAGATCCCTTGTCAATAAGTGTTTTATCTGATAGAATTCTACCATGACAAACCGTATTGACCTTTTTCTTATGGTCACATAGTCCTGGATTAATCCTGATGACTGTGTCCCTCTCACTGAGTCCCAGAATGCAATTTTCCACCAGCCAAGAATGAATGTGTAGGAGGGGAAAGGATTATGATTATTATGATTTAAACAACGTTGTAGATCTGCTATCTTCACTATTATCTGTTTGAACATTTCTGGAAAATATCATTGTTTTTATTATTAAATGTCTACATTTTAATACAGCAATGATTGATTACTCAAGTACTTTTAAAAGCAAGTACTCCAGTACTTAAACTTAAGTACAAATTTGACAGAGCAACTTGTAGTTGAGTAATATTGGACCAGGTGTATATATACTTTTACTAAAGTACTGGGGTTGAGTACTTTGTCCACCACTGATTAATGCTAAATTAATTAGAAATTAAGTAGAACCTGCACACCGAGCCAACAGTAAAAAGACATCTTATTTAGTTTGCTTTGCAGATTTTCTTCAGGTCATGACCTGAAGAAAATCCACAAGGGATCGAAACATCTTTCTAATAAATATGTCTCTTTACTACTAGACTGCCCTAGCATGTCTGATATCTGGCATAGAGGGGCGTGTTTAACATCTCCGGAGAGAGAATGCGTGGGATCCCATTGGTTCACCGATCTGTCAGTCACCCCCGCCCCGCTCCGCATAACATTTGGAGCGACGCCCACTGCACTCTGGTTGGTTGAGGATGACTCCCACTTCCTATGCCCGGAACATCAACTCGCTGGTCCAGGCTTTTATTTTTTAGCAAAAATAAAAAATAAAAGCCTGGAGATCGAGGCTACTTTACTAGTAATACGCAGAAATTATTTCAGTTGTTCTCCAGTTGTATTTCATTGACTGGGGTCCCCCATGGGGTCTGTACTTGGTTCCCTCCTTATTTCCTTCCAAATATTTTCACCAAATGTTTGCCTATTTATCCCAAATGTTCACCTGTTATGACATGCCCAGAACATGGACGCTAGGGTTTGTGTGGTTCATGTGCCTACAGCCAGCCTAAACTTCTTCTGATTGTATTCAGGAATCTTCAAAACTTTTATGATTATGTTACAATATGACAGATTTCTTATTCTTGGTGATTGCTTGTTGCCCTTCTTCCTTTTAATTTCTTCTTCCTATTCATTTCTTCTTCCTATTCATGTCTTCTTCCTATTCCTGATTTGATCCAAGATAATAGATTATTTTAATTTGATCCAATATGTGAAGCAACCCGGTCCCCAGTCATGACAAAGGGCAACCCTGCCTTCCCTAAATTCCCTCTCTGTTCCTTTCTTCTGTCAGTCTTTTGCTGCCTCAAACACATTTATAACCACACGGCAGCCTGTCAGGGTTTTTAACAGCTCTAGCACAGATATTTGAGATTCTGTTAGAGATGTGAAGAACTTCTTAATAACTTTTATAAGTGGAGATTTAACACTGAATTCAGAGCAGACTGCTGTGGCCAAGGTCGCCATTGACTTATACTGTTTGCTGCTGTCACAGGCCTGTACTCCTTTTGAATTCTCCTTGACCTCAGCTCAGCCTTTGACACAGCTAGTGGACCATACTATGTTGTCTGAAGAACTGCATTGGCATCAGTGATGAGGCACTGGAGGCAGGGACGTGCAGAAGGATTTGGAGAGCCAGGGGCTGGAATTTCTAAAGGGCACCTATTGGATACCATACTTTTAGGCCCGAAAACCCGAAAAAGTCACGCACCCAACAAGGTTTGAACTGAGCAGATTGGACCTTCCGTTCCAGAGATAATGGCCAAAACATTTTCGCCGATTTTCGATTGCCGATTGCCGATTTTCGATTGAGTTTTGACCAGTGTCGCTTGTTTTTCTTTAATAACACGGCTAGGAAGGTCGTACGGCGACAAACTAGATACCTGAGGAAAGTTAACTTTGATTAGCATCCAATACATCCACTGCCATTTCCGTCGGCCTTACAGTTAGGCCGCTAGGGGCAGCTGAAATCATTTAAAAATAAAAATAGTCTGGAGAGGGCACTTTTTACGAACCGGTCCGTATCTGTAATGCTTAGAGATTCCTCCTCCTCTTGTGCTCATCTCTTTTGTGTGGGGTTAACCAGGGGTCCATTTTGGGTCCCCTCTTATTCACTATATACATGCTGTACTACCTCTGGGGCAAAATCATGTGTAAACATGACATTATCTTCCTTTGCTATGCAGGTGACAGCCGATTGTATGTCCCATTCCAAAACCTGGTACCACCAATCTTTCTTGTATTATGCTATGCCTTGCTGAAGAAAAAAAATGGATGTCCATTGTCCAAACATGTCTTGCAATTGAATGTCTCCAAATCAGAAATGATTGAATGACCCCCTCTGGCCTCAGCACTAGCAGCATTAAAAAAAATCCTCTCGTCTTGGTTCCTTATTTAACCCTTTAAGACCGGGAAAGCATCATTTGTGTCATTTTAAGATTTCTTTGGCTATTCAAAAAATAGCAGATCTACAAGCTCATCGCACGGCACCGAGTGCCTCGCTATGAGCTTGTAGATCTGCTATTTTTTTTAATCGTGAAAATGTGTGCAAATCTTTGAATGTACTGTACGTTTTTTAAAGCCAACATTTTTAACTAAAATTTGCTTCTGGGGGATTCTACAAATGTCTTCTAAATCCTAAGTTTAAAAAAAACAAACGTATGTTGTTATAATATCAGTGGTTCTCAAACTTTTTCATGTCAAGGGCCCCCAAAATGATATGTATTTGGCTGCGGACCCCCCATCTCAAAATATGTTCCAGGGACCCCCAGAAGCAAAGATTTGAGTTAAAAATGTTCGCTTTAAAATATTACATATTCAAAGATTTGCACACATTTTCAAGATTTTTCAAAAATAGCAGATCTACAAGCTCATAGCGCAGCACTCGGTGCCGCGCTATGAGCTTGTATATCTGCTATTTTTGAATAGCCCCCAAAAAATCTAAAATGACACAGATGCGTTCCCGGTCTTTAAGGGTTAATAATACTATTTGAAAAGAGGCCCACAGGTGACCAAAGTGTTGCAGTCTTGCTTTGCCCAACTGAGCTAATCAAGATCAGGTCATATCCGTTCCTTTGCAGACTTAGAAAAGGCCATCCATGTTTTTTGTTTTGTTTAGTTTTTTTTCCAAACTTTACTTTTGAAAGGCATTGGTATTCTGGTATCAGCAGGCAAATCATCTCACGGCCGCAGTTGTTAAATAAAACGCTGCTGTCTGTCTTTTAACACTGTAACACCAGTGGTTGCTGGCTGCCCTTTACTGGTTATGTGTCAGTTTTAGAATAGATAATGCTTTGTTCTCGTATTTACGTTTTATGCTCTGTTTCCCTGTGCAATGTAATGTAATGTACCTGTTTTTGTTTCTATATGTTATCTGTGGGACTGCGGATGTAAATTAGCATCTTTGCTAAATCCCGGTGTATTTACGTTGCATTGCTATATAATGTTCATTAATATGCGGCGTCCAAATAAAGTCAAAGTATCACAATGGCCTCCTTTATAATTGCATGGAAGATTGAAGTTGAGACCAGAAAAGTGTGCTCCTCGGAGCACAGGTCTCCGCCAGGTCGGGTTGCCTACCCAGGGCCGGAAATATAGTCTTGGCCACATGCACGTTCTGCCTGGCGAACAGGCGGAGACAATAACTGTGTAAATTATAATCCTTATGCTATAGATGTACTACTACAATCCTATCTGCATTCTGGCCACTGTACATTTTATTTTTTTTAAATTTTAATTCATAAACATATTGTTCAAAAAAGTATGTACTACCAAATTATCTGTCATTGTCTTTTCTTGTTTTATATTTTATAGTTGTTTATACTCTGATGTGTTTATCATGTTACTAAAAATTCCAATAAAGTGGAGGAGGCCTACGAGCGGAAGATGCTGAGGTACGCCGATCTCGCAGCAGATGCTCAACAACAAGGCTGGAAAGCGAAGGTCTGCCCAGTGGAAGTAGGTTGCAGAGGGTTCGTAGCTACCTCAACATCTAGGCTACTCAGGGAGATGGGAGTACGAGGGAAGGTCCACCGGCAGGCGGTCAAGGACCTCTCCAGGGCTGCTGAAAAGGGGAGTCAGTGGCTGTGGATGAGGAAAAAGGACCCCTCATGGGCCTTCAGATGAGTCGGTGACATCTAGTAGGGAGTGAACCTGGGACGCTGGGATTCACTGCTGAATCCTCTGGAGGTGTCGTGGGCTTGTCAGCGAAACACCCAAGAAGGAGGGCCTGCCCACCTGATGACCCAAACGGTGTCACCGCTCATCTGAAAACCCACAGTGTCTCATCGGTGCTTCGATTACCAACATCGATCCTACACAACAGGTATGCGGTCAGGCGCAAGCTTGGCTCAGGGAGGAGGAGGACGCCCCTGCCATGCAGAGTCCACTGCACTTTGGATTACAACATCATTTCCTGTGTTTCATGAAACTTGTTTCATATTTTATAGTTGTTTATACTCTGATGTGTTTATCATGTTACTAAAAATTCCAATAGAAAAAGTATTAAAACAAAAGAAAAAAGTATGTACTGTACGCATGTGTGCAATGGAGCTTGTCCTTCCATCATTGCATTCTATATGCATTTCTCTCTATGGATTGTGTTGGTAAGGGCTTAACTACAAACATATTGTACTGCCTGATGGACACTGAGATAGTCAGGCAGTGGCTCTGCATTTCGTTGTTGTTGTTGGGCTCTTATCTCCATATTTTAAAGGATCTAAACCATGAATTTAAAAAGAATATTGAATATTTAATATCATATTGTTTATGTCCCGCAAACATTTTTCAAAAGGTTTGAGCCTAAATCAAGTTGGCCTGTTTTGAGACCAATTTACATAAAACCCCAGATATGCTGTGAAAGCCTGAGTGCTCAAACTGGGGTATTTTTGGGATAGAGGAGAGGTAGGGACACCAAAAACACACAAAAAAGAAGGAAAAGTTCAAATTCATGTGTAGTCCATTTAACTTTTTTTTTCCCGTAAATGAACGCCCTGTTTGATCATACAACAGTGACACACAAAAGCATCCAAAATTGCAAGCTCTACAAGCTTGAACGTTTTTAGCTCGTCAATTTGTGCATAGAGTAACACGTAGAGTGTTGTCCTTGGTCTGGATGGATGGATGGATGGATGGATGATTGTACAACGAAGTGGCACAACGAAATCCATTTCATTGAGGCTGGCTGCCTGTTTCCTTTCTTGGGTCAACAAGCTAACTTGTTTTGTGGCTTGCTTGGCTCAATACGTGACCATTTCTTTTTATGACAGGATATCAGCTATTTCACAGTCATGAATTTTGAACAGAAGGGCCCCTCAAGACGTCAAAGAGTGCACTTCCCCCTCTGTGCTGAACGTCTACCTCAGTCTCCACTGAAATACACATTGTGATTTGTTTCATTCAAAAACTGCACACATAATTTACTATCGACAGCTAAGGACTGGACAAGGAGGCCACAATGTTACCAGACTTCTACTTCTATTCTTCTTTTTCTTTTTTCTTTTTTTAACATGAATGGACAGCACTTACATGTATTTTGTCTGAATAATAATAGGCTATAAATGTGCTAACCAGGTTAACCTAGATGCTGCGCAGTTATTGTACTCAGATAATATTAATCATATTCCAGTAGTTTTTTTTGTTTTCTTTATTTTTAGTTTTTTTTTAGTTTTCTCAGATGCTCAATCACTGCCATACAATTGCCATAATACACCAAACGACTCTTGCCTTAAATTGGAAGTGTTATTTGGAATTGATTGCTGTTTTCTTCTGCTATAGACCAATTATTTGTTTACTAACATTGAGACTGGATGCACAGGTGATTGTTTCATGCAATCAATTCTCAGCCTGTTGTTTTACCCCCTCTTGTGTGTTGGCTAGTGAGGCGCGTCCTAGCGAGACCTGATAGAATGGGTTTCATTAGCCAGTATGATGTTTGGAGGCAGTGTGTCTTCGTCTGCTAAGGGGTCTATATGAAGTTGTGAGGAACAAGAGGTTCTGCTGCCCTCCTAAGGCTAAAATATCACTTCGCTGAATAGGAGGAGTCCCCTTTGCTTGATTGATAGATGTTTCTTTCAACATCTCAGCAGGTTCTCAAGCTAGCCTACACTAGAGCTAGGTCTGGGCGATATGACTTCAAATAAATATCACCATCATTTCAAACTTTTGCCTACATTACGATTAACCCATTAAGGCCCGAGGTCGATTCTACAAAATGTCTTCTAAATCCGAACAGTAAAAAAAAAAAAAAAAAAAACCTATCAGTGGTTCTCAATTTTTTTTCATGTCAAGGTCCCCCAAAATGATATGTATTTGGCCGCGGACCCCCATCTCAAAATATTTTGTTTGAGGGACCCCCAGAAGCAAAGATTTGAGTTACAAATGTTCGATTTAAAAAATATATATATTCAAAGATTTGCACACATTTTCAAGATTTTTCAAAAATAGCAGATCTACAAGCTTGTAGCGCGGCACCGGGCTTGTATATCTGCTATTTTTGAATAGCCAAATAAATCTTAAAATGATACAGATGTGCACCCCCGGTCTTAATCGGCTAATGAACGATTATTAAAAACAAAAGATGAAAATAGCAGATCTACAAGCTCACAGCATGTCACGTTGCTGATTTGACTCATTGTGAGCTTGCAGATTGGCTATTTTCACAATTATTGTACGCCACCTCTGTACAATAAAGTATAATACAGGGTTAAGTGGTTGATCAGACTCATTGATTTAGTGGATTATAAAAAAGTCTATTAGAACATTCTTGTGTTGATTTGTATAAGAAATGGATTTCTTTTTTTAAACCTGCTTGTCGATTATTCAATGAAATGAGCCAGATTAAGTGGCTTATTGGGTAGGGTTTGGATCCTTTAGGATTTTAGCGATTCCGGTTCCTTAAAGATTCCCTAATGGTTCGAATCCTTAACGGCTCCCTTTAACGATTCCTATACTATTCCCTGTGGTGGTGAGAGTACTCACATGTTTTACTTAAGTAAAAGTATCAATTCTGCAATGTTGAAATACCCTGTTACAAGTAAAAGTCTGGAATTGAAAATGTACTTGAGTAAAAGTACAAAAGTATTGGTATCAAAATGTACCAAAAGTAAAAGTACTAGTACAAGCTCATAGGGCGGCACCAAGTGCCGCCCTATGAGTTTGTAGATCTGCTATTTTTGATTTGTGAAAATATTTGACTATATTACTACATTTATAACTCAAATCTTAGCTTCTGGGGGTCCCTGGAACAAAACATTTTGAGATGGGGGTCCGCAGCCAAATACAATGATCTATTTGGGGGTCCTTGACATGAAAAAGTTTGAGCACCACTGACCTAGGGCCTCCTCCTCCTCCTCCTCCTCCTCCTCCTCCTCCACACTGTGGAGCTTCAGGTCAGCTCCATGCAGCCCACTCATCTCCCCCGTCAGCTGCTGCTTCACCGTCCTGTTTCCTTTCATCTCTGTGAGCTCATCTCCTGACAAACACGCTGCTGGCAGAGGACAAGGGCTCAATAAGGTGGGGAAGAGAGAAAAGAAAAGAAAGGAACGAAATACAGACAGACAGACAGCTGTACTGTATTATATACTATATTCTTTGTTGTGTGATGGTGGTGTATGGTGAGAATTTGCCTTGCACGGCATCGGATCAGAGATCTGCACCTGCAGACACAGTCGAGTGACAACTACATTCAATGAATGGGCTATAGAACTGGATGGAAGCAATTTGGAAATGTAAAAGTACAGCTTCACAGACCCAAGGCTAAGACATGAGGGGCAGTCCTCCATATGGTGTCAGGATTGGTTTTCAAAGCAATTGTCGTATAGGTTTGTTACCGCTGGTTGTCTCTTTTGGCCTGGCGGAGACTATATTTTGCACCCGGTCCGTCCATGCGTCCGTCCGTTAGTGTCCGTCTGTCTGCGAGCAGCTAATCTCTGGCACTGTTGGCCCGGTCAATGCGAAACTACACACTCCCTAGAGGCCACCAGGATGCTGACTTTTGTAAAACATTTTTTTTTAATATTACACCTTTAGATTTTGTCCAAAAATCACGCCAATCGGTACACAGTATCTCTATAGTCATGTGATCAAGACGGATGTGTCCGATATTTCATATTCCTTCCTAATTGGCTAACATGGCTTCCAAAGTTTGCAGGATAGGTCCGTTTTGAACGCAGGGTGCGATTTTTGCAACAAAAAAAAAGCGGTCCTATTTTACCGTGCATGGCTGTAAAATACATCAAAATGGTACTTAAGTACAGTACTTGAGTAAATGTACTTAGTTACTTTCCACCACTGGATATAGTTCAAATGCAGAGAGAGAGAGAGAGAGAGAGAGAGAGAGAGAGAAAGATGGATGTGGGGGGGACGGGGTTCCGGGTTCAGGACAGGGAACACGAGGACTCTCATTAAATAATTACAGCCAGTGGTCACGAACCTGAGGAAATGACAGTATGACAAGGTCGCTCTGCCTGTCAGCGGAGGGCACACTGTCACAAAGCAGACCCGCAGCCCAGCTCTGCCTTTTCTTTCTCTCAAACCATCAAAGCCAGGATATATATAGGGCAGATGAAACACAGAAGGATGTGGAGAAAAAAAGAAGTTTCTTTGATATACAACGTGAATCAATGCGATATTTCATTGAAGCCGTTTTCTCTGTGATACTTCCTCTCTTTTTCCCGGCAGCCGTTGATGCTGCACATTAATATTGGCAGCCTGCGTTGAGCTTGGCAGGGAGAATTGGACTTCAACCGTGTTTTAATGGGGATCAAATGGAACAAGCTCAAACAAAATACACTCTTACATTCCGAGCTAATGAGCTTGGTCACACATTACAAATAACATTTTTTTTCCCTCTCTATAGTCTTTCTGGGACGGCTCTGTATTCCGCGAGATTCAAATTGTTAGCAAGTAGCGTGAAAAAAATGTATTTTTAGTGGGTGAGCGAGCAAGCGAGCGGGCCAGCCAGCCAGCGAGTGATTGAGACAATGCAAACCTGTTGCCTGCCAGCCCTGTGGGCCTGGTGATGACAGACTGACAGATTGAGGGACTGACCTAGAGACTGGCACAGTGGCAGGTTGACGGTAGAGTGGAACGACTGGCTGACGGACGTGATTGGTTGATTGACTGGCAGCCAGAGAGTAGGCAGGTGTTGGCTGCGACGCGCCTCTTCCTGAGATCCATCCAGAAAGCCTGATTCATACAACGGTGTCCCTCGCCAGAAAAAGGCTGTTCGACAAGCTCAGACTCGCGACGCGCCCTGAGCTTGTAGATCTGTTATTTTTAGGCGAACGGCCTCGCTGTGCGACGGAGCATTAGGCTCAAGCGTTAGGCTAAGGTGCAGCCTAGCTGCCAATGACGAGAATGACGAGATGTAGTCTTTTCAGTGGTTTTCCACTAGATGGCGCTGTTCGCTAACCTGGGAGTCACCATTTCACTCCCAGAGGAGCAAAGCAGCAGCAAATCACGTGATCGCAAAAAAAAACCAGCCTGTTCATTTCCTTGTTATTCGATTTGGGAAAATGGCCTTTTCTCTGTTTCTGTTGCTTTTTGTCGAAAACAGCCTACATTCAACTGCCCACAACTATGGAACGGATGATCGCGGTGGCACACTAAGGTTTTATAGATTACCGATCAATAGGAACTTAGTAGCTGAGTATACCACATTCGTTCCATGGCTCCAAGCCGGAACGTAATCGATTGATTGATCATTACAAATATGAAAATGTATAAGCCCACCCATCTGATCACCTAACACGACAGCCATTCGGCTGCCCTTGTTAAGTGGTCAGATGGGTGGGCCGCGAACGCTTTCAATTTGTTGAAGTGGGCACCTAATCAGAAAAGATTGAGCAGTACATAGAGGTTCCACTCATAAGCTACGCCTCTACTCAATCAGACTCTCCGACTCACGGTGGCCTTTATACTCAAAGATCTCCGTATCGGTTCTGTTACTTTTGTGCCATCCGTATGCTGCAGCACCTGTAAATGAGAGGTAGTTAAGCTCATAGCGCGGCACCGAGTGCCACGCTATGAGCTTGTAGATCTGCTATTTTTTTTTAACTCGTGAAAATCTGTGCAAATCTTTGAATATATATTTTGTAACTCAAATCTTTGCTTCTGGGGGTTGCCTGGAACCAAATATTGTGAGATGGGGATCCATGGCCAAATACATTATCTAAAAATGTTTTCTAAATCCTAACAGTATGTTGTTATATCAGTGGTGCTCCAACTTCTCCACGTCAAGGACCCCAAAAATGGCAAAATGGTATTTGGCCGCGGACCCCAATCTCAAAATATGTTGTTCCAGGGACTCCCAGAAGCACAGATCGGAGTTAAAAATGTTTGCTTTAAAACATTTAAATATTTGCACAGATTTGTAGATTATAGATTTTCCACGAAATAAATAGCAGATCCACGCTATGAGCTTGTATATCTGAAATGTTTTAACAGCCAAAGAAATCTTAAAATGACACAGATGCGTTCCCTGTCATAATGGATTAAAAGAACCGATTTCCAACTGGAAAATAGAGCGCAACACCTAAATTATGTCTCATTATGTCTCATACAGTAATAAATTGGGCTTCAGCGGGAGATGTTAGATTTGGGGCCTCATTAGGGATGGTGAGTGGGTTTTTTAGGGGTTGCCTCCATAACCAATGCAAGCTGTCTTATTTACAGCTTGTCTGATTTTAACAAGCATTTGAAATCCACGTTCCTTTTTGTCTCTTTCTCCTCAAAGCCTGTCAATCTGACTAAGCTCAAGTGGAAGATGCAGTGTTCAGACAGACCAGTTATTATATTATTAGTTATTATAGTCTTGAAATAATCATTAGTTTATTTTATTGGTGTTTGGTTTCAGTTTAGTTCTAGTAAACTTTCTGAGTACATCATTAGTTTTAGTTGTAGTTTAGTTCCAGGAATTGGGGGGGGAAACTAAAACCAATGCAATTGTGTTTCATTTTAGTCCCTTTTCTGTTTACCCTTTTTAACCCATTAAGACCGGGAATCTGTGTCACTTTTAGATTTATTTGGCTATTCAAAAATAGCAGATATACAAGCTCATAGCGCGGCACCGAGTGCCGCGCTATGAGCTTGTAGATCTGCTGTTTTTGAAAAAGAAAATTGAAAATGTGTGCAAATCTTTGAGTATACAAATATATATATTTTTGAAGGGAACATTTGTAACTCAAATCTTTGCACCTGGGGGGATTCTACAAAATGTCTTCTAAATCCTAACAGTTTAAAAAAAAAAAGGTATGTTTTTAGCCCTATGTTTTAAGCAAAGATTTGAGTTACAAATGTTCGCTTTACAACGTCTTATTCAAAGATTTGCACAAACGTTCACGTTTTTCTTCAGAAATAACAGATATACAAGCACATGTATATCTGCTATTTTTGAACAGCCAAAGAAATATTAAATTGACACACAGATGCGTTCCCAGTCTTAATGGATTAAACTATATAGATTTTTTTATTTCACTAGTTTTAGCTTTAATCTCAGTTTTATATATTACCCCATTTCAACTTTTCAACTCTCTGTGCCACAGGGATGGTATTGGGGATTTTCTGCTAAAAGGCTCTTTAAAAAGTCTAGGCCAGTTTCAATGAGATCGATACAGATTTCACGTATCTGTTCTTCACCTCCCATCTTCCCAACAAATCCACTGACAAGATAAGAAACGTCAAATTGCATCCCCAAATCCTTTCCAAGTCAAATTAGATTTCTCGGGTTGTATTATGCTGCTCCCTGAGCACGGGTCTGCTAATCCAATCATGGCGCGCCAGGCTTCACTTCACCCCAGTGGAAGACAACATCCACAGAATCAAATAAGATCAGTATTTTATTCCAAAAGGGATTTGCGAATGAAGCAATCACTGAGTGTTGTTATTGAGTTGCATCTCTATGCATCATTAGCTTCAGAGGCAAATAAAACATACATAACCTATAATCATCAGTGGTGGAAAAAGTACTCGCATGTTTTACTCAAGTAAAAGTATTAATACCACAATCTAGAAAAAACTCTGTTACAAGTAAAAGTCTGGTATTTAAAATTGACTAAAAGTAAAAAGTACAAAAGTATTGCCCTCAAAATATCCTTAAAGTACCAAAAGTAAAAATACTTGTTATGCAGAATGAGCATTTCACAAGTTCAATATGTATACAATCTTTTGAAAATAGCTGATCAGCTATTTTCAAAAAGCCGGAGTATATATAAGGCTGAAGTGGTTCATGTATGTGTTGTAATAATAATCTAAATCTAAAAAGTAACTAGTAACTAAAGTGTTTAAACAATTGTAGTGGAGTACAATGTTTGCCTCTGAGATGTAATGGAGTTTGGAGTTTTGAAAATGAGAAAAAAATCCAGTAAAGATACCTCTGTGTGTACTGAAGTACAATACTTGAGTACATGTACTTAGTTACTTTCCACCACTGCAAAAGCGATTGGCGAATGAAGCAAATCACTGAATAGGAAGCTTGTTATTGAGTCGCATCTCTATGCATGCATCATTAGCTTCAGAGGAAAATAACTACAAAACATAAATAACCTATAATGTTATGAGGTAAGACGACCAATATGTGTATTTAATCCTCTATTCCTTATAAAAAAATATATAACCACTACTGTGGATATACCGAGGACGATGAAAAATCAATGTTTAATATTTTTCGAGGCTCTGCTCAAGTGCACAAGCTGTCTACAGCCCAGCTGAATAATGGTTGTTAGTGCGGATCATTCCCATTCAAAGGCAATTGATAGTCTTTATTAGTTATCATTGTTCAGCTGCTTTGGCAGTGCGAAAGGGTTGCCATTTTATATCACTTCAGGGTCACTGCATCAAGCCATGGAGATTGGGGAAACAAGGATTAAATGCTCCCTGGAAGATGCCCTACGAAAAGACGGGTAACGTCAAATTAAAATGAACGATTGCACAGTTATGCTCAACTAAATCCTTATTGTTTTAACTGTGTTTACCGCCACAGCTACAGCTTTTGCATTGATTTATTGAGCCCTGTTTTCTGCACTGACGGCAGACTTTTGAGTAAAAAGGGAAATATGCATGAATGTTAAAGTGCTTCAGTGATTCACTGGGCTTGTCATAAGTGAAGGCACACATTCAGAAAACCATTACTGGGAGGCTGGTTCCAAAAACCTTGCATGGCACCATATGACAGCATTTACTGTGGCAGCTTATTGTGGGGAGATGTTATTCAATATCTTGCTATGCCATTACTCTAATGGGCAACATAGACGTTTTGTGAGCAAGGTTAAAGGTTCAAATTTGAATGTTACATCTGGGTTTTTCTTTTTCCTTCTGGACAAAAAAGCGACGGCGTAAAATCAGCCAGAAGTTTGCTCTGCAGCTGAATATGCAGAAACAGTCAACAGATGTAAACAATATCAGAGTGAAATGAATTTGAAGCGAGCACTTGAGGTGAACTTCTGCAACAGAAAAAAAAACTGGTACTGGAATGAAATTAGAGGTGTAGAGGACGGTACCATTATGTTCTGTATGAGACTGAATCAATTCAACTGAGTTAAAAATAGATGAAGTGCAGGTTACGCATCTTTTTACTTGAAAATGTATATGCCATTTCAATGGAGTGTTTGATATAGTTGCTAGGTAACAGGTGCAACTTGTGCTTGGGCTTATGTTCCCCATAGAATTCGAGTCCCATGTAAACACAACTTTGCAGATCTGCAGCACACGCCATATTTTGAGTAAATCGATCAATTACGTGTATGTGACCCCCGGTTGATAGTGTTCCAGTTCCAATTTTGTCAGGTTATTGTCTCCTTCTCTCAATGTTTTGTACCCTGATTGCACCTGATTTTTCATATTCCATCCTGATTGGCTAAGATTGACATCTAAAGTTTGCGGGAGTGGCTCGTTTTGAACTGAATGCCGCAAATCATGAACGCAGCGTCCAATTGCGGTGAAACTTTGCACGCAGATCTGCACTACGTGGAGGAACAAATGCCACACGTAGCATTGCCTTATTATAGCGCCACCAGGAGGCTGCTCTATGCTGTGTCCAAACATCACGCAAATCAGTACACATTATCTCTATAGTCAAGTAATCAAGACGGATTCGTCCGATTTTTCATATTCCATCCTGATTGGCGAATTCCGAACATTGCTGGCCCACAATAACCTACCTGAATTCTCTCTCCTGATTGGATATTGGTATCCCGACCTGAAAAAATGCATGTAGTACAATGGATCTCTCTCCAAAGAAATCTGGCATCGGTCGGGGCTCTAATCTTAAAAATCCTCTCCCTGCTCCAGTCTGTAGTCAAATGTCAAACCTTTCAAAAAAAAAGACCACCATTGTCCCCCCTGTCCCTGACAAACCAGAAGTGCTCGGCCTGAATGACCGGCCACTCTTTATAGCACTTACGCCTGTCACCGAGCGGCCATTTCACCTCCTCACTGACTGACACAGTACATCCGCTACGGTTTGATCACAGGTCAATGCACTATAGTACGCCCTCCTCCTCCACACTGCCCGGTCCCAAACCAACAGGTCGTTCAGGGACAGCTTCAAGCCACAACAATGTTGAACTCTTGCACAGGTGCAGTGGTGGGGAAAAGTACAAAAGTATTGGTATAAAAATGGACTTAAAGTACCGAAAGTAGAAAGTGCTCATTAGGCAGATTGATTGTCCCATTTCACAAGTTTCCAAATGTATAACATCTTTTGAAAATAGCAGATCTACAAGCTCACAATGTGCATTGTGAGCTTGTAGATCGGCTATTTTCAAATGGCCGAGATGTAATAGGGCTGAATGGTTAAAGGCATAGTAGGGAAGTTCAGAACTAAACAAACACCGCCACTCCAGCAGTTCTTTTCCCCGACCACCAGGGGGTGACGCAGGAGCGAGTTCCATAGAGCAAGGGTACATTTCAAGGAACCGTGCCCCAAACAGGTTGCTTTATTGGGATACAATATGCGGAAATGCCTGCCCTGCTGGTTCTCTGAATTTTTATTTTTAAATAGGCTCTTTCATGATAAATTGACCACATATATGAAGTTAAACAACTACATTCTATCCACACGCTATCTTAAAAGTAAATTCGGTGCCTCAAAAACGAAGTTTGAGAGCGTTTTAAAACCGAAAGTAAAACGTTCATATGGACACGGACGTGCACGGACGCGCACATGCGTGCGTTAATTTACGTACTGGACATAAACATAGAACACATAAACATTAGGGAAAATACGGATTTCAGAAGGAGGACTGTGTTTCAGTGCATTAAAACACCCCAGCATCATTATATAGTGGCTGATAGAGGGGAAAAAATGCAAAATATATATATATATATATTTTTTTAAATTTAGGCTTAATGTTCCCTACAATACCTTTAATGTTTGTTTTGTAATGATAATCAAAATCTACAAAGTGACTAGTAACTAAAGTTTTCAAATAATTGTAAAAGTACAATATTTGCCTCTGAGATGTAGTGGAGTAGAAGTGAAAGTACTGAAAATTGGAAAAATACCTTACTTTCCACCACTCCACAGGTGTCCTTTCAGAAAACAACAACTAGAAGTGCAATTATTATTTTTTAAATATAGCAGATCTACAAGCTCAAAACGCGTCGCTTCGCGCCTTGTTTCGAGCTTGTGGATCTGCTACTTTTGATGCTTTTGTATGATGCTGTAGTATGATCATTCAAGTAGGGCATTAATTTACAAAAAAAACACAAAAAGTTAGAAAATGGTGATAAGAGGTTTCTGCCCGACGGCAACGATATGCATAAAACAACCGAATTTGAGGTTAAATGCTAAAACGCTTGGGGGTTGAAAATTGCCATCCCCCGGAACCCCAAATGACACCGCTGAACACTTGTCACCCACGTTCCATCCCCAACCATCAGTCATTGCACCACTCTCCCTCCCTCCCTGTCATACACATTATTGATACACACTTCACTTTATCTCATTGTTCACTTTACCAAGCTTTTACTGCAGTCACTTTAGTCGCCTGACATTCACCGCACCATGACTATAGCCTAATGATGTTGACTTTCCACTTTCCGTTTCATCTTGTATTTTATGTTTTGAAATATTTGCTATCCTTATTGTACATTTTCATCTTTGACTTATAGTAGGCTGTATTAACTTTATATATTGCTTTGACTTGTTATAGATTTGGGTTCATATCTTTGATATTATCTGTTGAGGAAGATTCAAAGTCCAAGCTTTCCATTGCCAATACTGACTTCTACCGGCTGTATTATTGTGCATTTGATGAATACAGATGGAACTGCAGGTAGTTTTCCTTACCCGTGCTATAGCTCATGTTGTGATATAAGTACAGTACAATAAATTGTAGTACAACAATGGCACTGTAGAAAACCAGATAATAATACTTTTGCTGTAATAAAGTCCTATAGTCATACAGTACCAATTTCTACAGAAAGTTTACAACTTTGGGTAAAGTAACTAATTCATGCTCTGTCGCACAGTGGCATCGCGTGTCGACAATAGCAGATCTACAGTCTCACACTGTGTTAAAGACCAGTGTTGCCAGGTTTCGCGAGAGAAACAAGCGACAAGGTCTATATGAAAATAAGCCCAAGCGACTATCTACGCGAGCCCTTTAAACCTATACATTTGAAAATAGGCGATCTACAATTTCACTTGTAGCTTGTAGATCTGCTATTTAAAAAAAAAAATCTAATAGAAAATGTGATTTTTTTTAAATATTTTTGAAACAACACAAATCTTGTATGGAGGTCCCTGGCTGAAAATATTTTCAGATGGGGGTCTGCAAGACAAATACATATTAATTTGGGGGTCCTTGTATCTGATACGCATGGAGGAGGGGATCTGGGGACAGCAATAATGTAAACTTCTGTTCAAATAGCCTTTTTCATGTGATAATGTGGCGTCTGAGGTGAAGGCTTGTGTGTGACTATTGTCGTGAGGTGAAAATGGCCGCTGGCCATTGGAGTTATGAAGTAATTCACACATTAACTAATTAACAATTAGAGCGGTTATTTCATTCGGCAGCCACCGCGTGCGTACATACGTGCGTGTGCACGTCCGCGTGCCGTGCGTGTGGGAGGGAATAATTATAATATGCCCCCCGAAAAAACCTAGAACACACCACTGGCTTGTAGGTCAACTTTTGTTCGTCGTGCAACAAATATGCGACAAAATAGCCTATATGAACTGGGCTTTACACTGCCTGCTACCCAGTGGTGTAAAGTAACCAAGTACATTTACTCAAGTACTGTACTTAAGTACAATTTTGAGGTATTTTTACTCTATTGGAGTATTTCCACTACATACTCCACTAAACTACTCCACTAAATCTCAGAGACAAATTATACTTTTACTCCACTACAATTATTTGAAAACGTTAGTTACTAGTTACTTTGTAGATTTGAATTAGTATTACAAAACATACATTACCCACTTCAGCCATACATTTTGGTCATTTGAAAATAGCCGATCTACAAGCTCACAATGTGTCGTGATGCGATGCATTGTGAGCTTGTAGATCTGCTATTCTGGGACCTTCTGCATAATGAGTACTTTCTACTTTAGGTACTTTAAGTACATGTTGATACCAATACTTTTGTACTTTTACTCAAGTACATTTTTAATTCTGGACTTTTACTTGTAACAGAGTATTTCTACAATGCAACAGTGATACTTTTACTTAAGTAAAAACAAATCTGTACTTTTCCCACCACTGCCCATGCTACCACAGTGCAATAGAATCTCACCATCTACATATGTATCATCACTGTCCATTTGGAGAAGCTTCAAATGTATTTGATAGAGGTAAACTGTGACCGGGGACGTGGCAAACTGTGGATAACTGTCGCGTTGGGACCCATAATCTAGACAAAGTGCCAGTATGTATACAGTGGTCGGTGGTCATAAATGATGAATGGCCTTATTTAAATGGAGTTCTCGTCCTGCGTTCTCCATACCTCATCAGCAACACATGTAAATGTTGCTCGTTGAAACGTTGCACATCTTTCAATTTGCGAAGCACGCCGTTTAGACCACATGCTGGAGAGCCCACTGAATTCTAATGTCAGGCGTTCGGGGACAACTTTAGGGAGTTGTATGAGATGCATCTGATACCAGCCTAAATCTAATGGTTCTCAAAGTGGGGTCCAGGGACCCTTTCGGGTGTCCTTTGATGGGGTTCCAGGGGCGAGACGAGGAACAGTTTAAACACTTGAGCCCTGTTTTATATTCGCCGGCGATTCGAAAATGTGTGAAAAATCCAGAAAGATCTTCCAGTTTTTGGAGGGAGATCCCAACACAGTCGCACAATGTGATGTCAGAATAGATGTCTGCTGACATTATACTGTAGGCATAAATGGTTGCAGCTATTTTCACAATTTTTGCACATATGTATTTGTGTATATGCCTTATATATACATATACATATACTGTTTGCACACACACGCGCACACACACACACACACACACACACACACACACACACACACACACACACACACACACACGCACACACGCACACACACACACACACACACACACACACACACACACACACACACGCACACACACACGCAGTAGTTGTGCGGAGACATTCATCCATCAGTGGGTGACATGAACTTGTCAGATGTTTGCAGATTGTATCGTTGTGTGTGCCATTAAAATCCTTGCACTATAACACTCTACCAGCCTGGCTGTGCTCGTCAAATATAATTGTTGTGTCAAGGTGTGCTGCTACCATTCTATGCTGACTGTGTAGGAGTGCTTCAACTTAAACACCGGTAGTTGCATTTCTAGATGCCAACCAATGTGTACATTATTGCTCTGATGGATGGTACAATATGCTGGGGCGTGTGTGTGCGTTTGTTATGTGCTACTAAATACTAAATACTGTCATTTTTACAGTATATTACTTTCATTTAACACAGAGCAGCTGAAACTGGTCTAATCTTCTATATATTCTGTCGGGTGGAAACCTCATATGTCCAAAACTGTTTCAAATTCAAAAAATTGTCGAGCTTGTGGATCTTCTACTTTTGATGCTTTTGTGTGACACTGTAATATATATGATCAAGTAGGGCATTAATTGACGAGAAAATAAAACACAACAAGTTAAAATATGGAGATGAGAGGTTTCTTTCCGACAGCAACGATATACAGCATATCCTCCACTCTCCTGTTTCACTGACACTTCACTAACTATGAGATAACTAAAGAAGGGTTGATTAAGTACACTTCTAGCCTGTATTTTATTAATAACTTATACTGTATATCATTCTGCCAAAATAGAAAATAAGTCTAACTTTTTGTTTATGCAAAAACGCACCAGTTTAATTTTCCTCTATTCACAATCATACTGTTAATTGGTGGCAGCCCTGTTTTTGTTCACGGCCCCTGGCAGCAGTCAACACCAGTATTTTATGATGACCTTTTTCTCTGTGCGACCATGATGTGTTAATAATGATAATAATAGCCCAGATTTATATGGCGCTTTTGTACCGAAAGTCGCTTCACATAAAAGAAAAGGAAGGAACCAACTTTATTAAGAAAAAAAAGAAAACAATAAAAGGATAAGTGCTAGAATAAAATCGATAAAAGGTTAAGCATGGGTTAGAGAGAGACATCGTAACTGGACCTCAGCTGGGAAAAGCTATCCTGACGAGGTGGGTTTTGAGTGAGGTTTTGAAGGAGGGGAGGGAGGGGACATTTTTGATATGGTTGGGGAGTGCATTCCAGAGGGAGCGGGCAGCAACAGAGAAAGCCCTGTCCTCCCAGGTACGGTACTTGGCCTGGGGGACCTCCAAGAGGTTGGCTTCACTGGACCTGAGGGAACGGGAGGGGACATAATGTTGAGTAGATAAGAGAGTTGGGGGGAGGTAGGGGCTGGCGTCAGGTTGGCACTGGGCTGGCACAGCCATACGCTGCCATATTGCGGTGCCTTGTCAGGAAGAGCCACCATGTCTCTTTAGGCCCTAAACAACAACACCGGCCGGTATGTTTTATAGACGCCTTAACATACAACGTCACACTGATAAGAACCAGTATGCTCATGCAGGCCGGCACCAAATGAACCCCACCGCTCATAAGATGCAATGTTAAAGTGGTCACAGCCTCACGTGTAAAAATGCATCCCAGATGCTGTTTTTCTCCCAGTGTGGAGGAGGAATGCTTAGGATCTTTACTGTGATCTCTCGCTCTTGAAATATATATTTCTTGGTTTCTGTTGTGTGTAAACAATAATAGCAATTCAAAGCAGTTGTCCTCAAAACCCCACCTCCAATGGCTGTCATATGAACGGAGGGAGCGCTCTATGATCATGGCACCTGCTCCTGCTCTTGCTCGCGCAGCTGCAGCCCGTCAAGCCTAATTTATGCTCCGTCCCGCGAAGGTGTCGCACGCCGAGAACGGCCGAGAATAGCAGATCTCCAAGCTCACAACGGTCTCATCCACGACGCGGTTGTGAGCTTGTTAGCAATACCGTTGCAGGGTGAAGTACATATGTCTTGCTAGGGTGCACCTCACTAGCCAACACACAGGAGGTTGAATGAACTGAAACCAGTCTGTTTCTGTTGGGAATTGATTACATGAAACCGTCACCTGTGCGTCCAATCTCAATGTTTGTAAACACATAATTGGTCTATTGAGAAAGAGCCATTGCAATATACAATATGCAAATATAATCAATGTAGCGTGATTTATATTCTCAAAGAAGCACAGTAGCAGCATTAAGGACAGATAAAAGGCGAACATTACGTCCTGCACAAATCATTGAGTCATTTCAAAATTGTGAGTTCAACAGCAAAGTTACAAATCACATAATATTCAAATGTGAAGTCTACAGCATGAGACGACGGGGCTTGCACTTGAAAATGTCTATAATTTAATCGCAGATCAAACCTTCAGTTAAATCTCTCTCAAACTATATAGGAGACTTTTAGTGACTCATTTCGGTGAAGGTGTTGAGGGGGTGAATTGCTGCCCTGCTGCCCACTTGCCCAGTGTTGTTAAGCAATATCAGTCGCCTACTGTAATCACCGCGGCAGTACTCTAACAGAAATGTACATGGCACTATGGTGGCTACGCCTCTGCATGCACAGCAGCCTGCCATATTGGAAAGAAATTCGGCTTCTTCCTTACTTACCTTCACAGGTGTTACCAATGACACTAATGAAGGCTCTGTCCATTTAGTGGCCATTTGGACCCCCCCCCCCCCCCCTTCCCCCCCCAAGGAACCATGAGGGTACGTAGACCACACTTTGAGACCCACTGGTGTAGCAGAGTGTTTGCAATATCAGCCATTTCTTTCCAATATGGCTGCTGTGCATAGAGGCTATTACCACTCCAAAGTAAAGTCAAACATACTACACGCCAGAAAATAAACACATGCACTGTGCAACAACATGAGAAATTTCTGACACTGATGTGTGACTGTGCCCTTAATTTGTGAGCCACACAGAGAGCCTCTAAAATGACAGCTAATGGGCTTCAATATGAAGCCCTTCACAGAGGGACAGCCTTTTACCACTAGCACCTGTAATGATGGCCAGTTTATACACACTGTCATAGAAAATACACACTGTTGGCTTTGCCAGAACATTATTATTTTCAATGTTTACATTTTTTGTTCGATTTGTTGTACTCAATTAAAATACAACTCGTGTTTTCTTGCTTTCACAGTGATAACCCCAACAAAAGCAGAAGCCTTTTGATCGTTGTACTCCTCAGTGAGTCATGTGCCTTGGACAAGAGATTTTTGCAAATAATTTGCCTGGCAGGTACAAATGGGTGTTTAGCTGCATTCAATTAAACTTTAACAATCTTTTTATACATTCAACTTCAGGGGGTTTGTTATGTAATTCGTAGTTAGATTTGTACACTGTGAGCTTGTAGGCAATTCTTTTTTTTTATATAAATGGTGGGCTTTATTAAAGGCAGTGGTGGGATGTAACTAGTACAAGTACAATTTTGAGGTACTTTTACTTTACTGGAGTATGTCAATTAAACAATACTTTATACTATACACTTCTCAGAGGCAACTATTGTAGGCTACTTTTAACTCCACTACAAATATTTGAAAACTTTAGTTACAAGTTACTTTGTAGATTTAGATTATTATTACAAAAAAAAACACTTAAACCCTCGTTTGTACTTAATCCAGGGGCGGCCGCCGGCCATAGCTGAGTAGTGAGCCCGCCTAGGGAGCCAGAGGCCCTAGTTGCCCAGGTTCAATTCCAGGCCAGGCCAGCATATGTGTCGATGAAATGAAATTTGTCCCTGAGCAAGACTCTTAACCCCTAATTGCTCACAGGTTCTCATTGGAAACAAGACCGCGAGGACTTTCATGAACGACCTGTTAAAAGGAATTATCCTTATCCATTCGAATATAGTTGATCTACAAGCTACGCGTTATGAGCTTGTAGATGTGTGCCAATAGGACTAATGGTGGCGCTAGAGCAACCGTCCAAACTTTCAAACTTTCAAAATTCAGTCAGTCGTAATAATATTAGCTCTAACACTTTGCGACATTCACCAACGTGTATAGTATAGGGCCAAAAGTGGGCAGAAACATTCAAATGAATGATGAAATCTGTCACTCTCTTTTTCTCATAAACTGTAAAACTAATTAAACCTATCTTCTGCCACATCGTGTGCTCATTTGACGCCAAACTGGCAACACGGAACCTTCAGACTGTCCTCCGCCTACAAGCCAGACAGATGGGAGATATATTCTAATCTAAATTAACCCTTTAGGACCGGGAACGCATCTGTGTCATGCAAAAAAAAAATAGCAGATATTCAAGCTCATAGCGCGGCACCGAGTGCCACGCTATGAGCTTGTAGATCGCGGCACCTGAGAGCCACGGCACCTGAGAGCCACTGATACTGTATATATAGCAATACGTTTTTTTTTTTAACTGTTAGGATTTAGAAGACATTTGTAGAATCCCCAGAAGCCAAGATTTGAGTTAAAAATATTCGCTTAAAAAATACATGTATTCAAAGATTTGCCCAAATTTTCACGATTTTTCAAAAAATATTGCAGATCTACAAGCTCGTAGCCACTAGCCAAAGTATAAAATAATGGTTAAAGTGGTTACACCGATTTGTTCCCGGTTTGAATGGGTTAAGTCCACGGGTCATCAAAATGAGGTGGGGGGGGTGGTATAGGGACCTGGGGGAATATTAGCATTTCCCAGTCTTATTTGTGTGTGGCCACGCAGCCATAGGCCAAATTGACCACGGATATACGCTCTAAAAGTGTGGAAAAACATATTTTTCATCTCAGCAGGTCTTTCAGAACTTTATTGTGACTTTGACTGAAAAATTGCCTCCGTGCTCCACTATATCGTTGGATTACTTAACTTTACCTGAAACAGTTTTCTGTGAACCTGTGGTTCCCTTTATTCAAACCCTGTTCAAAGCTCCTTCAGACTCTGTCTGCTTTTGTAGTCCAAAACTTCAAAACAAATCTTGACATAGGGAGTGGAAGAGGCGGGTTTAATGGTTTAGGGAACATTTTGATCCAGACCGTTCTGCTGATCCACTCTACTATATATGTCTCATTTCCTCCTCTCGCTAGTTTCCATCTTTCTTTCTTCCTTTATTCCACGTGTGCTTCCAACTGCCCCTTTATTTGCTGTAAGTTATTACTGATAAGGAGTTTCAGAGGTACTCTGTTTTAAATATACTGTTTTAACCCATGAAATGTGAACCGTTCACATAGTTCAGTGTTTGTCATGTAGTCCATGAACTGTATGGAATCTGTATGGAACTAAAAATAACTAAACAAGAAAAAAGATATACTTGCATGCATACCCAGTGTCTATGTTCCTACAGAAGATTTCACACCTACTGTTGATACAGTACTTGATTGGAAGATTAGGACGGTAATCTTTTGCAATTGCATTCATTATACATATTCCATCAGAATATAGGATGTAAATCATAATGGGACATGTTAAGGTAGTGAGGGCTCACAGCACTACATTTGCTTGGCTGGATGGGTCTATTTTTGATTCAGTCTCCTCGGTTTGAGCCATTATGTGCTGCCTAAAATAATGTTTCTGATAGGCAAAATGGGCGATTGTTTGCCCAGTCAATTACCCTAGCAGCATTGTAGGATTTTGACACCCAATGGGCAGATATTTCTAATAAATGTGCCCAGGCTGTAGAGATTGTGAATTATTCTCTGCAGACTCTGGACTGGCATTTCATTTCATTTCATAGTTCATTTACAGTCTGTGTTCTCTTTTAAAGGTGCTGCAAGTGAAATATATATTTTGAAAGATAAGTTTATCTTTAAAAAGTTAAAGCTCTCTATATTCTGATTGATAGTGTTTGTTCGGCGTCTCCCCATCTCTCCAGCTCTTCAATAAACAGAAAATGGCATTTTCATGCGGGCTACAAAATGTCCTCCAGTCAGGAGAAAGAACCCCACAAAGATAATTTATCAGCTTGCGTTCCAGTTGTTTTTGTTTTATCACTTCCAATTTAACTTGTTTATCCTGTATCCAAAATAAAACTAAAATGAAAAATTCAAAACTATTATAACCTTGAGGACGCTCTCCCCCGTTTCTCCCATAGAAGGGAAATGAACAGGGAAGCCACCTCTCTGAACTGCATTTCTGAGTCTGGCCTTACTCGCAGAGTGACTGTCTATCTGTTTATTCACATGAGCAGCGCAGTGCGACCCCACTGACCAGAGCAAGAACACAGCCGCTGTGTCGCTCCGCAAATGAAAAGCCCTTTACTCCTCTCTCAGCTGATCGTGGCTCTCTGCACGCCAGTGTGGTTCACCACCTAGCCCAGGCCAATTAAATATGAATGGACGCTCATCTCCTTACACACAACAACAATACAATATTTAGTACAGCGTCGTCTGTCAGTAGCACGCGCCTTTCACATCTCCCGGCGCGTGCACCTTGAACTACTGAGACTTTAAACCATGTGATCCTCCACATCGAATACCCTTTTCTTTTAAACGGAGAGAGAACAGTCTTGGGTTTCGGGCTTGACATTGCAGCAACAAGAGAAAACAACAATATTAGCAGTAAAAACGATACTAACATCACAGGGACTGATAATGAAAAACTATATATATATATATATATAAAACAAAGGACATTCGGGGAGTTGCTTCCTTGGCCTACTGGCAGTATGCACAATACATTGGGCTCTGATTGGTCAAGTGGTTTGCAAGATTAGCCCCAAACTTCTAGACAGCTTGGCCCCGTCACCGTCAGTGCCACGCTGTAAAAATGTGAAACGGTAACAATTGTGCATCCTTTTCTTGGCTTTTGCCTAGTCTGTGAGAAAGTAGACCGTGGGCCTCATGCTTAAGGACGGTGTCACACACCAAAAATAGCTGATCTACAAACCCACTACACATTGCAACACCATTGTATGACGACGCATAAATCAGGCTTCAGTTCTCGGTCGTGACAGTTGCTTCCAGCATTCTGTGACATTACGGCGTCTATAAATGAATTATAATGTGTGTGTGTCAGTGTGTGTGTGTGTCAGTGTGTGTGTGTGTGTGTGTGTGTGTGTGTGTGTGTGTGTGTGTGTGTGTGTGTTTCCCGGATGCATTCAAAATGCATGCTGCCCTGCTGGATGACATGAGATTTGACAGTAGTGGCACCAGGTACGAGTTGTTGTTGGAGTGTAATAGTTGTGCCACGGAGCTGTGGGGGGGGTACACCTTGTCACAGGACAAAGGTGAAAGGATATACAAGTAAGTGACGGCCTCACATACTAGCCTACTGCCTATACCTCCTCCTACCACCATGTGTGTCTCCATTATTTGCACACTCTCAGAGTTAAATTAATACTGAGGATTTTACCGTGTGCAGAGCAAGGGTTCTCAAACTTTTCAGGCGGTGACCCCCAGGCACTTGGAACTGTAGTCATCATTACATTTAGTTTGACTCGGTTCCACAGTTAAATATGGTGAAGGTAGCCGAACTACAAGCTCACACAGCGAGACGTTGTGAGGTTGTAGATCGGCTATTTTCACAATGTTTGCCTCTTTCCTACGTAATATTTGACGATTTGGCCTAGTTGGTATTAAAAAGGTCTTAAAAGTCATTCAATTGTAACTTTAGAAATGTGCAGATACTCTGTATGCACTTATACTATATGTTGGTTTGTTTACTGTTGAGCGAGAACACAATGTTGCAAATTAAGGTAATCATCTGGGGACCCCCCTTCCCCCGACCCCCAGTTTGGTAAACCACTGGTGCGGAGAGCAAACAGAGAGACCGGAGTGTATTGCATGCTAAGTAAGTGTGCGCCGTGTCAGAAGCCATGAGCGTCCTAGTTGTCATAAGAAATGGGCATTCCATGTACTCCCCCTCGGTAGCAAGGAGAGGGGAGTGAGCTGGTTGACCTCCCTGTCAGCGCCTACGCTCCCATCCGTCACACCACACACCGTTATTAATGTGACAGCGCCATTTAAGCCCATCCATCATCCAGCGCCAGCATCAGACTGCTCATCACCGGCACTCAGGTACGGAACCACCCAAACCGTCCAAAACGATTGATTACTGTGACTTTGAAACGCTATCTCTCCTCAAATTCCTGTTTTTGCTCCTCTGATATTTGCATGGCATCATTTGGGACTGATGTGTAGTTTATGAGAGTTAGCCAGGACGACTTGACAGAAAGTTCTCTTATGTCATGAATCCAAGATAGAATTTTTATCATTTTAGAAAATTGCCCATGTAGGTCTCCTATCTTAATAAGCATATCTCTGCTGTCCGGCAGAAACCAGCTTTTTTTCAGGAAATGAAAAAAAGTGTAGTAAGGAGGTTTTGTTCATCATTGATAAGAACAGCTGAATGGACCTCCAAGCTCACAATGAGGTTGGAGGTCAAAGGGGGTGGAGCCTGGAGTCAGCAAAACCAGCTTAGCAGAAAGTTTGAGGATCCAATGGAGTTAGCTGGGTTTTCATTGGTTCAAAAAAATTTTTACCAACACACAGACGTAAAGGGTGTTCAAGAGCACTGATTTATGGAAAAAAATGCAATAGTGTCAAAATGGAGTTAGCTGGTTCCTGCCGGACAGCAACGATCCTACTGTATTTGAAGTCGAATTAGGGATATATATATATATCCACCAGGAAATGCACCTTACTCGTTTGTGTACACACATTCTGATTTGCTCTATATATATATATATATATGTCAAGATACGCCATTCCCAACGGCGTAATGAGTGATTACAACAACATTATTTTCACCATTGAACGTTGACCTTTTTTGATGCATAAGTTAATCAGACAATTAGGCATTTTGCAGACTCTCAACTTACAGAGAGAGTAAGGGTCCATTTGGTTCCATTTGTACACTGTCAGAGTTACAGACCTGTAGTGGCTCATTTGGAACCTTCTCAAGGAACCCTGAGAGGGTCCCTGGACCCCACTTTGAGAACCACTGTTCATGACAGTTCTGCAGTTATTCTGCTAAGACACAAACCAACCGACCGACCGACCAACCGACAGACAGACAGATGGTTGAAACATAATTATCCTTTAACCACGTTCAAACCTGCCGTCCCTATGTTGTGCTGTGGCATTATGAATAATATTATATATTATTATTGCGCGTTTTGACACATTTTCAAAAACAGGGAAAATATCAGGTCTACAAGCTCACAGAGTGTCACATCACAACACTTTGCGAGCTTGCATGTAGACCTGATATTTTCGCCCAGGCGACACCACCGTATGAATGCTAAAATAGGGCTTAAGCGGGTAACCGTGGTGGTTAGCTTTTACCATCTCCTATCAGACCAAGGATCTCATTTCGGTTGGATAAGTGGAGGACGGATTAGCCTTTTTGGCTAAAGGTGGCTCTTAACCTCTCCTCTCCTCTCTCGCATGAGAGACATCAGCGACAAAACTCATTCAAATGTGGGTTTTGCAAAAACACTTTATACTTTAACCCATTAAGACCTGAGGCCGATTCTACAAATGCCTTCTGAATCAGTAGTTCTCACAATCTTTCCAAAAATGTTCAAATATAGCAGATGTACAAGCTCGGCACGAGCGCGGCATGAGGTGACGCGCTGGGAGCTTGTACATCTGCTATTTTTGAATAGCCAACGCAAAAATCTAAAATGACGCAGATTCTTTCCTGGTTTTAAGGGGTTAATAGATTTTGAAACGCTGTGTGGGTTCGTAATTGAAATATCTGAAATCAGGTGCTCTTTGGACAGAGTTAAGTATTTCTTCCCTGCTGAAAACGCAAGGTGCTGCCCGCCTGAGAAACGCTTCCAAACGTTGAAAAAAATTTCAACTCTCGGCAATAAGCAGATAAAAACGTCACACGTGAACGTGCAGCGCAAAAATAGAAGTTCAGCGCCTCGTCATGCTGCTGGAGTTTACCAAAACGCAGCGCTTCGGTTGTAAGCAAAAACAAGTTCATGTTCCTTTCCTAAAAAGAAAACGACAGTATGTCTGACTTCATAATTCCATTGATCAGTGTACTGACCTCTGCAAATACATTGTAAGAAAACCACAATACTGCACGAGTAGTTCATAAAATGTCCCCCCAATGCATAACGTACTTAAATGAGATAGCTACACAATAAAGTACATAAAACTAATGTTTGTACACTTGGCACTACTGTACATCTGCTATCATCTTCTTACACCCCTGTGAATACATTTAGTCTTTTTAATTACATGTAGGGTATAAGTGATTTACTTTGGTTAAAAGAAGTGTTAAATAGCTCTATATTCTGATAGTACTCATTGCTATAGAGTGTTTGTTCAGTAAAAGGAGTCTTCCATGCCTCTCCAGCTCTTTATTAAACAGAAAATGCATTTTCAGTGCTCTCTCTCTCTGATTGGTTTAAATGTGGTCACCTACCTGAAAATGTATCTATATTCTGTTTACTAAAGAGCTGGAGAGACCCCTGAGACCGAACAAACGCTCTGTAGCAATGGTTACTATCAGAATATAGTACTTTAACCTTTTAGCAAAAAGAAAACAAATTACCAAAAAATATCACTAACCCTACCTTTAACTAGACGTGCAACTGTGTACTTTCAATACTTTTTCTTCTGCAAGTCAATCCATTGAAACCAGGCCATGTGCTGTCTGTCGCCCATCTTTTCCTGTCTGGAAACCAGCAGAAGACATGAGAGAGAGGGGACCGTGCTGTCAGGGCCCCGGAGCACTGCCTGGTGACAGACAGCAGCAGACTGGGGGGGGTGGAGGGGGGGGGGACACAGAGAGGGGATAGAACATTCATGTACCTGCTTTGGTTGCGTGTCTGTCTATCTGTCTGTCTGTGTGAGTCTACCGTCACCCCCCCCCCCCCCCCCCGCCTTTCTTTCTGCAGCAGGGCTAGGCTGGTGATCTGCGTCTTATCCTGCAGGTCCCCATGGTGCACCTTCACATCTGCCTCCTGCTCCTGTCCATCTGCTCCAATGTTTCCTCTGGAGAGGTGTTTTTTTTTCTCCTCGTCTTCGTTAAGGTTGGCAGTCTCCCCACGTGTCGGATTCACCACCACCAATAAAAAAAAGAAAGAAGAAGCAGATTTGCATGCTTGTAGATCGGCTATTTTCGCCACGCAAACCCCATCGTGAGAATCGGTATAAAATAGGGCTCAAACACTTAAACCCCAGCATCCGTATTCGCTGAAAATAGTAGATCTATAGAAGTTCACCAAAAAACGGCCAATCTACAAGCGAATATATTCATAATGTACAGCGAAAACAGAAAAGGCACTAGTGTAGAGCCTGAGGGAGTCCGCTCAACAACGTAGGGGTTTAATTGGTTAAAGGTGGTGTAAGTTTGTAGTTTGTTTTGTTAAAAAGTTAAAGCACTTGACTATATTCTGATAGTAATCATTGCCATAGAGTGTTTCTTCAGTAACGCAGGTCTCCTGAATCTCTCCATTAATAAATAGAAAATACATTTTCAGGTGGGTTGCCAATTTCATCCGGGAGAGATTATTATCAGTTTCACTCCTATAGCGTCGCCATTTCAATTTGTTCTGCTCATTTCTTTTGTTGCATCACTTCCAATGTCTCTTGTTTATGTTGTATAGCCTATACTGCATGATTTGACATCCTGACCTGAAAATGAATTTTTGAAGAGGGAAGAGCTGGCAAGACATGCGTGACCCCTGTTATTGCACAAACACCCTATACCGAGGCAATAACTGCGATATGAATATGAAGCTATTCAACACTTGTTTTCCATGCTTTTCTTTACAAAAAAAATATCGCAGCACCTTTAAGAGGTTACGGATCATGTTCTCCGGAGGATCTGCTGCATGGTTAAGGCTCTTTCACAGTTCGGTTTTAGGGCAAAACTGTGCTTTGTGTGCTTAAGAAATGCCTGTGTATTCATAGGAAATTACAGCGATCCTTGAGTGTTTCTCAAAGTGGGTTCCGGGGACCCCCAGGGGTCCTTGGCCCCCAGCAAAATGAATTAATATAGCAACAAAATCAGTTCAACCACTTATTGACCTTTTATACTTTGGCTATCAAAAAATAGCAGATATACAAGCTCATAGCGCGGCACCGAGTGCCGCGCTATGAGCTTGTAGATCTGCTATTTTTGAAAAATCGTGAAACTTTGTGCAAACCTTTAATATATATTTTTGCATCGGCTATTTCAAATAAAAAGGCTTGTAAAGTTTGGTGTCCGGCCAAATACATACTGTAATACACAATACAAATACATGTCCTTGACATGAAAAAGTGTGAGGACCAGTGATGCTTGAGGGATGCAGTGGAGAGAGAGTAGCAGCTCATCTGAAATCAGGATGCATCTCTGTGAGTCAGAGGGAACGACACAAGCAAACTGTATCTGGATGTTCCACCTATACTTTACCTGAAGCTCATCGGGGAGAGCTTGGCTTGAACATGTTCTTTTTAGTGGTCTAAGTTCAACTTGAATACAGTATAACGGTTAACTGTATTCTCTGCTGTATTACCTCCAGTGGCGGAAAGTAACAAAGTACATTTACTCAAGTACTGACATTTTGAGGCATTTTTTTTACTTTACTAGTTAGGTATTTCCAATTTTCTGTACTTTTACTTACTCCACTACATCTCAGAGGCAAATATTATACTTTTACTCCACTACAATTATTTGAAAACATGAGTTACTAGTTACAAAACATATACCACTTCAGCCCTATATACATTTCGGCCATTTGAAAATGGCCTATCTACAAGCTCACAATGCGTTGCGATGCGACGCATTGTGAGCTTGTAGATCTGCTATTATTATACATTTGAAAACTTGTCTAATGGGACATTCTGCATAATGAGTACTCTCTACTTTTGGCACGTCAAGCACATTTTGATACCAATACTTTTGTACTTTTACTCAAGTACATTTTAATATGGGACTTCTACTCGTAACAGAGTACATCTACACTGCAGTATTGATACTTTTTCTCATGTAAAACACGGGAGTACTTCTTCCATCCCTGTCTCATATTTATACAGTGGATTGCAGTGGTCTGCAGACAGAGGCTATTTTGAGACCGTGTATGTGCCTTGTGCCACCACAACATGACGAACTGTGTCCACACAGTGCCCCCTTGTGGCTTACATATGACATGAAGGAATGGACCATGTCAAAGCTTTTTGAAATGCCATGCAGCCATCCGCATAGCCAAACGCTTATTCAGGCTCGGCGGCATTCTAAGCAAAAATAATGCATACTAATCCTATAATCTACGGCTCCTTTATACCATATCCTTTGTGTTTCTATTAGGAATTTACATAAAATTGCATGAAAAAACATCATTTCTTAGGGTAAATACGGGATAAAGGCTCCACACAGCTCTGCATCTATTGAGGATCTTTCAATGCAGCGATGCTGCATTATGAATGACAAAACATAACTGGATATGAATGGATGATCATAGGGGAGGGAGCCGGTATACAGTATGCCTATAACCCATTCAATCCGGGAACGCATCTGTGTCATTTTTAAGATTTATTTGGGCTATTCAAAAATAGCAGATCTAGCTCATAGAGTTTTTTTCTCTGTGCTGAGAAGATTTTTTTTGCAAACATTTGTAACTCAAATCTTTGCTTCTGGGGGTCCCTGGAACAAAATATTTTACAAATGTTCGCTTTAAAGTTCGGGGGTGTTGTTCATCATTGATAAGAACAGCTGAATGGACCTCCAAGCTCACAATGAGGCTGGAGGTCAAAAGGGGGTGGAGCCTGGAGTCAGCGAAACCAGCTAACTCCACCCCGGGCCGCTGTGGTAGAGTTAGCTGGTTTAGCAGAGAGTTTGAGGATATAATGGAGTTAGCTGGGTTTGTCAGAAGCACTTTTTAATACTTTTTATTGGTCAATATTTATTTTACCAACACATAGACGTGAAGGGTGTTCAATGGCCCTGATTTATGGGGAAAAAAATGCAAAAGCGTCAACATGGAGTTAGCTGGTTTCTGCCGGACAGCAACGATATTTAAAGATTCGCTCAAATGTTCACGATTTTTCAAAAACAGCAGATCTACAAGCTCATAGCGCGGTGCCGCGCTATGAGCTTGTAGATCTGCTATATTTGAATAGCCAAAGAAATCTAAAATGACAGAGACGCGTTCCCGGATTGAATGGGATAAAGCTAAGGCTACATACTAAGCATGAATGATATAGGCTATACACAGGGCCCTCATTTCCATTCCAGGCATACTGTATGTGTGTGTGTGATATGCTTTGTGTGGGACATGAAAGTGGCGAGGGATACTCAGAGGCTACGAAACTAGCACTATAATTCTCAATGCACCCTTTGTGTGTTGCTTCCAGCATCAGGAGGAAGAAGGCAGAAGAGGCTCTCTCTCTCTCTCTCTCTCTCTCTCTCTCTCTCTCTCTCTCTCTCTCCCGTGAGGATATTGCTGGTAATATAACATTTACAGTAGCCTATATATATATTTAAAAAAAAAAAGTAAAACAATTTCTTAAAGTACTTATTATAGGGCAAGACCACTTTGGTGGAGGGTTGTGTAGTTACCTTCTTTGAAAAGGATACCAGCACACACTTTCATCCGTTTAGGATCTTGTTTTTTATTCAAGTCTCATCGCCCCCAGCAGCACAAATTTAACCGGACGTTTCGGCTTCACAGGCCTTCCTCAGCATGTGTCACACGCTGAGGAAGGCCTGTGAGGCATTCTTTTCAAAGAAACGGTTTCTGCCTGAACCGTACGCACCTGTTACTTTTTGTACTTTGAACGACTCGCCTGATGAGTGCTTGCTTCTTTCTTTGTCAAGTTATTGTGTAGTTACCTTGCCATGGCGTAATTCCAAAGGTGAACAAGAAATCAAAAACAGCTCTCAAAGTCACTCTTTTAGCACGTAAACGAACGCAAACAAAGTTGATTCAGACAATACAGAGCATCACACAACACAGTACTGTTTGTTTTTTTGATAAAAATGTTAACTTCCTGTTGATTGTGCCATTTTTATTAGGAAGAAAACAGCCATTATTTTTTATTTCTTCGCCACCTTTGGAGTCACATCATGGCAAACCCAAACCTCTACCAAAGTGGTCTTTGTGGCCCTTTAACGTAGAACTTAAAGTATACTACGCTATTTCCATTGATCTAAGCCAGAACGCAATCGATTGATGGACCATTAAAATAAACATGCTCTAAAAATGCCAACGGCGGCCACGTTAAGCGGTCAGATGGGTGGGCTGCAAACGCTTTCGAGATTTCCAACTGCAGGCCCTGATCCAGACAAAAGGTTGAGAACCACTGCATTAGAAGCACTTGAAACCTTCCAGGAGTAGAGGCCAGGCTCTGCCCTTTAATGCCAACAGTTATCCTGTCTTGTTTCCCTGTGCAGAGTGCTCTCAGTAAACTGCCTAGCTAAGGGCCGGGGTGAAAAATGCACTCCCAAGACATGGTTATTATGTAAGGTTCTGCCAGCGAGCAGTGCTGTTTCGATCGGCAGTGGGCAACACTTTGAGATTAGGGCTCTATTGATGACTTTCATCTGTGGAGTGTGGACTTAATATCAGCTCTCTCTCTCTCTCTCTATCTCTATCTGTTAGCCTCTCAATAACACACACATAATAAGACGGGCACTCACGCGCACACACGCCGTGCACGGTCGCCACAGACGCACGCCACGCACGCATGCGCGCACTCACACTCACACGCACACTCTGTCTCTCTCTCACGCGCACATGTGCACACGAGCACGTGCACACACACACACACACACACACACACACACACACACACACACAGACACACACACACACACACACACACACACACACACACACACACACACACACACACACACACACACACACACACACACACACACACACACACTCACACACACACAACCGATCACATTTAAAAGGCACATGAACACACATAATGCACACAAGACCACTTCTGCACATTGACGCAACGTGTTGTGAGCTTGTAGATTGGCTTCAGTGTCTGCTAGTGTGATGCTTACAATAGAGTTTTTGCTATTTAACAGCAAACACATGAACAGGTAAAGCTTGTTGTTTACCCAGGGTGTCGGACTAAGTACGAAACTTGTTTCCAGCCGGACCCTGCATGGAAGCCTTGCTCAAGGGCTATTCAGCGGTGATTCATGATTGATGTGATGAATTGGGGAATCGAACTAGGGACCTTCCGGTATCAAGGCCGCCCCTCTAACCACTAGGCCACCGCTGCCACAGGTGCATGCTTGCCTGGGGGCTTACAGTATTGCAATTTACAATTGCAATTTACAATTTAGGCATTTAGCAGACGCTCTTAATCCAAAGCGATTTACGTTAAGCAGGTAAACACCAGGTAATACATCACATGCATAGAAATAGTAATCTAGGATCATAGGTAATCCAAGGAAGAACCTATCATCAGTCTTAACAGTATAATATCCAAAAAATAATATTAATAATAATCTGTAGGCTACATTGAAACTATACACACTATAGGATGCTAGCCAGGTCAACAAATGAACCTGGCATTTGTCTACATAACATGCTATCTAGATAACATTTGAACCTTTGCATAAGCCAGCAAGGTCGTCAAGGCTAGGGCAAGTGCTACGGCAAGTGCTGCGGGCTAAGGTGGAGTCTGAAGAGGTGAGTCTTAAGATTATATTATGTATTACATTCACACAAATTCAAATCATTTGGGAAATCATAGCAACTAAAGATGACCACTGCACACACGGCAGATCTACATTCAGGTGGTTTGCCTGCGGCGTTCCAGCGAGAGCTGTTCCAGTGATGGTTGGTCATTGTGTATTGCTGAAACACTAACCACTTCACTCTGTTACAGCTCCTCAGTGCAGTGGTTCCCAACCTTTTCTTGATCAGGGCCCACTTGGTAAAATCTCAAAGTGTTCGCTGATGAGTGCAGAACTTTTACTTAGAACAGTGTGTTCTACATTGGGGCTTTGCTTGAAGATGAGATGAGCTGACGAATCAAATTACTTAATCAATTACTTGAAGTGAAAAAAAGTGAGTACTTCCACCACTGTGTGTGTGTGTGTGTGTGTGTGTGTGTGTGTGTGTGTGTGTGTGTGTGTGTGTGTGTGTGTGTGTGTGTGTGTGTGTGTGTGTGTGTGTGTGTGTGAGTGTGAGGACATTTCACAAGAATACACACCAGGACATTTGAGATTATGAGGACAGGGCCTGTGTCCTGGTGTGTATTCAAACATTCTAGAAGTGTTTCTATACCTCTAAAACACCCAAATTCAAACTCTCAGCCACTGCCTTTATAATGCACAATTTGCTTTGTAAGGACACACTCTGTGTATCTCAATGGTGTCCTTAGAGGCCTGAGACGATATTGCACCCCCTCATGAATATATTCACACAATGTATCTTTCAAGGCCCCATAATTCACAATTCTGTCCCAATAATTCAAAATTCTGTCAACACCTCTATGTAACCTGATTTCAACATAGTATAAACAAATGACTATTAAACAGGAAACCTTAACTGCCACAACCATAATTTTCAATCATTACATGGATGAGTTAAAACATTATATAAAATGATACAAAAGATCATTATCTTTTTCATCCATATTCAACTCATTCCCAACAAGTTTTGACTCAACTTGATCAAATCAATGCATTACCATAATATATTTTAAATTTATAAAATAAGAAAATGCTTGTAGATCAGCTATTTGTTCATAGTATTACATATTTTGCCAAATAAATGCCATTATTGTCAACTTGAGGTATTAACAGTGGTCTTAAAGGAACAGGTTGGAAATGTATTAAAGGACGACTTCACCCATTTTCAACCTATCTTCATATAATTTGTCCTCACTAATCCTCATTATAATACGGTAAAAGTGAATAATGTATTGTCGATTGACTGAAATTACATTATTTACGGTACCCGAACGCAGCACCTGACATGCTTTGAAGTGATTGCACAACAGGTATAGTGGCAGGCATTTTGTTGTTGCAGTTGCACAGAAGTTAGAGACGGGACAAAGAAAAAAAACATACAGACAAAAGTTTCCTCGTGTCGTGGAGGAGGATCAACAACCAAATGTTGATAGGAATGCCAATCCTGTGATAGAGACGGAGGAGTCTCAGACTCAGCCGGAAGACAGAGATATTATCGAGGATGAGGAGTAGGGGGAGCTCGGTAGTGGTGCTGCTACGATCAGCGACTTTGATATTAACAACAACACGGTGGCTGCCAGCGTGGCAGTAGCGGCTCCAGCCGATTTTTATTGGGGGTGCTGGGGGGGGGATCTTGACTATTAACTCATTCAATGCCAGACTTATTTCTGGCTGTGTTTGCCCACTACCAGTGATTTTTGCTTTTCTTACCTTTTTCAATTGGTCACAGAATATTTATATGATCGATCCCAGGACGGTTGCTAAGCACTGAGGGTTTCACTGTGCTACCACGAAAAACTCACCATGACCCCACTTCCCTTGTTACAGGCTGTTGAATATAGCATGTCTCGCCAAAATGCAGGGAAAAAAAGAGAACTCAAGATACAGCAGTTCTCCCAAAAACGCTAAACAGGAAGTGGATGGGGTGGGAAATCTTTCCGTCACTTGATCTCCTGGATCTGTTTTACTTGAGGGTGAAAATGGTCACTCAGGTGATAGAGAACAGCGCCATCTGGTGGAAAACCACTGAAAACGAAAAAGTCATCCTTGGCAGTCTGGGCCTTTGGAAAAAAAAAGTTGTCAAAAGTCGTCCTTAGCAGTGAATCAGTTAATGGACGTGCTAATGAGTTGTGGTTAAAGCCTATACCAATTTAAGCATACACAAGTCTAAACCAACACAAAATCATGCACATTGTGTAGTTAGAAGGACCACCAACAGCATCTTTAAACAACACGTCTTTATATAAATGATGCTGGGCTCCACTAGCCTATACAGCCTAATATCTTGGTGGACATGTCTGCTGTTAAGAATATAACATTTGTTCTAATTAAACAAAGGTTGTATGTATTCATAACATAACCCATAGTCCCAAGTCCATTCATAATCTCATAAGCGATCTAGTAGCACAACAGGTATAGTGGCAGGCATTTTGTTGTTGCAGTATAGAAGTCAGAGACAGACCTATGGTCAGGACAGAGAAGATTAGACAGACAAGCAAAAGTTTCTTGGTCAGGCAGCCTCGTGTCTTGGAAGAGGATCAACAACCAAATGTTGATAGAAATGCCAATCCTGTAACGGATGGAGGAGTCTCAGACTTATCAACCAGTGTCTATTGAAGCTCCTTTGCTGAATCCCAAACATCTCCGAGCGGTATGCTTTCAGAATTGGACATCTTGGCCCTTTGGCCCCCTCATGTGCTTGTTGGCTAACATCCAGGGTATCCACGCCGGCAGCCACCGTGTTGATGTTAATATCAAAGTCGCTGATCGTAGCAGCACCACCACCGAGCTCCCCCTCCTCCTCATCCTCGATAATATCTCCGTCTTTCGGCTGAGTCTGAGACTCCTCCGCCTCCATTACAGGATTGGCATTCCTATCAACATTTGGTTGTTGATCAACAGGCTAGTGTTGTGTGGCTCAAACTGGATTTTTTTGGTACCTCCCCCCCTCATGTCCTCATTAACCACATCAAATGTGTGTGTGTGTGTGTGTGTGTGTGTGTGTGTGTGTGTGTGTGTGTGTGTGTGTGTGTGTGTGTGTGTGTGTGTGTGTGTGTGTGTGTGTGTGTGTGTGTGCGTGTGTGCGTGTGTGTGCGTGTGTGCGGGTGCGTGTGTGTTGTCGTCATCATTGTTGCATGTGGCCATGACATGTATCATTCACTCAATCATTCACTAAACCCCACTGTCTCTCCTCTCACTCAGGCTGGCACACCTGCAGCTGATCTGTAATTGCTGCCGCCCCAATCAAGGCACTATAAAACCAGCCAGCTTCAGTCCTTCTGGAGACACAGACCCAGCAACACACCAGTTCCCACGCTCTCCTTTGTTCTGGCTACAAAGCCGTTTCTTTAAGTTAGTTTGTTAACTTTAGTTTAGCCTGGAGATGGCCGGCAGTTCCCTGTTTTCATTTAGTTTTTAGTAGTTAGTATTGCTATTTTGTTAGGTAGGGAGGGGGGAGCAGCTTCGGCATCCCTATAGGGGGTGGCCTGGTCCCCCTTCCATTCTATTTAGTTTGCCGGCATCTGGGAGTGTGTATGCAAAGTCTGATACCGATTGGTCCATCGGTGTCCACTGTCCAAGATTAGCTGTGAACACACACACACACACACACACACACACACACACACACACACACACACACACACACACACACACACACACACACACACACACACACACAGGCGTGGCGAAGACAAAAAAAATAAGAGAAACATTCAAGAAAACTGATTAATTATGCAAACCGGCTAATATATAATAGGCAGCATGCAGCTAAGCATTTATCACCTTCCAAGACAACAGCATGGCGGATTGGCACGCTGCATGGTGCACTTGGCACTGCCACGGCACACACTACGGCCATGTGAACAGACTGCAGGAAGTGAGAGCCGGGTGAAGAGATAATGGGAATGGACTGGTGGTGGTGGTGGTGGTGGTGTGGGGGGGACGGGGGGGTTGGACAAAGATGGGCGGGGAGTTGTGGGTATGTGCCTGTATGTGTGTGTCTAACCATGTTTTGATTTGGACTACAGCAGCTATTCCCACGCTGGGCCAAGAAGATACTGCAAGCCAATTCATTGGAAAAACTGGTTTTAATGACAATATAACATTAACACGGCAGTGGAAGAATGGTGAAGACTGACGCCTGTCAGTGGGAGTGTTGAATGGGAGGAGTAGGGTGGAGGTGCTACGTCCTCCCGGTGAGGGCTCCTCCCTGGTGAGCCAGTAGGGATAGCAGTGGCAAAACTGCACAGAAATGTGAGGGGAATTTGAGAATTGGCATAATGTCTAAATTGGGAGAAAAAAGTGGAAAAAATAAGGGCCTTACCGGTGTTCTTGCTTGTTGGCTAATTGACTACAACTATAGACTGGACATTACTGCTGACCACACCAAAGCACACTTTGGTTTATTTGATTTTCAAAGCCACTGTATCCCATTCATTTCAGAAGTATGAAAATCAATTTGCCTGTATTGAAAGTTGCTTGAGGTAATCCAACACAGCGAATATTATTACATACATATTTATTGATTTATTAATTTCCTTTTTTTATTTTGAATTCATTCATTCATTTATTATTTATAGATTCATTATTGTGTTCTAAGGCATTTTAAAGCATGGATTCATTTCAAAAGTCTAGCCGAAAACAGTCCTTGGAGAAGATATTGATTTACAAACTAAATTCAAGTCAATTATTCCACTATGCTCAGTAGCATTTTCAATGACTTTGGAGAGAATGCAAAATGTGTGACTTCTAAAAATAAAGCCATTAACAGGAAAATGTTTGTGTCAATAAATGCCAAAGCAAGGACATACATGTATTGCCACTGGAGTGTTGGAGCCTTAGTGACATGCCAACCTGCATGCGTGCATGCATATGCGTGCAAGTGTGTGGTGTAGTATTACATTAGCCTGGTAAACCCTCCCTCCGGAAATCTCATTTCCATTTGATTTCAGGAGTGAGTCTGGCAATATTGGCTGTGGGCTGGAGTTGGGCGGGAGTAATACCGTTGACTGACAACCCCATCAGCCAATGATCGTTGTTCCCCTTCAGCCAATCAGCAGTTCATTTTTACCACCTCCAGACTAATGTGACGCAACGGGACTTTTGAGACGGCCATGCCCAAAATAGGTTGCCTTATTCGGATACATGTGTGTCACTGCCCGCCCCTGCCGGTTCCCTAAATTTTTATTTCTAAATAGGCTCTGTCATGATTAATTGACCACATATAAGAAGTTACACAACTAAATTCTATCCAAACGATATCTTAAAAGTAAATTCCGTGCCTCTAAAAAGAAGTTTGAGAGTGTTTTAAAACCTAAGTAAAAAGTGTACCTGCCAACAGAAAACAATGGCGGATCGTTCCATTTTTGTCGGCGCTGCACTCGGTCCCATTCGGGCTCACTCGAACTCGCCACCTGATTGGCCAACTGTCGCTGTCAATCACAGAACGATGAGCGACGACGCTGATAGGCTCGTCCATTTGGTGAACGGGCTAGAAACGCCCAGACAAGCCTTCAGGCCAGGCTCCTTCCTGAAATCAAATGGAAATGAGATTTTCCGGAGGGAGGGGCTTTAGCAGGCTAGTATGACATGCCAAAGTTTAAATTGTGGGGACATTCTTTTGGTTTCCGTGGCCACGGTCATTTTCATATGATAAATATTGTTAGGGCTACTGTATAATCTCTAAAAGAACTAGTATACATACGAATACTTGTAGGGGAGCGGTGTAGAAAAAAGTACTGTACTTTGTGCGTGCATGCATGCAACAGTGAGTGAGTGAGTGAGTGAGTGAGTGAGTGAGTGAGTGAGTGAGAGAGTGCGTGCGTGCGTGCGTGCGTGCGTGCGTGCGTGCGTGCGTGCGTGCGTGCGTGCGTGCGTGTGACCCAGTGTCCCACACTTCAGTTGTTGTTCGAGTCTCTGCTGTTCCGCTGTGGACCTTTAAATGAACTTTGTTCCATATCGCAGGGCTGCCAACACTCCTGGATCCCCCAGGAGTCTCCTGGTTTTTGACCACGTCTCCTGACACTCTCCTGGATTGTCATTTATTCTGGTTTTCTCCTGGATTTGGTATCAAACTCCCAAAATTCACCAGAACACAGGAAATTACATCTACTATGTTAAAAAGTTTCGGGGGGAGGACCCCCAGACCCCCCGTTTCGGGGGTGTGGTCAGTGCATGCCATCATACAGAGATATTAACTTTTAATTAATGAATGATTATTATTAAAGATGGGTCTTACATTGCTTTAGTCATCAAATCAATTTCTGTAGGCCTACTTCTTTAATGGATGAAATTGTACCCATTATTTTCCAATTCTAGCAAAGCAAGCTTGATAAAAGTATCAAACTCACAAAATTCACCAAAACACAGGAAAGTACATCTACTCTGTTAAAAAAAATCGGGGGGGGGGGACCCCCAGACCCCCCGCTAGCCACGCCCCCAACCAATCTCCTGGATTCTGACAGTCCACTGTTGGCAGCCCTGCCATATCGTTGTAGTCGCAGAAACATCTTATGTCCATATTTTCACTTTTTTCTTTTTTTCGTAAATGAACATCCTACTTGATCATACTACAGTGTCGCACAAATGCATCAAAAGTTAACAGATCCACAAGCTCGAAATACGGCGTGAAGCGACGCGTATTGAGCTTGTCGATCTGCTACTTTTGATGCGTTTGAATTTGAATCCTGAAAAGTAACAGTTTTGGACATAATGAGGTTTCCACTCGCCATAGGCGATATCAGTATGCCAATGCTTCACTACACAGAGCTGGAAGTCCAGCTACAGCTGGGTTTGCAAAACACGAACCAGCAAAGTATAATGCACACAATGGTGGAAAGTAATTTACTCAAGTACAGTACTTTTTACTCCACTACAATTATTTAAAAAAATATACTTCAACTCAAGTAGAATTACAGGACTTTTGTGTTCTATGTGCACTATGTTACTTTCCTCTTCTACTTCGGATTTGAACCCGGTTTGCAAGTGCTGATTGTTTTTTTTTACCGTTGAGCTAATAGAGCCTGCCTGCTTGTTCAGGGGAATAATTTGTGGATTTGTCAGGTCAAAATGTGTGCCAGATCCTGTGTCTTGGTGAGATGGTATGACATGATGACATTGTATTAACTAAAAATAAGTACATTTTTAACTGCTTTAATTAAAAATAAAAAAGTACTTCTTCTACCTCCGAACGCATGGCTGCTGGTGTAGAAGTTGGCAGCCATCTTCTGAAATCATTAGTCACGGCTAGCTGACAAAACACAATCCCAATCGTAGGCAATTTGTACAGATAATATTTTTCATTTCTGTCTTGATTTCCCAATCACTGTTTGTTTAGGTAATAAGTGAGAATATATTTTAGTTTGTGGGTGTGTGCGTGCGTGTCTGTCTGTGTCTGGCTAATCTCAGAAACCGCTGCACACTGCCAGTAGCCCAAAGAAGATTCACCGCCTGAAATATGGGGCGGCAGTGGCTCAGGGGTAGAGTGGCCGGTAGAACGGCCGGATGGAAGCCATGAGGTTTCCAGTTCGATCCCGGACTTCAACACCCAGAATTAGTGTTGAAGTGTCTTTGAACAAGACGCTGAACCCCTAATTGCTCCCGAGGAGCAGTTTGGTGCCTTGCATGGTTTCCTCTGAATGGTTGAATGTAATGCACAATCTATGTAAAGCGCTTTGGATAAAAGCACTATATAAATGCACCATTTACCATATCTGCCTCATGGTGGCTGTACATTTTGGCCCATAACTCTTGAATCATTGGTTGTAGAATCAAAACGGTATGATCCCCGGATACCTTGGATCATAGTGCAACTCCATGTTTATTTATTTATTTCAAAATATGTCAATTTCAACAATTTTCAAAAGATTTAAACAAATAGTAAAATCAAGCAAATCTCAAGCTCAAAATGCATCATGATGCAACACATTGTAAGCTTAGCTCGCTTTGGCTATATTTGCTATATTTATATGTAATATAGAATAGAAACGACACTGCTGTTGCAATTGCAGGCTATTCCTCCTGATGGAAAGTGAGGTTATTAAACAGTAGATACAATGTTTTAAGACAGCATTCAATGTACAGTATAAACTTGAGAGCCTTGGTAGATTACTGTACATCCAGTCACTGATAACAGATGGCTATGATTGCATTATGATTGAGGATAAAGACATTTCACCAACAGACCCTTTTCACAGCAGACATTTTAGTAAACACAGCTGAAGGTAATAACACTAATTTTGGGAGTGTTTCATTGAGGTGTGCAGTGATGGAAAGTAACTAAGTACATTTACTTTAAGTATTGTACCTAAGTACAATACCGTAGACCTACTTGAGTTCATTTTCCTTTACTGGAGTATTTACATTTTTTCAACACTTTATAGTTCTACACCTGTACATCTTAGTGCCAGTCAATTGTTTGTGTCTGCTTGGGTGCCTATATGTGAGGTACTTTTATCCCATTAAAACCGGGAAAGCATCTGGTCACTTTAGATCAATTTAGATTAATCACTTGAGCCCTATTTTATACTTCGGCTATTCAAATATTTAAATCTACAAGCTCACAACACATCACATCGCGACTCGTCGTGAGCTTGTAGATTGGCTATTTTTGAAAATGTTTGACATATTTTGAAAACTGTTAAAATATGTCAAACGGTTGACTTTTACTCAAGTAAAACCTTTTACACAGGACTTTTACTTTTAATTTCTACATTGTGGTATTGCTACTTTTCTTAAGTTAAACAACACTGAGTGTGTGCCAGCATGGACAGCTCCTCTACTGTCATACTGGCACATTAAATGAAACACACCCAGTACTGATGTTATTACCTTCAGCTGTTTTTACCTAGCTACATTTTCCCACTCACAATTACCACTAGGAAGCTATTTCCTGGTCCTACTTAGCCTGCTCGTATTTGCTGTTATTTGTTTTATTATTTTGACCTTTATAATAGACCTTTACTGATACTGAATATTGATTTAGGCACCATGAGGCAGCACAGCAGTTCAGGTACAGATAGTGAGAGAAGAAACTGTGAGATACAGTCACAGGAGGAATAAACATCACAAATTATAGAATCCCGCCCCAGGCTGAGGCAAACATGTCAGCAAAAATGCACGCATGCTAAACCAAATGTCATCAAGCAACCCAGGAAGGATGAAGCAGAAATGTACAGTAAAGGACAATAGCAGGGCTCCTCATACTGTAAAAAGACAGTGGTCTATAAATGATCTGCTAACATTTGGTGTAGAGGGGGAAAAGGGAGGGGTCCTAGTACAGACCTCAGGGGGACTTCGTTCAACAAAGTATAAAGCAGGGGTCTTCAAAGTTTTTCAGGCCAAGGACCCCTTAGTTGAGAGAGAGAGAGATGAAGTAGGGACCCCCACTACATATACAATTGTGTTGCAGATTAATCCTTTTCATAGTTTTCATAGATAGCTTCATAGACTTGTTTGACAGCACTGTCATCAGTGTATGTTGGATTCATGTTAATGTGTATTTTCAGACATTTAACCACTTAAACCGTCAATACTTAGTAAACTTGACCTTTCACGCTGTACTTGGTCTGCTCTTTTTTCCCCTGTAAACCAAACTTTTTGCCGAAAATAGCCGTTCTACAAGCTCACAACGTTGTGAGCTTGTAGATCTGCTCTTTTTGGACAAAGTTCTCCTCAGAATAGGGTTGCTAGGGTTGAAGTGGTTGATGTAAAAAAAATCCTATCACACAAAGATTTGGCGGTGTCCCTGCAGTAACTCTGAGAACCCTCTAGGGGTCCCGGAGCCCCTGTTTCAGACCCCTGGTATATAAAGGGTTTAAGTGGTTAATGTGCACCAGAAATGAGTGCATAGCCAGCCAGCCTTATAGGCTAGTTGTCCACGAGGTGGAACATTAGACTTGGCCGGCCACTTTTGTTTGGTTGTTGTTTCACACTAGATGGCAGCTCTACACAGTGCATGGGCTCATGATAAATCACCCATCATTATGCATTTGCTTTTGCATATGTTTGTAATTTTCAACAGATTGCACACTATGCGTTACGCGCCCTAAATAAACTTGTAGACAGATATCCCCCCCGAGCCTATTTTGTATTTACAGCCTAGCATATTGACAAGCAATATGGCTTTTTAATTTATTGTATTTCATTTAATTATAGCCACATTTTGTTATTCTTTATTCATTTTGTATTTCTTTTTTTTATTTAAAGAAAGGGGGCGGGGGGGAGGGCATGCAAAGCCAGCAGTTCTTCGACAATTTTTATGGTAATTTCTTTCGTTGTTTTGTTGGGTAGTAAATCGTATCTAAAAGCATGATCTCATGTGTTGTTGGGGAGTAGTTTATAGCTACAGCTGTGATCATGAGGACATTTTAATGTGTGTACGAGCATGAATACCCAAGGCTACACACAATATGGTGACTTTTGAACGCATGCCGCATAGCAGTGGTTCTCGAACATTTTCATGTCAAGGACCCCCAAATTGATATTTGTTTTTGCCGCGGACCCCACGTCTGAAAATGATTCGTGCCAGGCAGGGACCCCCAGAAGCGAATATTTGTGTTTTAAAAATTCCAAAATAATTTGTAAAACTTCCAAACAGTTTCAAGATTTTCCCCCCAAAAAACATAGAAATGGATAAAGTGGTAAAAATGATCGTGAGGGGGCGTCCGCTGGCCTAGCGGTCCAGGCGCATACCACATATATGCAGCCTACTATCCTATCAATAAAGGCAGAAAAAGACCCAAAAAATATCTTTAAAAAAAAGAAATTGTGATGCTGTATTAAGAAATTTACCCCACTTTGAGAACCAATGTCGTATAGTGTTTTACTCTACACCTGCGCATCTTGGTTGTCACATCCTCTTGTGTCGGCGGGTCGCTGAAGGACATGCTTTTTCACAAACGAACATTACCCTCCGACAAATGGAAAGTGAGTTATGTGTTTACTACCAAGGAGGCTTTCCTTAACGGGACACATCAAGTGGATAAAGGCAATTTCACGCCTTGAAGCTTGAAGCACACATCTGGACACAGTGAAATCTCAGCATTATGGGCAACGATGTGTCGGGCATCTTGACTTTGCAACGAGGACAGCGTGGGTTTCAAAGACTTCCAAAGTCTCAAAACGGCCAGTAGCCCCTAAAACATGGGTCTTCAACAGGAGGTCCAGGGGTCCTGGATGCCAAATATGTGTGTGATAGGAACCTTTTTCTTCTTTTTTACATGAATCACTTGAACCCGAGCATCCCTCTTTTAGGTGGAACATTCGTCAAAAATAGACAATCTACAAGCTTACAACGCATCACAGCGGCGCTATTTCTGCAGGAGAAGTTAAGGTGAAGAGGGAAGTACAGAGCCAAAGGTCTAGTTTACTAAGTATCTACGATTTAACTACAGTTAAATGTCTGAAAATACACATTAAAACAAGTCCAACATATTAGTAGAAAAGATAATGTGTAAACAAAGACAAAACATTAATTTACACATCACTGATGCTGTTAAAACACGTCTATGAAGCTATCTATGAAATCTATGACAGAGTGTAATCTGCAACACCATTTTATACGATATGTAGTGAGTCCCTGCTTCATTTCTCTCTCTCAGTGAAGGGGTCCTGGGCCTGAACAAATCTCAATATTGAAGATCCCTGCCCTAAAATTTCCATTGTCCATGACTAATTAAATGGCAACTGGATACACTCCCAGGATTCCCCGGTCCAAGGTTAGCCTACTATATCGCTGGAGAAGGAAAGGAAGTCCACACACTGTTCTTAGATCCCAGTACATTGTTCTTAGCTTGTAGATCGGCTACTTTTGCACATTTGTGTATGTTTTTGACATGGCCAAAATAGGGACAGCAGACTGAAAGTGGTTTAAATCGGGCACACATATATGGTCCAAATCAATATATGGGTTGGGGTCTAATGTGGATGACAGAGAGAAATGTGTGCCTATAGGGACCCATTCAGAGGCTGCCCCCAGGATAATCAGTAATCACCCAAGTGCACAGCTTGCCCTTTCACAACCAAATGACTCCCTCTCTCTCTCTCTCTCTCTCTCTCTCTCTCTCTCTCTCTCTCTCTCTCTCAGTAGAATCAGGTGTGTTTGCATTGCGGGCAGGGCAGACAGAGGTGAATCAGACAAGGAGAGGCAAGATGGTGCGTGAGAGGAGGAGAAAGGCCCGTTTTTCAGCCACGTTTCCATGACAACCCCATCTAACATGTACAGCAGTTCCCATGGCGATGGATGGCTCTCTCTCAGCGCGTTATTGGCAGGAAACGATGCTGACCGTCACTGGCTGACAGTCAGCTGTTGTTTTCTCTCCTTTGAAACAGACATTATTATTGGGCAACTTTTTAATATACAGATTACAGTATATTGTATATCCAAAACTGTCAGAAAATGAAAAAATAAAAATTGTTCCAGTGGATCTATTGTTCTTATTAATTAGTCACAAGCTCTTGTTAAAAAAAAACGTGTTAAATGTTTATGAAACCCACACTCAAATAGCCGATCTACAAGCTCATGTGTCACATACATTTGACAATTTTGGAAAATGTCTACATTTCAATACAACTAAATGCCCTACTTTGTCATATTAGTGACACACAAAGGTAGAAAAAATATTCTTCTTTTTTTTAGCCTGTTATTAATTTATTGTGTGGGCTATTCTTTTCTATTGTTGCTATTGGTAGTCATGGCTGCCAGTTCCCTCCTGATGTTATGTGGGAGCTCCGACTGCTCCAGACCGCACTGAATAACTACTAGCTTGCATAACGTCTTCAGACTAGGACTTAAGTCTAAGATGTACAGGTAGTCTTTAAAGAGGATGATACGATCTCCCACCATGCAACAGCACGCCCAAGACATCTGAGATGGGCCGTTGCCCTTGGTATCAACCTTCTTCCAGGAGAAGGTCTCTGGATTGAATTTCCACAGATCATTACAGGTCTGGTAGCCTTGGCCACCGAATATGTACAGCTCTCCATTATAGGTAAAGGCTGAATGACCCCAGCATCCTTCTGGGAGAAGCTGTGCAGAAGGTGTGCTCAGCCAGCAGTTGGTCTCTGTGTCAAACACTGTGATGTTGTTGTAGTACTTCGGTTTGTACCACGGGCCCCCTTTGCCCCCAAATACAAACATCTTTGTCCCAATGATGGTGGCAGAGTGGCCTGATAAAACAGGTGGTGGAGTGCCTCTGGTGTTAATTAAGGAACAGACCATTGTGATGGTGTCCAACTTGTAGAAACCATTGGTTGGTCCAGTCAGCTGGTTCCATCCTCCATGTATAAACATGACCTTCCCTAAGACACAGGCTGGGTGGTAGAACCTCACCACTGGAACAGTGCCAGAAATCGTGGGTTTGAACCATCTGTGGGTGTCGACATCAAATCCATAAAGCATGTTGGAGTAAGACCCTCCCCAGATGTAGATGATATCTTCTACAAGCACAGCTGTGTGGCGGTGGTGCCAGAAGTTAACCTCAAGGGCTTCTCTTCCCATTTTCCTCCAGCGTAAAGACGCTGTGTTGAAGATGTTCACATCAACCTCAGCCATGTCACCACCACAGACCCCTACAAAGGTGTACACCTTGCCCTCCACCGCAACAGCAGCATAACCACGTCCTTGTGAAGCTCCAGTCAGCAGTAGCGTCCAACAGAACATCTCTCACACAGTAGATCAAGTACGTCCAAGCCTCTCTTCGTAACAGAATGCAGTGCTAATGTGTGCGCTAACACTTTCATTGGTTCAGTGGCACAACAAACGTCAAACAAAGTTTGGCCAATCGACAAAGCCAATGAGTTGGGTTAGCCAATCAAGGCCAACGCCCCCCATCCAATATCTGAACATACTTTCTATAGCAATGATCAGAATATAGTGCTTTAACCTTTTAACAAAAAACTTTTTGTTTTAACCCAAAACATATCACTTACCCTACCTTTTTACTCATGTAAATGTACTCACCTACTGTCCACCACTGGTTTCAGGATTCAGGACTCAAGGTGCAAAGACCTCTCTCCAGCGTGTGACTTTTGTGACATTTCTTGGTTCAGTGGAGCAAGAAAAGACCTAAATATGAATCTCAGTTCAATTTCCGTTGGAGCTCATGATACTAATAATCTAGATCAACTTATTGTCCTTGTGTTTGAGTATTCTGTGCCACGTTCAGAAACGTGTGCCCTGTGGACTGCAATTGGGAGGATTGCAAAAGACAAATGCAATTTGTTTTGCAAAAACAAGCTATCATATCGTCGCTGTTGGGCAGGAACATCACCAAACCCAGTACTGTTTTTTTAGCGGTGCCAACCGCTCTACATTTGACTTTGACTCCGTGTCTGTGTGTCTGTGTGTCCGTGTGTCCGTCCGTATGAGCCCGGGATGAGCACGGCAAAGAAGCAACACATACAAACACACGCACACACACACACACACACACACACACACACACACACACACACACACACACACGGACATCGAGATTGCCTATGCCATCTCTCCTCTCATTGGCCACACGTGCCACTGGTTATCAACGAGGGGTCCAGGGACCCCCAGCGTATGTTATGTCCGTCCGGCCGTATGAGCACGGGATGAGCACGGGATGAGCACGGGATTTTAAACAGCTATAACTCCAGTTTGCAGCATGCCACCAAGTCCAAATTTGGTATGTGGACTTAGACCAGCAATAGGGACCAGCATGCATTGCTGAAGCCCCGCCCCCTCTGTCTTCCCATTGGCTGGCCTTTAAACAGCCATAACTCAAGTTCGCAGCATGCTACGGAGTACAAATGTTGTACATGGACTAAAACCACCAATAGGGACAAACCGTAATTACTTAAGCCCCGCCCCCTCTGTCTGCCCATTGGCTGGGCTTTAAACAGCCCTTATTCCAGTTTGCAGCATGCTACCAAGTACAAATTTGTAAGTGGACTCAGACCACCAATAGGGACAAACTGAAATGAGTTAAGCCCCGCCCCAAAGGCACCGCTTCCTTCACACAGGGTGTGATTTTTTTTTTAGCGGTGCCAACCGCTCTACACTTGGCTTTTACTCTGTGTCTGTGTGTGTGTCCGTCCGTATGAGCCCGGGATGAGCACGGCAAAGAAGCAAACAGCTATAACTTCAGTTTGCAGCATGCCACCAAGTCCACATATGGTATGTGGACTTAGACCACCAATAGGCACGAGCATGCATTGATGAAGTTATCAAAGAGGGGTCCAGGGACCCCCAGTGCCCGTATGAGCACGGGATGAGCACGGGATTTTAAACAGCTATAACTCCAGTTTGCAGTATGCCACAAAGTCCACATTTGGTATGTGGACTTAGACCACCAATAGGGACCAGCATGAATTGCTGAAGCCCCCCTCTGTCTTCCCATTGGCTGGCCTTCAAACAGCCATAACTCAAGTTCGCAGCATGCTATGGAGTACAAATTTTGTACATGGACTAAAGCCAGCAATAGGGACTAACTGTCATTACTTAAGCCCGCCCCCTCTGTCTGCCCATTGGCTGGGCTTTAAACAGCCATCATTCCAGTTTGCAGCATGCTACCAAGTACAAATTTGGTAAGTGGACTCAGACCACCAATAGGGACGAACTGAAATGAGTTAAGGCCCGCCCCAAAGGCACCGCTTCCTTCACACAGGGTGTGATTTTTTTATATATATATTTTTTAAATTTCCTATTGATTTAGCTATTTTTAGCGGTGCCAACCGCTCTACATTTGACTTTGACTCCGTGTCTGTGTGTTTGTGTGTCTGTGTGTCTGTGTGTCCGTCCGTATGAGCCCGGGATGAGCACGGCAAAGAAGCAACACATACTGTACAAACACACACACACACACACACACACACACACACACACACACACACACACACACACACACACACACAGACTTGGAGATTGCCTATGCCATCTCTCCTCTCATTGGCCACACGTGCCACTGGTTATCAAAGAGGGGTCCAGGGACCCCCAGCGTATGTTATGTCCGTCCGCCCGTATGAGCACGGGATGAGCACGGGATTTAAAACAGCTATAACTCCAGTTTGCAGCATGCCACCAAGTCCAAATTTGGTATGTGGACTTAGACCAGCAATAGGGACGAGCATGAATTGCTGAGGCCCCGCCCCAGGGTTCCAGGGACCCCCAGCGTATGTTATGTCCGTCCGCCCGTATGAGCACGGGATGAGCACGGGATTTTAAACAGCTATAACTCCAGTTAGCAGCATGCCACCAAGTCCAAATTTGGAATGTGGACTTAGACCACCAATAGGCACGAGCATGAATTGCTCAAGCCCCGCCCCCTCTGTCTTCCCATTGGCTGGCCTTTAAACAGCCATAACTCAAGTTCGCAGCATGCTACGGAGTACAAATGTTGTACACTAGAGGTGCGAGTCGCTACGCGACCCTTCCGTCTAGTCGCTGGCGCGAGGCTCTCGTGTAGTAGACTGCACACACGCGCGCGGACGCTCGTAGCTGAAGCAACAACGGCAGCTCATACACACAAACGCACACACACAGTGCAAGGGGAGAGTGCTCTCGCGCGCACACAGCCACACAGGCGAAGCAACAACGCAAAGGGAGCACACAAAGTGGACGGTCCACCACACGGACGTTTAGCCGTGATGACATGCAGAGTGAAAGGTAAATTCTATTAAAGTGTGGGGCAGCAGCGTTGTATTCTATTAAAGTGTAGACGGAGGAGCGGCCTTAAGGCAGGCGCGCGAGCGCGCGCATGTACAGACACACACACACACACACACACACACACACACACACACACACGGGGAGACAGTAAAAGATATGTGTTTACGTGCCTTAAGTGGCGTGTAAGAACACAGAGTGGAATGAGTACCTTCGTCGGGTGAAGTTTTCGTCATTGTGGTGGAGTGAGTTCCTTCGTCAGGTGAAGTTGTGGGCATTTTTGCGGAGGCGTGGGTTGGTTTGTTGTGATGATGTAGTGTAAAGTTTCAGACAGACAGTATTTGGATGGGGGGCGGGGTTGCCGGGGTTGCCATGTCCAGGAGTGGTAAGCGTGAAGTGGCGTGTAATTGGTTAGGGGAAGTGCGTCCACGCATGCGCAGTGCGCAGCGTGGTGTTTTTGCATGAAGCTGGTTGCGTGTTGCTCGCGCGCAATCTGGCAACACTGATGGAACTTACAGACGCACAAACATTCTGGCGCATGACTGTAGATTCCAATTGTAAGGTAGATGGACTAAAACCACCAATAGGGACGAACTGTAATTACTTAAGCCCCGCCCCCTCTGTCTGCCCATTGGCTGGCCTTTAAACAGCCATTATTCCAGTTTGCAGCATGCTACCAAGTACAAATTTGGTAAGTGGACTCAGACCACCAATAGGGACGAACTGAAATGAGTTAAGCCCAAAGGCACCGCTTCCTTCACACAGGGTGTGATTTTATACTAGGAAGAAAATCAGGACCATGGGTCTGGACCTGGATCTTCAAATACTAAAATCAACAGGAAGTTGACATTTGTATAAATAAATAAAAACAGTACTGGGTTTTGTGATGTGCTGCACTGTGGTTTTGCCATACAAAGTAAGTCAATGAGGAGCATTTTGAATTATCAATTTCTAGTCAGAAATTATTTTAGATTGATTTATTTTGTTTGTTTGTTTGAAATAAGTTTGATTTATAATTTGGGGACACTTCAAGCCTGCTACAATTAGCACATGTGATGTTGCTGTGGCCATACTGATTACTGCAGGAGGCCTGCTATTAAGCTAAAGCTAAAATGTGTGTGCTATAAATCCACTGGATGAAGCTAAATGTAATTTAGCTGAATTATGATGGTAGTACTGAAGGTATTCCTCTTGGTTACTGCTAATACTGTAGTACTGTCAATATGACTTTCTTTATCTGCTATTGTGATTCTAATGGATGCATTTATTATTTTTGTGCCTAAATTGTAATTGTAAGATTGTTGAATCTTATTGTTGTTGCTAGTGAGTAATGATTATTGTGATTGATGTAATGTTTAAATAAGATTTGGTAATGTCCAGTCATTGTAAACCAGGCAGACACATGAGAAGGAAGGAACCATTGTGCCTGTGTCTGATACATGTGTTGCATTTTCTGCATTTCAGAAAACCCTATATAAAACAAAATATGTGACACCAGAAACAAGCCTTGTTATTCTGAGGATGCTACATATTTTTTATGTAGCAAAGGTGTTATGTACACTAATAACACCTTTGCAGTTAGCCATTTCCCCACAGGAAATAAACAGGAAGTAAACAGGCTTTTATTTTTTTTAATGACGTCATCAGGCGGTGAAAGCATCATTCATAGGATAGATAACAGCGCCATCTGATGGAAAACTCTCTTAACTGGGGAACATTCAGAGCATACTCATATAGAGGATAAATGACCTATTAAGTCCCAACCTTTAGTGACCTATTCGATCTCAACCTTCCCATATATGGAGATCCCCATAAAATATACTTGGGTAGGTCGGTTGTCTCCATATATTATATGGAGAAAACTGACCTACCCAAGTCTGACATCATAGACTTCTATATATGGAGATAACTAACATACCTAGCTCTGACATCAGAGAACCCCTCCCGGACCCCCATATATGGAGACGACCAAAACATCCAAGACTAACATCATAGACCCTATCTTTGGGCATAACTGACATCACTTGCTCCATATACGGATATGACTGACATCACCATAATGACACTAGAACTGCTGGCAAACGTATAAATATACACCTTTAGCTGGAGCTACTTGTTACCTTGAAGCACCTTTTCGAACCCAACGTGTTAGATATCTGGGCTTACGTTCTCATCGGACAGCACTGCGACAGGTCCTGGTCTCAGACAACCAGTCCTCTTTCCTTCCAGTATATTTTTCAGTGGTTCTGTTTCGACAAATGTTACGTTGGGAGGTTCATCTGAAAAGAGTAGCACAGAGAAAATATACATCTGGATGCTATTGTGCTGTTGTTACAGTAGGGCACAAGGTGTACTTCTTTAATAACATGGACGACAGGGATGTGATTGCTGTGCGCATCTTCAACACGGTGACTTTACGCTGGTTGAAGATTACCCCACCGACGTCTGGAAGAGGAGAACGCCACCATGAGGTTCCCTTCAGGCGCTGGGGCTTCACAGCTGTACTGATAGAAGATATCTACATCTGGGGGGGCTGTACAAAAATGGGGCTCTGCAACCTGCTTTATGCATTTGATGTGGACACCCACAGATGGTTCAAGCCTAATGTATCTGGGGCTGTTCCGGAGGGGAGAAGGAACCACTCAGCATGTGTCGTGGGGAGGTTCATGTATATCTATGGAGGATGGGCCGAGACTGGACGCCTTAATGACATGTACAAGTTGGACACTGCCACAATGGTCTGGTCTTTAATCAACACCAGAGGCACTCCACCACCTGCTTCATCAGGTCACTCCGCCACCATCATCGGGACAAAGATGTTTGTATTTTGGAGCGTATGGGACCAGGACTACCACAACAACATCACAGTGTTTGACACAGAGACCGACCACTGGCTGAGCACACCTTCTGCACAGCCTCCTTCAGAAGTTTTCAGTTTGGGTCATTCAGCCTTTGCCTACAGTGGAGAGCTGTACATAGTTGGTGGCTACAACCTTAGCACAAAAGTCACTGATATGTGGATATTTAATCCAGAAACCTTTTCCTGGAGGAAGGTTAAGCCCAAGGGTGAAGTCTCAGGCCCTGGTGTAGTTCATTCGTGCTGTTGCATGGTGGGAGATTGCGTAATCATCTTTGCATATTCTCACATCATTGAACATCTGTACATCTTAGACTTGAGTCCTAGTTTGAAGACGCTATGCAAGCGGGCAGTTATTCAGTATGGACTGGAGCAGTCGGAGCTCCCACACAACGTCAGGTGGGAACTGGCAGCCAGCCATGTCTACCAACAGCAAACGAAAAGAAAAAGAAAACACTGTAGCCCACTGAAGAAGCAAAGCAAGACAAAGAAACAGCAATGACCCACTACGCTTCCCACTAAAAAGAAAGAAGGAGAAAAAAAAATATTCTGTATGATTTGTAGCAAGAAGATATGCAGATTATTCACTTCCACCACTGGTGCAAGAACTACCCCCAAGTTTGCTTAAGTAAAAGTAGCACCGCCACAATGTAGAAATACTACTGTGTTAAGGTTTGTATTAAAATAAAAAAAATAAAAAAGTAGTCGCGGAGGATTGAAAAAGTTTTCTCCCAAGCGGGTGTCGAACCCAGACTCCCAGTGGTGGTGGATTGGGAGTCTAATGTAGCCTGATTATCAGACAGAAGCTCACTCAGAGAGTGGGCGGGATCTATGGTCTGGAACCAGGCTAAGTCTAATGATTAGCGAGGTGCGCCACTGTGGCCGGTGCTGAGATTGGGTATTCGGGCTGTATTAGAATGTGACGTCCTAACTCTTCTATTGTAGAAGAAAGAAGTCCCCACCCGCGCCCCCGCCCAAAAGGGCTCCCGAAACACTGTGCACTTACATATACCCCTTTTTAGCGGCGCTAGCCGCTCTATACCTTTAGGTATAGAGCGGATATTAGCCCTCTATGCCTGGCTTTTGCGTCAACGTTCTGATTGGTCAGGTGCGCCAACGTTCTGATTGGTCAGGTGCGTCAACGTTCTGATTGGTCAGGTGCGTCAACGTTCTGATTGGTCAGGTGCGCCAAAGTTGTGATTGGTCACTATTCATGACATCACTATGATGTCATGAATATAGAATTCGATGTCTATATAAACGATGACAATGACTTCATCTTATTATTCATTTGGCTAAAGTCTCCGTCTAGGTAAGTTATTTAAAGTTAATATGACGAATAGAAAGAGAAAGATACAAGAACAGATGAAGGGTGAATGTATAGAAAGTCTGAGTTCGGGACCCAGTCATCCGTTATGACAGAATGGTTTGATAGAGACGATCGAGAATCCAAGAGTCCGTTAAGGTTCTGATTGGTCAGGCCCGTCAAGGTTCTGATTGGTCAGGCCCGTCAAGGTTCTGATTGGTCAGGCCCGTCAAGGTTCTGATTGGTCAGGCCCGTCAAGGTTGTGATTTGTCAGGCAAGGGGACTATTCATGACATCACTATGATGTCAAGGTTTATTTTTTATTTCCTCATGTTTTTTTTTGTATATATTTTTATTTGGCTAAAGTCTCCTTCTAGGTAAGTTATTTAAAGTTAGATCCTCAATTTAACTTTATCTGTCGTCGACGCTCTGATTGGTCAGACCCGTCAACAAAGTGATTGGTCAAGCTTCACATGACACATGGCTATAAACACATTATAAACACATATCGATGACATAATGTATTCAAAGGCGCCGCTACCTTCACACAGGGTGTGATTTTTTAAAGACAGAGAGGCATGTCAACTGGAGGACACTCTGCAACACGCACACTGTCCCAGTTCCGCTCCTTGCTGCACTCCCCCCTGCACACACATGCACGCGCGTAGGCACGCATGCGCACACTCGTGGCTGTAAATATGCAGGTTACTTTTGCAAGAAGTACAGTAGTCATTTTGTGAGGGTACAATTGAAGTTTTTGTGTGGGTGTATATTACTGTACATTTGTACAGCAATAGCGTCTTGCGGGCCTATGGGGACATTTTGGTATCTTACTCCAGGGTTCTAAAGAACGATGGCCTGCTTCTGGCAGTCCTGTTGGGTAGGAGGGTGGGTTATATTCAGCAAAAGTACACACAGTGTTTATATTTCACTTGGGGACTGTGTGTCAAATCAAATAAGATCAGATAGAATACCTACAATATTAACTGCACTTTGCAGCAGTTTTATATTGCAGTTGTGGAGGTGGGTATGATGGTTTCAGAAGCTTGTCCATAGCTCTGGGGGGCAAAATAAATACATTGCGTACAATTGTGAGCCTGCCTGAGGGGAGGGTGGTAGAACAGTCTCTCAGGATGTTAGAGGCCCGCTTGTGCAGACGGCTCGAGTGGAGGTTTGTCAGGTTCGTGAGCCGAGGATCCACCGATCCACTTTGACCGTGCACTGCAGGTCCTTCCTGTCTGCTAGAGCAGTGGTTCTCAGCCAGTGGTCCGGGACCACCAGTGGTCCTTGAGGGGGTTCCAGGGGTCCCCAGCTAAATGATGGATAGGAACCTAATGGACCTTTATGTGTCTGTAACTCTGAGAGTGTACAAATGGAATTCCATTTGTACACTCTCAGACTTAAATTAACATTGATTGTATAATATAAATTGGGGTCCCAGAGATAGAAATGCCATTAAATGGGGGTCCATAGCCTAATGCATGTCAAACTGGGGGTCCTTGAAATTAAAATTGTTGAGAATCACTGCTAGAGCCGTAAAAATCTTCTCTTATCGGGGGTCCCTGGCATATCTTTTCAAATGATGGTCAGAGGGGCTAATATATGTCAATTTGGTGGTCCTTGACGCAAAAAAGGCTGAAAACCAGTGTGCAAGAGCATCGGTTCTCAACCTTTCCTAGATCTTAAGTGTTCGCGGCACCCCCATCTGAGTGGTCTAATGTGTGGGCCCCGTGCATGTTTATTGTCTCCGCCAGGCCGAAAGGCGTGGCGAGAGAGTATGTTTTACCCCCCGTCCGTCCGTCCGTCCGCGTGTGTGTGTGTGTCCATCTGTCTGTGAACAGCTAATCTCCGGCACCGTTCGCAGTGACCGCGAAACTGTGCACCCACACTCCCTGGATGCCATGTCAGAACCTCTGCCCCAATTTATTTACATGGCCCTGTTATAGCTCGACCAGGAGGCCGATTTGTGCAAAACCCATTTTTTGATATTACTCCTACAGATTTTATCCAAACATCACGCAAATCAGTACACAGTATCTCTATAGTCATGTGATCAACACAGATCTGTCTGATTTTCCAGATTCCATCCTGATTGGCTAAGGTTGGCTTCCAAGGTTTGCAGGATTGGTCCATTTTTAACTATATGGCTCAAATCATGAACGGAGCTTGCGCTTTCCGTGAAATTTCACACTCACTTTCCCACTAGGCCGAGGAAGAAATGGCACTTGAACATTTTCGAATCAGCCTCATGGTGGCGCTATAAAACGGTCACGCAAATCGGTACACATGATCTCTATAGTCATATGATCAAGATGTATCTGTTTGATTTTTCGTATTCCATCTTGATTTGCTAACATTGCATCTAAAGTTTGCAGGAGTGGCTCGTTTTGAACAAAATGCCGCAAATCATGAATGCAGCGTCCGATTGCGGTGGAACTTTGCACGCACATTCGCACTACGTTGAAGAACAAACGCTACCCTTTTAACATTGCCCTATTATAGCGCCACCAGTAGGCCATTTTTTCTTTTTTATATTACTCCAACAAATCTTGTCCAAAATCATGCAAATCAGTACACATTATCTCTATAGTCAAGTGATCAAGATGGTTCCATACGATTTTTTATATTCCATCCTGATTGGCAAATTCTGAACATTGCTGGCCCACAATAACCTACCTGACCTGGCGGAGACCTGTAGACAGATGCCAGGTCATTGTTGACTTGGCATCCTAGTGGGTACAGATTTAAAAAAAAAATATATATATATTCTACTGTTAGTCTTGGTTTACCTATGATCCTATTCTACTATATCTACGTATGCATTTCATGTATACCTTGTGTTGTCCTTGCTTACTGTACCGCTCTGGATTAAGTTACTAACTGGATGGAGTGTCTGCTAAATGCCCAAATTGTAATTGTAAATTGTAGTATACTTTCAGTTTCTATGTATCGTTAACCACAGTGAAAACACATTTTGTCAAGGTTTTAAAGAAACACATTTTTTGCATAATTTGTTTCATATTTTTGGGGCGGCAATGGCACATGCGGTAGAGTGGCTGGTAGAGCGGCCGGATGGGAACTGTGAGGTTCCCAGTTCGATCCCGGGCTCGCCCAGAGTTAGTGTCGAAGCGTCCTTGAACAAGACGCTGAACCCCTAATAGGCTCTATGCACAGCAGCCATATTGGACAGAAATTGGGCCCCTTCCTTGATTCCTTCACAGGTGTTACCAATGACACTAATGAAGGCTCTGTTCCATTTAGTGTAGCACGGTGGTTCTCAAACGTTTTAATTTCAAGGACCCCCATAACTCTGAGAGTGTACAAATGGAACCAAATGGACCCTCCCGGGTCCATTTGGTTCCATTTGTACACTCTCAGAGTTACACCCTCTCAAGGAACCATGAGGGTCCCTGGACCACACTTTGAGACCCACTAGTATTTCAATTTTTCTCCAAAATGGCTGCTGTGCATAGAGCCTATTGCTCCCGATGAGCTGGTTGGTGCCTTGCATGGTTTCCTCCGCCATCGGTGTATGAATGTGTGTGTGAATGGGTGAATGTAATGCACAATCTATGCAAAGCGCTTTCGATAAAATCACTATATAAATGCACCATTTACCATTTTATATTAATGTTATAAGATCATTAAGATTATAATACATTATTTTGCCAATGATTTGGGCCCCCACTTGCAATACCCTCACGGTCCACCAGTGGGCCCCAGCCCACATGTTGGGAATGGCTGGCCTTCCTTCACTACACCTCAGACCCACAGAAGTCAAAGCAGTTCAGTGTCACTGTCACTATACTGTTAGTCTGTCACTGACATGACAGTGCTGACTGCAGTATGCTCCCCAGTTTTGTTATGATACCACCTAAAGAAGTTCACCTGCAGTGTTGGGAAAGTAATATATTATTACTTTCCAAAGTAACTAGTAGTGTACCTTCTTACAATTTTGCCCAAACAGTAATGTTATTAACAGCGGTGGAAAAAGTACTCACATGTTTTACTTAATTAAAAGTATCAATACTGCAATGTAGAAATACTCTGTTCCAGGTAAAAGTCCGGAATTCAAAATGTACTTGAGTAAAAGTACAAAAGTGTTGGCATCAAAATATACTTAAAGTATCAAAAGTAAAAGTACTAAAATGTTTGAAAATAGCAGATCTACAAGCTCACAGCGTGTCACATCACGGCGCGTTGTGAGCTTGTAGATCGGCTATTTTCAAATAGCCTATGTATAAAATAGGGCTAAAGGGGTTAATTTATGTTTCATAATATAATAATTTATATCTGCAAAGTAACTAGTAACTAAAGTCTTCAAATAATTGTAGTGGAGTAAAAGTACAATATTTGCCTCTGAGATGTAGTGGAGTAAGTACTGAAAATTGGAAATACTCCAGTAAAGTAAAAAATACCTCACAACTGTACTTAACTGTACTTAACTGTACTTAAGTACAGTACTTGAGTAAATGTACTTAGTTACTTTACACCGCTGATTATTAATTATCCATGTGATGTTGCATTAAGTAGGAGCCTCTCTCCTGTTTCTGTAGCATGAGGCGGCTTGATGTACAAGACACTGGACATCACGTCTGTATGTCGCAGGGACTTTCAACCCCCAATAGGCTCTATGCACAGCAGCCATATTGTAAGACATTCACAGGTGTTACCAATGATACTAATGAAGGCTCTGTTCCATTCTGGTCAGACGGAGTCAGGGTGCTGATATTGTGCATGTTGGCTGACTGGAAACCCTCCCAAATGGCCCTTTACGGGTGTGTGACTCTTGAGAGTATACAAATGGAACCAAATGGACCCTTACGGGTCCATTTGGTTCCATTTGTACACTCTCAGAGTTATGGGGTCGTGGAAATCTGAAATTAAAAAATCTGCTGTGCTACACTAAATGGAACAGAGCCTTCATTAGTATCATTGGTAACACCTGTGAAGGAAGCGATAATATGGCTGCTGTGCATAGAGCCTATCCAACCCTTGATGCTGAGCGCCAAGCAGGGATCGGCATTGAGTCCCATTTTTATAGTCTTTGGTATGTGACCCGGCCCGGGGATTGAACCCCGAACAGGGCGGACTCTCTAACCACAAGGCCGCTGAGCCGGTTATTGTTGCAGGACTGCATCACAATGGATGCAGCCTGTTTTTGACTGAGGTAAGAGCTCTCTCTGCTCTGCGTTGGTTTGTCTATGAGCCATCCATTCGTCCAGCTGCGTAAAGGAGCCCGATGTTAAAAACCATTAAGACCTGAGGCCGATTCTTACTTATGTCTATTCTAAATCCAAACAGTTTTCTGAAAAAGGTATGTTTCTATATCAGTGCTTCTCAAACCTTTTCATGTCAAGGACCCCCAAAATGAAATGTATTTGGCCGCCGACCCCCATCTCAAAATATTTTGTTCAAGGGACCCCCCAGAAGCAAAGATTTGAGTTAAAAATGTTCGCTTTAAAATAATATAAATATATTAATTTGCACACATTTTCTTGATTTTTCAAAAATAGCAGATCTACAAGATCATAGCGCGGCACTCGGTGCTGCGCTATGGGCTTGTATATCTGCTATTTTTGAATAGCCAAAGTGTAAAATAATGCTTTTTAGCTCAAATCAAAAAATGACACAGATGTGTTCCAGGTCTTAATGAGCCAAACTAAAGTAGCCTATGTAGGAGGTTGTCACATGCGCAAAAAGAACAGATCTGCAAGGTATCAACGTGTTGCAATGCAACACTTTGTTAGCTTGTAGATCTGTTCTCTTTGAGCATGTGACCTGCGCAAAAGTAATTACTCCAATTATGAATCTTTTTGTGTAAAGTTCACAGTACCAATGAAGTTCAAATGCAACAGGTACAACATAAAGTGGGAGTGTAACCTTCAAAGCACTGACATTTCAAGTACAATTGAGATAAAAAGGCAGCCATAAACATGTAAAAAGGTCAACCTGAATCTCCTTAATTGTGTAAAGTTCACCGTTATAATGTAGTTCCAATGCAACAGGTATAAAAGTTAAGTGGCAGAGTGTGTCTCTGACATTTAACTTGGAGAAGAAAGTTGCTGTCATTTGCACAGGCCTGCAGGATGGAGCTGTAGCTGTACTTCATGTGCATTTCACTTCCTGACAGCCTTTTCTCACAACAATGTGCAGTGAGTGAGCCCTTCAGGTGATGCCACAACTTCTGCAAATGATGGATTTGTCATAAATCGTCGCTCTCGGGCAGAAACCGCCTATCTCCATATTTCAACTTTTTGTGTTTTTTTCGAACAAACGCCCTACTTGATCAAACTACACTGCCCTGCCAAGCCAAAAAAAAATCACTGAAAAATGGGTTTAAAAGTGATTCAACTGGTCAGCCAAATGAGAGGTAATTGTTTATCCCCCAAAATCACAAAGGCTAATTTGACCTTTTGGATACACAAATAAGTTGATGTGTCCAAAAACGTAATTACTGCACTTTGGCTTGTCAGTACAGCTTCACACAAAAGTATCAAAAGTAGCAGATCCACAAGCTCGAAACGCGGCGCAAAGCGGTGCGTTTTGGACATAGTGAGGTTTCCACCCGATAGAGACGATATACACATTGCTCCACTTTTAGGTTCAGAGTTGCGAGTTGCTGTCACCGTATCATATGCTGTACAGTGCAGTGGTGTAAAGTAACTAAGTACATTTACTCAAGTGCTGTACTTAAGCACAATTTTGAGGATTTTTTTTACTGTCCTGGAATATTTCAAAATTTCAATACTTTTACTTCTACTCCACTACATCTCAGAGGCAGATATTGTACTTTTACTCCACTACAATTATTTGAAAACTTTAGTTACTAGTTACTTTGCAGATATACATTATTACATTATAAAATATACATTAACCACTTTAGCCCTATTTTATACCTAGGCTATTTGAAAATAGCAGATCTGCTATTTTCTAACATTTTAGTACTTTTACTTTTGGTACTTTAAGTATATTTTGATGCCAATACTTTTGTACTTTTACTCAAGTAACATTTTGAACACAGGCCTTGTAACAGAGTATTTCTAAATTGCAGTATTGATACTTTTACTAAGTAAAAAATGTGAGTACTTTTTCCACCACTGGTACAGTTTAGGCCTGCAGTGCTTAACAAACTTAACAAAAATTAGAACATTTAAGAGAAAGACGAACTACTGACAAAATGGCAAAAAATAACTTGTACACTGGTGCGACCTACAGTAGTGTAAAAAAATATTTTTGTGAAAAGTGCAGCAAGCTGTTCGTCGTGCCTTCAGTGCACGACCTGGAACACAATCGGGCCCAGCTGCCTTAGTTGCGGTCGATGTTGTGTATTTGATTTCATTTGATTTCGGTAAAAGAAGTACAAGTAACCACGATAGAACTTAAACCCAGGACATATACACATAAAAACGTAATGAAACACGTATTTCCAATGTGGTCCTGCAAACCCACTTGACCTGGTTGGGCTGGAGTGCAGAGAGGCTGTGGTGGCTCTCTGGTAAGGTGGTGGTGGTGGTATAGCTGCCCAGCTGTAGGAGCATGTCCTCAAAGAGGGCAAAGAATGTGTTGAGCTCCGGGAGGGAAGTTTCAAATGCGTGCTGTGGCTTTGTTTAGTCAGTAATGTTCCTGACACCTTGCCACATGGATGCGAGTTGTTTTCCATCAAAAGATATTACGTTCTTTGAACGTTTTAACAACTTAAAGGTAGGGTAAGTGATGTTTTTTTGTTAAAAGGTTAAAGAACTGTGTCTCTTCAACTCTTTAATAAACACAAAATTAATTTTCAGGTAGGCGGCAAATCTTCAGCCAATCAGGAGAAAGTGCCCATTTATCAGCTTCAATTTTATAGTGTTTAAATTTTGTCCGATCATTTCTCTGTGTCATCACTTCCTATTTCTTATTTATCCTCTGCCCTGTGTGAGTTCTCTCTCCTGATAGGATAAAATTGATATCCTGATCTGAAAATGTATTTTCTGTTTGACCAAGAGCTGGAGGGACGGGGAGACCCCTGTTACCAAACAAACACTCTATAGTATAGTATAGTCATGTGATTAAGATGGATCTGTCCGATTCTTCATATTCCATCAACATTGCTGGCCCACAATAACCTACCTGACCTGGTGGAGACCTGTGCTCCGAGGAGAACTTTTTCTAGTTATAGTTATATTGTCATTAGGGACGGGACGGGACGGGACTGTTAAACAGTTAACCCCTGCTTACATAAGCAAAAGTGTGTGTGTTACCTGACGATGTTAATGGAGACTGTCTCGGTTTAGAAGGGCCTACAAAGGGAACTGCAGTATGTCGTTTTAAAAGAAACATTTCGTCTCTGTCGGATGGAAACCTCACATGTCCAAAACTGTTTTCTTCTCAGGAGTAAATTCAAAAGCAGAAAAGGTAGCAGATCTACAAGCTCAAAACGAGCCTGTGGATCTGCTACTTTTGCTGCTTTTGTCTGACACTGTAGTACTGTATGATCAAGAAGGGCGTTAATTCACGAGAAAACACAAAAAGGAAAAATATGGAGATAAGAGGTTTCTGCCCAGACAGCAACGATTTGCAGTGTGAAGGTTGCATTACTGCCCATGGGGATTCTATCCAGTGAGCGACAATGTGCCGCCATCACCCTCTATATTTGTGTATCGTATTTAGATAGGTGTTAAGGATAGGAGGGAATGCTCCAGGCCGGGCAGCTGTACTGTCTGTGTCACGTTGCGTAATGAAAGTCAGTGTGCACATCAAAGAAAGCAGAGAAAGGTCACAGGTTTAGTGCGACGTGTTTGCCCCCACAGTTGCATGTCTTTGTGGGTAATAACACTCTCAATTATGCCACTAGCTAGCCAAACATCAATGGAAATACCATTTACAGTTGTGTGCTGTGCTGAACAGTGCGAGGAAGGCACAGTGCTGATGGAGAACAATAGTTTGAGATTAAAGTCATATGCTTGCATTAGGGTAATTGCGTGGACGAGAGTAAAAAAGATAAATGAGTGTTTTTAAGCTATTAAGCTGGGCCTGCATGATACATTTCCAGGTCTTTTTGATCAGATTAGTCATACAATGCAGTGCGATCTAAAACAATAAGCAAAATTATTGATTGATTGATTGATTGATTGATTGATTGATTTAGCGTGTTTATGCCAAAGCATGTTTATGCCAGCAGTAATGTGTTTAAGTATATACTGTACATGTGTAAGCTGTGGGTATTGTATGTCATTACACATTGCACATGTACACATTACACATGTCTGCAATCATTTGTGTGAATGGATTCAAAATGTTGACGTCTTTCTGAGGACGTCAAAAGCATTTCTTCATAAAAAATGCTCATAATACTGGTGCGACCTAACCTAGCCTTTTCTGGATTATAGGGCCCACTTGAAATTCTTGAAACCGTTAGCGGCCCACCTATCTGGCCACTTAACATGTCACTCATTCACTGCCGTGTTGATCGGCTTCGATCAATGGAACCAACGTAGTACTGTAAGTATACTGTACCAGAATGAAAACTACATTTTCATCATTTCAAGTCTTAAAGAAAGAAGTACCATGGCATTAATTCATTAATGTTATATTATCACTGAATTCTTAGTGTTTTGCCAATTATTTAGGGGTCCACTGACCAGGCAATACCCTGCCCTAACCCAAACCCTCAACTTAACCATAAACATAACCACAACCAATCCTATCCATAATGTTAACACTTCACCCTAAACCTAACTGCTAAACACCTCATCCTAAGCCGTACCACAACCTGAAGCTTTTCACAATTAAATCTTAGCCAACATCGGTTGATGATATGCCGACACCGTAAAAGAGATATTGTATATAAACAGGGTTTCACCAGCATAAGTAAAGGTCAAATAAAAAATCAGCCAACTGATACAGTATATCGGACGGCTCTAGATCTAGTCCAGTGGCAAAATTCAATGCAGAAAAACATAAAGGTCAGTGCAAAAGTTTTGTAGAGTACGAGACTGAGGATGAAACGCTACAGAATAACATTGATAGAGTAAAATGTTAGTGTCGATTTCTACTAACACTCATTAAATTAATCCAAGAGGGACTTCACACATTTATAGTAAGATGACCCTGGCACCATGGCTTCATAAATGCTTACCTCAAAAACTGCCGTTGAAGTGGACTTTAATTTGACCACTAACTCCTGACTGTATGAAGCTCAAATGGTTGTCTAGGTAATTTACATAAATAAATAGTTAAATATTATTTTCTTGCGTTGCGGCAGCACCATTTGCAACACCGCAAGACAAAAACAAAAATGACGACAAGAAGCAAACAGAGTAGACACACATTTTAACATAACATTGCAATCACATAAGACAATTTTCAACATCAAGTGTGGCTTTTTGTCCAAGTTTGTACCTATTTTATATGCATCACTTAGTAGAGGGAGTTGAGGTTCATGTTTTTCCTGTCCATTCCAATTGAGGGGTACATGTAATGGAACTAAACTGTTGTTTCCCCATAGGGTGTTATTTTCACTCATTTTCACTCGGTGGCCCAGAATGTACTGGCATTTTATCTCCTACTGTATATTGCTTTTCTATCTATTTACACGCACGCACGCACGCACGCACGCACGCACGCACACGCGTCTCTGTCGGGTGGAAACCTCATATGGAAACCTCAAATGTCTAAAACTGTTACTTTTCAGGATTCAAATTCCAAAATAGCAAAAATAGCAGATCGACAAGCTCGAAACGCGCCGCGCTCGAAACGCAGCGCGTTTCGAGCTTGCAGATCTGCTACTTTTGATACTTTTGTGTGACACTGTAGTATAATCAAGTAGGGCGTTAATTTACGAGAAAAAATAACACAAAAAGTTCAAATATGGAGTTAAGAGGTTTCGGCCCGACAGCAACGATATCGTATTCCTTCAGAAAGTAAGTCAAAAAGTCAACATAAAGAAGGCTGTCCTTCTTAGCATGCTGCACGGTGGCAGTGTAGAAACTTCTGATAATAAACCATGCAGCGCGAGCCCCGTGTGAGGAGTGGATTACATATTTATTTGAGGATTTATTTTATTTTCCTCCTGCTTCTATCATCTGCCCACCAGCATGGGACACTGTCATACCTTGGGACACTCACAACAATAGGTGTATAGTAGAGCAAGTTTTACTCTGTGTGTGCGTGCGTGCGTGTGTGCGTGCGTGCGTGCGTGCGTGCGTGCGTGCGTGCGTGCGTGCGTGCGTGCGTCTGTCTGTCTGTCTGTCTGTCTGTCAAATAGACATTGTGAGGACAATTATTTTCCTGGTCCCCGCAAGAACAAATTGTAGTTTTTATGGTTTAAGACTTTGTGGGAGTTTAGGCGTGAAAATATTCACGTTAGGCTTGGAGTTGGGATTAGGCATGAGGTTAGATTTAGGCGGTATAGGGTTGGTTTTATGCCTGATTTATAGGTGTTGCGCAACCGAAATAGCCGATCTACAAGCTCACAACGCTGCAAGAAGTTGTTCATATAATCTCTGTCCAAAATGTTGAAGTCCTCACAAGTATAGTAAAACACACGTGTGTGTGTGTGTGTGTGTGTGTGTGTGTGTGTGTGTGTGTGTGTGTGTGTGTGTGTGTGTGTGTGTGTGTGTGTGTGTCTGTGTGTGTGTGTGTGTGCGTGCGCGCGCGTGCGTGCGTGCGTGCGTGCGTGCGTGCGTGCGTGCGTGCGTGCGAGTGGTGAGTGAGTGAGTCAGAAAGAGGAACAGAAAAGGCAGGGAGACAGCTTTAAAGAGTAACTTATGACCAGGGGAATGCCACAAGTCCAACCGCAACACCCAGCTCTCCTACATTTAACAAGCCCTGAAATCCCCCCTTTAAATGTCTGGGGAGTAAAACTCTCAATCACAAGCAGTGGGCAAACACACTGAAGTCCAGTGGTAGTCTAGTCTGTTAAGTATAGAGGTAGAGTACATTAGGTAGAAGTGCGTTCCTGTTAGCTAAGTGAGTATTTTCCCATGCCCTTCTAATGAGAAGGGGAAGTCTCTTCATATATTCCCTCTGACTAGTCCCAGGGTGATTAAGAGCCAAATCTTGAAAATGTGTGCAAATCTTTGAATATATATATATTTTTAAAGCAACATTTGTAACTCAAATCTTTGCTTCTGCGGGTTCTACAAATGTCTTCTCAATCCTAACAGTTTTTTTGTTTTAAATTTTTTTCCAACAATCTTTATATTGCGGTATTGCTTTTACACAAGTAAAATAAATCTTCTCTACTGTTCTGTACTGTGCTCTATTCTATTCTATTGATGCATTAAATAATGTTTTTCCTCCTCTAGGAGGGTACATGGTTGTGGAATGATGGACTTCCAATGAAATAAACGGCCTGGGGCCGGGGACAGCCTGATAACTGGCACCGTATATGCCACTGTATGACAATGAACTGGTCAAGTAAGTCACAACACGTTGATTTTTATGACCTTCTATATACGAAACTAAAAGACCTGTGGATCTGCTAGTTTTGATGCTTTTGTGTGACTTTGTAGTATGATCTAGTAGGGCGTTAATTTATGGGGGAAAAATATGGAGATAAGAGGTTTCTGTCCGACAGCAATCTTTCTGTCTACACAGGCCGCCGCGTTTGGGACGACCAGACTTGCAATTGGGGGAATACATACACGTCTGTGCCAAGGTTGCACGCGAAAACTAAGGCCGTCACAATCATGACATTTTACCTGACGATTGAATTGTCACAAAATAATTGAGATTAGTGGTGTTTTTTTACATTGAACATTGGAGCATAAAAATGAAAAATTACATTTCTGTTTGGCTTAAAATAAAATAAAAGATATTTACTTGCATCATAAAAGGAAAAAAAAATAGAAAATATTGTTCTGTGAGTTTTTTTCTTTTCTTTATCTTATCATTATTTTGTTCTCCTCACATTTTTGAGACTCTAACTACTCCCACATTCAGTACTTTAAAGCTATAGGGTTTCTCAAAGTGGGTTTACGTTTCTGCTGCTGCACCAATAAAACCTGCTCATCAGTCATCAGGAGCAGATAGGCATTCAATGTCTTATTGCTCAAGGTCTCTCCTACAGGCTGCCAGGCTGCGGATCAAACCGGGAACCTTCTGGTTCTTAGTCGGCCGCTCTACTGCCTGAGCCACTGCCGACCCAAAGTATCAACCAATATGTTTAGATTTGGCTCAAGAGGGTTAGGGTTAATTTACTCATTTGTAACTCCGAGAGTGCACACACGTAACCAAATGGACCCGTAAGGGATCTCAGTTCTATCTCTCCTCTCCCAGCTACGTTTCTCTTACTCAACCATCCTTCCCTGGAGGTCGGAGCGAAGCTGTGTGTTGGGGAGAAACGTATACCCAGCTCTAAACTCCATAGGCTACATGAAAAGAAAGATGTCCCTGAAATGAGTGTCCCATTCTGACATCTTTACGTTCCCCTTTGGGAAGAGGCCCACGTTGGGTCCTATAGCCGCATCTTTGGTGGCCTCTCAAGTGCCTAATTAAAAGGGCCGTAAATTCAATGAGCAACGAACAAAGCGGTGATTGGGGCAATATTTTCATCCCGGTCTGTGGCAGCTCTGTGGGACATTTGCAACACTTTTTAAGAGTTCCAAGCTCTTTTGATCTGGTTTCAGATCAATCGCGTTCCTCGAGGATATACGGTTACGGGATAAAAGCCAGAGAGAGAGAGAGAGAGAGAGAGAGAGAGAGCTGGCGAACGCAGGTTGCAACAGAGTCATAACAGAAAGGAGAGGGGAACAGAGGGCCAAGAAAATGATTAAAAGGAATGGCAGGCAATCCTTCTCGGCACCATCCCTTCTCGGCACCTGGAGGTATCCCCCTGCCAAGGCTATCGTGAGCCAGCATGTACCAAGAAGGATATGATTAGGGGCACAACAGTCAATCAAACTAATCGATTTAATGGATCATTAAATCAATCGATTTTAATAAAATAATGTATTTATTTGGGGGGGGGGTTGTGTTTGTTTGCATTGTGGGGGAGTATTCGTGTTTCCAAGTGTTTTTTTCTTTCCTCTGGACAGATCATTCATATGCCTAATTGTCCGGGGAAGAATGTAGCAATCGACTGCCCTTGGCTCTGTGGCTACGAAGCCACTTGCCCATTGGAAGCATTTGAAACAGTCTGTGGTTTGGGAGGCTAGATTAGAATATTTGATAAGCCTGCGAGCTTTGCCGACTCAGCCTCTGTTGTGTATGTGCTGGATAGAGGGCAGTTCACATCCACTGGTTTGTCTGCATGACCCTCTGCATTGCTTTAGATTAGATTAGATTAGATTTATTGGTCCCCGTGGGGAAATTTGTCTTCACTGACTGTACATTACATAAAGGACAATTTCACATCACACAAGTGCGTGTGATGGATCTATTGTTCAGTTCTGTGAGGTTGGGTGTAGGGAGACCGATGATTTTAGCAGCTGTTTTTGTGATGCGTGTGAGTTTGGCCAGGTTTGTGACAGAGAGCATGGTGAAGAAACATGTAGAACAGTACAGAAGGATGGGTTGGATGATACTTTGGTATAGCAGTAGCAGGAGGTGTGGGGCAACATATAGTCCTTTGAGTTTGCGGATGGCTGACAGGCGTTGTTGGCTTCTTTTTTGGATGTCCGTGGTGTGCTGATCAACGGAGAGTTTATTGTCCAGGGTGATTCCTAAATATTTAAAAGTGTCCACTGTTTCAACTGTTTGGGTGTTTATGATGGTGGGGGGCTGGGGGGAGGGGGGGCTGATCAGTAGTTCCTTTGTTTTATTTACATTAATTTGAAGATGGTTGTCTGAGCACCACTTGGTGAAAACGGAAACAGTGTTATGGTAGTCCAGAGTGGATTGATTTCCATCGGAGAGGAGTGAGAGGATGGCTGTGTCGTCAGAATATTTTATGTATGATGTGCAGTTTGCAGTTGAGGACGGTACAGTTGCCATACCAGGCAGTGATGCAGCCAGTCAGGATGCTCTCAGTGGTACCTATGATGCATTTGCCAAATGCTTACTCTGTGCCGCGCTAAATGTCACATTCACACACCGACGGCAGAGGAAAGGATGTGTGACGACACTGCCGCATAAATGTGTGAAAAGGTACATTTCCTGGCCTTGTATGGATATTGAAAAACACACCAGGCCAGGTAGTAGAAGTCAATCTTAGCCAACCAGAAAAATTGGACAGTGATGTTTGGACAAAATCTGAAGGAGTTAGGCTATATAAAATATATATGTTTTACAAAAATTGGCGCTATAACAGGACAATGTGAAAAGTTTCACGGCAATCGGACGCTGCATTCATGATTTGTAGCCTTTAGCCCAAAACGCGCCACTCCTGCAAACTTTGAAAGCCAATCTTAGCCAATGTCGATGTTTGTTTAAAAAAATAAATCAAACGGATCTGTCTTTATCACATGACAATAGAGATAATGTGTACCGATTTGCGTGATGTTTGTACAAAAATCTACCTCCTGGTGGTGCTATAACAGGGAAATATTTGGGCCAGAGGTTCTGCTCTGGGCTCCAGGGAGTGTGTGTGCAGGTTCACACCGATCGGACGCGTTTTGAGCTTGTAGATCTGCTATTTTTGCTACTTTTGTGTGACATACTAGTACGACGAAGTACGGCATTAATTTGCAAAAAAAGAAAAATTATGTAGATAAGAGGTTTCTGCCTGACGGCAACAATATGCAATGTGGCCCCCTGGAGTGAGTATGGAAATATAGTGGCCCTCTCCATCATCAAAGTTGCCCACCCCAGCCTTAGACATTATCAGGAGGCACAGATCTCTGATTGTCTGGCCATGCGAGACTATGACTATGACATGACAACCAAAACATGTACATTTCCCGCTCGCACTGACACATTGCATGGAAAATACTACATTTATGTGCAGTACAAGGCCAACACGATGTGTGATTGGAGTGAGTCACATCCCTTCCCACAACCGACAAGTGATTGAGAACACATGATAGACGACGTGATCAGTCATAATTACGCCACAGTGAACATGCCAGCCCAGTACAGCATGGGATCATACAGAATAACAACATAATGTAATCCACCATGTTCCCCGCCGTGTTACAATAAAACCCGTCTTATGGGTTTCATCGGGGGGACTCAATGAGAGAGTGAGAGGGTTAGGGCTGTCACGATTATGACATTTTATGTGACGATTAATTATCACTCACACCAATAATTGCGATTAACGATTTCATGAACTCTGGAGCACATGAATTAAAAATGTAATTTCTGTTTGGCTTTTAGGCTTTGAAGTTGCACTGCACAGGGCAAATATGGCAAATATCCTAAATACACAAAGAAATGACTGGCATATGTAATTAATTAACAAAAAAAAACATTAATAGTGGGAAAAAAACGATCTACAAGCCCACAACGCATCGCGATCTACAAGCCCACATCGCATCGCGATGCGTTGTGAGCTTGTAGATCTGCTATTTCCACTACTTTTTGAAAAACTGTATGAAAAAGTGTCAACAGAAACGATTATGACGATTATGCAAAATAAAAGCGATTATATCAAATAATTGCGATTAGACGATTATGTAATAATTGTGACAGGCCTAGAGAGGGGACGGTGAGGCCTAACATGTCAAATGTTGTCATATTTGGGGCAACGTCAGCTTTTACAAGATCATTTTTTGTCAGGGAATTGTTTTGCTGTTTGTCACAATGATGGCGTACCTCCCACCATACTCTCCTTCCTCAATCAATTTAAGATGATTATTATTATTATCATTATTATTATTATTTATTTATTCCAATATCAAGGTGCATGGTTTATAGTCACCAACCATACAATCATAACTTTTTCCCCCTCATTTTTATCCCACGATTTTGTAAGCCATTTTTTCACCCAGTGCCAATTGCTTATCCTGGGCGCTACTCTCCCTCTGCCAGCCTAGGGAGAGCCCAGAACTGAGCTCATGCCTCCCTCAATGCATGAGTAGCTAGCAAGCCGCTTCTTATCACCTGACAGGGGGGAGTTTCCCTGGTAGGATATAGCGCGTGGAAGGAACACGTTATTCGAATCAGTTCCTTTACTTTGCCCTCCATCAGGCACCCCGGCTGACCAGGGGGAAGGCAGTATAGAGTATAGATGTTTTTGTGAGGGTACCTACCCTAGGGGACACGGGGAGAACATGCAAACTCCACACAGAAAGGCCCTTTATATACAATCATCGCTGGTTGTTGTGGCATCACAGCTGAAAACCGCCGAGGTTACAGGTTTTCTCACACTTAAACTATTATACGATTAATGTACGATTAATGATGAAAATAGCGATGCGATGAGAGGTTGTAGATCGGCAATTTTCACTATTGTTAAAACTTTTTGGAAAAGGTTTTCTGTAGGACAACTTGGACTGATACAGGCAGACAGTGGATGAAAGCAAGTTGTGCAACATGTTAAACGTTTTGGGCCACCTCCAAACAGACTCTGAAGAGTACCTCAAAACCCCACACACTGACACAACTGACCACGTCGATATGTCATGTCTCACTGTGTTCACACAAAACGCGAACGCTCAAAGCACCCCCCCCCCCAAAAAAAAAACTAAACACAATTGTCATTGTGTAGATGGAATGTTCATTCAACTATCACATGATATAGTATGAATACGAACAAAACAAAAATAAACACGTTTTTCTTTCTTATTTACAGTGTGTGACCAGGAAATCTTTTGTCTCGAGTCTCTTGACAGCTAAACTCGATGTACAGTTTATACCGTTTCGATGTAAATACACAATGATCAGAAGGTGCTATGAATTCGGTGACATTGTTGTAGAAATGGCCTGACCTTGTGTTGCGTTTTGATTGCAATGTGGTTCACATTGTGAGCGTTCTGGTCTGTTCTTGAACAGGTGGTATACAGTGTTATTATGAGTGTTTTATTGTTTTATTCTTGGAGATTACGCTTCCATTCCGCAGAGTTTTGAGAATGAGGTTAGAGTTTCAGGAAATCCATCTTGCCGATTGAAGGAAAAAACTGTAACCAAAACGTGATGAACAATAAACACCCCATCATGATTGGAGCTGTAATTTAAAAGCCGCTGTTTTTTGAGGGGGGGAGGAGGAATTACAACCACATGTACGGGTGCTGTACTGTACTTCTGCCCGTACGAGGGGAGAGGGAAGCAACGGGACATTATGTAATGGTTTCCTCATAAAATATTTAACCTCTTTCTTATCGTCTCTGTCGGGTGGAAACCTCATATGTCCAAGATTGTTACTTTTCGGGATTCAAATTCAAAAACGGCAAAAGTAGCAGAGCCACAAGCTCGAAACTTTCGAGCTTGTGGATCTGCTACTTTTGATGCTTTTGTGTGGCGCTGTAGTATGATCAAGTAGGGCGCTAATTTACGATAAAACACAAAAAGTTGAAATATGGAGATAAGAGGTTTCTGCCAGACCTAGTCTGTACAGCAGTACAGCCAGCTCCATGGAAGGAGCTCCGTGCGAGTGGCATCCTCTGCCCCGTGCTCTGCCCTCCACCCCAATTGTTTCCGTAAATATTTATGTTATTCCTTTTTGGTGTTGCTGCTGATATGTGATGTATCGTATGTATTTGTATGTCATGATGATGAATTGAGTACAGTGGACCACAGTGGAAACAAGCCCCCTTGAGCTTTTTGTGTTTTTGCTGTACTGCCGTACTGTCTTCAAAGTATTCAATCAATCAGTGCTTTTCACAGGCTTTGTGCCCAATTAAGGCACACCAAAGGACAAGTCATAACCTCAAGACACACCTGTATTTATTTATTTATTTTTAAAATTTATATCCCACGATTTTGTAACCCATTTTGTCACCCAGTGCCAATTGCCTAAGCTGTAATCCTGGGCGCTGCTCTCCCACCAGGACCAGGATTACTGCATGTTTTTTTGTGAGGGTACCTACCCACACCTGTATTTGTAGCGGGGGAAAAAAGCTGATATATTTCCACTAATTTAATATTTTGTTCAATGGTAATATATATTGACCAGATCTGTAGAGGGCGCAGGTGAGTAATTAAATAATTTCCATCTGGCTGATATATTTTATTGTCGACCCAGAAAGTGTATTATACAGAGAAGGTGGGGTCCTGAGACATTTCCCACCATGGAGAATAGTCTTTCAACAACACAAAACAGCCTTTGTTTCGACGAGTAGCGAAATAGTTTTCTTTATTTTTACTACAGTTGGAACAGTGGAATTTTCAGGCCATGGGAGGAGCATCTCTCCTAACAGAGTGTTAGCGAGACTTCGTTAACTCTCCGGACCAGAGCTAGTCATCAGATCATATGCCCATATACTGTAAAAGCACAAAAGTATTGGCATCAAAATGTACTTAAAGTACCAAAAGTAAAAGTACTCATCTGCAGAAGGTTTCAAATGAATGAGGCATCATTCATTTGCTCACAACGATCAGCTATTTTCAAATTGCCAAAGTATAGGTCTGAAGTGAATCATCAAAATCTTCAAATTAACTAGTAACTACAGTTCAAATAATTGTAGTAGTAAAAGTAAAGATTTTGCCTTTGAGATGTAGTGGAGTAGAAAATTATTATTATTACATTCATTGAAAATTGGAAGTACTCCAGTAAAGTAAAAATACCTCAAAATTGTACTTAAGTACAGTACTTGAGTAAATGTACTTAGTTACTTTACACCACTGATACAGTGGCCTCGGAAACCCATGCTTTTTTTGTTTTGTTTCAAAAGAAAAAAAGCCTTTGAGAACGGTGCAGGAACGCAGGTCCTAAGACCTTGTTATCTCCTAACCAATCAGAGTGCAGAGGAAGAGCAATAGGAAGCGGCGTAGAAATCCAGCGCCTGTTTGGATCCGCCCTTCAAGACCATCGATTGGGCTCGTTCTTTCAGTCTACTGATACAGTAGATGTATGGCAACAATAACATGTGGGTGTCACAAAATCCTAAGGTGTCCTTGGCTTGTCTCAGGGCACACCATTGATCCTTCGCACACCATTAGGGGAATCCCTCACTTACAGTATCGATCAGATGAAACACACGCGTAACATAAAAGGCTGCAAACAAAACACCATCATATTCCACCAAGAGGCCTTCCCATTACATAACTAAACGTTGACCTTGAGCTGCAGACCAGCGGGTATACATCGTTATGAGCTAACAGCGGTCGTCCATTTTCTCATCCTGAGCCGTGTGTTACTATACTGTATCGCTGGGACGTGTCACTCGTCACCAACACATTTTGCGATAGCCTCTGCCACGCGGAAATTGTGTTTTCAGTCCATGGGCGGCGGCAGAGACAATAAAGCGTTTCTTCTCCATAAGCCCGAGGTCAGGACGAGCGGCTCCCAGATATTGCAGCAGAGTGACAGATCTTATAATCTCCCTGTTCTAACTCTGATGAAAACAATGGCACACAGGGGACACTATATACCTTCAAAACCCTTTGCTAATAAACTGAGACGGTATACTGCAGAGCAGGGCTAGAAGTCATTCCTCAGGGTAGATATCGTTGCTGTCGTGCCAGAAACCTCTTATCTCCATATTTGCAGTTGTGGAAAGTAACTAAGTACATCTACTCAAGTACTGTACTTAAGTACAATTTTTGAGGTATTTGTACTTTACTTGACTATTTCCAATTTCCAATACTTTTACTTCTACTCCACTACATCTCAGAGGCAAATATTGTACTTCTACTCCACTACAATTTTTTGAAAAACTTTAGTTACTAGTTACTTTTCAGATATAAATTATGATATTATGAAACATACATTAACCACTATAGCCCTATTTCATACATAGGCTATTTGAAAATAGCCGATGTACAAGCTCACAACGCGTCGCATCGCGACGCGTTGTGAGCTTGTAGATCTGCTATTTTCAAATATTTTAGTAGGCTACTTTCACTTTTGGTACTTTAAGTACATTTTGATGCCAATACTTTTGTACTTTTACTCAAGTAAATGTTGAATTCTGGACTTTTACTTGTAACAGAGTATTTATATATTGCAGTATTGGTACTTTTTCTTCGAGTATTGAGTATTGAGTACTTTATCCACCACTGCATATTTGTTTGTGTTTTTTTTCATAAATAAACGCCCTACTTCATCATACTACAGCGTCACACAAAAGCATCGAAAGTTTGCGGCGCGCTTTGAGCTTGTGGATCTGCTGCTTTTGCTATTTTTTGAATTTGAAACCCTGAGAAGTAACAGTTTTGGACATGGACATTGGTTTCCACCCGACAGAGACGATATAATAGAGAGGGTTAGGGAAGGTTGGGGTTATGAAATAACATTTAGAATTGCCAATACAAGTAAATACAAGGGATGCCAGGTTGAGCTCATTCTGCCCTCATCCCACCTCTCCTCTCCTCTCTCTTTCTCTCCATGTTTCTCATTTTCTCTTGCACTTTAAAGGCAGTGTAAGTAATATTTTTGGGGTTCAAGTGAAACGTTTGGTTATTGTTGTTGTTGTTGTGGTAAAAAAGTTAAAGCTCTATTTTTTGATAGCAATCATATAGAGTATAGAGTGTTTGTTCAATAACAAAGGAGCCTGTTATTGAACAAACACGTGATAGTAGCCTAATCATTGGTATAGAGAGTGTTTGTTCAATAACAGGGGTCTCCCTGTTTCTCCAGCTCTTTAATAAATAGAAAATACATTTTCAGATGCATGGGTCAACAATTTAATCCAGTCAGGAGAGAGACACTGATTTCATCAGCTTCAATTTTATAGGGTTCCAATTCTGTTTGTTTGGGTTTTTTTCTTCTTCTTCTCATGAATTGGAGGAAATTGGTACCCCAACCTGAAAATGTATTTTGCGATTGGAGAGATGTGGAGACCCCTGTTACCGAACAAACACTCTATGAATAGTACATGAATATAGAACTATTTAACTATTTTATTTTAACAAAATATCACTTACAGTACATGGACCCTGGCATCCCTATTGTGTCATGTTATTGTTGGCAAAAAGGTTCAAAACATGTCAACAAATTCCAAGCATTTTCAAAACATTCACAAAAAAAATCTGAAAACAGCCTATCTATAAGCTCACAATGCCATATAGTGACGCGTTGTGAGCTTATATAGACCTGCTGTTTCCGCTACTCGCCATACGATGAAGTATATAATAGGGCTTAAGCGGTTAAAGGTTGCATGATGGTCTAGTGTTACTCGTGTTGCACATGGCCCTGTGATGGGGCTCTGGAGGCTGTGTGCTGCTGAATAGAGGGTTTTGTCTGCGCGCACATGCCAAACAGCCCTCTGCAGACAATATCAACCCACCGGAGACACACTCTGGCAATCCCACCGTTCTGCATCTGCTGCCGGATTCCCTTTCACTCCCATACCTTTCATTAAGCGCGCTTTGGCGTTATTCTGCTGAAGAAAACGACACAAAAAACCCTGCTATTGTATTGAGGTTCTTTGTTTTCGAAATATTCTTCATGGACATTGTCAGTCATTACGTGCGTGTGCGTGTGTGTGTGTGTGTGTGCGTGCGTGCGTGCGTGCGTGCGTGTGTGTGTGTGTGTGTGTGTGTGTGTGTGTGTGTGTGTGTGTGTGTGTGTGTGTGTGTGTGTGTGTGTGTGTGTGTGTGTCTGTGTCTGTGTGTGTGTGTGTGTGTGTGTGTGTGTGTGTGTACATTCGTGTGTGTGATGATGTAATTCCCAATCACCAATATTGTGGAAAGCTTGCTTCAGATTGGTGGCCAGCTGCTGCTGGTTGTGAAGCATTCTGGGAATCAAACAGGAAGAGCAGAGTGTGTTTATTTTCAGCTACATCCTCAGACCTGCTGTACAGCCACTGTTGGCAGCTTGGCATCCATAAGAATTGTGTCAGTCGGGCAATCTACAAGCTCGAAACGCACCGCTTTGCGCTGTGTTTCGAACTTGTGGATCTGCTTTCGATGCTTTCGTGTGATGCTGTTGCAGGACCAAGTAGGGCGTTAAATTACTGTCATGATTTATGACTTCATCTGCTTGACCCAGCACACACACATGTGCATCTACAGTACGTAAGCATATTGATATCCGTGATACGATGACCATCAAGTACTTTATCAGAGAGACCGACGTCTGTGCACAATGATACGAGATGCATATTCTGTTCCTAGCCATTCTGTTCTTATCCTGGTCCCATATCTTCTGGTCACGTCATGTGTCCTCTGTACAACACTGTATATATTCTCTATGTGTGTATTAAACTTTAGAGCTTGTTGTGTGATACTGCCTGGTGTCAACTGGTTCTCCGCGCGTGCGTCTCAACAGAAACCTTCACTCACCACCACCCTTATAGATGGAGACTCTTAGGGACCATTATGTATGGTCAACCGAAATCACAACAATTACGAAAAAACACAAAAAGTTAAGTTAAAGATGAGAGGGTTATGCCTGACAGCGACGATATACATTTTGGTATTGCTACTTTGTGTAGAAATACTAGTTAAGGAGCCTGACCAATGAATGAAGCAAGAGAATGAAAGTGTTTCCAGATCTGTGAGAATGAGAGGAGGCATAGAGTAGGTGGAGGCAGTAGCAGCAGCGGTAGAACTGACATTTCTGGTGGGCACGCAAAAGTGATGTGTGGGCCGTCACAGGCTCCACGTTCACCATCACATGTTCACCATCTCTCACTGCTATACCACACTGACAGCTTCAGCGATCAAACTCCCTCCACCTCCCCAGCCTGTATAGTGGCATGTTTCACTACAGTATATGTCAGAATGTTAGTTGTGTGGAATAATGGTATACGGAATAGTGGATTGTATCATGTTTTTAATATTTGTACCAGCTTGTCTACTTTACTTTACTTTATTATGGATCCACCATTAACACTTGCCTCTTCCTGGGGTCCATCCCACCCACAATACAAATCATACACAGTGACATCAACATACTATAGACACGACAAACAGACAATAGTTCACATATAAGCATTTGAATCTGGTACAATATAGAAAAGAAAATTACTTTCAAAAATACAATTATTAAACAATTATTTAACATTTCATATTTTCATTTTATTATTATTTTTAGTACTTTCTCCCCATCTCAAACATAATCTTAACCCATCAGCATACACACCTAAACACAAATAAGACATTCTCCATCTTTCGGTTTATCAACTTTACAACAGCTTGTGGTGCCCGGCCTGAGAATGGCCGTTCTGTGTCCGGAACATTTACCGAAAGTTTGAGAAGCACAGGCTTTAGAGTCTGCTTCAGGGGCTTTGTGATCTCAGTGTCATGCTTAAGTGCAGATTGCTCCGTATAGCCTCACAGGAGCAGAGACCCACCGCCAAATACAATGCAATATCATTGCAATAAATGGTTTTCATCTTGACAAGAGCGTCTGACTGAACTTCACGTAGCAGTGGTGGGATTGAGCAGAAAGCCAGTCTGTTTACATGGCTGTGTTAGCTGTTCTGGGAGCATGGGCCTTAGTTTGGAAAGGGAAGTCTGCAACTCTCTGCTGGAACTGTTAACCATTTAAACCCCATATGGTTGACCGGAGTCCCATCAGGGCTCTATACTAGTGTATTTTCTGTTTTCTGTTATTGTGTCAAAATAGCCGATCGACAAGCGTTGTGAGCTTGTCGATCTGCTATTTTCTGCGAAAGCCTTCCCCACAATAAGGATGCTGGGGTTTAAGTGGTTAACACTGCGACCTGACTCCGGAAACGCGGATGAAGATGGATTGATGGATGGTTGGATGGACGGACCTTAGCTTAGAGAAATGTACCCAATCAATTGAAAAAGAAAATGTCCAATGACATTTTAGCAGCCTAAATTTCAATGGCATGATGAAACGTAAAGAACTCACCCTTTATCGGCATGGAGCATAGATTCTGATAAATTGAATAGTAAGTGTAACTAGAGAATCATGGCCAAACTTCATTGTCATGAATATGCATTCATTCTTTATTGTTTCAGAAAATAAAGCACTACTTGGTATACTAATAGAATTACTCAATTTGTAAACTTGAGTAATTGCCAATTGAAAATATCAAAAATATGCAAGCTTGGCTATTTTCGATTTTGCAGATATGCACTGTGAGCTTGTCAATCTGCTGTTTTCGACGCGCGACACCATCAATACAACAGATTATAAATTACGTTTAAGACAGGCTGGGGATAAAACTGTTCAATCACGGGCCAAATCCTCTGTGTTACATTAACACAGAAGGCTTTTACCGTGTGGCACGAGTTGAAGGCTCTCAAGCCAAGTCAACATATGGAATTAATATACAACATAAATAATCCAAAAACATTAAGCAGGTAGTATTTATGCTGAAGAGGCATGTTGTACAATCAGTTCTGTTACCAGCTAAACCGTACCGTGAATCACACACACACCACAGCTATTCATGAGTAATGTATTGCAATTAATGATGTCTGGACACTACCAGAGCAGTGTAAGACATGTACGGTAATAGGGCTGACTGGAGGGCAAAGGGGGGTCTCTCTTGTTTCAAGGTTAAGATCACATGAAGCATGTGGATACAAAACAGGACGTTGAAAATGCTCAAGGAAGGATGTTTCGCCCTTGCATTTATGCGCCGCACCAATGTCAAAGTAAAGCAAGGAAGTGTATTTTCCTTTCGCGAGTCATCTCCAAGGTTAGATGACATGCCTGCAGTGAAACATGGGCTTATGTTTCTTCCTGAAACGTGGCTGGCAGGGGACCAAGGTACTTCTTTACACTTGGGGATTGCGTGACAAACAGCCATTCCATAGAGTAATGATGTCACCCTCTATGGAGACTTGAGACTTTAATGACCCCTTGGTGCCGCTTTTGTCAGTGCAAGTCAATGGAGAAACACTTTTGTCTTGACAACGTCTTTCCACCTTTATTGTTATTGCATTCCATTGTTACAATCACTACGTTGTTGATATGAAACGTAAATAGCATCACTGTCATTCTCTCGAAAAACGAATCACTTGCGATTTCCTGACATGACATTTGCACGGATGTATGTACAGTATGCACAGATGCACATATATTTGCTGGATGAACAATTACTTTTGTGCGACGTTTATTCTATATTATTCTCCCCCTAATTCTGCACATTACCCATTGCACATGCCCTGCTGTTGCTGCCACTGTATCTTGTTTTCTTATTACGGGGCCAGAGCTCTGCTCTGGACACGTATTGTTATTCGCATTATTCTGTCACTTCTGCCACTTTCCGCAGTTCTGGCTGAACCGCGCTGTCGCTTTTTACGAAACTCGGCCATATGGTAGATGGTCATGAAAAACGATCAAAAAATAATTCTCACAATCTTTCGTCCAAAGGTGGCGCTATAGCACTCAATTGAAAATGCCAACTTTGACCAGGTACAACTCATGCCCTGTTTGACCTACAACCATGAAACTTGGATACACATATGCGTCTCCTCATGCTGAACAACTTTCACCCTCTGACTTTTGACCTCTGACCTTTAGATCTCCCACCATTTTGAATTATATGAAAAACAGTCATTGGCTCCTAACTTCTGCATTTTTTCACTTATGGAAAATCCGTTGGAAATTTTTGTAGGCAGAGGTCCAAAGTTCAAGTGTTAAACGTTTCGTGCAGATTGCTCAAAAATCCCAGGAGGAGATAGATTTTAACTATTACAGTTTTATGAAAATTATTCATCTGTGCCTAAAACATACATGCAGACTCACATTTCTTTGAAACTTTGCAGAAATGTACAGGGTCATTCCAAATATCACTGAAACCAATCTTACTCCAATTGGCCAAAAGGGGGCGCTATAGCAATTTTTTGAAAAGGCAGACTTTAAACAGGCATAAGTCATGCCTCGTTTGGCCGAAAGTCGTGAAACTTGCTTACACATGTGCCTTGACTCATGAGGAACACACGTATCGATTTGACCATTAAGCTCCGCCCTTAGATTTTCCGCAATTTTGAGCAGTTTGAAAAATACTTGTTTTTGCCAGTTCTGGCTAAACCGTGCATACGCTTTTTACGAAACTCGGCCATATGGTAGATGCTCATGAAAAACTACCAAAAAATAATTCTCACACTCATTCGTCAAAGGGTGGCGCTATAGCACTCAATTGAAAGTGCCAACTTTGAACAGGTACAACTCATGCCCTGTTTGACCTACAACCATGAAACTTCGATACACACATGCGTCTCTTCATGCCCGACAACTTTCGTGGTCTGACTTTTGACCTCTGACCTTTAGATCGCCCACCATTTTGAGTTATATGAAAAACAGTCATTGGCTCCTAACTTCTGCATTTTTTTACTTATGGAAAATCCGTTGGAAATTTTTGTAGGCAGTGGTCCAAAGTTCAAGTGTTAAACGTTTCGTGCAGATTGCTCAAAAATCCCAGGAGGAGATAGATTTTAACTATTACAGTTTTATGAAAATTATTCATCTGTGCCTAAAACATACATGCAGACTCACATTTCTTTGAAACTTTGCAGAAATGTACAGGGTCATTCCAAATATCACTGAAACCAATCTCACTCCAATTGGCCAAAAGGGGGCGCTATAGCAATTTTTTGAAAAGGCAGACTTTAAACAGGCATAAGTCATGCCTCGTTTGGCCAAAAGTCGTGAAACTTGCTTACACATGTGCCTTGACTCATGAGGAACACATCTATCGCTTTGACCAGTAAGCTCCGCCCGTAGATTGTCCGCAATTTTGAGCAGTTTGAAAAACACTTAAACCCAGGTTTTTTCAGCTATTTGCGTGAAACTGTATCATCTGTGTAATCTCCTTTTTCATAGTTCCTTGTCTGTTGGTCCAATGGCGTCTCCCTTAAATGAGTGCCTCACAATCTCAAGGTCGCCAGTTCAAGCCTCACTTGATGCAGACTTAATTTAAGTTGAATGAATTGCAAACAACATGACTGTATCAATGAATACATGTGCAAATGGTAAAGATAACCTGAAATGCTTATTTGAGAGTACGATTTCTCAATGTATGACACACTTCATTCTGAAAATAGCCGATCTACAATCTCAAAACTTTTCAGATAGCAACGTGTTTCTGAGCTTGTAGATCGGCTGCTTTCACTGTTTTCGGTAGCGAGGAGACATACAATTTCTCTATTGGTAAATGGTTTGTGAACGAGTGATCTTAGTGTTGGCTTGGTTCATGACAGAAGGCAAGAGTTTATGATCTTCAACAGAAAACATCAGCCTGGACAAAGCTATAGCACTATAGGTAGTGTTGCAGCCTATTAGCCTATCATGGGGCGGCCATAGCTGGGTGGTTAGTGAGCACGCCTAGGGAACCAGAGGCCCTGGTTGCCCCAGGTTCGATTCCAGGCCATCCCAGCATATGCGTCGATGAAATGAAATTTGTCCCTGAGCAAGACTCTTAACCCCTAATTGCTCACAGGTTCTCATTGGAAACAAGACCACAAGGACTTTCATGAACGACCTGTTCAAAGGAATTATCCTTATCCTAGTCCGAAGGTTGAGATTTCGATTCCTGTTAATGGCAATAGGTTGAGATGTCCAATCTATCCATTCTGTTTCCATCTCTCTCTCATCAATCTATTCCGTTTCCATGTCTCTGTTCAATCTATTCCGTTTCCATGTGTCTCTCTTTCTCTCTCTCTCTCTCTCTCTCTCTCTCTCTCTCTCTCTCTCTCTCTCTCTCCAGTCTCTCTCTCTCCAGTTTCCATGTCTGTCTGTCTCTCTCTCACTGGCCCCGTATTATCGCTGCTTGCAGCTATATTTTCTTATTGTATTTTATTTCGCACAGTAGCCTACTGTAATATTCTCATCATTCTTATTATTATCGTGTGTATATTATATTGATGATTTTGCATACCGTCATACCAACACAAAGGCGATCTGCTATTTTTTATATGTTTTTTTTTTTTGCTACCCTCTAAGAAAACTAGAGGGTAGCAAAAAAAATAACCATATAAAAAATAGCAGATCTGCAAGCTCACAACGCATAGCGATGTGATGCTTTGTGAGGTTGTAGATCTGCTATTTTTGAAAACATTTAATTAAATGTTTGTTTATTTTTTTAAATCTTTGCCTGTAATGACATTCCCAAAATACAGAGGCCATTTTTATTGGTGATTCATGAATGTATGATTGCAGACAAGATTTGCGTCAATCTTGAATCATATAAATCTGATTAAAAAAACATTAAGGAAATATGAATGAAAAGAAATTAATTTTGAGGCAATTGCCATCCACAGCAAAGGACACCCCTGGCCTGTATACCAACGTTTTGCTGCTTGTATTCCTGTATGAGTGAGTGACAAATAACCCCCTCTTGATTCTGCATTCTTCTGATTCTTGCTATTGGAAATCAATATGTCTTGATTGTCTTGATTGGTGATTAAGACTCCCATTATGCTACCAACACTTACGTTTTCCTCCAACTGTGTTCACCTCTAAATGTGCACGCCATGTGTGTGAACAGAATGACTCATTTAGCGCCGTGGAGATTGTGGCTGTGATTTTCTTTTGATTAAAGTCCCGGTAAGTCCAGAAGTGTTTGTTATGGTTGTATGGTTACAATCACTAAATGTTGAGGGGGGGAAATGGGGAAATCTAAATATTATTGCCAGCAGGAGTCAGTGGTATAATGTTTTCAACGCAAACAAAAGCCCTGTCTGGGTCACTTACCCTTCTTTAAAATAAATAGCCTCTGGGGGTTTGTGTTGACAAAAGCCTTCAGTCTTAAATTCAAGGTGTATGGCAGATTAGGTATAGATTATATTGTCATTGTGCTAGGAGAATCAATGCTATTGTCACATCACTGGTTTACAGGTGTAAAGAAGTGGGTGAAATTAGTTTTTTTTTCTCGATGGCTCCAATTATTTTTGTTATCTTCAGAAAGGGAGGAGAAGAACAAGGAGGAGGGAGGTGGAGAGGGAGATCAACAGAAAAATCAAAAGAAACAGGTCAAAGCAGTGACTATTTTAATTAACAATAAGATAAAGAAATTGATCAAAACACACGTTTTCTCCAATATGAAAGACTATAGTTTTATTCATATTCCCCTCTCAGTTGACCTCTACAGTAGGGGTGCAACAGTACGTCACAGCACGTCACTTCGTGTCGCGCTGTGAGCTTGTAGATCTGCTATTTTGAGGGGGGGGGGAATTTAAAGTTTCAAATATGTTTTTATTTCTCAATACAAATCTTCTCTTCTGGGGGTCCCTGGCACAAAACATTGTCAGATGGGCCAAATACATATCAATTTGGCAGTCCTTGACCCAAAAAAACGTTTGAGAACCACTGATCTAACGAGCAGCAGTCCGTCGGTTCCTCTGGCTCATACATAAACTCATAGTAAACACACAGTGGTGGCGTCATAGACACGGACTGAGGGCTTGGCCTGGCTGGGAGGTCACCATGGATACATGATGACAGCTTAAGTCAGGGGGGCTTGACTCTTGAAGGGTCGCCAGGTTCAGGCTGCTAGGGGCCTGCGGCACACACAGGAGAAGAAGAAGAGACTCGTAGGTGAATGACTGAGTGCTGAGAGTAAAGAATGTGCATCTCTCTGGCTCCCTCCCTATAGACAGTGTTTCATGGGTCCAAACATAGCCTAGAGTTATTATACCCCCTGCCTTTGTTTGTTTTGTTTATCTGTTTATTTATATGTCAACGATAAGGAAGGCAGATGGCAAGACATAGGCTGATAATATTTACATGGACCTTAAGACAGTCAGCCGAAAGTTATGGAAAAAATTGTTCATGAAGAGGTTGAAAAGTGTCTTGCTGAAAAAAAAACTGCCTTCAGAACATCTCATTCCACGGATACATGCCGACTCTATTTGAACGACCACATTAAACATGAGGTGGACACGGGCAAATACTGCGGCATGGTCATGCTGGACCTCCGAAAGTCATTTGACACCGTAAATCACTCTATATTTATTGATAAGCTAAAAGAAATCGGTTTTGATAGCACATCAGTGAACTGGCTGCAATCCTATCTGGAGGGGAGAGAACAGGTGGTGGAGGTGAAGGGAACCCTGCCCCCCCCCCCCCCCCGCCCCCTCCCAGTGAGCTGTGGCGTACCGCAAGGAAGCATACTAGGGCCTTTACTGTTTCTCTATGTAAACAACATGACATCAGCTTGTGACTGCAATTTGCTCTTGTTCGCGGATGACAGGTCGAAAAAACCCTTAGGTCTGAATTCAAATCTGCACCTGGTTCGCTGATAACAAACTATCATTACACCTGGGTAAAACTGAATCCATTCTCTTTGAGTCCAAAATAAACCTCTGCAAGGCCGATGGCTTCACAGTGAAAGTGGGTGACAATTTTATCACAAGAAAAGAGGAAATTACCTACCTGTTTTTTTTTTAGAGGCTAATCTTTCCAGTGAAAAAATGGCAACTAAAGTAATCAAAAAGGTCAACCAAAGAACAAGATTTTTGTACAGGATCTCCTCACTGGTCAGTAGGAATATATTGAGGACTCTAGCAGGAGCTCTCATCCAATGTCACTTCAACTACTGTATGCATGCACCTCATGGTACCATAGCACCACAAAGGCCTTAAAAACAAGGCTTCAGACGTCCCAAAACAAACTGGTCAGGCTACGGCTTGGCCTCACACCTACAGTACAACTCAGCTAACTCCTGCTCATTTTGCTAAGGTGGGATGGCTCTGGGTAGCGGACAGAATACAGCAACTTGCAATGGGCCTGCCATGATCTACTACAGGGGTGGGCAACTTAGATGATGGAGAGGGCCACTATTTCCACACTCACTCCAGAGGGCCTCATTGCATATACTGTCGGTCAGACACCTCTTATCTCCGTATTTTAACTTTTTTCGAAAATTAATGCCGTACTTCGCCATTCCTTATGTCACACAAAAGTAGCAAAAATAGCCGATCTACAAGCTCAAAACGCGTTGCGGTGTGACGCGTTTTCAGCTTGTAGATCTGCTATTTTTGCTATTTTTGAATTGGAATCCAGATTTTTGTTTAATTGGAATCCTGAAAAGTAACATTTTTATTTAATTTCAAATTAGTTATACTTTTGTGAACTTGAATAACTCTCAGAGTTACAGACCCATATGGGACCCCCCTCAAGGAACCCAGAGGGTTCCTCCCTGGACCACTTTATGTTTATCCACCCTCAGTAAAACAAATACAACAATACAAGAACCGCTGCAGGGGGCAAGTATACGCTGCAGTCAGGGGCTTCTCGCAGGGGGCGAGCGTTCCGCGAAAAAAAATGGGGGCGATCGTGTTTTGGGGCGAGGCTTCCGCTTACCGATAGGAGGACCGGCGCGGCAGTGACAGCGTTAAACGCGCTCACGACACCAACACAGCTAGTCTAGTAGTCTCCACCTTTTATGTAAATATGAGTGTGAGTGAAGCGGAGAGAGGAGCGCACAGTGGATGGATGCACGGGGGGGGAGTCGCCTTCACTGATCTATGCTGCGCTCAAAGGAGGTGTGTCAGTGTGTGCGTAAGTGCGTGACGCGTGCGTGTGTGGGGTTCTCTCTCCAGTGTTTATCATCTATTCAGGGAAAGGAGAAGGCACTCGTTAGGGATCAGAATGTGGAACCAGCATGTGGTGCGTGCATCGAGAGGATCTAAATAATCGATAGGCTATACATGCGATCGGAAGGCGACTATAGAGGAGCTACTATAAGCCATGGGTGGCCAAATAACGCGAACTGCCTTGTACGGTAAGGAATATTTGCGGTTTGTTTGTTTTCATTTTGAATGGATCTTAACGTGCTGTTTGACAGGTTGTGACATGTCGTGTCGGGATCATTGTAGCGTATGAGCGCAACAAAATGTGTGTTTTTATTATGATCAGGGAGCCATATGCCTATGCCAGCGGTATGTCACTGTGATATCACTGTACATACCTATATATTAAATTATGCAAATTATAGTGTTCAGTTTTTGGATAGATGAAGTGCAACTCACGTTTTTTTCTTCTTTTTCTTTCATCACCATTATTTTCTATGAAGGTGTTCCATGCTATAGAATTGTTATACACTCAGACAGTCAGCTGAGGAGAGAGTAGATGTTGTGGGGGGTTCCCTCTATGTATGGTGGAGTTTTCCCCCTCGTCTCTTTAATGTGATGCAGCCAGCAGGCCTATGAGTACAGCTGTTGTGCAATCAATTCAAAGCCCTGCGAAGATCAATAAATCAATTTCTCATTGTGGGGCTGGAGCCCATTTCTGCAGCTACTGTATCTTATTAGTCTGCCAGATAGGGTCAAATCACTCATCTCATTCAATGATTTTTACATGAATAACAGCCATAGCCTAAATTGCAAAGAGGACAACTTAATTAAGTCAGCAAACGGCTGATTTAAGCTACTTTGTCAACTATTCTTCCACTAAGTTTGGTCAGAATCAGAAATAGGCAGCAGAAGTTCAAAAATAACCAGGCCTTATCTTCGCTGGTGCCTTGCCTTGCCATCAAGGCACTGTAGCCTATATGTCCCTGTTTAAAGCAGCAGCTCTGCTCCTGTAGCCTCTTCCTGACCACCTTGTGCTAATTAAAGCCCATAGATTAATCCAATTAGGTGAACAGGGACAGACTGGCAGCCTGGCGAAGGGAAGGGGCCTCTAGGCTTTTATGATGCAAGTGAAAAGCCTATGTGACGTTTAGTAATGCTGCCTATATTGATGACTGAACGCAGCAGACAGTAGTTCTGATTTAATTAAATGACTGTAATTAAATTATTTTGATTCAGCAGGATAGCTGAATCGGAGCCGAGTCTCATCAGAAATATCTGATGTCTCATTTGTATTTTAGACGTCATTTAGGCCTAATTTGTCAACCCTCCTCACATGGTCATAACATTGTAGGATGCAAAACAAACACAAAGTGCCCCAAAACATTAAAGCAGCAATCCAGTAGTTCCAGCCATGTCTGCCTCAGGGTGCATGGTGATCGCCTCATCTCTGTCGTGTTGATGAATTGGTGTCGGTAGTTTGCGTCTCCATGACGTATAGCCGTTGCCATGCCATCCTTATCAAACACTCTCTCTCTCTGATGGCCCGGCCTTGATCACCGTTTTGTTATACTGCCTGTTGGGGCCAGAATCTCATAACAGTTTGATCATTCTGCTGCTCCTAAAAACCTGCTGTGGACCGCCTGATGCTGCTGATGTCCATGACTCCATGTCCCTCCCAGGTGCAGATGGTGCCTTCACTGTCTCCCATTAAGGGAGACAGTGATCCCATTAAGACCTGAGGCGATTCTTAAAAATGTTTTCTAAATCCTAACAGTTTTTTGAAAGAAATCGAAAGAAATGTTTTTCAAGATTTTTCAAAAATAGCAGATCTACAAGCTCATAGCGCGGCACTCGGTGCCGCGCTATAAACTTGTATATCTGCTATTTTTGAATAGCCAAAGAAATCTAAAGTGACACAGATGCGTTCCAGGTTTTAATGGGATTATACTGTATACTAGTGGTTCTCAAACGTTTTCATATCAAGGACCCCCACATTAATATGGAGTTGGCCCGCTGACCCCCATCAGAAAACATTTTGTTCCAGGGACCCCCACACAAGATTTGTGTTGTTAAAATGTTTAAAAGATATATATGTATATTTTTTTTTTACAAAATAGCAGATCGTGACACATTGTGACCTTTTCAAATAGCTGATATAACTTTAAAGTGGTTGAACTTATATTATAACCCATATTAACTAATTCTGCTGGTGACCCCCTGGAACCCGTTCAAGGACCCCTGGGGGGGGTCCCCGGACCCCACTTTGAGAACCAGCACTGTTTAGACAATAGACTATAAAGGCCACATCACCTCAGCGATCTGATCCCCTGTCAGCTGCATTGCCTGATCTCTCCCTGCAGTCATTAACCATTGAACAGAAGCATGACCCAAAAGTTCATGTCTGTCTATTTATACTACACAGTAAACATCAACACCAGCGTGCACTTATCCATGTGTGTAAGCCTGCAACTCTCACAGTTAACCCATTAAGACACGAGGCCCATTCTACAAAATGTCCTCTAAATCGTTCTGAAAATCTTATCTCATCAGTGGTGCTCAAACTTTCTTGTCAAGGACTCCCAAAATTATATGCATTTGGTCACGGACCCCCATCTCAAAAATGTTTTGTGCCAGGGACCCCCAGAAGCAAAGATTTGAGTTACAAATGTTTGCAAAAAAAAAAGAAGACATATATTTCAAAGATTTTCAAAAATGTTGACGATTTTTCAAAAATAGCAGATCTACAAGCTCATAGTGCGGCGCGAAGTGGCACGCTATGAGCTTGTATATCTGCTATATTTTAAGAATTGTGACACACACACACACACACACACACACACACACACACACACACACACACACACACACACACACACTCATATATATATATATAACTGTGTAGCCTAAGGCTAGGCTACACCTCAATGGACCTAATCTGGAAGAGAGAGTGAGAGGTTAACCACTTTAGCCCTATACTTAGTTGACCGAAGTCCCCCAGGGGTGTATATTAGGTCCCCTCCTTTTCCCTAAACTCTCAGAGTTAAACTAACACTGTGTAGCCTAGGGCTAGGCTACACCTAATCTGGAAGAGAAAGTGAAGCAGAGGTTAACCACTTAAGCCCTTAGATCATTGTTTCCAAAACAGTGATCTAACAAACAATGTTTATGGGTCGCGAGTAATTAAAAAAATATCTATATATTAAAACAAAAGAAATCCCCAAAGTATTTGATAAAAAATAATATAATAATAATTTCCATTAAAACATTTTTTTATGAAGAAGTGAAAATAGTAGATCTATGCGTTGCGAGCTTGTAGATCTGCTATTTTCACTCGTTTGGGTCCCGGCAAACGTCAAATTTCTCTTTTGGGTCTCGAGCTAAAAGGTTTGGGAAGCACTGCCTTAGATGACCCAAGTCCCGTTTATTTCCATGCCCTGTGTCTATAGTCTCTCATGATTCATTCTAAGGTCAGGTCACTGCACAAGTGCACAGCATCTTTCACACCTCGCAGTCTGGTTGCTTTTAGTATTGGTGAATACCGTATGGCCATGTATATTCCACTTGTAAGCTAAATGCAATAATGCATGCAGTATATCGTCTCTGTCATGTTGAAACCTCATATGTCCAAGACCAAAACTGTTACTTTTCATTATTCAAATAAAGAAAATTGTAAAAGTAGCAGATCTACTTTTGATACTTGTGTGTGGCACTACAGTAGTATGATCAAGTAGGGCGTTAATTTACGAAAAAACACAAAACGTTTAAAATATGGAGATAAAGAGGTTTCTGCCCGACAGCAACGATATACAGCAAAATGTGTGTGTGTGTGAACTCAGATTGACCTGTATGGGTTCATTTTTAGAATCTGTTAGAGTCAAATGAACTCAGGATTAGGCATGTACTGTAGCAATTCACTCAACTCACGATACGATTCATGATTTTCACGATTGTTTTAACCCAAAAGTATATGTTTTCTTTTTTTTTAATTATTTCTCTTACACAAATTCAGTATATTTCTTATAGAGGATAAGAGAAATACTGTGTTTACTCTTATCCTCTTCTCAATACAATAGCAAATTACTGAAAACTATCAACTTATCAATTCTCTTACAAAGATCCTGTATTTTCTTCTCTTTTTTTTGCCCTCTGCTGTTTGCATCGCGATTTTTATTAAATCGACTTAAATCGTCACCAGTTTGAATCAATTTACGATAAATCGTTACATGCCTATTGTCTACTCAGGATTGAAGGCAAAATGTAGATTGTATAGTCAGGTGTGGGACACATCATCCAAACAGCGTTGGCTGACTCCATTGCATAATAGAGTCTGTGCTGACTGAGTGTGTGGGAGCGTTCTGCTGGACTGGACTGACTGTGTTCCAGGGGCTCCGGCTGCAAACCTTTCATTCCAATGAATGTGTGTGTGTCTCAGCCGGGGATGAACAGGAACTCTGTATTCTTTTTGACAGTGGTTCTCAAACGTTTTCGTGCCAAGGACCCCCCCCAAATTGATATGTGTGTGGCCGCGGACCCCCACCTGAAAATACTTTGTGCCAAAGCTTTGTGTTAAAAATGTTCGCCTTTGAAAAAAAAAGAGATTTCAAGATTTGCACACATTTTCACGATTATTCAAAAATATAGCAGATCTACAAGCTCATAGCGCGGCACCGAGTGCCGCACTATGAGCTTGTATATCTGCTATTTTTGAATAGCCAAAGTATAAAATATTGGATAAAGGGGTTAAAATGATTGTGACGCTTTATAAACAAATTTAGCTGGGGACCCCCTGGTATCCACCCAAGGACCCCTGGTGGTCCCCGGACCCCACATTGAGAACAAATGCTTTATGATTCCCAACCTGTGGGCCGGGGACCACTGGTGGGCCGTGAGCGTATTGCAAGTGGGCCCTATAACTGGCAAAGCACTTAGACCTTTAAAGGCATAGTACGTACCTTTGCCCTGTGTTTAGCAAAACAATACATCTTTTTTTTGTTTTACCAATCATTTCCCACTAGAAGCAGTCATCAGCCACTGGAGTAGTGTGGTTGTGTTTACCTGCAGAAACACACTATACCCTCTCGCTGTATTTTGGTGTTTTCGTTGTTTTGGTTGGCCACAAAAACGTGCCCGTCTACCAAAACAAACAGTGAAAACGCCAAGATACAGCGAGACGGCAATGTGTTTATGCAGGTAAACACCAGTGGTGGGAAAAGTACTCAAATGTTTTACTTAAGTAAACGTATCAACAATACTACAATGTAGAAGTACTCTCAGTGATTATACTGTGAGAGTTGTTTTGGAGTTTATATATATTTTTTTATATAGTTTTGCATTGGTCCCTACCACAGCAAATATTGAATTATTGGCTCAGGAATGCGACAAAAAAAAAAAAAACCAAACTCCATGTATTTAAGGCTTCATGGGTTGAGTAATTGATAGAAAATGAGGTATTTTTTTTTTCTTTTAGCTGCCGAGTTAAGTGATCAGGTGGCCGGGCCGCAAATGCTTTAGGGATTTTGAAGTGGGCCCAGGTCCAGCAAAGGTTGAGAACCACTGCTTTAGGCCAAAGGGATGGCTGAGCCTGAGCTGAATAGATGCAGTATAAACCGTAATTTATCTCTACAAGCCAACTTCAAGGCCTTACACTGAATCTCACTAAAGTCATGGGACAAACCCAGGGGCTGTTCATTGTAAAAAAAATTATAAATAAAAACCCATAAAAAACTACCGGTATATTTTATGGGTTGCTATAGGCTATCGCCATCCATCGCTGTACAAAAAGCTGCTTGTTGAACTGCAGCAAAGTAATCTGTTTTAGACGTTTTTATCTCACTGGTTGCAAAATGTTTTTGTTTTGCTTCTATGCCTGTTGTAAACTCATCTGTTCCTGTCAAATGATACAGTTGAGGAAGTAGCAAGGGGATGTGCGTGTGCGTGTGCGTGTGCGTGTGCGTGTGCGTGTGCGTGTGCGTGTGCGTGTGACTGTGACTGTGTGACTGTGTGACTGTGTGTGTACGCGAGCATGCGCTTGTTTTACAGAAGTAAAGAGCTTTTATGAGGGCCAGACAGTTGCTATGGGGTGACAGAAACATATGTGTTAGGGTCAGGTGCTGCAGTCTCTTCTTGGGCATTCTTGGCAAGTTTAAGACAACGCACATTTGGAAGACAATGCTTACTGTGACCCACATCAATGGCACACATGTTACTATACTTGTAAGGACATCAACATTTTAGGCCTTTTGTTTTTGTATGCGTCAGTGTGCCATTTTTAACCCTAAAGCCGAAAATAGCAGACACCTGCACCCAAATAAGTATAAATCAGGTATAATCCTAAACCCTATAGAGCATCACAGTTCCGCCACTTCCTGGTGCCGGAAGTAAATACTCGATGCATTTTTCCCATTGACTTTTCCAAAAATATTTATATCAATCAATTTAAGCCTAGAATCAAGCCATCCAGGATCCTGGTGAATCATGACCATAAAACCTTTTTTTCTGTGATTTTTCATTTATTTTATATTTAATGATATGATATACTATATTTAATAAATACCCTTTGTTTTGCCGTTTTCAAAAAAGTTTTTTCACAGAATCAAACGTTTTATGGTCATGATTCACCAGGATCCTGGATAGCTTGATTCTAGGCTTAAATTAATTTATACAAATATTTTTGTAAAAGTCAATGGGAAAAATGCATTGAGTATTTACTTCCTGCACCAGGAAGTGGGCGGGAACTGCGACGCTCTATACCCTAACCTAACCTATACATGTCTAATCCCAACCCTAACCTCAACATGCATCTTTTCCTAATTGTAGTTATATGCCTAACTCTAAAAGTCTGTTTTAACTATAAAACAACCATTTCACTTGTGAGGACCATGCAGTGAGGACCAAACTTGTCCTCACTTGGCATCTACTATACTTGTGGGGACATTGGCCCCTCACAAGTATAGTAATACAAAAACACACACACACACGCGCACGCGCACACGCGTCAAGGCCCTACCTCATCAGCAGGTCACCTTCAACCCAGCACCCCATCATGCACATTAATGATTTCCAGATACCTTTTTAATACCTGCTTTTCTTTCGCTCAATGTTTTCACCACAGTTCATTATTCCTTTCCACCATCCCATCCATCCTGCTCTAATTCGCCGCCAAGGAGGCATCATTGGATTACATGGTCCTACGACAATAGGAACGGTATACAGTAGATGGCCATATGCTATTAGTATTACTTATTGATTTGTGTTGTGTAATCCTGTTGGGTGGTACAGAATGCGGTAACAGGGAGGAGGGGGGGGGGGGGATTAGTGGACCGTGAAGGAGCACGTCATCCAGACGGTCTTTCATCAGAAACCGTACGGCTCACCTTTCACTCCTGGGTCATTAGCGGCTTGACAGTGACGGCTGAATTATTGATAGGGAGCCAGTCTCTACTGTAGGATATGAGCGGAGTAGGGCTTTAACGCTGACGGTGTACATTTTGTACACCGTCAGCGTTACGATTGTTTTTCTCTCAGTGGTAAAAAAAACTACTTGCGAAGTATAGCTCTGGGCAATTAACCGGAAATATATGGAAACTGACGTTTAGAACCTCTAACCAACTTAATCTTGCTCATGTAGGTTAATGGAATAATTTAGAAGCAGGTTTTTTTTAAATACTTTTTTGAGTTTTTCATTAAATCGACACAAAAATATATTGTGGCGCGCAGAAAATACAGTACAGACCTTGTCATAGTACTATGAGGGCAGTGTAAAACATGTTTAATAGTGTATTATAATTGTTAATTTATCGTAATGGAGGTAAAAGTCTGAGCCCTACTGAGAGTGCACAAATGCGTTTGGTTACACTTGTACACTCTCAGCGTTGTGAACGGATACATCAACCGTGTGTTTTTTCCCCTCAGTGGTAAAGCTCAGACTAATATGAGGAATCTACAGTAGATTGCACCGTGACCCAGGTTCACCTTATTATGCTGTTACTGATCTGCGTTCCTACGGAAACCGCTTGTGTCGCATTGCCATGGGCACGCAGGCCAATCTATCAGAGCCAAATCAATGGATTTGTCACAACGGTTGCCTAGCAGCGCATTAAAGCCCCTTGGTTACCACAAACATAACCAGAGCCCCTTCCCGTGTCTTATGTCTCCAGGTAGAATAGCAGACACAGCTATATAGTTACAGCGCTGCCCACGGTAGGTACTATAGTAATCTCCATTATCTTTAATAAGCCCCGCAGAGCGTATTGGATTTCACGATGCGTTTATCTGTACACAGCATCTGTTGGTCGTGCATAAATGCACAAGCAAGGAATTTTGGAGATTAGCATGGACAAGATGTAGTACTTTGACCTGATATCTATTATCCTCACGCACTAGATAGATAGAGAGACCTTTATTGATCCGGCGGGGTAAATTCAGGCGCCAGAGGCAGCACTGCAGTTAAGATACAGATACAGATAGTGAGAGGAGTGCTGTGAGATGCAGTCATACTGTAGGAAGAATAAGCATCACAAGTTACAGGATCCTGCCCCAGGCTAAGGCAGATTACGTAAGCGAGAATACACACTCAATAGCTATGCACTAGAGCCACTGTTTTTTTTTCTTGTTAGAGCCTGCTAGATATATTATTTTAGCCAATATTTTTGACGATGTTCTTTCAAACTGGTGTTCCTATTTTGTGCATGTAGTAGGTGAAAATGTCAAGGGTTGTCTAACAGTTTCAGACGCATTGTGAGCTATTTTTTAAACTCTTTAGGGCTTAAAGGACAACTTTAGTTTTTTACAACCAAGGTTTATATTTTAGCTTGTAATTAAAGTAAATAAAAGATGAGTGTTATTTTTTTTTCATTTACTGCTTTCTACAGTTTTGGCAATTTTTGCGATATTTCTTACAGTGGGCGGGGGCATTCTGTCCGGTGGCTAAATATGCCTGTTTTACACAATAAAAGAGGTCCTGTGGTCTTTGATGGCCAGCTGTGAGTTATTGGGGTCTAGAAGAGCTACTGTACATAATAATAAAGAAAACACCGGGTTATTGTGTAAAAAAAAGACATATTTAGCCACCGGACAGAATGCCCCCGCCCACTGTAAAAAATATCACGAAAATTGCTAAAACTATAGAAAGCAGTACATTTAAACATTTTAACACTCATATTTTATTTACTTTAATTACAATCTAAAACATAAACCTTGGTTGTAAAAAACTAAAGTTGTCCTTTAAGGGGTTAAATAAAATACATTTCAGTTTGTGTCTGTATTATCTTAATTTGTTTTGATAAATATGTAAAATGTTCTCAAATTAAAGCTTTAACCAAATCAAAGATTTTCAAAATGCTTTCAAGATTTAGACTTTGTTTTATTGCAAAATATTGGTCCAAAATTGGTTATCGGTGGTCTAGGTCAGTGGTTCTCAAAGTGGGGTCCTTAAGGGTTTTCCAGGGTGTCCCCAGTTATTTAACCAAATGGCACCAAATAGGTATGTATGTAACTCTGAGAGCGTACCAATGGAACCAAATGGACCCATAAGAGTAATGGGGGTCAGGGCCTATACCAACATTTGGGGTCCTTGAAATTAGAAAGTGTGAGAACCACTGGTCTAGGACTCTCCAAAATGTATCGGACCCAAAAATCTGGCATCATTTTAGGCCCTACAGTATATAATTTGTGAAGCTTCAGCTCATAGTGGCTATATGAAGACATGAATGGTGGTGCAGTGTCAGTGTCAGTGTGGAACATGAATGATGATGTGAGTGTAACTGATACTCCTCCAGTAATTCCGCGATTCATTTCAAAGTCGCTGCCATGTCAGACGGTAATGGCGTGGTCGTTATGAGTCAGTGGGATTGAATACTTCATCTAAACAACGCTATGTAAACATCATTAATACCAAGGATCCTCTGGGCCCATTGGCTTCAGTGTAAACCATGTTGCCATCTGATCCATTTAAGTAGATAATGTAAACAGATACCTTAAATATACCTCCATGCACTATGGTATAATATCGTCTCTGTCGGGTGGAAACCTCATATGTCCAAAACTGTTACTATTCAGGATTCAAAATCCAAAATAGCGAAACGCGGCGCTTCTAGCTTGTAGATCTGCTACTTTTGATACTATTGGGTGACGCTGTAATTTGATCAAGTAGGGCGTTAATTTAAGAAAAAACACAAAAAGGTAAATATGGAGAAAGCAAGAGGTTTCTGCCGACAGCAACGATATGATGTGAGGTCAGTTAGCAAAGGGGCACCAAAATTGATAAAAACACTCGGGATGTGTGTGTCTTTGTTGTGAAGTTCAAGTCAAGCCAACTGTATTTGTATACATGTTTCCTACCATGAAAACCCTACTTTTAAAACAGGAGGCTTAACCCGATAAGACCGGGAACGCATCTGTGTGTCATTTTAAGATTTCTTAAGTTTGGGCTATTCAAAAATAGCAGATATAAAAGCTCATAGCGCGAGTGCTGCGCTATGAGCTTGTAGATCTTCTATTTTTGAAAAATCGTGAAACTTTGTGCAAATCTTTGAATATATATATAATTTTTTTTAACATTTGTTATTCAAATCTTTGCTTCTGGGGATTCTACAAATGTCTAAATCATGTCTAAAACTGTTCTCTGAAAAACTTTGCTATAATATATGGTTCTCAAACCTTTTTCATGTCAAGGGCCCCCAAAATTATATGTCTTTGGCCACGGACTCCCATCTCAAAATATTTTGTTCCAGGGACCCCCCAGAAGCAAAGATTTGAGTAAAAAAATGTTCGCTTTAAAAAAATATATATATTCAAACTTAAGACTTGCACCAATTTTTCAAGAATAGCAGATCTATGAGCTTGTATAACTGCTATTTTGAATAGCCCAAAGTGACACAGATGCGTTCCCGGTCTTAATGGGTTAAGTTTAATAGAAAGTTTATTCCAGAGAGTATATGTCACTAAATGCACCTTCACCAGGTGTAGATTGTGGTGAGGAGACCAGTGTCTTGATGATCTGACAGGTCTGATAGGCTTACAGCCAGAGAGCGGGTCAGAGATGCATTCAGGAGATAAACCTCTTAAACCCCTATATACTTAGTTGACAGGAGTCCCCCCAGGGCTCTGTACTAGGCCCCCACCTGTTTACACTCTACACACTAAATATCTTAGTCTGAAAATAGCAGATCTGTGAGCTTATAGATCGGCTTGTTAGATAGAATGTTCTGTCTTCCCAGAATAGGAACGCTAGCGTTTTTGTGGGTAAAAGCCTTGTAGTACTTGGAAATCAATTTACCTAGAATAATGTGTTGAGCTATTCTTGTTCCAGTGAACATAATTATGGCTAAATGAGCTGAAGCCTTCGAACAGTCCTTTTTTTAGGAAGTCCAGTGAACAGGCCATTACAGTAATCTAACCTGTTGGAGATTAATGCATGGACCAGTTTTCCCAGAGTCATTAAGAAGCTTCTAAAGTTGGAGATCTTTTTGTTTAATGGTAAAAAGCTGTCACAGTAATATTAGTGCTATGATTTTGAACATTAAGATCAGCGTCCTTAATTGCACCCAGGTGTGTCTGGCCAGCTCGCTGGGTTTCATTGACCTCCTGTCTCTGTGTGCATGCACATGCATGTGTACTGCCCTGCATGTTAGGATGCCCTAGTTATTTAGCTTATTAATGTGTACTCCATTGCAGGGCTGGGCAATTATCTAAACCCATATAGAGCCAATAACCCACTTGCTCATGTTTCTTCCATAGCCTATATCAACGAATAGATTGAAAACATAGATTTATTTGTATTTTTTATAATTGACTTAATCGATAAGTCTGATTAACCACTATAGACCAATTATTTGTTTACCATCATTGAGACTGGATGCACAGGTGATTGTTTCATGCAATCAATTCTCAACCTGTTGTTTCGGGGTGCGCTGGTTTCAGCACACCCCAACCCCCTCTTGTGTGTTGGCTAGGGCTGCGCACCCTAGTGAGACCTGACAGAATGGGTTTAATTTGCAACCAGTGTGACGCTTGCAACCAGTGTGACGTCGTCGTAGTGAATTGCTCATGCTTGTAGATCTGCTATTTTCACTGTAAAGAATAAAGTCGTAATTGTGGCAAAAATTTGAAATAATCGTCATGACGATGACATCTGTTCAGTCTTGCACAGATAAGTGGATCTGAGTCCCGCGTGGACAAGAAATCTGCCGATGACACACACACACACACACACACACACACACACACACACACACACACACACACACACACACACACACACACACACACACACACACACACACACACGCGCTTCTAGGCTGCCCGGCCATGCCGTAACAATACCACCATACAATGAACGCTGAAAAGGGAAGTATTTAAGTCGGTTAAGAGCAAAGACAATTAAGTATTTATTTGACAGCTAAATGACCTGACATTATGTGAACTGTCTGGTTGCAGTATAATCCCAACAACACATGTGCTATGTTTTCTAACCAGATGTGTTATGGTTCTCCAATTAACCACCCACACACGTACACACGGTCACACACATATCTGTTTAGAGATGGTTTTAACGTATTGACTTATTTGTATACACATTGAGGATAGCTTTAATCCGCTAAGACCGGGAACGCATCTGTGTGTCATTTTAGATGTCTTGGGCTATTCAAAAATAGCAGATATACAAGCTCATAGCGCGGCACCGAGTGCCGCGCTATGAGCTTGTAGATCTGCTATTTTTCTTTAAATCGTGAACATTTGTGTAAATCTTTGAATATATATATTTTTAAAGCGAACATTTGTAACTCAAATCTTTGCTTCTGGGGGGTCCCTGGAACAAAACATTTTGAGATGGGGGGTCCCCGGCCAAACACATATCTAAAAATGTTTTCTGAATCCTAAAAGTAACATATTATTTTGCTGTATCAGTGGTGCTCCAACTTTTCCATGTCAAGGACCCCCAAAATGTATTTGGCCGCGGACCCCCCCATCTCAAAATATGTTGTTCCAGTTATAAATGTTCAAAGATTTGCATAACTTTTACGCAATAAAAAAAAATAGCAGATCTACAAGCTCATAGCGCGGCACTCGTTGCCGCGCTACGAGCTTGTAGATCTGCTATTTTTTGAAAAGCCAACAAAATCTTTAAATGACACAGATGCCTTCCCGGTCTTAATGGGTTAAAATCGTATAATACTGTAGTCTCCTTGAATTAGGGGGATCATTTATTTAGAGAGAGAATAACCTTTATGGTTGTTGTGTTTCCCATCTGGTTCCGGGACATGATGGATCCTAACATCCTGAACAAATATTTAAACGTTCACAAACAGTCGGATCTCTGTTTGCATTGTAAACCATTTGGCTGACATGGGTCGCAGCAGATAGAGTTTTTTTCAGTTAGTTTAAACACACAATAAAAAAGCACAACGTGTACACAAACACATGAGTTTATGGGCATGCACACGCACGCATGCACACACGCACACGCACACGCACACGCACACGGTATCAGGCATAACTCTATCCCTAAACCAAACTTAATCTGAATCTTTTTTTTTAATAGTAAACAATCTCTAAAAAATCTTTTTACAACCATAAAGCAACCATTTCTCTTGTGAGGACCAGGAAAACGGTCCTCATACAACGTCTATTTCTCATATTCTACTAGACTGTAGAAGTTTTTACTGAAGTAAAATTATCACTACTGCAATGTAGAAATATTCTGTTACAATAAGTCCAGAATTCTAAATTCACTTGAGTAAAAGTACAAACGTATTTGTATCAACATGTACTTATATAAAGTACAAAAAGTAGAAAGTACTAGCAGAAGTGCCATTTCACAATTTTTCAAATGTATAAAATGGATACAAATCTTTTGAAAATAGCAGATCTACAAGTCACAAGCTTGTAGATTTTCTAATAGCCAAACTTTAAATGGGCCTGAAGTGGTTAATGTAGGCCTACTGTATGTTTTGTAATAATAATCGAGATCTACAAAGTAACTAGTACTGTAGTAGCTAAAGTTTTCAAATAATTGTAGGGGAGTAAAAATACTCCAGTAAAATTGTACTTAAATCCAGTACATGAGTACATGTCCTTAGTTACTTAGTCCACCACTGCTCACAAGTATATTAACACACACACACACACGCGCGCGCGCACACGCAGGTACGCGGTCATGTAACCTTTGGTTGGCCGTTCTCCTCAGCCAGATGACGACGGCCAGAGATTAGCTTACGGCTCAACAAAGGCCTCCGGCGGGGCGTGCGAGGTCTTAGTCACATACATGCCAAGGTGTTTGTGGGAGAGAGAGGGATTGGAGTTGTCATGACAGTGCTGTCATTAGCTCAATAAAGACCTCTGCACTTTACCTTATGAGGAGGACATTCTGTTCACCGTGTACCGCCCAACGTCACACGCATACTGTATACTGCAGTCGGTGGACAGTATAACCGAGTATATTTACTCAAGTGCTGTACTTGAGTACCTTTTTATTTTTTTTATCTGTACTTTACAGCAGTTGAAATCATCGATAAAAGGCTGTTTTTGCATACACATGGCTAAGCAGAACATTAACCCATTCAATCCGGGGACGCATCTCTGTCATTTTTAGATATCTTTAGCTATTCAAAAATAGCAGATCTACAAGCTCATAGCGCGGCACTCGGTGCCGCGCTATGAGCTTGTAGATCGCTATGAGCTTGTAGATCTGCTATTTTTGGGGGAAATCGTGGGTTTTTGAATATATATATATATTTAAAGCGAACATTTGTAATTCAATTATTTGCTTCTGGGGGATTCTACAAATGTCTTCTAAATCTTAACTTTTTTTTTGAAAAAAACGTATATTGCTACAATATCAGTGGTTCTCAAAAATGGTATGTATTTGGCCGTGGACCCCCATCTAAAAATATTTTGTTACAGGGACCCCCAGGAGTTGTAACAAGAGTTAAAATGTGAGAGAGAATGTTCGCTTTAAAAATAAATACATTCAAAGATTTGCACAAATCTTCACGATTTTTCAAAAATAGCAGATCATATAATTAGCGCGGCACTCGGTGCCCGGCGCTATGAGCTTGTCGGTCTGCTAGTTTTGAATAGTCAAAGAAATCTTAAAATGACAAAACAGATGCGTTCCCGGTCTTAAAGGGTTAACAGAAAAGTTATATAGCAATTTTGCTTTGGGCGGTCTGGGGTTTTTCCAGTTCATTTTTTAACTTAAAGTGCCCCGGCTCAGATTTGGTCCAAGTCGTATCTCAGCAGAATGAGATGGAAAGAGGACGGGGCTGATTTACACATGATCGCACACAGCCAGAGTCATCATCATTGCTCTACATTGTTCTAGTCTATTTGCCACCGTGCAGATGGTACTTTACAAGATGGAGTGAGTCACTAAGGTATAAATTCACATCATAGCTCATTTAACTTCATTAGGACATGACAAATGTGGAGCAGGATTAGATGCTGTTTAATACGGAAGGAAAGGGACGTACTAACAGTGGTGGTGGAGAAAGTACTCACACATGTTTTACTTCAGTACAAGTATCAATACTTGCAATGTAGAAATACTCTGTTACAAGTAAAAGTCCGGAATTCAAAGTTTACTTGAGTAAAAGTACAAAAGTATTGGTATCAAAATATACTAAAAGTACAAAAGTGAAAGTACTCATTATGCAGAATGTCCCATTTCACAAGTTTTTTGAAAATAGCAGATCTACAAGCTCATTGTGAGATCTGCTATTTTCAAATGGCCGAAATGTACAGTGTATATAGGGCTGAAGTTTGTAATGTATGTTTTGTAATAATAATAAAACATCTACTGTAACTAGTAACTAAAGCTTTTCAAATAATTGTAGTAGAGTTTACTTTTGTGCTCATAGTGCGGCACAGAGTGCCTCGCAAATTAGCCTTTGTGATTTTGGGGGATAAACAATTACCTCAACAACAGATATACAATTAGTGTAATATCACTTATATACCGATATTTGGCTGACCAGTTGAATCACTTTTAAACCCATTTTTCAGTGATGTATTTTTTCGTAGGTAACTGCGCTTTGGCTTTGTAGGGCAGTATACCTAAACCATCTGCAGTGGTTGGAGGTGGTTCTCCCTATGCTCTTCTATTGAGAAATTCACACTCAGTGTTTGGGTTAGGTAACTACTGGTTGACAAGAGAGGTATCGCCTGAAGCTCAAAGCTCAATATCTTCTGTCTTAGCTTAGCGATAGAAATGTCGTCGGTGGGCTGCCCGATATAGCCGAGCGGAAGTGTGGGTATACCATAGGCATAGATAGATACTGTACATAGATAGATACCTTTTATTGATCCTGGGGGGGAAATGTAGGCGCCAGAGACAGCACAGCAGTAAAAGTTACAGATACAGGGCATAGAAGTACAGTGGGTAGATTAGTAACATCACAATAAAGACAACGGCCAACAACACATATTAATATACGTATACAGATGTACACACATCCTATACAATCATCCTGCCTGATGCAGAACACGAGAGAGAGAGTAGCAAGGTAAGCCTGAAGCAGTGGTGTGAAGTAACATTTACTCAAGTACTGTACTTAAGTACATTTTTGAGGTATTTTTACTTTACTGGAGTAGTTCAATACTTTTACTTCTACTCCACTACATCTTATAGGCAAATATTGTACTTTTACTCCACTACAATTATTTGAAAACTCTAGTTATTAGTTACTTTGTAGATTTGGATTATTATTACAAAACACACATTAACCACTTCAGCCCTATATAGATTTCGGCCATGTGAAAATAGCCGATCTACAAGCTCACAATGCGTCACATCGTGACGCATTGTGAGCTTGTAGATCTGCTATTTTCAAAGGATTTTTTATACATTCATACATTTGAAAACTTGTGAAATGGGACATTCTGCATAATGAGTACTTCTTACTTTTGGTACCTTTTGTACTTTTACTCAGGTAAATGTTGAATTCCGGACTTTTACTTCTAACAGAGTATTTCTACGTTGCAGTACTTTCACTTAAGTAAAACATTTGAGTACTTGTTCCACCACTGGCCTGGAGTTACAGTATGACATCAGCACACAAACCACAGGAAACGGTACAGATGACAACAGAGTGGTATGTCGCAATAGTCACACAAACGGCGTGTGGTCTGGAGGTAAATGGGCTCTAATGGCTGACCGGGAGTCTGCGGTTCGACTCCCGGACCGGCGGACCATTTGCTGCATGTCACTTCCCTGCTCTCTCTCTTTCTCTCTCTCTCTCTTTCTCTCTCTTTCTTTCTTTCTTTCTTTCTTTCTTTCTTTCTTTCTTTCTTTCTTTCTTTCTTTCTTTCTTTATCTCTCTCTCTCTCTCTCTCTCTCTCTCTCTCTCTCTCTCTCTCTCTCTCTCTCTCTCTCTCTCTCTCTCTCTCTCTCTCTCTCTCTCTCTCTCTCTCTCTCTCTCTGTTTACTGTCGACAGTATATCCACTGTCACTGTCAATAAAGTCTCAGAAAAGCCAGTAAATGCCAGCCCTCACGAGTCCCGGGTATGACATAACCTACTATGTCCAAAACTGTTACTTTTCAGGATTCAAATTCAAAAATAGCAAAAGTAGCAGATCTACAAGCTCAAAACGGATATGCTACTTCTGATGCTTTTGTGTGATGCTGTAGTACGATCCAGTATACAGGCTGTTAACCCAAAAGACCTGGAACGCATCTGTGTCATTTTTTGATTTGAGCTAAAAAAGCATTATTTTACACTTTGGCTATTCAAAAATAGCAGATATACAAGCTCATAGCGCGGCACCGAGTGCCACGCTATGAGCTTGCAGATCTGCTATTTTTGAAAAATCGTGAAAATGTGTGAAAACTTGGAATATATATTTTCTTTTAAAGGGAACATTTTTTTAACTCAAATCTTTGCTTCTGGGGGGTCCCTGGAACAAAATGTTTTGAGATGGGGGTCCGCGGCCAAATTCATATTGTTTTGGGGGTCCTTGACATGAAAAAGATTGAGCACCACTGATATAGAAACATACGTTTTTCAGAATACTGTTGGGATTTAGAAGACATTTTGTAGAATCGGCTTCAGGTCTTATAATGGGTTAATTTACGAAAAAACACAAGAAGTTAGAATACGCAGATACAAGGTTTCTGCCCGACAGCAACGATATCATGAATGTGTCCCTTCACCCCCCTGAAACTACTGCTTTTAAATAGTCTCAGGTTAAATAAAAGCTTCTTAAATTAAATTAATTAAAAACAAAACAGAATTCTAGAACGGCAAACACTGAATTTCCATTTTTGTATTCTCCCGTGCTAGAGTGAGCTCTTTCGATAAGAACAGTGCCAGTAATAAGCTCTGAATGTTGAAAACACAGATATTGTGTGGTTGGTTGGGTTGTGCCCTGGCTGGCAAACAACGTGGCATCTGTTGTGTATCCCTAGATGATAGCCGCGGCCTCAACGAGCTCGCTGATCAAGCCCTTTTGATGCGAGGGGGTTGCTAAGGAACATGAATTCACACTTAACCTCCGCTCGTTCTTCCTCGGCAGCTGCGCCTCTCTCTCTCTCTCTCTGTAGCCGCCCAGTTAATGCATTCAGCTCAATCTGGCCGGGCCCACGTGAGCCCACATTCACTTCACACAGCTCTCCTGTGGCTCTTTTTCTGAGACAAAAGGCAAACTGGCGATGCCCTTATTATTATGTGAGCCAGACTGGACCGGTGGTGGATGCGTGTGTGAGATAAAGAAAAAAGCACTGGAAAAGCTCATTTACCAGACAAACAAAGACAGTAGACACGAGACAGAGAGATGGAGAGGCTGTAGTTTTCAGATTGATCTGGTGTGTTTATCAGGGTTCCTCAGGACATGACCCAACTGCCATGCTTTTGTCTGCTAACCTAATGAATATACTACTAGCAGTGGTGTAAAGTAACTAAGTACATTTACTCAAGTACTGTGCTTAAGCACAATTTTGAGGCACTTTGACTTTACTGGAGTATTTCCAATTGTTTATGCTTTTACTTCTACTCCATTACATCTCAGAGGCAAATATTGTACTTTTACTCCACTACAATTATTTGAAAACTTTAGTTACTAGTTACTTTGCTAATATAAATGATTACATTATAAAACATACATTAACCACTTCAGCCTGAACTGTTTGGTTGCTACTATATATGTCTATGAAATTAATTCAAGGACCCCAACGGAAACAAGCCCGCAACGACTTTTTTGGCCGGACCTTTTAGACAAAAGCATTATAAATGTAACTGTGTTGTTTTACATTCTTTTGCCTAATAACAATTTCGATCAATCAAGCCCTATTTTATACCTAGGCTATTTGAAAATAGCCTATCTACACCGCGACGCGTTGTGAGCTTGTAGATTTGCTATTTTAAAACATTTTTGTACTTTTACTTTTGGTACTCTAAGTACATTTTAATACCAATACTTTTCCTTGTCCTTCTACATTGCAGTATTGATTGATACTTTTACTTAATTTCACTCAACCCAAATGATGGCCTTCTGGAGATGAGACAGAGCAACTTGCATGTACCGAGTATTGATCCGATACCACTGCATACAACAAATAAATCTAGGAACAATTCCATGTTAATAATTGTTAAAGTGCAGCTTTAACAATTATTGCAGTATAGGGCTGAAGTGGTTAATGCAGCCACAAGTTAGTGAACTAGTTATGTGAATAGTACAGCGTATATAACAGTAGTGTACGTGACATCAATTGCATTCAAAATACAAAATAATCGACTACTGTAAATTAAATATCATGTGATAAGTTACAGTATGACGGGCATATTCGCCGATGACAGCATTTTAGGCAGTATGGAACATCTCATCTAATAGTGACAGCACTCAGGTGTTCAGGGCCCAGGGTTGGGTGTTGAGAGTGAACCCGACGGCACCCCAAAGAGCCCTAGATTTTTCTATAAATTCAGCAACACTGGCCTCCTTTAGCTTCGAAATGATACAAAACACCCCTCTGAGGCCCTTAGCGTTAGAACAGTGCTGTAAAAAAAAAAAAAAAAAGCCAAATGAGCTTGTTCGCTTGAATGATGAAGTGTTCTATTTGGGGCTCGTTTCCAATGGGACGTCGGATGAAAGCACAGTGCGACAGTGCTGTGTTGTTTATTCAGTGATAGCCTGATTCACGCCGAAAATAACTGATCTGCAAGCGCTGTGCGCTTGCAGATCGGTTATTTTTTGCTGCGCCGGCCCGTCGTATACGACAGATCGTAAATGAGGAGCGGTGTGTGTGGGTGTGTGTGTGTGTGTGTGTGTGTGTGTGTGTGGGGGGGGGGGCAGATTCCCTCAGCCACCTGCTCCCAGCTTCCCAGTCAAACGCATTTCTCCTCCATGCATCTCATTAAGCAGGCCAGAACCACCCCAAGCCTCCCTCCCTGCACCAAAGCCTTATTGTGATCAATACTGACACCGAAACGAGTTTGTTTGTTTGCAACTTCTTTGGGGGATGATGTATTGGACAGTGCCGCGTCATATATTATACTGGCACTAATGCATGCCCTGTAAATGAGCAACTTGGTTGCGACTCCCAAGTAGTGACTGGAAAATACACCACAAATATTTGATAATATTAATGAACTTTGTGTGAATTCACGCTCGTCTAATAATAGGCTAGTTGGGAGTCGTTTAGCTGGATGCAATTGATTTAATTCAAAATCAGACAAAAATGGGCAATGCTATTGTTACTATGATACTATGATATGTAGTTCCACTCGTCGCATGAAGCACGTAAATGGAGGTCTTTTGCCAATAACTTGCTGCTCACAAATAAAATAAAGAAGCCACTTGGTTTTTTTAAATCATTTTGAACATGCAGTCGAGAACAGAGCGATATGGAGAGAACGTTGCATTTTCTTTTTGGACGTCATCGTAAAACATAATACAATTTTTCTCTTCTTTGTTTTTATTATTGCTATTAGCACCCACAACCCACAGATGGTATTGTTGTTTTGAGAACATGGAAGTCTTTAGATTCGACATTAGACGGCGCAGCTATTTTTCTTTGCTATTATGCAACACCCTAATGTGTAAGTGTTGCAACCACAAACAGTCAGTCATCAATTCACAATGACTGGAGGCTATGGCTTCACTGACACACCCTCTTGAACTGAAACTCACCTCCTTCTCTCCCTGCTCTCTCTCTCTCTCTCTCTCTCTCTCTCTCTCTCTCTCTCTCTCTCTCTCTCTCTCTCTCTCTCTCTCTCTCTCTCTCTCTCTCTCTACCTCTTTCTCTCTGCTCTCTCTATCTGCTCTCTCTCTCTCTCTCTCTCTCTCTCTCTCTCTCTCTCTCTCTACCCCTCTCTCTACCCCTCTCTCTCTCTCTCTCTCTCTCTCTCTCTCTCTCTCTCTCTCTCTCTCCCTCTCTCTCTCTCTCTCTCTCTCTCTCTCTCTCCCCCCTTTCACAAATCCGAAAGATTTTATCATCACACCTTAAAACTTACAGTACAAAAAGGAAATAGAACAAAAAAAACATCAACAGTCAAACATACCGTATAGAGTGTTTGTTCAGTAATGGGAGTCTCCCGGTGTCTCCTGCTCTTTAGTAACAGGTCAGGTCAGGATACCAATGTTATCCAATCAGGAGAGAGAACTCGCACAGGATACAGATGAACCCATTAAGAACCGAGGCCGATTCTAAAAATGTCTTCTAAATCCTAACCCGTTTTCTGAAAAGCGTATGTTGCTATATCAGTGGTGCTCAAACCTTTTTCATGTCAAGGACCCCCAAAAATGATATAGTATTTGGCCGCAGACTCCCATCTCAACATATTTTGTTCCAGGGACCCCCCAGAAGCAAAGATTTGAGTAAAAAATGTTTGAATGAAAGTTTGCCTTCTTCAAATTCATTGATTTTTTTTCATTGATCGATTTTTTGGGGGGGATATTCTACGGTTAGACTGATGACAGGTTCTTAGTTTACTTATGTATTAGTTTATTGGTAGATTACTATTTCTATGCATTTCATGTGTTACCTTGTGTTGTCCTTGCTTACTGTAAATCGCTTTGGATTAACCCATTGAGACCTGAAGCCGATTCTACATGTCTCCTAAATCTCAACAGTATTCTGAAAAACGTATGTTTCTATATCAGTGATGCTCAATCTTTTTCATGTCAAGGACCCCCAAAATTATATGTATTTGGCCGCGGACCCCCATCAAAATATGTTGTTCCAGGGACCTCCCAGAAGCAAAGATTTGAGTTAAAAATGTTTGCTTTAAAAATATATATATATTCAAAGATTTGCACACATTTTCACGATTTAAAAAAAATAGCAGATCTACAAGCTCATAGCGCGGCACTCGGTGCCGCGCTATGAGCTTGTATATCTGCTATTTTTGAATAGCCCAAAGTGTAAAATAGTGCTTTTTAGCTCAAATCAAAAAATGACACAGTTCCAGGTCTTAATGGGTTAAGAGCGTCTGCTAAATGCCTAAAATTGTAAATTCCAACCCGATTCTAACCGTCTCTCTCTCTCCATCCATCCATCCCTCCAGACTCGCTCGGCGGCCCGTTCCCGGCCGCGGCTCACCGATGTCACCACAAGCCCAACAAGCGGTGCCTGCCCATCCAGTGCGGCGGCGGGGGCGGGGTCGGCGGCGGGGGTCCGATGGCCCTCAGCCCGCTGCTCTTCCACCCCAACACCAAGGGCTCGCAGATCGCCATGGACCCGGCCCAGAGGGTGGTCAAGAGACAGGCCTCCTTCTGCAACGCCATTACCTTCACCAACCGGCCCGTCGCGCTCTACGAGCAAGTCCGCCTCAAGGTATAGGCTATGTGGTTCTCAAACTTTTTCATGCCAGGGACCCCCAAATTGACACTTATTAGCCCGCGGACCCCCATTTGAAAAGATATGCTAGGGACCCCCCATAAGAGAAGATTTTTTACGGCTCTAGCAGTGATTCTCAACCATTTTAATTTCAAGGACCCCCAGTTTGACATGCATTAGCCTACGGACCCCCATTTAATGGCATTTATATCTCTGGGACCCCAATTTCTATTGTAAAATCAATGTTAATTTAACTCTGAGAGTGTACAAATGGAACCAAATGGACCCGTTAGGGTCCATTTGGTTCCATTTGTACGCTTTCAGAGTTACAGACCCATAAGGGTCCATTTGGTTCCTATCCATCATTTAGCTGGGGACCCCCTGGAACCCACTCAAGTACCCCTGGGGGTCCCCGGACCCCACTTTGAGAACCAATGGTATAGGCTATGTACACGTATTGGAGACAGACGTTTCTGTATCAGGGGAAACCACTTGAAAAGTGTCTCGAAAGCAGTCCCACCCCTCTGACCACTTAACAGTTAAGTGGTCAGATGGGTGCGTTTTAACCCATTAACTCATACCCTGTCAAGAACTTAAAAAACTTAATTATTACCAATTAGCAATTCTGCCAAGAACGTAAAAAAAACGTAATTTTGAAAATACATTGATTTAATAAAGATCTCACCGTCCTTCATCTCTCGTAGTGACACATTTCATTGTAACACCACCGGATACGGAAATGACGCCAATCGAAGATTTTCGTTTCCGCCTGTTTCCTGTTTAAGTCCCCATCTAAAACGGCATTTTCTCGCCTTTGTGTTTCTCCGCCGTGGAACGCTGTTTAGAAACGCTGTTTAGAAACTGCGACTACTGCAAAATGGAATGTCGCCGATTGAACATTTCTTCTCTGGGCCACTCACACAACTACCCTGTGTGTCTACAAACAGTTGAACACGCGATCATAAGGTATTTAGCGAGGTCTGTGGCGAGGTGAAAAAGTACAGACACTCCGCCTCGATCGGAATGTTAGTTGTCTGACTTTTGATGCTTTCGCTTGAAGGTGTAGTATGATCAAGTAGGGCATTCATTTACGAAAGAAACTCAAAAGGTTAGAATATGGAGATAAGAGGTTCTGCCCGACAGCAACGATTTAGTAAATTGTTTGATGTCGGGTGGAAACCTCATAGGTATGTCACTCCAAAACTGTTACTTTTCAGGATTCAAATAAAAAATTGCAGATCTACTTGTAGATCTGCAATTTTTTTTAAAGTATAAAATATGGAGATTCAAGGTTTTTGCCCGACATCAATGATATACTTTTTTGTATGCTGTAAAAAAGCAAAATGAGCCAATCTTCTACACTAGGGTTCATGTTGTTAAATAGAATTTAAAAATACAATTAAAAACAAATTCTGCCTCTATACACTACAGCACATTGCCTGTGGTTTATGCCACTGTAAATGAATGCAGCCTTTCTGGTCTATAAGAAGTGTTGAGTTAGCATGTTTAATGGTGAGATCATAACCTACTTTTAAACCTAACTTTGTCATGTTTTCTATGTTTAGCTGTCCTCTGTTTTGGCTGCATGTCTTCATCAAACTTTGATGAGTTTGGAAAAAAACTGACAGAAGACAGACTGTATCACGTACTGTACAATACAATTAGCCTATTTACCCAAACATAAAGCTCAGAACTGACATTGTATCCATTATTTCAAAATCTTATTTTATATAATTTTATATCATATCATATTTACATATATTTACACGGGACCCAAGTAGTCTGTAAATATCATATTTACAGACTACTGAGTCTTACAGACTCAGTAGTCTGTAAGATGTTACGCCAATTGTTTGTTTGTTTGTTTGCCTAAACAAAGTTATAAAACTAGCTGTTTGAATACATTACAACAATTCTTTTGCATGTATATAGTGGTCTCCTCAATATTTTTTTGCTTTGGTTTTTTGCCTCCTTGGGAAGCCTATAGGACTCATATAATAGGCAATATAATATTTTGACACCATACAACTGCCTTGCCAGCAAAAAAAAGCAAGTATCTATCTGCATCAAAATCGGTATCAAAATCAATAATTGCAGGTGTTTGCAGTTAAAAATCAGCTACAGTATCCCCAAGAAAGGCATGAAACATCTTCACAACGATTGGGCTGTGTCCTTGTCCCACAGATCACTAAGAAGCAATGCTGCTGGAGCGGGGCGCTGCGCCTCGGCTTCACCTCCAAAGACCCCTCCAGGATTAACCCCGACAACCTGCCCAAGTACGCCTGCCCCGACCTGGTGTCTCAGAGTGGCTTCTGGGCCAAGGCCCTGCCCGAGGAGTTCGCCAACGAGGGCCACGTCATCGCCTTCTGGGTGGACAAGAAGGGCCGCGTGTTCTACCGCATCAACGAGTCCAGCCCCATGCTGTTCTTCAGCGGGGTGCGCACCACCGAACCTCTCTGGGCCCTCATCGACGTCTATGGCCTGACGCGTGGAGTGCAGCTTCTAGGTAAGATTCTTTGTTCAGATCTGCATTCGTTTTTTCCCCAGCAACATGGCCCGAACCGCTGGCGTAGCGGTCCGGGCACCTAGGCTCTACGGTAGCCTGACAGCGCGCTGCGGATTCGAGTGCCGATCCTGACGGCTTTTGCTGCATGTCACTCCCCACCTCTCTCTCTCCGTTTCCTGTCAACCTACTATCCTATCAATAAAAAAGGCATAAAAAAGCCCAAAAACTAATCTAAAAAAAAAAAGAAAACATAAAACAACATACAATATACAAACAGTCTATAATTACACAATGAAAAGTCCCAGCGATAATTAGATAATTAGACAATATATTTAGACAATATATCAAGCATCATGTTGTGTGGTCGAGTTTGTTTGAGTGACTCTTTATTTAAATTTTGAATTTGCCTCTGATTTGTTTAGTTTGTATAGATTTCCACTCTCTGGAGGCTCCTTAAATAACTTATTTCTTTATGTGAATTTGGTTTTGGAACATCCAAATAACCTACAGTAAGCTTACTAGTCTGGTTTGATGACTATGTTTTAAACCTGAGTTAACTAATTGAATTCTGGCTTCCCCTCAACTATTGTATTTCTGGCAAATTTTAGAAGACAATGTTGATTTAGCCTCAGTGTCAAACATGCCAGACTGTTAGTCCTTGGGCCAAACCCCAAAATCTCACATATCGCTACCACCTGGGATGGCAAATTCTAGTTGGGATTTTTTTATTCCTATACATCCCTAGATATTATTTTTGTATGATAGACCTTCCTGAGGCCCAGCTAAATTGGGGTTATCAGCTGCTAAAGTTACCACCCCCCATTGAAAAATGGCATTTTAGACACATGTGCATATCTTGGTATTGGCTCACGTTCAGGGCATATTACAATGTTTTATATTTTATGTTTGGTATCATTTTTAAGGGGACACTTTGAGCTTTCATTCGAGCCCTTTGGTGACTATGTATGATAAGTACAGTGGTCACTGGAGCTCTTCAAACCTTTAATAACCTTTTTTTTCTCACAATTTCCGCCTAAACCATATATTTTCTTTTAGTTCTGTGGCATCAAGAAACATCAGAGACACAAAACACAACAACTGGAATACTGACATGACCCTAAGGATTCAGGAAATGTATAATTTACCCATAGTATTTCATTCTGGGGTGGTAATTTTCAGCCTTATCTTAAACAAGCACTTTTTATGAGAAATAGACCGGTCAATAGGCATATAAGAAAGAGTACCACTAAACCTCCCTAAACATTGATAGAAAAGGGTTTTCAATAGATTCTGGTACCTTTAGGCATGCTTGAGAACATCCCAAATATCCAGGAAAATATACATGCAGTACAGTAGTTTATAGATTCAGTACAGTGGGATTGGATGCAGCACAGTGGTTTATAGATTCAGTACAGTGGGATATAGATGCAACACAGTGGTCTAGATGCAATACAGTGGTCTAGATGCAATACAGTGGTCTCATATATGCAGTACAGTGGTCTCATGTAGCAATAGATGCAGTACAGTGGTATATATACAATACAGTGGTCTCTAGATACAGTAAAGTGGTCTCATATAGCAATAGATACGGTGCGGTGGTATATATACAATACAGTGGTCTCTAGATACATTAAAGTGGTCTCATATAGCAATAGATACAGTGGGGTGGTCTAGATACAGTACAGTGGTTTCTAGATACAGTACAGTGGTCTCATACAGCTATAGATGCAGTCTCCTCTCCTAGAAGTGGTCTCCTTTTTACAATAGGCAGAAATTACATATTTGTACTGCATGCAAAACACTGCATGGTTCTTGCCCAGAACTGCATGAGATAGGCATACATTTGGCATGTCTGTACAGGAGAGGCTTGTAGGTATCCATGTAACCCATTTTCATTCACATATATTGAGGTGACAGCTCAAGGGACCATTTGGAAAATGGTGATGGTCGTTTTTCCCTCGCCAAAATGTTGTCTTAACTTTGAATCATTAGGTATTTAGCCCCCTTCCCGACAAGGTAGCATGACAAGGTTGGTCCCATTGGAAACCTGAGGTTGTCTGGAATCAAATGGTATCTCTATCTTTGGGCTACGTCTAAATTTGAGTGTTCCACAGTCTCCGAAAGACAGTCTCGCCGGCGTTCCAGCCAGCCATCCCGCAGGTCTCATAGGGTTAATAAAACATTGAAAAAAACACACTTGGGACCACTTTTTTTCTTGGGATCATCAAAATCCTAATATTAGAGGTCCTATGGATGCCAAAAATCAAAACTAGAAAAAAAAATAAGCAGTCGCGCGTGGACCCCTCCTAGGGCCTCTACTACTTCAGCTTTGATTCCTGAAAAAACTGCTCCACCACCAAATAGGCCACACCCACTTCATCAACTACTTTAATTGGACACAGGTTTGTTTAATTTATAAAAAAAAAGGAGCAGTGTGATGTCCAAAAAGTGTGTTATATAACTTTTAATATGTTGTTGGCTATGAATGAAAATCCGCCTATAGAGAAAAATAACAACATGTCAAAAAATATAAAAAGCTGCTCCTATGGAAAGTCTATCATATTTTTATTTACTTATATTGGCCCAAAAAACAATTTAGTATAGGTAAGGTTTTGCCAACTTTGTGGTAGCGATATCTCGTCTGGCCCAAGGACTATGTGGTGCATCTCTGCAACATGAAGTGACACAAGCGGGGGCGTCATTTGAGGTTCTGGAGGATGGCAGTTGCCAGCCACTAGCATTTGCATTTAACCTCAAGTCAGTACTTTTATGCATAATATTTTCTCCACCCCTGATTTTTTTTCTTCAGATTAATCAGATTTTTTGATTGCGGCACACTCGTTGTAATCTTGTAGATCGGCTATTTTCCCTATTTTTGAAATAGGGAAATAGTGGTCACTTTAAGCCCCGGCCACACCAATGATTCGCAACGCAACTATAGTTACAACTGCAACCAGTAGCAACTGCAACCACTTGCGACCACTCCCGAAACGGCGTCAATTCAGACCGCTGCAAGTTCCTTGCAACTGTGAATCATTGGTGTCTGTGGACTGGGCTTAAGTGGAAAAAAGACAAACAAGTGACCATACCATCTGTGTTTTCACTTTCCACGCTAGTGTGTGTGACAACAACACAACGTGATACTGCACACAAATGACGCAGATTGCCATTTATGTTGTTCCACACACGTGTGTCCTTGAAAATCCTCCTGTCATTTGTTTACTGTAAACAACAGGTCACACCTCTGTGTACAGTAAAGCCCTCTGTGAGCCAATGGAACAAATGCTATCTATATCTAACCTAGCGGTGCTCAATGTTTGGTCCGGGATCCACCAAAGGGTCCAAATAGACCCTTATATGGGTCTGTAATTCAGAGCGTGTACAAATGGAACCAAATGGACCCTTACGTGTCCATTTGGTTCTTTTTGTACACTCTCAGAATTAAATTAGTAGAGTTCAGTTCAGTGATTATCTCTGGGACTCCAATCTACACTGTAAAATTCTCAGTGTTAATTTAACGCAAAATGGAACAAAGCTCTCAGAGTTACCAACCCGTAAGGATCTATTTGGACCCCCTGGTGGTCCCCGAACTCTTAACCAATATTTGGCCCCCCTGTATTTACGCTTCCAATTTTGACATTGATGACAATGAGGTCAACGCATAAGGGACACCTCTGTGCATTAACGAGGCATGCTACGCTAGCTTATAGCATACACAACATACCACAAAGGCATAGCATAGGACAGCATAGTCCCGGGGCCTTTTATGTGACTTGGGGGTGGGGGGTGTGTGTGTGTGTGTGTGTGGGGGGGGGGGTGTATATAGTATACACACACACATATCCAGTGCTGTCATCCCCAGTCATCTAGTAAAAATAGACCTGAGGTCAAATGTCCCGCAGATAGCACATTCGATCCTTATTGTGCCCCGCGTTGATTGACACTGGTATCTCTCAGCTGGTGGGGGGAGGGGGAGGGGGAGAGAGGAGAGTGTATTTTGCATTGCGAGTGTGAGGGGAGTTGCATTATCTGTACGACCCCCCCCTCCCTCCTCCCATCTCATGCTTTAAGCTCGATTGCAGCCACAGGTTTTAGTTGATGTCAAACCAAACAGTATATTTACTGTACATTGTCGCTGTCAGGGCGACAAAACCTCTTATCTCTGTATTTTTCCCAAGGAGGGGGTTCCAAGGGGTCCCCAGCTAAATGTGGTAATACAGCATCACAATCATTTTACCGTATAACCACTTTATCCATATTTTATGCAGATGTACAAGCTCGCTGTGCGGCATGAAGATTTAGAATAATGTAATAACTTATAATAACCAATATAAAACCCTTTCAGATGGGCGGGGGTCCACGGCCAAATAGAAGAGAGTGACTTCTCCCATACCTTGGTGGGGCGCGTGGGTGGGTGGGCCGGTGTGGGGATGGGGGGGTGCATGGGGGGGCTACTGAGTGACATGTGCCCTTACAAGCGTAGGAGGCCTGGTTCAGGGCGGGGGGATGGAACAGCCACTGGAGAAGGCTGAGATGGAACCACGTCATGCTAGGGCAGACATATTGCTCCCTCTGACTCACATTTCTGTCAGTAATGCTCCGTAAAGCTTCCTCCGCTCTCAGATAAGCCCAGAGGCTTTTAGAGATTGTGTGTTTGTGTGTGTGTGTGTGTGTGTGTGTGTGTGTGTGTGTGTGTGTGTGTGTGTGCGTGTGTGTGCGTGTGCGTGTGCGTGTGTGTGCGTGTGCGTGTGTGCGTGTGTGTGTGTGTGTGTGTGTGTGCGTGTGTGTGTGTGGCTTGTCCCTGCCTTTCAGTCCTGATGTTATCACGCAGTCCTCTTTTCATTTGCAGTCTTTGAATGACAGCAGCATTACTGCTGCTTACAGGCGGGGGAACAATGGACTACATTTGCAAATGAAGTGCTTAAGAACACGGTGCATCCTCGCTTCCATTTAATCTCAGCTATTTTTAGTGCACACTGTAGTTATTGTTTTTTTCATTCACTGATGGAGTCTGAAGTTTTCAGCCATAAAGATGTTTTTTTTATCTTTAAGATGATTTTATTATTATTATTATTATTATTATACAGGCCTATCATAGTTTACATTAGAATGGAGCATCTGTGCATGCACTCGTATCCACTTAACCACTTGAACCCCAGCATATGCTGGGGGGAATTAGCCAAAAACAACAGTTTTTTTTGGCAAAGAGATTTTGTGTAGACAACATAAGCGGTCCAAGTACAGTTGCAAATCAGGTCAGTTTTTACCAAGAATAGAGGGTTTAAGTGGCTAAGCTCTATTTTATACATAAACATTTATGAATCATTCATTACTTGTAATCAAGGCAAGTCGGGTGGATGGTGGAAACCTCATGGAAACCTCAAAAATAGCAAAAGTAGCAGATCTACAAACTTTCGAGCTTGTAGATCTGCTACTTTTGATGCTTTTGTGTGACACTGTAGAATGATGAAGTAGGTCATTCATTTAAGAAAAAACAAAAAGTTAAAATATGGAGGTTTCTGCCCGATTGCAACGAAATAATCGTTATATTGATTTGAAGTCATGTCACCAAGGCCTTAACCTGCAATGGCAGGATGAAGCAGGGTCTGATTTACTGGCATTATAGCTCATCTAGCGTGATGACAAGATTTAAAAAATGTTCCTTGTCATCTCAGGTACACCCGTCCCCTTCCTGTCCACTAATGAAAAGGAGACATAATGGGATAGCTAAATCTGACTGTTTTTGTGAACCATCCTGCAACTTTGGCCTGTAAAGGATAGTGACATATTATGCTTCAAAATACCAAACAAACTAATAAACTCCTCAAAAAACAAGAAACCTAACCTTGGTTGATTATTTCTCCCCTTCGATAATACCAATTGGTGTTGTATTTTATATCGTTGTTATCGTTGATTAGTCACCTTTACAGCAAGGTTTACTGTGTAAGGATTGTGTAATCGTGGAATGAGCAACAGCTAAACGTGTGGGTAGCGCCCCACACGTTTAGCTGTTGCTGGGTGTGCTAGTAAGGTATCAGTGACATGGACATGGCCTGCAGTGGTGGAAAGTGCATTTACTTAAGTAAAACATCTGAGTACTTTTTCCACCACTGATAGCCTCCTATACGTAGGAGACGATTGGCTGTGGCTGGCCTTGAACTGGGCAAATGCAATATTGCTGGCGTTTGGCAGGGACAATTTTTATTGACAATCTTTCCATCTGAAGCCATCCCCATGGGAGTGAAATCCAACAGGCCACAGAGGTTGTTTTAATATATACCCACATCCTGGATCCTATATAAAGCTCAGCTGTCACTCTTTTTTGTGCACATGTGCGCGCACGTGTACACTGTACAGTACATGCACGCACCAGTGCACGTGTAATACACGCACACACCTGCGCACACACACACACACACAATATGGCGATGTCTTTGGACGCAGAGAAGTAAACACGCTCACGCAATGCACGCGCACGCTCCCACACTCTCTCACACACATACACACACACACACACACACACACACACACACACACACACACACACACACACACACACACACACACACACACACACACACACACACACACACACACACACACACATGCCACAGAAAAATGCACATCAATGTCTTTGGACACATAAGTAAGACACGCACGCACGCACGCACGCACGCACGCACGCACGCACGCACGCACGCGCGCACACACACACACACACACACACACACACACATACACACACACAGAGACACACACACACACACACACACACACACACACACACACACAGAGAGAGATACTAGATTAACTGTAGGAAGAGAGAGAGAGAGTAATTCCAGGCTTGTGTGTGGAGCCAGCCCAAGTCAAAGTCTTTATGAGTGAGTCATAGTGGAGGTTTAATGGTGCGTGCTGCATGGGGCTTTCTGTGTCACCTCCTCCCCCCCCAAGGGACAACAGGATGCAGTGTGTGTCCTCACAGCCCACTGGACGCCATGCTTCATCCTGATTCATGGGGTGGATGCAGGTGATCCAGCCTTCACCTCACCAGATGAAGGCTGTTAAGCTGGGGAGATGGATTGAGTTACATGCTGGCTCTTGAAGTCAACAGTCTTGACCGTGGCAGAAGTCCACATCGTTGCAACATAGGGCTTGGGCAATTAAGCGGAAATCTTGCCCTTTAAGCTCAGGAGATGGATTGAGTTACATGGTGGCTCCTCTTGACCGTGGCAGGAGTCCACATTGTCCACATTGTCACACAACATCACCAGAGTTGTCAGAGTGGCCTCCAATGTGACCAGCAGTATCAATACTGCACTATAGAAATACTCTGTTACAAGTACAAATCCTGAATTCTAAATTTACTTGAGTTAAAGTACAAAAGTATTGGCATCAAAATGTACTTAAAGTACCAAAAGTAAAAGTACCAAAATGTTTGAAAATAGCAGATCTACAAGCTCACAACACGTCGCGATGCGACACGTTGTGAGCTTGTAGATCTGATATTTTCAAATAGCCTAGGTATAAAATAGGGCTAAAGTGGTCAATGTATGTTTTAAAATATCATAATTTATATCTGCAAAGTAACTAGTAACTAAAGTTTTCAACAAATTGTAGTGGAGTAAAAGTACAATATTTGCCTTTGAGATGTTGTGGCGTAGAAGTAAAAGTACTGAAAATAGGAAATACTCCAGTAAAGTAAAAAATACCTCAAAATTGTGCTTAAGTACAGTACTTGAGTAAATGTACTTAGTTACTTTGAACCACTGCCGCCTAACAGTCTGTACATCGGAAAACACATCGGATTTGGCCTTTGCAGTCACGTTAATATGTCCTACTGTAAATCAAATTAGTTGAAGCCTATCCAGCTGGCTGCTTAGCAGAAATTGAAATTTAAAGAATACATAATCGTCGGGTGGAAACCTCATAACTTCAAAACGTGTTACTTTTCAGGATTCAAATTCAAGCTCAAGCTCAAAAGGAACACAAAAAGTTAGAATATGGAGATAAGAGGTTTCTGCCCGACAGCAACGATTACGTCAAAGATATTTTCAAATACATTTTTGTGAATAATTGGTTGAATGCCCTTCCGGTCTGAATTGTAGCCGACAGCTTCCCGTTCCCGACGTTTTACGAGGCGTCGTTACAGACTCTCTGTAGCATCTCTCTGTCTCTCTCTCAAGCATCTGGCCTGAGAGACTATTAAAACAATGACTGCGGTTCATATCAAATTAGTTGACAAATAAATCACGTTCTTATTCTCCCCTCGCGGGGCAATCTGCCACGCTTTGAGCTGAACACTGCGTACCATCAGTGGTGGAGGAAGCACTCCGGTTTGTTTACTTACAATGTCGAATTACGGTACCCTGTTACGGGTACAGGTTAAGTAAAAATACTCTTTTCAAAATGTTTCTCGGGTAAAAATATGAAAGTATTGGCATCAGTAAAAGTACTCATTATGAATGACCTATTTGCATATTTCAAAATCTCTAATCATTTCAAAAATGTCAAATGATTACTTTTCCAAAAATAGCTGATCTACAAGCTCACAACATCTCACAGATGGTAGATCTGCAATTTTTGGAATTCGAATCCTGAAAAGTAACAGTTTTGGACACGATATTTATGTCAGACCATAATCTCCTCCTTGACAAAAGAAAAGCCTCGTTCTCAGGCCAAAGCTGTTTGACGCGAGGCAAAACGAGGTGTGAAAAACTCTACGGATGAAGGTGTGCGGGGAGAGATACGGCTCATTGTTGACGTCTCTCACAAAACTTGTCAGACAAAACACGGCAGCTTATCACTGAACCGAGGTGTCAGCCTGCCACGCGGGGTCGTCCATTTAAACCCTTTTACAACGTGTCACAGTCGGCGGAGGTGCCGAGGCAAGATATGTCACTTCTGATAGAAAAACGTGTGCGTTTTCATGCCGTATATTCCAGATGGTTTGCTTTCACACACACACACACACACACAGTCAAACATCCTCAGTGTATATTAACCCATTAAAATCGGGAAAGCATCTGTGTCATTTTAGATTTTATATATATATATATATATATATATATATATATATATATATATATATAGCAACATAATTTTTTTTCTGAAAACTCTTAGGATTTAGAACAGTTGTTACAACAGTGGTTCTCAAAAATAGCAGATATACAAGCTCACAGTGCGCCACTTCGTGCCGCGCTGTGAGACACATTTTGAAAAATCTTGAAAGTGTTTGAAAAATATTGGAAAATATAGATTATTTTTTAACACAAATCTTCTCTTCTGGGGGTCCCTGGCATAAAACATATTCAGATGGGGTGTCCGCGGCCAAATACATTTTTTGGGGGTCCTTGATGCGAAAAAAGTTAATTTAGAAGGCATTCGTAGAATCGACCTCAGGTCTTAATAGATTATGGCTGAGAGCATGCGAATGGACCCCGAGCACTTGTGATGTGACAGTGCACACTCACGGTGTACTGAAGGTATATTTCACCTATAATTTGCCTTGTGTAGCCTATGACTGATATGCTGTGATTACTTCTTTTTCCAGATGTCAAACAATGCACGCCTTGTCAGGCAGCGTTTAGCACTCACAATGCGTAGAACGGGAGGAAACGTCAACAACATTTTTTTCCTCTCATCTACGGTACCGTAAGCGGGTCTCTGTAGAAGCACCAGGTGCAGCTGTTTTCATATTAAATCTAACTGAACCACATGGTCTCATTGTGTTGCACCAGAATGGGATCATTCCCTCCGCAAAGACTCATAGGTCTGGTCATCATATCTGGCTAAGAAAACCCAATTAGAAGCAGCTGTGTAGAGTATAATCGTATTAACGCAGTGTGTTAATGGCATGGGATTTGGAATAGGGAGTTTGTTTTGGATGTTTGCATTATGGTTGTGATCAAACATGGGTCTTCAGCAAGAGGGTCCTGCTCAAACCCTTGTCGGGGGGGTCCTCAGAGTTACTGCAGCGGGCCGGCAAAGTTTTGTGTAATAGGAATATTTTGTATTTTATCAGCATGAATCCAACATAACACTAGAAAAGATAATGCGTAAACAAATAAGAATGTTAAATGTACACAACATTGATGACAGCACTGTCAAACGACAAATCTAGGAAGCCAACGAAGCTGCAGCTTCACTTGAGAGACAAAAAAAACAGTGGAAAACTTCAAAGCTACTTCAAAGCTGTGACAATCATGGTGCTAGCGTTGAAATAATCACGAAAGAACATTTGTTCAATACTTCATACTACTGTATACTGCACATGTATGTAGTGGGGGGTCCCTGCTTTGTCTCTCCCTCTCAGCTAAGGGGTCCTTGACCTGAAAAACATTCAACACCCTTGGTGTCAAAGCCTCATTGCGGTATAAGGACTAGAATTTCCAGTTGAGAAGGAGCTGTGGGATAAAAAATGCCACGGTCACAGGTCACCTGTACTACTAGCCTGGCATGGCCAGACTAATATCACTGGGTAGATATCAGTCTGGAATCTCTGTGTGGAACCTGCATTTGCAAGGGGCAAATTCAAAAAAATACCTCTGGTGATAAACACGCCCCATTATTGCATACTGGGTCCTGATTCATCCCTCGCTACTTTGAAGGGAGTGAAATCAACTGAGCGGTGCCAGACCTAATCTGCCGAGGGCAATATTTTTATTTGCAATGGCAGATTCGTCTGGTTTCCAGGCTACACCTGTACAGTATCTGACTGCATGCTCACACAATGTTGACATTAGACGTTGATAACCTAGGAGTAAGTACCTTGTACACAGCATCTGAAAGCTAGGACAATGTTTTTTGAACTACAGTATTACAAATGCTGCTACAATTACTGAGGAGCCAAACTAAAAACGTAATGAAGACCACTTTGTAACCTTGAAAAGGAGTGGTTTATTCGATAATCACATTAACCCTGGAGAAAAATGTAATTGACAAAAATAGCTAAAATAGCTGATTACAACACACTTCATTTTAGACGCCTTGTGATCTTGTAGATCAGCGTTTTTTTTGTGTGTTGCTATATGTCGTAAGGGCTTTATAAGTTGCTGAAATGAGTTCCAGCTTGCAGCTCTAATAACGCGCCTGATTATGAATATATACATACTCATAGTGGGAACTCCGCTCATCTGGCCTTCAAATACTCTGTTGATTTGATGGAAAACACACACACCTGGTGCTGCTCAGAGAGGGTGTTTTACACCAGCTGAATGACTCACGCTGTCTGCAGTGGTTGGTGGAGGAATGTACTTAACCACTTAAACCCCAGCATCCGTATTATAACCTGCTAGTTATAACGTGCTGTTCCACTGAGTTTATAATGCATTATGACCAGTGCTTATTATTATTATAAGTTATAATACATCATAAACATTGTAATACGTTTTTTTTTTGGTTATAAGTATATTATAAACATTTTTTATAATGCCTTATAAGTGCATTATACATGTGGTTATAATAACGCATTATAGACCCAACCATTAGTATAAAGTCTTACCAAAAACATACACACTCGAGTACCTAAAAATCGGATTTAACCCCATCATCCCTATTGTGGGGAAAGCATAGAAAATAGCAGATCGACAAGCTTTGCCTACAATAACAGAAAACGGAAAAGACACCAGTATAGAGCCCTGAGGTACTCCGGGTCGACCATATGGGGTTTAAGTGGTTACGTGCAGTACTTGAGTAAATGTACTTGGTTCTTTCCAGCAGTGCGTGTGTGTGTGTGTGTGTGTGTGTGTGTGTGTGTGTGTGTGTGTGTGTGTGTGTGTGTGTGTGTGTGTGTGTGTGTGTGTGTGTGTGTGTGTGTGTGTGTGTGTGTGTGTGTGTGTGTGTGTGTGTGTGTGTGTGTGTGTGTGTGTGTGTGTGTGCTGTAAGTAGTGGTGTTGCCCGCTGTGTGTTGGCTTCCTCCACGGTGCACACACCCTGGCTCCTCATCTCAGCCCTGCAATAACATCAACTCATCTGGAACCATGGCAGTCTATTAGGAGAAGGCTGGAAGGCTTCAGAGACACTGACTGACTTACTGAGATAAAACCATACACATAACAGCAGCTGTAGCAGGACAAACGTGCAGACTTCAGTATAAAATAGTACGCTTAAAAGCCTCAATCCTGAAATGATCGTTTTCATGAATGAAAACGTTATTTTTAACCACTTTGAAACTGGCGTCCCTATATTTTGGGAATGTTGTGCTGTTCTGCACGACGCTGTAAAACAAAGTTTAAATGAGGCCTTAATCAGAATCGGAATCAGAATCAACTTTATCGTACGTAGGTGCAAAGAAGTGTGGTGGAATTCGTTTTTTTGTGCAAGCTCCATCGTCTTTCTTGGTTTCAGAAACAGAAAAGGGGGGGGGGGGGGCAAAAATCTAAGATATCTACACACTGTATATTCAGTCTCATTGTACAGTAATTAAGATAGTCAATAGAAATTCACATATATTTTAATGCCAGATTTAGCTGCTACATTTGCAAACTTCCCGGGCAAACTGCTAGCCTAGCCGCGTAGCCGGCCTCTGCTCTGCCCAGACTCTGTCTGATCAGCACGGCAGCTAGATTTTCAAATTTGGATTAGTTTCATTTGAGAATAGGCTAGGTGTGCTGTCATGCCCGTTTGAGCACGGCTAGACAGCCTATTTTCAACCAATGAGATTGCTTGGTCAGAACTACCTGTTGTATATTACAAATAACTAGTACATCATTATTTGGAGGAATGGCGGTGGTCTCCGTACTCTTCTATTGAGACATGTAGAATGGTTGACAAGTAGTACTTCCTGAAGCTCATACGCCAAATATATACCATGGCCAAGCGGTGCATATCAATTTGGGGGTCCTTGACAGGAAAATGTTTGAGAACCACTGACTTACAGATTGCAGCTTTAATGTAATATTTTGAATATTTTGAAACGTTTGACTTGGCCACGCACTGAGCTTCCACTTTAATAACACACTTTTCCGTATGCTTGGACCAGGAGCTCCAACAACAATACACAAAACAGAACACATGGCCTAGAGAGAACAGACATTTCTTTTTTTTTTGTGGTCAATCAAGAAATGTAGCAGGTTTTAGATTACATTTACTAAGTGCTGTGTCTCTGAATCCATGTCCAACATATATCTCCACAATTTATTTTATTTTATTTTACCTTCATTTTACCAGGAAGTGCCATTGAGAATATCGTCTCTGTCAGGTGGAAACCTCATTATGTCCAAAACTGTTACTTTTCAGGATTCAAATAAAAAAATAGCAGATCTACAAGCTCGAAATGTGGCGCGAAGATACTTTTGTGTGATGCTGTAGTATGATGAACTAGGGAACTTGAACTATGCACTTACTAAAAAACACAAAATGTTTTGAGTTGAGTTTTTTTCCCGACAGCAACAATATATATTTCAAAAGAGAGACCTGTCAAAGGTACTATAGCTGCTGCATTTAATCACAACACAAATAACAAAAACATCAAAATGCAACATACGGTATGTTAAAAATAGCATCCATAATAAACCAGAAAAAAAGCAGCTATTAAAGCACAGCTCTTTCCCTCTCAGGAAAAAAACAACCACCTGCCTCCATCACCACATCTTTTATGATGCCCTTAAATACATCAATGGATATAAATGTGTCTAATTTTAGATCTGTTTGCAGCTTATTCCGTGCCCAAGGTACAGAGTAGGAACATGCAGTTTTCAGTGGCGCTTTGGTCAAAAAGAAAAGCTCGATAACAGTAATAGGAGACTAAATGGATTCTGTTAAATTTGACATTTAGAATTAGCTTTAGGGCTGGATATATATCTGGTCGCTCGTTTTTTCCTCTTTCAAAAGAGATAGAAATGGCAAGATATTAGCGAAAGGATCTGTGTTTGAACTCTGAATGATAGTGAGGCCCTTCAGTACGTAATCTTTCATTACAGCTTAAGCCAAGCAGCAGGGCTGAGCCAAAGATTTATGTGAAGTTTCCTGATGTTGCTTTTCCTGAACCTCCGCATGTCTTTCCTGTGTTCCAAATACTAAATTTACTCAAAACACAAGTCAAATCAGGAGTGTTCATTGAACTCTGAGAGTGTGCGAATGGAGCCAAATGGACACTAAGGGTCTCTGGTTCTCAAACTGTTTTATTCAACTCTGAGAGTGTACAAATGGAAATTCTATTTGAATACTCTCAGAGTTACAGACCTGTAAGGAATCAATTTGAACCCCCCTCAAGGGCACTTTGAGAACTACTGTGCTTGTCTATTTGGTTCCATTTGTACTCTCTCCGGGTGAAGTAAACTCTCAGGATTTGACAGTGTGGCTTCCAAGCTTCATCTTAATGTGGATCCACTACATTATCCAGCCATACAAGTCTGGTATTCTGGTATGTGATGCCGACACACCCCGCATTCTGAGGCAGCTGCCAAAGGGAATCAACACCATTATTTATTGTGACCAGCTGATTTAGGCCGGAGATGGCAAAACAGGACTTGTGGGGTGGTGGTGGTGGGCTTCGGTGGGCCTGTTTGGTGGGCCTGACGCACACTCTTATGAAGGGAGGAAAGAGAATAAACAAAGAAAGCGAGAAGGAAAGATAGAAAAGAGAACAGAGCGTTTCGGCCAAGTGGCCCTCGTCATGGCATGGAGTCGTGGGGCGTTTGTTTCCAGAAGTAGTCACTTTTGTTTTACTTAAAGGATGACTTCACCCATTTTCAACCAGCTACCTATCTTCATATAATTGGTCCTCACTAATGCTCATTATAATATGGCACCATTTTTGTCTACCCGGTCTGTGTCTCGGAGGAGGGCTGTGGACAGTTCAGAAACCCGCCTACCAGTGACATCATTGTTAGGCAGGTTCCTCTAAAGTAGGTCCTTTAAGTAGAAGTAGCAATACCTTTTTGTAGCTTGTACAATGGATCGTCTATTTTCGATTAGATGAAGTATAAACTAGGGATTCATCGGTTCGTGTAATAAGTTAATAATTCTACAAAGTAACATGTAACTATAAAAGTACAATATTTGCCTCTAAGACGTAGTGGGGTAGAAATGTAAAGTATTGAATAATGGACATATACTGTACAAGTATAAAGTGAAAAATACTCAAATGTACAGTACTTGAGTAAATGTACTTTCCACCTCTGTTTGAATGTGCTGGAGCCTGTTTATAACAGACATCATCTTAAGAGGATATAACTGTCTGTGCTGCCTAATCAAATGCTCTGCTGAAAGCAATTAAACTTAATCACCTGCTGTGATTGGAAACGTCCAGCCAAAAACCAAAACACACATAAAAGCCAAACTCTATTTCGTGATCGTCTCAAAGAAAGTTAAAGCTGCAGTCTGTAACTTTTATGTCCTGTCTGGGATTTAAACCCAGGTCTCCTTTGATGAGATAAATTAACCACTAGAACCCCAGCATAATCCCTATTCTGGGGGGGGTGGGGACATTCGCCTCTAAATTTATTGTAGATCAGTTACTGTTGCCGAAGAGATTTGTTATTGACGAAAAAACATTTATATGGTCCAAATACAGTCCGTCAGGTCCGTTTTATCAAGAATAGAGTGTTTAAAGGGACTACACCATGAATTTTTCTTCTTTTTTGTGTGTTTTTGGTCTCCCCTACCTCTCTTCTATCCCCAAAACTACCCCAGTTTGAACACTCAGCAAATCTTGGGTTTTCTCTAAATTGGTCTCAAAACAGGCCAAACTGATTTTCACTCTGACGTGAAGTCACGTCAGGGTACAATCCCTCCCGTTTTTCAGTTCCAACCAAAAAAAAAAAAACTGTCTCAATAGCTATCAAAATTTTACTTTTGTATTTTTGAAAAGAATCGCTGGCAGTGGGCAAACGCGGCCAGAAATAAGTCTGGCAGTGAGAGAGTTAATAATGCACTGGGGCTTTTAAAGTAAGAACCTTATAATTGAGTCTTGCTGATTGGAGGAGAAGGGGATGATGGCACATGCTGAATCTGGCAGATGAGCATGGCCAGGGCCTCTCTCTGTCCGCGGACCTCCCCAGAAGCAAAGATTGGATAGTGAATGAACAGTGAACCACTGCCCTATATCCCAGAAGCCCCGCTGAACCCATACTCCCCAGTGAGGAGGACTGGGTCAGTGTGTCAGGGAGTAAGCACACACCTTCCATGTACCGTTTGCTTTTATCTCCCGCTCGCCTTGCTTGAGCTTTCTAAATTCCACGGTTGGTCGGTGAACTGTAATCTCCGTCTCTCTCTCTCTCTCTCTCTCTCTCTCTCTCTCTCTCTCTCTCTCTCTCTCCATCTTTCTCTCTGGCTCCAGGCTTCATTATCCCCTCTCTCGGCCCCACGCGGGGGGATTCATCTCTCTCACCGGCCCACTCAGTTCACTCCTCTTATTTCCTCTCCTATATCTTTTCTTCTCCTCCCGTCTGTCTCCTATCCCCTTCTTCCTCATTATCTCTCCCTCTCTCCTCTCCCCCTCT